>NC_091116.1:8938271-9681041 GCF_024713975.1 Paralichthys olivaceus
TTTCATCAGATTGACATTGTTTTTCTGCCACAGCAGTAAGCTCGAGTTTCTCATTTAAGTGTACCAACACAGGCAAATGTTGAATAATCATTCACTGGCAGAGAATTGGTTTAATGCTAATCAAGATGTACAGTAGATTTAGAATCAAACATTATGAAGACATTTATCCTAGAGGACTTGAAATAGTCTGTCAAAGCCTTTACACTCATTAGGTTTATGAAAAACAAAAAGCAAATCCACCCGGCGGCAACAAGCATCTATTCAGTGAATGAGCCTGCGCTCGCAGGTCATTCAAGGGCTTATCAAAGCATAGATGACTCACTCAGTTAGATGCAACATCCCCGAAAGCTTGAATCGACTAGACACCCCCAATGTCGCCCAGTTATTGGCTCACGTCCCTCAGCAAGAGTTCAAAGGTAATGTGGATGAGCGGCTATCAGGAAATGGCATTTGGGGTGAACAGTGTGCGACAAGTCACGCTCAATGTCAACAGAGAAAAACACGCCCGGTTTCTGGGGTGTGCAAAGTCATTAAGACGGAGAAGTAGAATAAATAGACAAATAACTGGATTAGTGGTATTTGCAGTGCTGCATTTGCCTCCCATTATTCAAAAGCACCTTATGCGGTGTCCTCAGAAGTGCCAGACTGGGTCAGCTGTTCTTTCTGAGAGTCCTGTTAAATTAAATTTGAAACCAAGCACTCATTTTAGAAGTGGAGTAGTTCAAAAGCCAAGTCTGTGTGTCTTTGGCATTTTCTTAAGCCATTTTCAGACGTGAACTTTTTACATTTTGCCTTTCGCATTTTAAGAACAGAACAGGAGATTGTGTTTTAGAAATGTATGCAGACATTTTTCTGCTGTATTCTCAAAGGGACTCAGCGGACATTTCACTCCAAAAATGCTTCCCTGAGAGGAAGAGCCGCTCACTTCACGGGCTGAGGGCGGGATTATCATGACCCAGCAGGACCAATAAGAACAACCAAGGCATTTTGACCAAAAACAGAGCATGTGTTGTGTGTAGTCTGCAAATAATATATTTGAAAAATAAAAAATGAATAGAGATGCTGCTATGGTTTCTAGCACTTGCACGGCACTTACACCAGGGTCAGCTCGATCAAAAAGGTGCAACACATACAGCAACTATTGACATTATCAGGAAAATATCTGGAGAAAAACAAAAAAATAGAACTGCTCGATTCTTTCCACAGGTTTATGCTCAAATAAAATATAGCAGATATCAAATATTCATAATAGATATGACTATTTAACACACTACACTGTACAATGTAGAAATGCATGTATCCAACACATGACTTACACAGTCTGATCCTCAAGCTTGGCATCCACATAAAAATCTACAACGTGGACACATTGTTCAGGTGAGTCATTAAAGCTAATGAGTCACACAGCACAGCAGCAGACAATCCGCACAGTCAACATGACTGAATAAGCAATAAATGCTGAGCTGGATCAATTCCAAAGTATCCAGAGCGCTCCTGCAAAGCAACATCTCCCCACGTCCGAGCAAACACGGATAAAAGCTTAATAATGACTTCCATGGCATCACAGCTTGTTATAAGGACACGAGCGGGTGAAGAGACAGAAAAAGTAAGTATCTGACTCACGTTTCTGAAGTCTCCTCTCTGGTCCACCATGCAAGTGAAGCATCCACACCACTGCAGCCTCCTGCTATGACCACCTTGATTGCAGCACCCTCCACCGCTGCTCGCCCTCTTTTTCTGGCTCCAAAAGTCCACTTCTTGTCGATCGTTGTGCTTGAAATCTTAATTCCCCGCAGTCTGTTGTGAAAACAAAGTGTGTCCATCTTCAGGAGGACTTCCGGACTCCTTCTTCTCAAGTTTCACAACAAGATGAGTAATGGCTGCCAGGTGTGCAGGGACAGTGGCTGCATTCCATTTAGCTGTCCAGGTCAGTTGTAGCAGGCACTGTGCTGCAGCCCAGGTAGCAGTTAATGTAAAGGGAACGTGGCCCTGAGAAAAAAGTAGATAACACAATTTTAATTCAACTTCAAATGTATTTTAAATGATAATTACATGCTCTAATATAAAGAAATATATATATATACAAATGATGAAAGAATTATAATAACACAAAAGGAAAACAACAAAACAGAGAAAATCAAGGATTTATGTGCATAGATACTCATAGAAATTCTGCTTTTGGATATTTGTGTTAGGGGTAAAAAAGATTTGTGCTGTTGTACATGTACCCTAAAAAAATTGTTGGTAAAATAGTATTTTAATGACAGTAACAGTTGTAGTGGATAGTAAAGACCCTTCTCTTGGTTCTTGAGGGGAAACCATCACTTCACTTTACAAGGGCTATGAGAGGGCTCATTGCAAGTTGAACTGGAATTACTCTCAGTTGAGAGCAGGCCTCCGCCGAGGCCCAACAGTCCCCTTACGAGAACACGTTTACCACACACTCAAAGAGAGCAGACGCCCCGTGCAAAATAATATTTCTTTGAGATGAACGGATTATTTTCTAGAAAAATATCTAAAAAACACACATTCGAAAAAGAGATCAAATAAAATTCCAGGATCCGCATCTTTAGGAGTAGTTTTTGCATAATCCTGCTAAAATGGGAAAAGTTTGAGCCCAGGTGTCGGTGTGAATTATGATCAAGTTTGTCAGGCGATTTAGTGAAATACCAGAACTGGGAAAGCAGCCCTGTGTGTTACAGCTCATGTTTGTTGACAGCAACCCAATCATACACTTGTCTGATGTGGAGACGCTGTGGGCATGTTGCGCTTCAAAAAAGACTGGCTTTATAAAGACACTTTGATGTCCTCTGCTTCGCCCGGAGTCCCAGAACTTTATTTTTTATTTTTTGAGGCGAGAACGCGAGCAGAAGATCTCATGTGATGGCAATTTTTGTGTTTTTAATTCCAAATGTGGGAGGATCAAAATGACTAATGCTCATCTAAATGCAATGTCTGATAAAGTTTAACACAACGTGGTCTGCCAAATGTGAGCAGAGCATCATCCTGTTAGAATGACCTGAATTCAACAGATAACCTTGCTGTTTAGTCAAGAGTCACAACGCCGCTGATGTGCCTGAATAATGCATAAAGTCACAAATCGCCAAATTCATTTTTAATGCTGCAAAACAAGTGGGCACGCAAAACAAAACCGTGGGATTTATTTTTTCCCCTGCTTCGTTTAACTGCAGCAGTGTCAGCTGCAAATCTTGACTCCATCCTAAAGAGAGAAAAAAAGTGATTTTTAAATTAACTTTACACAGACGTCCTTTTTCACCACTTTTTAAATTTGCATGTTTGCATTAAGAAACTGTTCATTTAAATGTGACACCACATATGCAGCCTTCATTTTACACCCGGACAAGATAAGGAAGTGTTTGAGCAGCAGTCAGATGAAGTGCCCTGCAAAGGCCAGTTTCAGCACTGAACTAAATATCCCCTCACGCTGAAGTAATTGCATGATAAAAAGCTTTGAGGAGCGTCATGTCCCTGTCAGAAATGTCCATTTTGGCTACAGTGGGGAAGTCGGTAGCTCTGTTGCATATCCAAATCAGAGGAAGGCTTCCAGGCAAGCTTGACGTGACAATAAAACTTTCAACTTCTCTTTTTTTTCTTCAGTCTTTCACTTTTGCTCTCTCTTCTGTCACTCTGCCAACAGTTTCCCCACTTTCCTCTGATAAACACTTCAATCTAGGCTTGAATGAGAATGGGCAAAATGCTTCCTTTATTCCCTCTTTCCCTCCCAACTTTTGAAGGCTCTGATTGAGTTGAAGCTGGTTATCACAGCCTCCATGCGCCCGCACCTATCCAGAGGACTTGTATCCTATCAGTTCTATTAAGCACCTTTCTTGAACTGTTGGAGACGTCCGTCTGCCGGTTCCACAGCCTGTCAGTCAATTTAGTCTGTCGGACTCTCTGCTTTGATTTATCTGTCTCTATCTCTTTGAGTTTTTCCGTCACTATGTCCGTCTGCCAATCTGCTGCTCGGTCAAAAAGGCAGTCTGTGCATGCACGTGTCACAAAAGACACGATAACCGGAAGACAAGAAAAAGTCCACACACCAGTTGATGCTCCTGCAAACTTTTTAATTACCTCCCACCATGGTCTCACCCGTAAATACATTACTTCCTTGCCTGGGCTTAAGAACACCACTCTATTTGTGGTCCAGGCTCCTTTTCCCATGTCCCAGTTCCACAGCTGGAACCTCCGAGGTCTTCATGTCCCACTTAATAGGCTTTTAGAAAATACAGCCTCCATTCCTCTTACAATTGCTGGGCACATGTGAATCCTCTGCAGCCCTCAGCATCCCATAATCCATTGAGGTCTGGCCAGTTAATGAATGAAGCAGCCGGGCAGCCCTCCTACACTCGTAACGTTCTGAAATGTCACATGCGCGAGTTCAATTTACCAGGTATTTGCACACAGGCGGTCATTGATCACTGGTTTAATGTCGCTTGAGCCAGACCAATGAAAAAGAGTAAATAATGGAAACTATACGGTGTTGAACACAGGACATTAGAGGGAAATAGAAGTTACGGATGTATTTAACAGTCCAATCACGGGTTTAAGAGAAATCTAATAATGTACTCTTTGTGTTTTAAACTCGATACACTGCTGCACTTTCACACTTTTTGGCCATGCGGTCATAAACATTTTCATACACAACATTATGTGTTGGTGCGGCGGCTAGAATGCATCATTAGTTTTCATCTCCAGACTATCAAGGTATCATTCTCAGAGGAGACTTTGGGGTCAGCTTCTGGACTTTAGAAGAACCCCCCCCCCCCTCGGGCTGCGTCCTTGGGCGGATCCAACCCATGAGTGGAGACAGCTTCTGTATACAAATGGGAAAGTGAAGGGCTGCATCTCCGGTGAGGTGGTTGTTGATTGAGCGAGAGGCCCTCGCCACTGTCTGGCGGTCATATGGGAGGCTTTTGGCCCTGGAGGCAGTGGCTAGGAACATTTGATTTCCTATAATAAAAGCTATGGATGGCCAGGACATAAAACAGCAGATGTAAAATGGATAAAGCAGAAAATAATCAGCTGAGCCAGAAAATGTGCAATTTCCTGTCATTTACCTCATTCAAATTTTATAAAAAGATGTTTTTTCTCTAAATTAGATTGTATTATTTACCTTTGTTGGTACAGAAACTGCTCCCGAGAGCTCAATCCCACCCCCCCCCTCGAATTCCAGGCATCATTCCAGAGTCAGATCAGCACGTAACACAATGCACGTAATAAATCAGCATTAAAGACCATCCCCCAGTGCGCTCCCATGACTGTTTTGTCAGGGTCATTTGTGATCATGTATTTGCGCAGCATCTTCTGCATCAACATTTTAAGAATGATTTACAGTAACAGGATCGCGTGGCCGCATTAATCATCCTCATGTTAATGGGTTCCACGGTTGCTCGTCTCTTTCAGGGCTCCGGGGTGAAAGGAGGAAGACACCCAAAAAGCTCAAAAATAAACGTTGAGCCATTACTCACTGAAGAGTATTTTGTCAATGTGGCCGCTGATGGTGAGCAGAATGAAAAGGAGCAGCGGTGACGTAAAGGCTTTGAATATTGTTCACAGGATTTCAAAACAGCAAGCAGCTTTGAAATGTGTTGTACAGGCCCAGTCGTTCACTAAAGGAAAAGGTCTCTGTCATTTATAACTAACATGCCATAATGGCTGAGACTTCATGGAGGCAGTCTGTTTTTATTACACAATAGAGCTGTGTTTGAAATGTTATTCTACAAACCCAGCTACGGATGAGCTTGTTTTATACCAGAGATATTCAGTTAAAATCCAGAGAGGTCCAGACAGAGAACATTCCCTCCAGCAATGTCTGGAACATCATAATGTCTAACTACTGTTATGACTCAGTGCAAAAATATATCTTAATATTAGATCTATAAACTTCTGTGAAATTATTATGCAGTAGCATTTGTTGTCACATTTCGAGGGAATATAAATAATTGTTATCATCAAAATAAATATGTCAAGCAAAAAAAACAAGATACATGTCAAAAAGGCTTTAGCCAAAAAATGATCGTCTTAAAATAAAGTGCTTGATTTGAGCAAAACATTTATTCAGTTTCCCCTTTTCTTGTTTTTGTTCAACACATCTCAACCAAACATTTGCTTTCCTCGTCCTATGTTTTCCTCTTATATCCCATCACTTTTCTTGTTCAATGAGAAAATACAGATTTTCTCCTGCAATCTGTCCAATTTTGTTTCAAAAATGTGTTGTCCACTGTTTGCTTTTCTTTTTTCAGAGCTTGCGATGTTTCTTTTCTTTTGTCTTACATCTCTGTGACTCTATGACAATCGACACATGCAATTAGTCTGTGGGCTTCCTGGGTCGATCTATTAGTGACCTCTAAATTACAGTATGGGTTTTAAATGGTTGTCATGGGCCTCAAGGTTATGCAGTTCCCTCCCCCTGTCCCATGCATGTCCATTTCAGCTCGTTTTAAAATGATATAACAATGGGAAGATATTTTATGTTGATGACAAACCGCAGAATGACCTCAAATAAGTTCTTGGCCTCTCAACTGAAACATCTGGCCTCGAATTTGATACTTGCCAATTTGATCCCACTGTAACACGGAGTTATTCTGAAGTGGCATCTTGTATAAGAGCCGAGAGGTGATCGCTTGTAGCTTACGACTAAACCCCCATATTTGGGCATTGCTTTACTTAATGAGCCCAACAGAGAGTCAGATCGACAGATTCCTGCATTGCTTTTTTAGGGAATTAGTGAATGTTATGATGTCTAGTGGCAACAAAGACTAATCCTTGGTTGCGTAAATAACACTTAAAGCTGGGATCTATAGTTTTGGGGCCGTGAGGGAAGAAGAGCATGGCAGCCTTTGCTTTTTGCTGAAATTTGGGGGTCTCAGAGGGGGCTATTAATGAACAACTCAACAATATTTTAGTAATTAGCAGACATACAGTGAGTCTAGTTTGTTGTCATAAGATTTCTGGGTATTTAGCCCTAAGTTTCACCTCTGAAGCCGAACAAACAATGCATTCTTTCTGAAATGGGAGACTTTTGTATTTGCGGACACATTGTGGTTACAGCAGTTTGTCTTTGGAGTGTATCCACTTTCTTACAAGGACACGGCTGATGGGTTGAAGGAGCGTGGGTAGATCTGTTGTTTGTTAGTGAGACAATGGGAGGAAGAAGCTGTCCATGTGTCTGGTGGTTTTGGTGTTGACAGTTTTATATAAGCACTTCCCAGATGGGGAAAACAAACAAAAAAAAAGAATTGTGATCACGTGACTTCTAATCCTGGAGGTCCTGGTGAGAGGGCAAATTGCTGCCAGTGATTTCCTTCACCGACTGGATGATGTGATGCCGCCTGGCTCTGTCACACTGGGTGGATGTCTCAGATGAACGCGGCGTAGAAACGTTCTATCTGCTGAGCTTTTGTCAGGATGGAGCTACACCGCTGACACTGATGGGAAATAAAGGAGGGGTGCCTCCTCTAGAAACCTATCTTTTTTGCAGCAGCAGCAGCATTTAGCCCCGGGTTGTTTTGGCCGAACCAGACAGCCAGCTGTTCTACCTCATGTCTGCACGCTAACTCGTCACCGTCACGAATAAGGCGATGTGAGCAGTTGTGCTTTCAGCTAACCTTAGGAACTCCACAGAGAGGGCTTGGGAAGTGCAGCCACCAGTGTAGAATGAGAATAAAACAGCAGAAAGAGCATCAACCATGATGATGCATGGCCAACATTCGCTGTTCTGAGCTTCAGTCATTGAGTCTTACCAGGTGAGCTGGGGATGCACCAAACAGATGGGCTTTTGCACAGTCAGCTGGGAGGGCTTCATATGTAGCAGCTCTACTATGACATATTACACATAGAGCTTAGTATAATACCTGTTGTACTATACCTGCTACACAAGTTTGCGTGTAAGACCTCTAACTCATTAACATGATTATGTTGCATACAATCTGACACATTGTCCGTTCTCTGCTGGATAATCTGTGCCCTGCAGAGAGGAGCCATATTCCATACGGCTGCCCTATTTGCAACTTATGAAAAAAGCTCCGAGAGTTTAACATTTATATTGATGGTAAAAATGTTTTTTACTGTGTTAAAAAACTAAATAATTCATAACTACTAATACTGAATGTCAAATATGATGCAGGGTAATATTCATGTATCTGTATAACATTCAATTGTAACTGTCTGGTTATGTATTTATGCCATCAAGGTTATTTATTTGTTGTTAAGTGGTTCTTTCTTTCGACAGAAATCCTTGACAACTTTTTTTTTTTTGCATGTGGTAGGGAAGAAAGCAAAAATAATGGTGGTGGCTGTGTGCAATTTAAAAAGGTCCTTAAAGATTCCTGAAAAAGGTTTTGTATTTTTTCCTCAAAAAAAGGCTCAACCTTTTTGAGTTGAATTTTCTTGGTACTATTTCACGTGTCTAGTTGAAGAACACAAACTGTGCCCTTGAATTGGTTTGGACGACTGTCAAGAAGCTGAAGGATAGATTGCAGTTCTGTGTTAATATTTTAATAATAGTAATAGTAATGTCCTTCACTGACCTGTTAGATATGCAGCAAATCCAGCAGTGGTCAGCGATGGATAAAAGATTACACAAGTCTTTACAAAACTCAAATGACAAGAGAAGTCAAAGCACAGATCCAGCTGCTGATCTGGAGTTTGTGAAGAAGCACCCAGTAGTATTTTAATGACTCTCTGAAGATCTGAAGATGATATTTAAATCAAATTAAAATAGGGTTCGCAAAATGCATATTCATATGCATTTAACTAACCCTCTCAAAAAGCATAAAATACAGACATGGGAGTAATTGCGGCACATTGACACGGCTTGTCATCATTACAGCATAAAACCAGAAATCCATAATGGGTCATGATTGCAGCACTTGTCTCTTTCCCTTTATCTTCCCCCATTCAACATTATTAACAGTGAAATAAAGTAGCGCATTATGGTCAGGAGTCCTCTCCACAGCTGATGGTGAAATTAGATTTTTGTCCATAATGTGCTTGGTTATAATATTATTTTCTTATATCAGACATATTTGAAAAGTGAAATGGATGAACTGTCACCAGCTCTTGAAGGAATATTTATTTATACTGATGTCACTTATATTGTCTAGTTAGTGTTTTGCAGTTTTTTGTCAGTGTCACATGCAGATTGTGTGTTTAACATTTCACAAGATACTTTAACTTGCTTCTTGAATCATCCAATTTATATCATCCAACATTGTAATACACTTTCTCCCAGCTAATGTTTTCTTCTTTGGAATATTCATTTATCAAAAATTGATTGTCTGTTTTAATTAATGCTGTGTGTGCTAAACCTCATTGTTATTCTTGGTCGATTTGTTAAAAGGATACATCATTGACGCAGTGATAAAAACCAGCCAGACACGTCATACCAATAGACTGTATATACATAAAGATGGATGACATGACACTTCCCCAAAAGGGTCTCTAACGCTACCTGGTGGCTCACTGCAGTATAGGTCATAATGTTAATGGATGGGACAGGGCTCAAATTAAAAAAAGTACAAGTCCAATAAATGTTTCTTAAATATGGTTTCTGTCTGTTTATTTGTCTTTTTTTGATGTTTTAAAAAGTGATTGAAACGCCATGATTGACAGCTGAGACTGAATGCATCAGTGATGCCGATCTGTCCCAATTGCTAAAGCGTAGACGACTTTGACTCCAAACAAAATCTTCTGGGAAATTTTCTGGGATCTTTTCACTTCTTGAAAGTGGGAGGAAGTGGAAACGTCCAACACAAAATTAGAATGGTGGAACACTGAATTTTATTCCTAATATTTTTTTACTTTTAAAATAACAGAAATCACGGTTAAATAAAGGTTTAATCATCTTACAAAAGCTGGGACAATTGGATAAAGGTTGAATGTAATGGGGTCTACTCTGTACCGTCTATAATAGGTAGGTATAGGGTGATCGTGGTTGCATTGGGAGCCTGGCAACACCACCTTTAAGTATTGCACTTTTCCATTGAAGAGAGTTGAATCACAATTCCAGGGTTTACTCAGACACACAACATAATATAAACGCCAAGGAAGCACCAGTCCTGTGCTGTACAACCCTACATGGAGTACTCTGTGATTTAACGTACCTGGAAACAGATAGATGAGGTTGTGGTCTTATCTGTGGAGATGGGGGGGATTCAGCGGAGCTTTAGTATGCGGCTCATGCAGGGTCACATATATACGATATGTAGTGGGAAAATGAGGAGGGTGGAATTGAGAGCCGCAGAGAAAAAGGGCAGTTCAATCAGGGCGCTGCGATATTATATCTGTAATCCTGTGAGATTGCAGTGGGCGATGTCATGCAATGTGAACAAGCCATGGCTGCATGATGAAAGCTCTTGTAGCAGGTTGAACCAGTAGAGCACATCTACGCATGAGACTCACAGTATATGGATATATATATACGGTAGCATCCCCTGAATGATGCCATCAAGAGCAGATAAAAAATGACGTGTCCTCCTCCGTTCTTCTCCCCACTTTGTCTTCCTCATGTCCACTCAGCTCCCCAAAGAGTGCGTCCGGCCTCAGGAGCATAGGCTAAAGCAACATCTCAGTGAATGTTACCCCCCCCCCAGTCTATGTCCTGGCCAATGCAGGGCGCTCATCCATCTTGTTAGCCACCGCTTCCATGTTGTCTATGACAATGGATGGCGGTATCTTTTCATTTTTCTCCTCTATTGTCTTTACCCACTCTGTAACCGAGCAGCTCAGTCAGTAGAATCCACGAGGTGGCTGCTTGTTAAACTCCAGAGCACTTCTCAGGAGCATTTCAGTTATGATATGTTAAAGTATGGTAAAGTGGGATAAAGAAAAAACAGAAATGCATGCAGGTCTTTCAAGCAGGCTTGAAGGCTAAATGGAAAATAAGGAACCATTAAAAAAATAGCAGAATAATTCATGTAAATGCACTGCATTGTTTTCATCCTGGAAGAAATATATGACATTTTTCTTTCAATGCAACTTTTGGCATTTTAATAAAATGTTTTTCATAATTGTTTGAATTAAGTGTAATAATCAAACCAGCATTAATGTATTTTACTGAAAGAACAGTCGTATAATTTAGTTTACAGCTCAACAGACTCATTTCAGTGCAGTTTAAAGAGAGTCTCTTATGCAGGCAGAGTGGTGAGTGACTGTTTTTCTAAAAATAAGAAAGTCTTGTCTAATTTAAGATTTTTGCGAGTCAGGAAGGAGGAAAGCCAAAGCTTTACGGGACAATGGCCAAGTTTTCATATACTAGGCAGAGCTAAGCACTTGGTATTAGCAGTAACGGATGGTGCATAGGGCTCGACAATAGTCTGGAGGTATGGTGGGGCTCCCTTTATAGCCTTGTAAGCCCACACCAGCTTGAATGTGATACAAGGGTGTAAAGTTGTTTTGCAAAGAGAGGTGGAGAATTTGGAGGCTTTGAGGACCCCAGGTAGATGTTGAAATATAGTCGCCAAGTAAAACACTTTGGACTTGGAGTCCCTCTGGGCTGGACAGATCAGATCAGATGAGAGATCAGAGCTCTGAGTCCCTGGTGAGTAAATATTCTGTTTGTATTCCAAGAGCTAAATATCTAAAGGAAGGTTCTGTCGCTGTGACGAGAGCCTTACACGGCAGTTTCCTGCCAGGGATCACAATGAGATGCTTCGTGGTCTGGGCAGAATCCTCTATGTTGTTGTCACTAGCGATAAGCTTAAAGTGGCTGGCAAGCATCCGACTTGATATGTCAGCTAGTCAGGCAGACATGCAGACCTGTATGTGTCTGCGGAAGAGGGGATGATGGAGGAGTCAAGTTTAGTCAGCAGGGAGAAGATACCGGAAGAACCCCCCCGGGGAATTAGGGGAGAGGGTGTGAAGTATAAGACACAGACAAACTCCACGGAGAATGATCTGAGGGGTTGAAACACATGAGAGCAGACCCAGATTTTCAGAGGTCAGCGATGACAGCGAGCCGCATCTGCCTGTTTCACAGTCTAGGAGGTAGACTAAGGCGAGTCTACCCCGCTGACAGAACGCAGTGCAGTCTGAGGACGGGGCCACCGAGAAGTCTTTGAAGCGCAACCATTCCAGTGAAGGACGAGACAGCTGATTGGTTAATTCCAAGCAACACATTCAGGCCTTTTACAAAGAAGTGAAAGACAATAACACCCAGCCACCGATCCACAAATAAACAAGGAGCAGATGCTGCACCTGCGGCATGGTGTTTATTCTGTACCCGACAACTTTTTGCACATTAGCAGCACAGACTGGTATTAACACGACGTAAAAACCATGTTGCGTCTTGACTTTTGTGGAGAACAGCACTTAACATGTTCTCATTTTACATTTCCTGTCGAGTCGCCGGGCTCACAGCCGAAGATGTGGTTACTTGTACGCTTTCCTTCATACGTGATTAAAAGATTGTGACGTTATATATAAAAAGGAATAGAAATAACTCAAAGTGATGCAAAGGTACAAATTAAATCCAAGTTATGTTCCCTAATGTGCTTGGGGGGATTTTTTCACCGATTATGAACAAAATGCCTCAGTATGTGAATCACAGAAGTTTATATTCTCACAATATGTGGCCTATAAGTTCTTCAGAGTATGTTGAACTCTGATACAACCTGACTCATCCTCCTCTTTGTTTCCATGTGTGTTATGTGAGCTGCGTCAGAATACAGTTGCCAAGTGTTACATTTATATTTCAGTGATGCATCAACATCCTGTTTGTATCCTGAATGTGGGACATTGGTAACTAATCATCTTAAAGGAACACCTCAGCATTTTGGGTGTTACCACTCTCATAATTGTATATAAGATGACTCCATGTTAGTGGATGGGACATGGGCCAAACGAGTCAAAGTACACATCAACTACATTTTTCAACAATTGCTTCTGCCATTTCATGCAGTTTCTATCACATCTGTCCAAGTGTTTATTTTACCAGTTTGGTTTTGGGTTTGTTTTTTTCTTTTCATTTAGTTAAAAAATCCTTTTTCAACAAGTGAACTTTGAAAATACGAAGAATTCTAAACAGTGTTGGGTGCATTTTTGATCAGATGCAGCTCTTTTGCTTCACGAAGCCGGAGATCATGGTTTAAATACACGGTTGTTTTTTTTTATCAACATCAAATGTACTAATTCACTATGAAAAGGCCCAACAGAATTAACACCATGTGCAGCTGCACAGGGCGCTGTTGCTTGGAAGAATTCTAGTATTGCTTTAATATACAGTATCTGAAATGATTCTTATTCGATCATTAATGATCCTTGGATGCATTTACATTAGCAATCACATATTTTGCACCACAATCAAAAAACAGTTTGTGCTAACATCAGTAATAGTATTATTTTATTGGAGACCCTCCAGATGTTGGTATTGGCATTGGAACATCTCTACTTTCTATTTTCGGCATACATGTATGTCATCATTAGCTTTGACTAATGAAGTTGATACAATAAAAACATTTTAAGGGCATTAACCAGGAAGGAACTGTTAAAAATATGTGATTGGTCGCAACATGGGAAAACATTTACAGAATAAAAGTTATGTAATAAAATACTTTAAAGGGAAAAAATATTGTTGTAATTTATTAAACTATTGAGTACCAGAGGCATTTCCAATTGCAAATGGAAATAAATACATCAGAATTTACTTCATTTGGGTGAATCACATGGTGATGACACAAATGATCACATTAACTATTCTATAAATGTCTCATAGTTCAAGCCTTTACCAGAAACACTTTCATTACATTGTGCTTCAGAAAGGTGAGATTAAGTCACATCCCCGTAAGAAGAGGAGAAATACAGAAGTATTTATTCATCCCCTGCATGGCTGCTATAGAGCAGCAGCTATCTTCTTTCCCTCTCTCCCTTTCTCTTCCTCTGGCTTTTTCTCTCCCTCTCTGCTATTCAGTTCTTTCTGTCCTTTAAATTGAATTGGGGAGGGAGGAGGATTGGCAGGATTGTGTGAATCCAGGCCTGTGCTCCTCCGCTTTTTATTCTATGGAAATAATCGAAAGTGTGTCACCAGAGCCGGGAAAAGGTTAATCTTCACAGACAGGGAGTGGGCAGTGCGGCTGAAGAGATAGACTTTGGAGTTTACTGCCCCGCTATTTGTCATACTAAGCCTTTTGCTTTAGACAAGGCAACTGGACACCTTGATCCGCTTAAATTAACTGTCAACATAAACGCAGCGTTGCGGGGAAAAATAAACAGGAATAAAAACCCACCACCACCCCTCGCCCCGTCTGCACCCATAGGCGTCCCACAGCAGAAGTGCTCTTGGGTGGAAAGGCCAGAAGCGCGTTGACCGCAGGAGTTAAGACAGCTCACAGAGATGAGTTTGAGATCCATAACAAGCCCTTAAGGGTGAGAAAGCAACAGAACTTGACCTGAGCACTGACAGGGTTCCCTACACTGTACGTAATTGGGGGGAAAAAGAAGAAGAACAAAAACACGTCTGCCAACTCAAAAACGGAGAATAGTTAATTTCACAACAGCAGGAATAAGTTTACACAGGCACATTGCCGATAAACACATAAAGGTAACCTGTATACGGTCAAAGCCTGTGGTGTTCATCCATCATTTTTAAGATTCAATTACCCCAGCTAAAAAAACTATAAAAATATACAGCACATGCCTGTGTGCTAACAATCTTCTCACTATCAAACAAACCATATAAATAGATGAGAATAAAAACAATGAAAGGAGATGCCGAGACGAGAGCGACTGCAGCAGGATAGAACATTACATATAGTAAATGCATTTGATCCAGTAGCTATTCATGCAATATAAAACGTTTCATTGTGAATACATTTGCTACTACATTTCCCCAATTGAATTTCCTATACATCCAATTTACACAAAAACACAATCCAGGTAGTTCGCTGTGTGTTCTGACTTCCTTCACACTACTTGAATCTTTTAAACACATATACACCATTTTTTATTGTACTGAATAAAATCCCTATAGACCCTGTGCTCGGCTAGTATGTGTGGATGAATTATACTTTAGTTGTATAATGCATTGCTGTTCTTGTTATACCTTTTGCTTTCTAAGCACTTTGGTCAGTCGAGTGTAAATCACCTGTGGTAACCTTAGTTTACCCTCGGTTTTATTTTTTAACTATATATATTCTTGTGTTAAATATATTGTACTGTGTTTGTGTCTATGTGATTTTAATGCTTAGTTTTATTTTAAATATTCATGTGTTTATTTATGACATATTCTAAGGCATCCTTGGGTGGCTAAGAGCTGTGAAAATGTGTTACTATTGTTATTATTCTTATTCTTATTCTTATTTTTAGTATTAGTTGTAGTAGTAGTCATAAGCTCTGTCTCAATTTAGAGGCTGCTTCCTTCAGAGGCTGCATCAAAGCAGCACCACCCATTTTGAAGTCCACTTTAAATTTGTGCTTCTATTCTAGATAATGGCAACATCAAGCGGCGAGACAAAGCATCCGATGCTTACACTTTTAAATGTCAGTATCATGCTTCAACTCAGATGTTAAGAACAACAAGTCTAAAGGCCATTAAACTTTCTCATCATGTCCAAGTGTAGCTCTGTTGCTAGGCGACAGCGTTAAGGGTGGGACAACTACTCATGTAGCGGCCATAGGTTCGGCCCTTTGCCTGTATGTCTTGGGCCATTCTCTCTACATTTCACACATTACTGTCGTGTCACTAAAGGCAAAAATGCCTGCTGTCAAGAGGTCTGAGTTCCTCTCCATCTGCCCGGCGCTCTCCACGTGGACCGTTCTGACATTTTGCTCAGTCACTGGCAAATAACGGCGGACAGGGAGAAAAACTGTGTGTGGAGATGTTTTACTGCCTTATGTTAAGTTTACCTTACACTTTGCTGTCCATTGCAATGATACCTAATGGAGTTTTTAACATATTTGACGAATGTAAATGCAGACACTACCAAGTTATTTTATTGTTGTCATGCATTTGCATTTTTGAATTGCGGGAACAATACGAGAGGAGGAAGCAGGATTCTGTGTGCGAGGAAGTTCTTTTCCTGATGTTCAAAGTGATCTCCACAGTAAAGTCTCTTTCCCACTTGTGCTGAACTTTTGCTGGCTGCAGCTATAGGGTCAGTGCTTACTTCTTTTCATGGAGTGGTTGGTATGAGCCAAGCCAGCATTGGCTGAGTAGAGTCTAATGTAGCCACTGATACACATACTTAAGCAATTGCGAGTTAGTCTCAGCTGTCAATCATGGCTATTGAACCCGTTTTGACAGCACCAAATAACAAATTAAAACCAATCTTTCCAGAAAAATTTACATTTGTATCTGTGTGATGACAACGACACCTGGAATTCTATTGTTCGGGAATTTAAAACATGCAAGGCAGAGCAATATGACAAAACAAAATCTGGATGTGAAATCAAACAGTCCTGCTCTTGAGAGAAAGGTAGGACAAAACTCCCATAAATGTCCCAACAACTGACATGGAGGAGGCAGGAGTTATGACCTTCACAGCAGCCAGCCACCAGGGGGCATGCTTTGGATTCAATTTGGGGAGCTATCATGTTGTCCTTCTCTACATACAGTCCACCGACAGCAGCCTACTTTTGTTTAATACATGAATAAACTGAATAACATTTGATGCTTTTCACAATAAGAGCCCGAAGAATTATTAAGATGAGCTTGTAAATTGTTTTAACTTTGTGCAAGAGTGTCTCTATTTGAAAGAACTTTTAGCATGGGGTTTTGTGTTTGCTTACATACGCGGGGGGGGTTGTTGTTTGACAATACAAGCAATTACACAAGCTAAGCATTAGATCTCGTGTCAGGGAAGAACCAGCTAATGAACTGAACAGTCAGACGAGTCAGAAGCAAAGGAGCTTTCCTCCCATGTGATGAAGTGGACTCAGGTTTATTTGTACACTGAGATAAGTTATCTCAGGGCACTTTCTCATATAAAGAAGGTCTAGACTACGCTTTTTATAATATTTACAGAGACTCCTTGAGCATAATCGAATTCCGTTATTATACAGAGGAACCAAAAGACAAAGGCTCTGGCTTCCAAACCCAAAATGTCTCCTGTTTTCATGTCTTTGTGCTTTTTTGCTTAAATTTGACCACTCAGCTGGTGCATCTCACTCCAGGCACGTTAGAAGAAAGCAGAAGTTTCCCCTCACTTCTCACAGCCTGGTGCAGAAGGATTTAGGAAATATATCAGCTTGTTTCTCTACCTCAAAAGCTGATGCTGCTTTTGTTGATCTGCAGCAGCGTTTGACGTCAAAAAAAAAAAAAAACAGCAGCCTGGATCTGCAGCACTATCAGGATTATTCAAAAGGAATCATTTACAAGGACATCGTTACTTATCCCCTGGGGTTCTATCATCAAGATCCATGTTTATCCTCGGATGAAGCTACCACTGTTGATTAAAGCTTCAGTTCCCGCTTTTAACTCAATAATCCAGAGAGGTGATTTATGTCAACAATTAGTGTTGTTTTCATTTTGATCATTTATTTACCATGATTGAAGGCTTTTGGAGGAGGCAGAGAGAAAAAAAATATATACAAGATCAGAAAAACCTTGGTGCTGATTGTCAGGAGTGAGAAACAAAAAGAAGACAGCGCCGGCGGTGTATTTCAGGAGGAGGATGGGATGGTGTGCGTTCAAATGCTGCAAAGAAAAGTAAAATCTCACAGGGGTAAATTGAGAAACTGGAAGTTGTGTCCTATTTTGCAGGCCGACAATAATGTATTGTTTCGGGGGAGGAGGAGGAGGAGGAGGAGAGAAAATCAAAGTGGAACAACCTGAGATATTTGCTTGGAGTGAGCAAATTCCCATCATGCATACAGCGGGGCCAGAGCGGATTTTATTCAGCGAGCATAAGCAGTAAAAATGGACCGCACAGGTTGAGGAGGTCTCAAATTGTTTGCGGCAACCTCTTTAAAGATGGGAAATTGTGTTGGTTTTTCAGCAGATATGCAGAGGCAAGGTGAAGGACAAACACATATACAGTATATACACATGCGCTGCCAGAAGCAATTGCCCTTATCATGCTATTGATCGTTTGATATGTAAAAACAAGGTTATGTTAACAAAGCATGCGACTGAAATTCATAGGATCTTTTCATGACTCTGTATGATACAGAAATGTGTATTTGGAGCCCCTTTCCTACCTCCATCCCCTTTAGTGAAAGAAAAGAATTATTAACAGTGGAATTTCAAGAGCTGGAATTAAGATAAATTGAATTAATGCATAGGTATCCCCTCATCCATGCAGCCGGTTATCATCTTGATTAATTTAGACAACGCCGGGCGAAGGGATTCAAGAAGGGAGCAAGAGGACAGTGTCAATAAGATCACTAGAAAGTGTTCAATGGACTATTAAAGAGCGTCATTAGGAGTGGATGGCGCTATTCGCAGTGCTTCAAAGGGAGCGCCTGGCTCTATGAGTCACGGGATAATTGTGGCAGGGTTCAAAAGGGTTTTGGAAGAGGAGAGCAGTGGAGCTGTTTATGTGTTACCCTGGAATATTGTGTGTCTCCTTTATTTATACTTTGAGATTCAAGTCAGTGAGTGAACATATATTATATTATAATGTCTAATTAGTAACATAATCCACTGGATTATGTAAAAATGGAATATTATCTGAAAACGTCTGTAGTACTTCAACATTAACAAAACTTCAGCTTGTGCTACAGAAAAAAAACAACTTCTTTCCGAAAACATCCAAAAACAAATAAATGTGCAAATAAAATCAAATTTTGGGCCACTTTTACACTCTTTACTCCTCCTCTCATTCTCGCCGGCTGCATGAAAGCCAAGAAAAGCATCAACTCTATGACACAATCATTAAACTCTGGGGAAGCAGACAAGTTGTGATTAAAAATAGGAAAAGACAGATGGACGATAAACAAGCTCCCTGGAGTTCAATGCGTGGACGGCAGATCCGGAGATGTCCATATTGTTTCCCCTTTGGCTTAGACAAATGTCAGCAGCGAAGCTTGGAGGATTTGTCAAACGTGGCCTTGGTCTCCTGACCTCTAACAGCGAAAACAGTCAAATGTATAATCCCCTTGTTTATTATTTTTTTAAAAACAGCCTTGAATAAGGATTTATGGAAACGCTTGACTTAATTGACCCGTTCTGCTTCCATTACAATCCGCACAAAGACGGTAAGCCATTGTCTTTAGCCCAGTCATTTTCTTCTTATGTATGTTTCAAAGGAAAATCAGGATTAAAATGCAGAGGACTAGAAAAAGGATAAAGATTATTGATGAGAAACTTAATTATACTCTTTACATGAGGAAAGCCTCAAATCCTTTAAAAATCGTGAACTTTGGTTGATGATTTGTGGCAATTAGCTGAGGGAGAAAAAACAGAAACTGTACTTGTAAAAAGAACATATTCAGGCACAGCATGAAAATTCGTTTTTCCTGAGGGTCCAA
Organism: Paralichthys olivaceus; assembly: GCF_024713975.1. Lineage (NCBI taxonomy): Eukaryota > Metazoa > Chordata > Actinopteri > Pleuronectiformes > Paralichthyidae > Paralichthys > Paralichthys olivaceus. The sequence continues at coordinate 8,957,697 of NC_091116.1, forward strand.
AGAAAATTCGGGGATGGTTTTCTGTTTTCATAAGGTAAAAGAAAGATTTAGCTCATTGCCCCAACTGTATGGGACAAATCCCTTGAAACCCATGTGCACCGTTTTTGGGGTGCATCACTGATCTGCTGCACAGTGGTTGTTGACACGAGGTTTCTGGTATAAATACTGTATTTCCTTTAGTAAAAGCAGACATATGTACTCACCGAAATGCCAGAACTCTATGGAGGAAGCCGTGCATCTCTTTGTCCTGCAATAACAATAAAAAAACATGTCAGACAAATGAAATGCAAATATTTGTGTCTTACATATTCGACATTGAAACTGAAAATATCACTGTCAATTTTTTGTTGTGGTAGTGAACAGCACAGAGTTTGCAGAGAAAATGGTCGAGACCCCAACTCTCGAGAAGAGCAGCGTGAGTCATGGTTAAAAATGCTACACATGCCGCTCACACATCCAGAGTGGCCTTGGCGTAAGGCTTTTTGACCTGTAGGTGGTGGGGATGGTTTTACTTGATTTATAAAAATATAAAAAATATAAAAATATTATAAAATATAAGAAATATGTTGCCCCTCCCCTCAACTGAATAATTTTCTTCCACGTCCTTAATAATAATCCCTTCAAACCCACAGTGAGAAAGCTGATTTCCCACATGCAACACCACGCCACTCAGAAGCCCCCGAGGACACACACAGACTTTTGTTTGGCTGACAGTTGTTTGGTAGCCCTCCGCATACTGTACATCACATTAACCGATTTCCACATTGTTTGTTATTAGGCTTATAAAATGTCAGCAGCGATGTTTCAGGATTTGGTGAACGTGCCCCCGTGTCTGAGGACCTCTAACCACAGAATAGCTTTACAGCATAATCCGCTGAAGACTTGTTTACTATACAAAGCAGGCACCCCTCCTCTGAGGGCTTTAGGGAATCTGGATGGAATTGAAGCTATGCCTGTGAATACGGCTCTTCACTTCACCATAGCAGCCTAGCAGCCTCTCCAGAGAATTGCACAGTAGCAAAGTATGTAATTACAATAATTGCTGGCGAACAGTGGGGGGAGTGTTATACAAAGCAAATGCCACAAAGAATAAGGGAAAAAGAGCCTTTTCGACCACTCATAAAAAAACCTATATTTTTGTCTAAGTTACTTTTAAGCCCTAAGCAGTGCTGTCAGTGCAGGAAAAAAGATCAGTCCTCATCTCCGAGTTCTCTTTACTGAACTGGGAAAGAAAACGAAAGAAACATGACAACTGGAAGGAAATCTTTGTTACTCGATGGCGTGGCGTCTCAAAAGTAGTAAACCTGTCTCTCAAACTGTCTTGAGGCTCAGGGAGATGCAAGTGGAGCTTCTTTACTGTTTGCAGCCAGGGCTGCTCACTGTCTCATTAGTTTCCGCTGATTTTGAGAGTAATATTTCCTGTGCAACAATATACACTGATTTTTTTTAAATAAAGTAAAATTCCATAATGATACTTAAATGTTAATATGAATTCCATGTCAAGCATCAGTTGTAATTTGCAGTTTATCACAAACGCCTGCAGTGGCTCCAACTTCTCTATTCTTCACCCTTTGTCAGAGGCTGGTTGGAAAGCAGCAGCCTGATACGCCGCGGTGACTCGCAGAGCCCTTGATGGAGTACAGCTTCTGTGTCCACTTGTAGTAGACTCCATTACTTCTCAATATATATATATATATATATATATATATATATAGAGAGAGAGAGAGAGAGAGGATCCGCAGCAAATTTGATCAGCAAGATTACAAACCCCTGCGTACTAGATCATTTAAACCTCATCTCTGTTGCCTGCAAGGACCACAATACATTACTCCCTCCGTGCAGTGCATCCATCAGACCTATTCGCTCTGCCGCTGCCAGGATCAGATGAACGAAGAGGGATGAACGCACTGACCAAACGGGGGTCCCAACCTGACGTAGGGTCAAGAGAATGTGAGGCGCGGCCGACGGCGTTCAAATGACGTTTTGAATGGGCGCAGATTCATCACGGGCGAGGGGGTGGTGGCCTTGGAGGAAGCTATCCGTAATGATAGACTGCTGTATGAGTGTGTCAGATCCCTCAGAGAGCACTCTGCACATTGGAGAAGGACACATAATCTATGGCTGTAATTGGACACCAGCAAAGGGGAAATAAACAGTGGATTTGTGGATTGGATCAAAAGTAGTGCTGGGAGATAAATCACAACCAGCATTCACTTTCTTGAATTATATAGAATCAGTTACATATGGTAGGTATGAGGTTGATGCATGCTTTATATATATCATGTTGAGCTTTTTAGAAAAATAAGTAAAGTCGGAACACATGGGATTTCAAAGAAATTGGATTCAATGTAACAGACGTGGAGTCATTTAAAGGCCCATACTGGTGTTTTCATACATAAACCACCCTTTAATTCAGCAGACCATCATTTAAAACCCCGGCTACAGTTAATTTTTGTAACAATAAAATTAGCTGGCCGTGAGTGGAGGAGTGGGGAGTGTATTAAATAGTTTTTTACAATGGTTCCACGTTGTTTACTTTTAACTTTGCAGATCTTTTAAAAAACACATAACACACCAGAGGAAAGAGAGGAATGACAAAGCATCATTTGTCTCTTGAGAACTGGAAGGACTTCTATTATCACATAGTTCGTGGATCAGTATTACTTTTGTAGCGTGTTATATTACATATGTTGATATTTGACTGACTCAGGTAAGCACTGTTACCTCCAGGGTGAGTTGAGGACCCAAATGCAGATGACACACTCAAGGACAAATCCAAAAGGCAGTGCAAAAATATTTGGTACATCCCAAAACACAAAAGCAAAAACAAAATACAAAACATGGTGAAGAATACGCTCTCACAAGAATCTGACAAGACGAACTGGATGTGGGGGTTTAAAGCTAACAAGACAAAGGTGAAACTAATGAAGGAGGGAGGGCAGACGAAGACTGTAAGTAAAGTCCATTAACACAAGAGCAAGTAAGAAAGTAAAAAAGCAAATAACTGAATGTGCATGAACAGAAAAAAAAAAACTATTTAACCCAAGGAGCACACAGCATCCAAAAACAAATCACAAGGTAAAAGTCCAGAGAGACAAAATGTCCAACAAAATAAAAATCAAAAGTCCTTCAACAGCCAAATCCTCATCAGGTTGGCAAAAGTCTCCTCCTATTTGAAAAGAACTGTATGAAAGTCAGGAACAGTAGTATGGTTTTTCTCAAAAATACAAAAACACAAACCAAAATCTGAAATATACAGTTAATAAAAGAAGAGAAAAGATCACATTACTTTGGATCCAGGCCACAGATCCTGACTGAGCATCACTGCAAAAGGTCCTCGAGGCTCTAAAGCTGATTTATTCACTTCATGTCAACATCTCTAAGTATCCAACTTCCATGAAATAGCCGCAGTTGACATTGTCTTTGAAATCAAAATCAGAAGCTTGACTTGCATTTGTCTACATTTTGACATCGTCTCACATTTACCACCTTTTTCCACTCTCTCTCATTTCAATCTCATTTGCATGTCGGCCCTGTCTCAGTCTTAGTGCTGCAAAAACTGTCCAGAGCCTCTACATTAGGGTGGATTTGGATAACCACCCTCAATTATTCATTTATTTACTCAGACCAAGATCTGCAACCACTTCATCTCTGTGGAAACACCCGCGCTAACATATTAATACTACAACCTCTTTTCAAGCCCAGCTGTGGACTTTTTAATTTAAAGAGAACAACCTTGGTGTTTATGGCATTACAGAAAAAAAAGAAGAAAGAAAGAATAATAATTCAGCTTTGCAACCCTGAGCCCATCCCCGGGAGAAATTATTATTCTTTACTGTGACTTTTAAGTGCCGCTTGAGGGGCCCAGTTGAAACAATGACAAGGACGTCTCCCTGTTTATGGAACTGTGTGAATATTATATTTGCTCCCTGCTGAGAAGTTGGATGACCAAACCCGATTCTCCTGCCTTCGCTCAGCCGTTTGTTCCCCTGCATCTCCAAACATTTTCTTTTGCAGCTGTCTGAGTTAATGCTGTCATTAGACTATTCGATCCTGTAGCCAAATTATAATGTGATCTCCCACATCATCTATTCTTCTCTTCCCTCTGAGCTGATGAATAGCTTAAGGTCAGACCATCAAATTAGGGGCTCCCATTACTCCCCAGACAGTAATGGCATCTTTATGAAAGGAAAGATATGTAATCTCTCCAAAAAGCCTCTTGGACACCAAACAGTTTGTGTGTAGATGAAATGGGAGAGCGGTGCTTGGTGAATTGTAAAGGGAGTTGGAAGGAGGGCATAATGTCGGCCACATCACACACACTGCAACATTTCCATTTCATCTAACTACGTCACTCTCGGCCTGTTAATCATGGGACATCTCATTTTGAAACGGCAAAAAATAAAAACAAGGTCAAATATGGCACATAAAATAACAAAGAAGCAAAAAAAAATTTAGGCTGGGTCATCTCATCTCCCCTCAACTGCCCACACAATTAAAAACATTTGTTTGCTGACCTACTTTGAGAAATCACTATTATCTGAGGATACAGTTCTGTTGGATTGTTGGCACACAAGGGAAAAAGAATAGAGAGAAATAAATAGAAAATAGAACAACTGTGGTAATAGTCTACATCTTGTATTTCATTGTTTTCCCATCGACAACAAATCCCATGGAAATTCCATCAATATAAACATGATTGCTCTATTCATATGTGCCATATATATATATATATATATATATATATATATATGATCCAAGAACCATTAAAATCACAACAATGAGCCAAACTATTGGACTCTGTGAAGTTTCTCTAATTGTGTATTAATATATATATACATATATATATATATATATATATATATATATATATATATATATATATATATATATATATATGTTGGGGACCAAAGTATCTTGATCACCCTCTAGTTGCTGGCTGCAGCGTAGGTCTGGATCCAACCTCCTCCACAGTGGTGGATGGGACACAGGCCAAATTAAAATGTACGAAGCGCACTTTCATTGATAGACTGAGGAAACAGCTGGGGTTTCTTCGTTTGTAATTCATGCACCTGTAATAATTTGAGAAGGTGCAAAGGTTTTTGGTTTTTAAAAAAAAAAAATGCTTTGTGCACTAAAATTGAAGTGTCACTTGCTCGCAGAGTTTTAAAATCCAACATTCTGCATTGCCCAAGTTGATTTGAATTCCCTGCCACCAGAGAGGCCGACACGGGGGTGAACTCGATCTCCACCAGGACTGAAATCAAGCAGCTTGGCTTCAGCGGGAGACCCCCCTGGACAGCCGCAGTGGAAGTCCATCACTGGGTCACAGCCTCAATCAGTCACTGTCTGCTGCCGCTATCAAGAGCGAGGTCCAAGGAGAAGACGGGGAGTGACTCAGGACTGCAGCACTGCGGTTCTCTCCTCGGGGGTCAAACACTTGACAAATCAGTGTATTTCCCATACTTGAAGTTCTGTTCTGTTCTTAAATCTATACCAGCCCATGCCAGAAAAAACCCTCAATAGCCGCTGCCTCTAAAACAATCTGAACGAGAGCTGAATTTTAATCGAAGCTCGCTATTCATTTTTATTTTTATAACATGAATATTGAGGCTTTTTCTCCTGCTAATACAGTGGTCTCCACTGCCCAGGAGGAGGCCAAATCTTCTATCGAACAACTTAGTTTAGTGAAAGATCCCCAGCTTCCACTTCCACCAGCTGCAGAGGAGGCCCGGGTTATAACCTCAATCCCTCACTCTGAGTATGAAGATGGAATGTATTCACTTTCCATTCAGCCCGCTGGAATGTGTTATGAATTCAAACTGAAATTGCATTTCCAGAAAAACCTTGAGATTAGTCTGATTGTCAACCTTGAAAATAAATTTCTCACCTTGCATTTCCTCAATACCACATTTTTAACAGAAATCCTACCGACAATTCTTTAATCTTTGCATGTGCTGTAGCCTACTGTACTCTAATGTTAATTTTAACCACCCACCACTGTCAAGGCTCAGTGAACACAGAGCTGCGCTATACGTCACTTTCAGCGGTGTCCATTTGTTACTTTGGCTCTTTAATGATACTTTCAGCCCAGGGGATAGGATTAGCTGAGACATGGGGGGTGAATCCAGTTAGCTGCACTGTGGCAGAAAGGCTCCATTTAGCTTAAGCAGCCTATGGGTTGGCTGCAACTGGAGCTATGTGTTAATTCTGAACCTAGAGAGAGGAAAGCTCCACAATAGGATTGTCGAGTATTTTTGTTCGTTTCTTATTGTGAGAGAAAGAAAATTACATCGTAGACATTGAATTTGCTGAGATGGATTGCACAGAGCGTGTTCAAACAAATACTCCATTCACACTGGTGAACCTGGTGTTCATTCATCTGCTTGTGGATTGTATTTGTAATGTACTACTCTTTAGCATTGCATCAACAACCAGCATGGCACGTTTCATTATTTTTTTTTTTCATTCATTCACATTCACTTATTTCTATATCATATATGTATATAATCGTAATATAATCAACAATAACAGTGTGCTTTAACTAGAAATCTTTAAGGTTTAAAGTTTTTTGTCCTGATATTGCTCGAGGAGATTATTTCACAAAAACAGATCTGAATTGCAATTTCCTGCGTTGAATAGTAGGGGGCAGTATTACAGACACGAAGTAGAAATATGGACTCAAAACTCAAAGTGTCACAGCAGTACAGACATTTCTCTGAGAAGTTTGGAATGGCTATTTGTATACATTTAATATACATATTTTTGGCCGGGAACTCTTTTTATCCAGAAATGATAAAGGGCAACAAAAGCAACAGCATAAAACAACAAAAACCAGATCAATGGCAAAATAATGGTAATAATACTCTCAGCAAATCCTGTAGGCTTCAAACTGGTGACCGTAAATGATAACAGCCAGTTGTAAATACTTGGGACATCAAATTCTCGGAGCGGCAATAACTTTCTAAAGCCTAAATTTAATTTCACGCTCGTCTTTCTTTCCCACCCACCCCTTCTTTGCTCTTGTCTTTTTACCCTGAGTGGATGGGTGTTGTTAAAGTGTGATGATCGTTACCAACGGGGGAAATGATATAACTCGAGGCATAGTTTTCTGCTTCAGATCTTCCTTTGACATACTAAGAAGAAAAGAGGGGAAGGAGAAGAAGACTCCCTGCCTCCTTCAAATATTATTGCCTTGGTTTAAAACTGACGAATACTGCACTTCCCCCAGATTCTTAGACGCTCCCTATTAGGAATCCATTTGGTTTTAGAGCTCAAAATCTAAATCGTGCCTCTGTGATTTAATTAAAGGTTTGCAAAGGAGGAGGCAGGTCGGTCTTGAGATGGCAGGTTCATAATTCACAGCTCCTGTCGCCCCTATGAATCCATTCCCCAAGACAAAGTAAGAGTTCAGATCATCATCATCACCTTGAATTATCGAGCTGCAGAACCCCCTGAATTGGGTCATTCCAGTGTCTATTCCTGTACCCCCTGCTCTGGCTCTGGCTTTGTATAATTTAAGTTTATTGAATTTTCCCCCACTGCCCTTAAAGACCTTCAGGATTTCTGATGATCCCAAAAGGATCCAGTAACCTTTATATGTGAAGAGGTTTTTAATTTGTAAAAAATAATAAAAAGAAAAGCTCTCTCTTCTAGGCTGTCATTCTTAATTATCTTAAGCTCCAGAGGGACTCATTTACCACATGCTGATTTAGTACTGGAAGGCAACAGATGTGTCATATTCTGACATAAAAAAGAAAAGTCGTAATAATTGGCTTGAAAATACAGCACAAGAGATAGTTCCTTGGTCGGAAACCTCAAAAGTGCCGAATATGGATTCAGCTCCAACGTGATTGATTTTTTCTCAATTCTTAAAGGATTTACAGTCCATAACGCTTTTGAAGCAGCGCAGTCTGCTAATACTATAGAGAAAGGAGACGAGCTGCAGTGCCAGAGAGATATCTGACACTGGAACTTTTTTAGGAATTTTAGTTTTGTGCTATTTCTTTTGTTTTGGAGCGTGTGCGAGTTGGTTTCCGCAGTGTGAGGGCAGACTTGTAATGTCGCTCCAATTACATGGTTTGCCTAAAGGGAAAGAGCAACGAGGCTTACTTGAGCATCTGCTGCTACTTCTTTTTTTCTGAAGGAGTTGCTGACCTCACACTGTCTCTCCTTCTGGGGAATTATTAATCATTAAAATGTATAACAACATGAATTAAAAACAATGAGAAGAAAACTTTCCATATGACGAACAGGTTACAAAACCGAAGCATGATGTAATGAAATCGCTTGTTTGTGTAATAATTCAGCAAAGTCAGTCAGGTACGGCGAAATGGAAGTTTTTACCACCAAGTTTTTGGTATCCTGGGAGTTAAAATCCATTTCAATATCAGTGAGAAACTCACTGGGGTAGTAGGCCCAGATTATTTTTTAAATAATTCATAGATTTTGGGAATAAAAAATTCATTTAAAACACAGGTTGGATCATAGACTGCAAATAAAGATGGATGGCGCGCCTCCTTTTCCTCCAGCTATCAAGAAATGGAGCCAATACAACCAAAAACATGGTCACCAACAGGGATCATGGAAGTCATTCAAATTGTGGTTGCTGAGAGGAAGTCTATCTAATGCTGCCACATTAAATGCACTGTTCAATCATTGAATGTACTAAAATTTTATACCACATTAAAAACATTTACACAACGTCAGGCAGCAAACAAGGCTTTGTGACATATCAAACCCACCATTACCTTCACTAAAATCACTAAGTTCACGATCTACTTTTTTCAGTTGCATTTCAAGCCCCTGACCATTAGATGGTGCTGCAGCCCAACTCCCAGCATTCTTGGTCAGTATTAAATATAAAAAATGCGAACATTGGTGAAGAGAAAATGCTTTTGTTCAAACGTTTCCTTATAACTTGTCACTGTCTGCCCAACTTAATAAAAAAAGAGGATGAATTGACAAGTTTCGAGTCACTTTGTCATGAAGTTGTTGGCCCGGGATAATGATGACTACATCTGGAGGATTTCTGTCTTCCTCTGTCTGTGTTGCTGTAAAGTCAAGGCAGGTATTTCCTCTGAAAATCACTCAAGAGCGACACTTGATGTCAGCGAGCCGTCATGTTGCTGAACGTAGCTGAGATTCTTTGATTCTGCAGCAACTGTCAGGTGCATCCAACTTTTACCACATTGTGCGATATCCTGGAGAAATAATCTTTGCATTGGCGATTATATCCTCTCATATCAAAGTTTCAACTTGGCTAAAGCATGGGAGAAGGATTCTGACTTTTAAGGTTCCCCAAATTGTTATTTTAATATTGCATATTACATTTATAATCCAAACGATGTGGGTTGATTGCTGAAGGTTTATTTTTTATGATTCAGCATGTGAATGGCCGAGCTAGAGGAAGCAGCGCCATGCATGCCTGACCTTATTTCCACTCAGTATACATTATGCAATCAAATCTAGCTTTGTGGACGATGCTAATGAAGCCTGCTGCATTCCAGTGCGGGTCTCCCGCTTGGGCAAACAAACATCTGCTCGTCAGCTAAAAGGGAAAATAGGAGAGGCAAAGGAAGATATTCAGGCTTTTCAGGTCTCGGGCCTGAATGCGTTTTCTTCAGCACTGTCCTCCCTGCTGAATATGCATCCTGACTCTGAGTCAGAAAATAAATCAGCCCTGTGTCCACAGTGCTTATGAGTGTGGGTTATAAATGGGTTTGAAACATGCATTGAGGTTACACCCTTACTGTGGCTGCAGGCTATGTTATTACTGCTGACCTAAATGACCCCATTTACTTATTAGCATATAGCATGGGAACGAAATGACCGATTATACAGAACAACCAAAGTGTAGCCAAATGATATTGATTGGCCCCTGGCTGCAGTAAAGAAAAGAAAACCTGCTTCATCATTTGAACCATTTGCATCTCTATTAGCAGGTATCTGCTCATGAATGCAGAAACATTAAAAAGGAGATGGCAGATACACGCCGGCCAATGTGTTCCACCTCTGCCTCGATTTACCTGTGGGCAACAAAAGCCAGTTCAAGCGCGATTGGTTTATCTAGAAACAGAAACCAGAAGCTTTCAAGCCCCAAAACTTGGTGTATAGTTGTTTATAGAGACAAGATTTGAAGTAGTAATTTGATACAATAAAAACAAAGGAATACTTCATGATTGACTGAAGTATCTATGAGACCACCATGTCACGGTTATCGTGATGTTGAGAGTTGTCTCTTCACTCCACAACTCCTTCTTTTATGCACTCTCTCTTTCGAAATTCTCAGACATTGCAGCAGGTGGTCTGGTAACATTGCAGTCCTGGGTTATTTTCTTGCCCTTGTTTTATTTCCTGAGTCTTTGAAATGTGGCCAGCAGCAACTTTCTTCTTTTCACTTTCTCGCCAGTCATAGTCACCAGCTCTGTACTTTCAGCTAATCTTGCTTTACTGTGCATTCCCATGATTATAATATTTAGATATTTTAAATACCTAGAGGTGTTGAACAGCTGCTGAGATGCTAAGAGTTATCTGTTGGTCTCACTGGTTCTGCAGGAGGAAGAGACTCCTGCCTGTCAGGGAGAAGCTGACTAAAGCCAATTGAGCTGTAACTGATGGTAATCCAAATCTCTCTCCTTTTGAGACACTCTCTCATCTAACTAAAGAATGGATAACCTTGGTTAGAAGCCTGCAGATTGACTAAACCACGCTACATTTCCACCCTCATGTTGTACATGAAGCTCTGTAGTTTAATTTAATATCTTGCAGGCCTCACTGGTGGAAGAAACTTGTGAAGAGAAGGTCAAATTGAGCTAAGGTTCAACCCAGCATGGTATTGATTTCCGATTGTTTTTCTCAAAACTGCTTCAACTGGACCATGTATGTCTCTGTCTTCTGCTGTTCACATAAGGACGAGCAGAAAGATAAAGAACAGAATCAGAAACTAAGTAAAAACATCTAGTCCAGATGTCATTGAGTGGTTCTGATGAAACGTAAGAAAAGAAAGAGATGGTGGAAAGTAACTGGGGCATCATGTCTGTTTTTTTTGGGAATCCATTCTCATTTGAAATGTGCATCAATAATCCCAGAGCTACAGTGAAGAAAAGGATTAACGTCAGTCGAATAATTGAAGAAATTGACTTTTGGGATTGTTGTTGCCAGGCAACCCTTTGATTTGAGTTTCTAACGTTAGCTTTAATTTCATTCATTTAAGTGGCTCCAAGAACACAAGTTCTGTTTTCTCCTCTACACCTTGCTGGAGCTGAGTCCGGGGGTTATACACATGCTGTTTTAAAAAGTGAATGAAAACAAATGTATTCTTGTCTGCTAATGACTCTCAGTGATGCCGAACTGCTTTTGAATGTGTTAGCAAGACAGTTAATAAATCACGATTGTAATCATTAACCTGGAAGTCATTTCCATGCATTTCGCAGACAGATTCCCATCAGATATTCATATCAGCAGAAAGGGGAGGAAAGCCTGCTGCGCACTAGAGGATTTTTCAAATCTTAACTGAATTTTAAAACATTGGAGGCCACGGACAAAACAACACATGTAACCAATTATTCCTTCTTTTTCTTTTGAGAGCGGATGCATAGCATGATCAGGTTTTGACACATGACCGCTCTCATGGAGTTCAAACTAATAATTTCTGAGTGGTGATTCCAGAAAACCAGAAAAACCTACAAACTGACGGGATCAAATTTTGTTCCTTTTATCCAACATCTCTGTAAAACATAAGGGACACTACCTTTGATTCAGTAACGTTAGGATCATGAGTTTAAACATATCACACTCTAGCATTATTTTTGCCTGATTGATATATTGTGATAGAAAGATTGTGGTTATGGCAAATAAATCTTTATTTAAAATGTATAATATAATAAAACAGCCAAAATACGTATTTGCTCAAAATTTTACAGTACAAGCCCAAAAGTGGCGACAGTACATGTGCATGACAAGCAAAAACTAAATCAGTTTTTCCCCGATCAAACGTGGAAATATTTGTGAGTGCATTCAACAATTAAAGTGCCAGGATGTAGGGAACCATGTCTGTCTGCTGCTGTTCACATCTGAGTCTGTTTGAGTATATTTGAGCTCGAGAGCTTTAGTATGGAAAAATGCTGCAAGCGATAAAGGTGTGCAAAAATATAATGACTAAGAAAACTATATACCATATTTGGTTGTGGACATTGTAAGAGAGGAACCTGCAGGGACTAAAGTCCATCATATGTTTTATTCACCTCTCTTTCTAAAGCAGTCTCTGTGGGGACAGTGTGTTACTGCCAGAGCATCACATCCAGCCCCATGACTCATACTCTCCAACTCTGTTGATTTGATGGGCAGAGGAGGCAAATACTAAATTCAAAGCAAAACATTTGAATTTTCACCGTGGGCACACATGTGTGTCCTCCTTTACCGTTACCCAACACTGATATCGGACTTGTTGTTTGCACAGCTTGAGTGATGTGGCACCAAAGTGACCTACAAAACAGACGTGGTGGGGCCATAAATCACATTGGGTCTGGAATTAATCACTGTGTAGAGGACATCTTCTGCCACCGCCGTCCTCTCACAATCACTCTCTGCAAAACACTTGCCCCCTCCCTCCTCCCATTTATCCTCTTTCCTCCATCGCACCACCAAAGCGACCACCGATTGGTCTCGAGAGGAAGAAACAGCGGAGCGATGTCCTTTCTCCGCCGCTCGTTTAAAATGCAGGTTAAAGTTTATGGAGTGGCCGGCGTGCCAGCCATCACAAATGCTTTACGGCGGCGAGGAGAACCGCCAACAATGAGGACTTTGTTTTTGAGATTAACCCCGCAACCACTTTTTTATTTCACAGCCCTCACCCCACGGCGCCACCATTATGATAACTGTCACTGCTCTTTCAGGATGCTGACTATGGGGACCAGGGTGATTGCAAGAGAGGTTGAGGCGGATGAGAAGGGGTGAGGGGGGGTATGCTTGATTCATTATACGACAGAGACAGTGGGGATCCAATCAACCTTACATTGAATGCCAACACAAAGTCGGTGTGAGGATTAAGGCGCTTCACTTCAAGGGCAGCTGCAGTCAGTTTAAAGACGTAGACCTAGGGGCAATTGTCTACTGTAAGCCTCAATCTGCCACTCCAATCCACTGCAACACTCCAGTGAAAAATCACAGCGCTCACAATCATCCCCACGTTATTCCAGCAGCCTGACATAATGACTTGACAGTGGATTTATTGTTGTTTAAAAAGAGTTTTAAAAGCATACAGTACAGTCCTGGTGCTTTGAGCCGTACTTTGCAAAAAGCAAGTGGTGGCCTTCACATGTGAAAGCTTTTTGTGATTCAACGTTCTTCTCTCTCTTGTGTTAAAAACTAATTATTTTGCTCTATGGTATTGAGTAAGTTTTACTCAAAACCACATATTAAGGTGACGGATCCAGAAACTTTCTTTAACATAGCAATTTGAGACATTTTCACTGATTTCCCAGGGGTTGTTTCATGAGTCTTGTTTACTGTTTATTTAGGGAACTGATATCTTCGATTGGTGCAATTTGGTGCAGATCAATAAAATCCAGATCGAGTAGATGCCTTCTGACTCCATCTCTTTTGTCTCTTTTTCCTTACAGATTATCCTCACTTCACTGATGTTAGTGACATGTAACTCCTGCTTCCATGCTTCATACGTAATAAGTAAGCAGTGCCAAAGATGTCCCTGGAACAAGTTTGCTTCAGAACACAGAGAGACTGCCTCCAGCTCTTCTTGGTAGCAGGTTGATGACTTCCTGAACGAATTTTCTCACCATCTACCATCAATTTGCGACTACAGCTGAGGGGCTTAGAGGCATCGCTCACTTCTCACTCTCGTGGGCAGATTTGATAGCTGATGATTACAGCTGACAGCTGTCCAACATGTTTTTCTAAGGTCAGTCAAATGGCATCAGTGTGTGAACAATGTCCAATTTTCCCTGAACCTACCTTTATGTGGTATCAGACACACAATACCTCTTCATATATGATTTAGGCTTGGCAATCTGCCTTGATAAAGCAGGGCCATGAGTGTGGGTCAGGAGTGGATTTCACACTTTCCCAATAGATCATAAGGAGATTCTTCATTCGATGGATAGACTCACACAAACATGAAGTTTCTAGAGGCAACTGAAAACAGGCCAGCTCAGTGCCATTGCTTTTTTCTTGTTTTCCGACCTTGTACTCAGTGTTGGAGGGTTCAACTCTCCCACAATCTGTTTGACTGCAATAAATGGTCTGCAAAAAAAAAGCAAAATAAAAATCTGTAACAACATACTAAGGCTTGATGAGCATCGTTGATTACATCAGTTGTTGACCCTCTTTGTCATATTATATATTTTTTTACATATCCTGGCCTGTATTACTATATTTTAAGAAACAGTCCCCACAATATGCATATGAAAGTCTAAGTAATTTTTTGGTAGTGTTTATAATAGTATTTGTTTCATTCTTTATTTTATATTAATATATTTTTTGGCCTTTTTCTCTCCGTGCAGGAAAATCAACAGGATTTCTATCACTGCAGGGATCAAATGCATCATATTGACCAAGGCTTACTGATTTGTCCTGGCAAATCAATCCCACCCTTCAAAAATAGGTTCCCTGTTGTCACAGCAATTAACTGGAAACAGCTAATCAAGATCTATGAAGGGGGGGATCCTCAGTAGGACACAGCCACTGCTCTCTGATTGGTGGCCTGTGAGTAGCAAATGTTTGTTAGAAAATCAATACTTTCCAATTAAGTGACATTTGCTACCAAGGGATAGCGATGTCCCAGGGTTTGTCCCATCATGTGTTATCTTTAGTTGACTGGCATGGTCCGTGTGTCTTTTTTTTTATCATCCCTCAGTTTTCTTCAGGCTACAGAAGGAAAATCCAAACAAAGAGGCATTTGGAGGCTTACACATGAATGAAAAAAGAAAAAAACAGCTCATTTCTGAGGTCATTATGCTCAGTGGAAATGGGAAAAGCAGCAGAAGTGACTCACACCACAAAAGCCAATATGCAAAAAAGAACTCTGAGGAGGGTGATGAATTTGAAGCAAACGAAAACAACTTCTGAAAGACCGTGCAACAACCTGCCAAAACCGCCATCAGCTACAATATGAGCTCTGCGGAACAGAAACGCTATGAGGACGCAATCTGTTTCAAGGGCCCGGCTCAATTGGAATTGACAGTGTTGGTATTTCATCCAGTCAGCTACGCACACACACACACACACACACACACACACACACACACACACACGACCATGTGCAGCCAACCACCAACGTCCACCACCACCTCCACCAAGGAAATTGTTCACCTCCAGCCCCCTCTCCCTGGAGCCCAGTACACAGAGTCAATTATGTTATTGGGTTAGCAGCCATAATGGCCTCAGAAGGGCAATAGAAATTAGGTTCTGCACTTACACCATGGTGGGCTGGGACAATCGGTAAATGACTCTAGCATTAGCTTACCCGCCACCATCCTCCACCTCTGGTTGCCGCTCATAAAACACTTGAAAAAATGCAATCCAATGAATCAGACTGCACTGTGGTTCACTAAAACGAATGAATTAAGTGTGCACGGTGTCTATTAATGTCAGCCAATGACATACATGTCTGTGGCTTGTCTACATGGGCCGCATGACAAAAAGCCTTTGTAACATCAATTGGGCGGTGCATTATTTATGCCCTTTAAACATCAATAAATCACAGAATTTAATGATGCATGCTTATCAGATAACCTGCTAAAGAACAATTGCTGATGCTTTTTTGAAACATCAATACACGGGATGTGTAAATCCCAAGCATATCCTGAGTCTCAGAAAAAGCATTAAATCAGAGATTGAAGTTGAAGCTTCCTGCCGAGCCCATGACACTGTCTGAAAATCCGAGCGTCTTCAGCGCCTCGCCTTTTGTGAGGAAAAGTGATTGCGTTCATCTCTGCCTTCAAGACTTCGGCTCAGTAATTCAGAGAGAGTGGGATGTCTGCGAGTATGCTGATTTATTTTTTGTTTGCTCATTTCATCGGGGGATTTATTAAAAAAACAAAAGAAAACGAAACAAAACTGCCTGTCCGGTGCGCCTGAGGATGTTTGACAATTTGTAAAAAGCTACATCCATCTTCAAGACAAAGTATTGAACCTGGATGTTCGGGGAAATCAGCAAACGCATTCATTTCTGTCAGGCAAAACCACTGTGGACAGGAGAGGTACATTGTTTCCATTTGCCAATGATCAATTTTTGATGAGAGCAAAAAGAGCACTTTTTTGGGACGAGGGAAACAAAAATGAATCCTTTCATAGAGCGCAGTGGTGCTGAGTGTTCGAACACTGTTTATGCAGATGTAATATCAAAGTGTCTCACTTGCCTCTTTTCTATGATGATATCATGAGACTCTTTCATTTTCTGAAATGTCTGAAGGACATGCAGAGTGATGGAGCAGCAGAAGAGTGAGTTTAAGGTTACAAATTCAAACATTAGTCCTTAGACTTTGCTTTGGAAGCAAATTAACGCTAAAATTTACTTTTAATTTAATAAAAAGATTGAGTTTCTTTGTGTTAAGGTCACTTGATCAGTTTTATTAAGTGTGGCAGGCTGTTCATTTATCTCTTGTCTCTAAGATTTTATGAGATCATGACCAAGTGCTCTTACTAGATTAGCACTAAGGCTTTTAGCATCACATAGGTTGTAATTATCCTTTGACCACATTAGCCGTCTTTCGCCCCTTCCGAAGCTCATGCCACAGTGCACAACAGGGCGATGTCAACTAATGCACTAGTAAAAGACTGAATCAGTGACCTTGGCGGCAAAGTGGTAACTTGGTTGAGTGCAAGTGGATGCGATACCACCTTTCCTCGGTGGATCACACTGGAGTGAAGCTTGCATTCTTAGCAGGAAGGAAGGTGGTGCTTTGATTGTCTTGTCTTCAAAATGTAATATTTTTCTCATACTTGCATGATGGTGTTTGAAGTAAATAATGACGGTTTATAAATGTATTGTATTGTTATCACACCCACACATTTAAAGGAAAGGACATTTGCACACATTAATTTGAAAGTGCAGAGCACGTTCGTCAGCAGAACTAAAGAACATATAAATCATAAACTAAGGACAGTCTCCTTGGTGACGCCTCCTGTGTCACATGCACAGTTCCGGTTCCACCATCTCATTTGTTCTTTTCAACCAATCACAACCTGACATCCTCACCTTGAGCCAATCACCTGTAAACTGTCAGGGTTTAAAACATCTTCTCTCCCTCCTGTCATTCAGGTGTGACCGACCTCCATCCCTACACCACCTCAACTTTAAACACTGGCTCCGGGAAGGAAGTCTCCTTCACATCCAAAGCACCTGTTGCTTCCTACTTCCCACTGCCTATTCCTATTCCTTCTGTTCACCATAAATATCTCCTGGTTGAACAATATGTGGCTACTTTGATTAAGCAAGTTCCTGCAGCTTTCTTCTATTACTATATACACATAATACATTCTAGTATTTCACATGGCTGTGTCCTACCTATTAAACCCAGACTCTTCACCCAAGATAATTCCCAGACAAAATGGATATGAGCCTGAAGTGGCCCTCTGGTAAAAAAGTGGCCTTATGATCCTTGAACAAATCCGGGGCACCTTCAGTTGCCGCATTGCTATAGCTAACTTGTGGCCCAGATCTGGTAAACAGGAATGGACTGCCCAGTGGCCTGTGGACCAAATCTGGGCCAAAACAATTTAGCTATCTGGATTACATGGCTAGGTTAGTATTAGTATAGTTTACATCATAGCAGCAGCCTTTTGGGTGACAGCAGTTAATCTAAATGGCCTCCATCAATGCCAGACCTCACATCCACTGATAATGTTTTCCACCGAATCCAATCCCATTCACCACTGCGCCACCGCCGCACCCCCACTGAGCCAGCGCCTGTGGTTCTGAAATGACCAAAAAAATCTGTTGGTCACACTCAAATGAGCTTGCGCCACCTTGCATGTCTGCCCGCTCATCTTGGCGGTGCACGGCAGCGGTTTACACAACAGCGTGAAATGGCAGCTGTGATAAGCTTAATATTTACAAAGTGGAATTTATTACATCCTGAGCAATGTTCTCATTTGTGAGCAGAGCAAAAAATTTTGTCTAAAATTGACTCGCACTTTTACCAGCAATCATTTCCTCGGAGAGTGTGTAACTTTTCACATATCTTCTAATGAAATTTCTCAAACAGATTGATGTTTTATTTCATCCTGTGCTCAGTTCAGAGCTGTCAAACCGAGAGCTGAAGAGAGGCAGTGATCTTCATTCACAGATGAAATCCCCTCCCTTACTAAAACATTACTAAACTGATGCATGTGTAAACTTAAATACATTAAGCACAAGTACAAGTGTTTAGACGGCCCCACTGCAAATTTCTTGTAGAATGTTTAATCCTACATCAAACCAATCCTGTTTCAAGTTTAAATTTTTGTGACCCGTCAGGAGGAAGCGCTCCACAGCTTGTGATAACAGCTGGATAATGTCTTCTGTCCAGGCCGGAAGGTGTCTAATGAAAAACTGATTTGCGCTATGGGAAATGTAGGATACAGCATTTCCGAGCCATAGGGGCCGAAAGCCAGAATGTCCGACTCTGCTGCAGTGATATTGGTCATTCTGCTTTTTCCTTTTTTTCCCCCAATCTGTCTTGAGTGGATCCAAACTTCAAATAAAAAAGTAAACAAAACACTTTTTTCTATTCTCAATTAGAAAAATACAGATTTTAGGTCTCAGTTGAAGCAGGAACGACCTTGTGAAACGTTCTACTACAAATATACTTTTACTGATTGCGTCCTTTTTTATCAAATATTATTCACAAAAATGTTGGATTCAGAATACTATGACAGATCTGAGAGTCCCGACATCACAAAACAAAGAGGTTTTAATGAGAAAAATAGTTATATTTTGAGGAAAAGGAAAAAAGATATTAAATAAATTAGCAGAAATGAGAACCCTTTATTCTTTATTTTGCATTCTCATTATATTATGACTTTATTTTCCTAATATCACGACTCAATTCTCAAAATATTATGAGCCAAAATATTAAAACTTTATTTCCGAATGTTCCCTTTAAGTAACCCTAACACTCTAATTCTTGAATACAAAGAGCTGTTTTAGCAAAAAACGCCCCAATAGATTATATATTAAGGTGTAAAATAAATGTAAAATAATAGCATGAGGAACTACATTTTTTAATTAATCAAAATAAAAAAAGTATATGATCTGTCCTCTGTTTTCATAATCACTGAACATTGATGTTGACCCAAGCGTCCATTTTCTGGAATAGCGTTCAACACGTCCAACAATTGACTCCTTCAAAAGCCAGAATAAAAATCAAATGTTCTTCTCTGCCGCTTTGTTTTCAGATTAGAGATCGCTTCACACACCATGTGAGCAAACAGTCTCTTACTGTCTCGTGCACACTAATGACTGCGGACGTCTGCTCGTGATTGATATACCCGTAGAGATTTGGAAAGCAGCTGATTCCGAAACACGCACGGGGCAGGTTAATGCCGTGACCCCGCCGTGACCTTATCCTCTGGGGGGGGGGTCTATGCATACCCTCAGCAGTTTAAACTAGCTGAGTCAGGCCATGCATTTGTTGTCTCGTCTATCTTCTTCTGCATTCTTTTTTTTATTTTTTATTGTTGCATGCATTGTTCCAGACAGTGCGTTCAACAAAGTGGAAATAATTCATTTTAGAGGGAGATTGTTCGCTCTTTGTGCTTGTTTGCACACTTTCCGTTTGCAGGGAGAAAAGAAAGAATTGTCTCATTATTAATTTAATGAGGCAGAGCAGTTTTTAAAATCTTTTTTCTTGCTTTGATTTTAGAAAGCGTAAGAAAGCAGCATTCATGGACACAAAACTAAATGGAAACATAGTGGAGACGGCAGAAAATCACCTCAGCTGGTGAGAAGTGTGGTGTGTTTGCGTGTGTATTGTGTGTTTGCTGCGAGCATTGGCAGAAGAGCCTGATGCGTCATTCCTCACTCTTTTCTCATGGACGGGGGAAGCACGTAACATTTGCATGCACTCTCGATCACTGGAGACCCGAGCGCTGAGCATCGCACGCCGCCGGCTTCTGGAGCTGAATTCAAATGTCCGTTTTCATTTCAGCTGTCCACAGTTGCAGGAAATGTCCATGCAATAAACCACATTGATTTTTCTTTTTTTTTTAGCTTGTTGTTGTCTGTGCTTGCTCTGTCACTTTCTATCATCTCTGACAACCATACCCTCCCCTCTTTTACCACTTCTTCGCATTTGCGTTACATGAAATTGTGTCTTCATCTGCTGAAATGTCAGGTTATTCACTTTTACTTACATCCGACGCAGCAGCCGCCTGAAGTAGGCATGAGATGGAAGCATGACGGAGAGCAACACCAAAACTCCATTTGCACTTCAATATGTCAACTTTCGAACTTGGATCTACAAAATGCATCCATGCACTTAAACTCACTCAGAAGTTTAGTGGCCCAGCAAGCTGAGGTTTATCCTGGGTATTCATGCACTTGCAGTACTGGTGACGTGTATTTGGCAGACCTCATTACCGCAGCATGGTCCTCCTTGTATCCGGAATAATTCGGGTTTCATTTTTGGGAGGGAGTGGAGACGCATCTATGTGTACAGTCTATGTTTATAAAATCTGTCCAGGTATTTTCCTTTTGAAGCCTCATTTAAAAACCACATGGTGGCATCACCATTTTGGGGGCTAAAATCACAACATTATAAAAATCAAAATATATTTTATAACCTTTATGTACAGCAGTATATAAAGCATACACACACCGACACCCACACACAGTAGGTCACTGAGCAGCACCAGTAGAGTAATTGAGGATTCAGAGCTCTGCCCAGGGGCATTTCAATTGGAGTTGTTGATGGGAGACAGTGTTTCTCACCTCCCCTGACATCCCCGAAATACTGAGGGGACTCTCAAATTGATGGTTGTGTTTGGTAGTATAGGGTGTTAAAGTATCTGAGTAAAGCTGACCTAAATTTCAACAAAAATAATATTAATGATAATTATATAAACTAGCATGCAAAGCTCCACCAGGAGCTTGCATTCAATCAAGCCTTGTAGCTAAGACGACGAAACAGATCTGATCATGAAATCATGATCTCCATGCAGAAAAATATAAATCGGTTCTGAACACAATTGCACACACTCATAGGTATCAGTCCCCTGACAATGCATGACTGACTACATACATGAACTATTCCCTACAATGGTAAAGAAAGGGAAAATCCAAGATGGGCACAGAAGTTTAACAGGCTCTTTGTTGGCCCATGTTTCATCCTCGCACTGATTTCCATGGAAACCTATTCAGCCATTGATGAGTAATCCTACTGACAAACACAAACTAACTTAGCAAAAGAAAAACAAGTAATTCAAAAACGAAAGAACTCAAAAGCTATCAGCAAATGTAATTTTTCCCCAGCATATAAGACATGTCAGTGAATCTGAGTTATATTTATATAGCATTAGCAATTTTTGATGATGACAAGACAGTGGCAAGCCCGTGTACTTTACATCACATGTAGCATTACCTTTTGAGGACAGTGCTGTGCCCTGCAGATTCAAGTCTTTTGAAAAATGGATTAGTGGAGGAAGAGAAGATACCAGCTGCAGCTGTGTAACATCAGAAAAATGAGGCATGGACTATATTATTTATTCTTACAGGATAATCTAGCACAAGATGACAGGATGTTTTTTTTTCTTTATTTTCCTCCCTCAAAAACATGTTGATGCTGTTGCTCTGACTTGACCTACATTAGCATTGTTCATCCCGGGAGCTGAGAATGGAGCATGTTTTAGTGAAGACCTCAAACATCGAAGCCCCGAGTCAGTGTCGTCTACTGCGGAGACAACTTTTGAATCAGTGCGATGAAAGCACGAGCTGATTGGTGGAGTTGAGCAAGGCAAACAAGATATATCAAGGAAAATTGAGTTACAAGAATAAACGTGTCAGTCTTAAAACGATGGATAGATTTACATAAACTGTTGTCAGCACAGTTATAATCCATCCCCGTCCCCGAATTGATATTAGCATTTCTTTTAATCATGAGTGAAAAAATCTTGTAATTAATTAACCTGATCATCCCTTAGCTCCACAATCCTTTGCTTTACGATGAAATACCAAATGTATGGAATACTCCAACAAGCCTCAGAGGTACTTTATGTCAGGCCAAGTCAGACTCTCTAATCCTGCGATCCTGTATATATTGTGCATAAAAAGGCCAGAAATATAATTCTTGATGTCATAATACAACTCGTTGGTGGTGGCAGTCTCTCATTTACACCCAGTGCCATAACGCACCATGTTACATGTCAACATGTCACATATGCTCACAAGACCGAGTTAAGACTGTGCTAACCAAGACTGAGGGCAAGTTGACCTTCTGCACATGATGTTTCAATCAATCTCAGTCATTCTTGATTTAAAACATTATAAATTAAGGGTCCTTGAGAGATTACTTTTTTCAGAGTAAGGTTAAATGAGAGAAAAGAAGCAAAGTAACCTGCAAAGATTGTATCAATTTGCTCAGACAATGAGGAGTAATATGGGAGGTACTGCCCTATTACCTGTAGAATGCTTAGTAAAACACAAACAAACAATATGGTGACCAAGGAAAACATGCAGTCGCTGCTAAGCATACATTCTCTTGTGTGACCCTCAGTCTTGCTAACATATGGTCATTGTCTCTGCATGAGAAAGCTTGTGGAGTCAAGCATATGTGACATGAATTATAGATAAACACAATGTTAAATAAAAGGAGCCACAGCACCAATCTTTTTAATAGTCTACGCAGAAACCATTGTCTGAAATGTTGCACAGAAACTACATTAGCTGCAGAATGAATGAGTCATGGCCAGGACCCTAAGAGCTACAGTGCATGTACGCAGAGCCCAAACACATACTTACACTTAGTCTATATCTGTCTCCAGCACGCCGACTGCTCCGATTGGAAAAACCTGGGGCAGGCTGTCAGGTGCTACAAGCTCTTCATTAGACACAGCACTTTCACAGCCATACCCAGCACCACGTAATAGAATTTATAGAGAGGTAGTTGAATTACGCTTTTGCTCTCCAAGTGGCCCCAGCTGAACAAGGGGGGGGTACAGGGACCATCCAAAGCCATCGACTGCACGTCGTGCGGCCAAGGCGGAATCTTAAGTCGGAAAATTATTGAGACTGTCGAACGCTATTAGCAAATGGCCAGGTGAGCGGACTGAAACCGTTCTTGACAGGTAGCGCCTAGGCTGACATTGATTAACTTTGCATACTGTTTTGTACTTCATGTTCTTGTCAGTGGGACGGAGCCAAAGAATGGACCTATTTTTAGCAGGTATCCCCCCCGGCGGGCTACATACAGTTCTTGGAAAATATGTTGAGGTGGAAGTGCTGCTCCAGGGGCATAGCAATCTCGCTGGTTGAGTTCCACCTAAATGAGTGGGCTAGGTGTGACCTGAATTCTGTCTGTGGCATTGAAAGTTGCTGACTCATGCAGACTCATAGAAAAACTGCTTTTTCAAACGCTTCAAATCAAATAATATGATTATTTTTCCCACCAAAGCTAATTATTCTCAAACCTCACAGTCATTCTTTGACTGAAATGAATGTTTCTGGCTTGGCAGAAGATGAAACTTTCCACTTATTTTAAAGCCATGTCACAAACCATACATAACCTACGAGACAGCATTTGTCATTAAAAACACACACTTTCCGTGCATTTAATCTCCTTTGTGCATTGCTTGGTGGGAGAACAGCATCCATCACGGGCAAAGACATTTTTTTACTGCACTTTGTTTTGTTACTTTTCCACTGATTAGAATCACTATGAAGTATGGATTTGAGATCATCTTGCTGCCAGACAGTAACAGGAATGTTTGCACTTCACTGACAAACAGGGACATCTTGTATTAACAGTAATGACATTACACATTCAATAACCAGAGCTACAATCAAACACAATAAAATCCATCCATGCATAATTTAATAACCCACTCATGGTCTAATTTGGATTGATTTACGGTTCAGACTTTGAAAAACCCTTATGTTAGACCTTTTTAATGGGAGTTCATCATATTGTTTGATTAAAGAAGATGGTTAACCATTCATTCACTTTTATTTGCCAACGCTTCAATCTGAGAAACTCTTAAAAACTTAAAATCTGAATTCAGTTGGAAGCATAACCATTGCAATTGTAATTGTTACTGCAAATCTGTGGACCCCGGCTCGAGAACTAGGGGCTTCAGAGCAAGTGTTCTGATTATTAGGCAGCTGCTCGGTGCCAATTTAAAAGTGCACACAACTTTCATTATTTGCCCCCTTCCTCTGTGAAGGTGGGACATCCCTGCCCAATGAAGATTTATCTCCACACGTCTCTGGGAAATGTATGAATTTAATAGATATTTATGGTTGGGCTCTTTTTAATCTAAGAGGAGTCGAAACATCTGCAGCAAATGTTGGTTGAATAAGACTTTCACTTCGTCATACACACGAGCCCAGTCAGTAAAAAAAGAGAGAGATGTGGCTCAGAGAAAGGTGTTGAGTTCTGTTTAAGTGCTCATATACTTCTCTGTGGTTTGTCAGTGACAAAAAGAGAAGGGGATGAATACAGGGTTGTTGAGTAATTCTATTGGGGATATAGATGAATTGACTTCCAGGAAGCGGGAAGTTTGTTGCCATAGGTATCCATTTTTCCACCCCGAGTATATATATCATTCATGGTAAAGTTAAGGATATTATACTGCAAAAAAAGTTCACTTCCTGGTCTCTGAGATTCCCGTGTGAGTCTCATCATTTTATATTTGCAATACTTATATTTGGATAATGGCATCAATAAAGGCTTAACAATAACTTTTTGAAAACATGGTCATGGTTCAGGAATATATCATATACACATATAAATCTAATAATATTTGGTCCAAAAACAACATCAAAGTTGGAGGAGATCTTATTTTTTTCCATTTTAAAAGCATGCATTTCTTCAGGGAGAAATTGATCTAATAATTGATAATCTATTTGCTTATTTCATTTATTTTTTTAATAATTCAGCATGTCACTAAGTGAGTAAAGTAAAGGCTTTGGATTAAATTATATTTATAATATTGATTTTGTGAGAGAGTGGATCGACAAAAACCGATGCGTAAATGTGATCTCTTCTCTTTTACATGTTTTCAGTTTGGTGAATTATCTTTGGAACCTTTTTATCTTTCTTTGCGCGATTGAGATAGAATTCCTGAATATATGTTTACGTTTTTTTCATTACTGCTGAAAGAGAAATCATATTCTCTCACGAATATTTCCTGCAGGGTGTCTTAGTCTGAAACTGTCCCTTGATAGCTGAAAGATAAAACAAGATCCCATAGAAATCCTATCTGACCCACTATTTCAATACAGATCCCATAATAGGAATCTCACATATTTTCCACTAGCAAAGCATATAAGTGTGTACTCTGCTTGGCACTAGGTCGGGAGGAATTAGTTTTATTTGCATTATTCATCAAGCTGGCAGACAGACACATCTATCAAGGCTTGGGTGACTTGCTGTTTTAGATATTACCTGTTAGGATATACACAAGGTATTTACTGAGGCAATTTGCTGCATGAGCATTTAGTGGAGTGGTCACAACAGTGTATACACACACACACACACACACACACACAGAGGGCTAGGGGCTGCAGGCTACAACATGACGAGCTAATAATTGCTTGATTTTTGAACAGTCAGTGAAGTTTGTTTGGGGAGGAATAAAAAAAAAAAAGCTGAGTCCATTAAAAAAAAAAGCTTGCTGTGCTCTGTGAGGACAACAAAATAAACAGCTCTGCGTGGCACTCGGCCCCTCTGGTATCCTGTATCAAATGCAGCATGGATGGCTAATCAATGTGACACTGTTCACTTTCCATTAGGCCTGTCAGTTGAGGTTGATTATGGTCATCAGTGCTAATTAAGCAAAGTAGAGTAGCTTCAAGTGTCAATGTGTGGTCATAAATAAGCTGCAGCTACTGTGGGAATGGGGTCTACTGAGGTTTAGGCCCCGTTTAGATCTGGTTTTAACATCTAAGTGTTCAGCGCTGCGTTCCTATGTTCACACTTGGTTTGAATAATAATATAAGTTAATATATGTGTCCGACGTCAAATCTCTGTGTGTGTGGGCCAGAGGAAGTTAGCTGAGGAGGCAGTTCTCCATAGGTGGTCCATGATGAGTGGAAGAATGTGGCCTGATGCATTCTAGACCATCTCCAAATGTGGTCTGAGGCTACATCCACTCTGCTACGCTCTCATCTGAAAACATACCAACTCTGCTACAGATACGTCTGGCGTCCACACTACTCTGGTGTCTCCGCTAAGACGGAGAAGAGTGGAAAACACCCCTGGGCCTGTTTTAGTTTGAAAATTCCCAGGCTGCGTTTCAGTCGGGACGGGAAGAAACTGAGAAGTTTGGTAATGATGATGTAAACATTCACATCTGCTTGATTATTGTGTCTTTTCAGTCACAATGTCGTCTTGGCTTGTCCGTCAGGTTCCTTTCACATGATCCCCTTTCTGGAAAAAAACTAAAAAACGAGTAGCATTAGGCTGCCAGTGTAGAACGCAACATGGATAATCAACCTTCCTGTTTAGACCGGCATGCAAATGCCCAGTGTACATGCAGGGTCACATTATACGTATTATATATATATATATATATATACAATAACTGACTGACTGTGCAGAGAAGTTGCAGCATATGTCCTGTTAAATTAACTTTAAATTCAGTGGTTTTATCTCGTCCATTCAAAACATATGGGCCTGTCAACATGAATGCTCTCTGCCTTTGCTGTGCAAACAGGAGCAGGCAGAGCTGAGAGCCCTGCACTCTTGACAATGTTCACATGAATAAAAATAAAGAGAGATACTGTATAGCGGGAGCTGCTGAGAAATACTTCTCCGAATCAAAGAGCTGCGCAGAATTTGTCTACGGGTGATTAAACGTTGCATGCAGACTTTCTCATCTAAAACAATGGTGGATGTGAGAAGAGCAGAATTCCCCTGATGCTGTGAAGTGGCTGTATGGCGTTCATGTGCTGTGAAGTATATCTGAAATTGGCGAGAAGGTGGAGTCGCCAGTTTTTTCTCCCCTTATCTTGCTTCCAATGAGATACAAGCCTTATTTCTGAAACACACTCACACACTCTATGAGCCTCAGCTTGAAGAAAGGGGGCTGTAACTACTAGCAAGACGGGATCATGGGATTCTTCACTAACCCACACATTATGAAACATGAAGTCAACCCAATGCACCGAGATAACCCTCATTTTGTCTGAATGAAGGAAGGAAATGCTTCTCCGCCAACTTGTGATTTGTCGAATTACCTGCAGGATAATCCCACTTGGGAAAAGCAGGTGAATTTGTGTGGTGTTAAAAACTTTTGCATTTTTAAAATGTTCTTAGCTTGGAGCAGTTTCCAAACTATGTGTACTGCAGGGATTGGGAACCTCCAGCCTCGGGGCCAAATACAGCCATGAGGCAGTTACTAAATCCCCTAAAAATCTCACAACAGTATATTTAGATGCGATAAAAGTAACAAGAACAGTTTCCCTATGAACCAAAAGAAATAACAAATTAAACCAACAACATATTTAATTTAGTTAATAATTTATAGCTGTGCGCATCATCATCCTCATCATCTTTATCATCTGACTTCCCCTGAAAGATGTAGTCCCACCCATCACATGAGTGAGGTTAGAGTGATATAGTAAATCAAATAATTCAATTTTATTGTATAGTACCTTTAACAGATAAAAAAAATCGCAATATACAGTCTGGTGACTTTGAATAGAAAGGCAAAGTTCACTTTTTAAAGTCTTTGCTGACAGATCATCATATAGCTGCAACATTAACTTCTCCTTTCCTTAGTTTTCATCTAAAAATCATAATGCAACGCCAGACAGATTCCATCAGAGTCTCCATATTAGCAGGAAGAACAATATTGTATAGAGGAAGGTGGGATGGTAATGAGTTCTGGATCACCAACCACATCAACAATACCCCTAACAGATGGGCGCCAACAAGTGCCAGCTGCAGAGGCAGTGGAGTGAGGAAGAGACTTGTCGTTGGAGAGGACTAAATAAAACTCACTTCTGTAGCTTTTGGTCTAGCGGGGAGGGGGGGGGGGGGGGGGGGGCAGTGGCAGCGGTGACACCCTCTGAGGGAAGCCAACCTGTGGCCGCAGACGTAGGGCGGCAGGTGGAACGAGGACGGTGGCAGACGATGTTGTGCCCCTGCAAGGGTGGCAGCCCCACTTTGATCCGATGCATGATTCATCACAGGCTGACTTGACCAAGGACACCCAAGGAGCTTCCATACAAAAAACTTTTCATCACATTTCTTAAAAAGTATCTGCTTGATTTATACCTAAATATTAAAGCTGGCAGGTTTATGGGGCTTTTTCAGGGGGGACGGTTTTTTGAATGTGTAAAAGAGGGTAATAAGGTGTGACGGATATAGTTTTGTCAACATTATAGACCCACCCATAGCTTTTAATAGTGGTGCATAAGGACATTGTCCATTATTGCTGGAATTTCTAGCTTCTACATTCTCAGCCAGTGGCAAACTCAGAAGATGTTTCTGAATAGCTGACATTTTTTAGGAGATTAGATGAATAAAAAAGAAAAATGCACATAAAAGGCTACAATCTAGTGAAGGACCCTCAAAGCATACCAACTGCTTTACAAACCCTGCACAATGTGTCTCATACTGCAGCACAACCATGTATTCATGAGTCACCCTGAGGCTCACGAATAAGTGATGTCGCGTCTCATCTTGTTTTTTTCTTCTCTTCTTTCAAAGCAGAAGAAACTGACAATTTTCTGATGTGTTTTCAAAATCTCTTTCCGAATGAAAACGCAGCTCTGTCACAGCTTTTGTTACCACTGTGAATCATTTAGTATCTCTGGATGTAGTCTTTTTCTCTATCTGCTTGATTGTGTCCCATTATGGCGGTCCTCCTGTTGGCCTTCAGACAAGGTGAACACCGAGCGTTTGGACTCATGACGCAAATAAATTTCGAGGCGGCTCTGCATAATTATCCCAATCCAGCCTGCGAGTGATTGAAAATGCATTTGGCTGATATATGCTTTTCAGATGCAACATAAACAGCCAGTAGCATAAACAGAGAAAATGTGCCACGCACACAGATTGCAAAGGTCCCTTTGATTAAGGTGGCAGATTAGTGTCAATAAACAATCATTAAAAATAATACCCACTGGCTTTTAAAGACCTCGAAGAAAAAGCCTTAGCAGAGAACACAAACTGCCGGGGCACAGCCTTGTTTTGATATGTTGCCAGCTTGTTATCTGTGCCTGTGCTCACCTGCAAGATGAAGCATTTCGATGGAGACAAAAGCACCTTGTGAAAACACTTTAAGTGTGTCCTGTGCGAGCGTTGGGCCATTTGTGTTGCATGTACAAATGTGTGTTGCGTGTGTTGGGTGTGTTGGCGGTTTTCCGCCACTCTGGATTCTGAGTTCACACTTCTCTGCACCTGGGTGAGAGCATGTCAATGGAACAAAGCGAGAAAAATAATTAGTTTTGAGGAACTGTTATCAAGTAATAGCTGAGGAGATATGATCTAGATTGCACTCTGGAATGTGGAGTTTTATAATATTGAATTTTGCATATTGTTATATCTTTTAATACAACTTGCACTCATTTATGGTGAGAATTAAAATAAAGTGGATAAATCATTTGAACTGAGTGGCTTACACACATTAAAATATGAGGATCTAAATCGAAACAGCTTCTAATCGTGCATAAAGTATCAAGAAGTACATTTCTACAACTGTTCACAGGGTGATATTTCTTGCATATTTGAATAACTGTGTGTGTGTGTGAAAGACAAAAAAATAATAAAAGAAAACACACTGCAAATAGAATTAATCCAGAACACCTGCTGGATATGTCTGAACTCCCAGCAGGCTCCAGTGGAGAAGCATGTACTGTATGTGTGAGAGGGAGCCTTGTTAGTGTTCCCAGCGTGCACCCCTACCTCCAAGGCTGCAGCTTGTCCAGAGCAGACGACTTCCTAAGATCAATAATTCAGCGAATAATTTAATTAAAGTTAATTATTTAAGGTGGTATGTGTGCTGCCTTAAATATTGAAGACCCCATAATTAAGTGACCCTCCTCTTGCCTTTTGCATCCATCTATATTTAGCAATTTTGGATGTGTTACTATTATAAAATTAAAACATGCTCATATGTTTTTTTCATTTGTGTTCTTATGGGTAAGAATAGACCAAAGAATGTTTATGAAGACGGACGACGCGTCTCCACTTCCTGTTTCTATCCAGACATGAAGCATATTGCACATTTGGAGCCGGGGTTTGCAAGGTCGGGATCAGGGATTGGGACAGTTCTGTCTATACATGCCCTCGACCAATCAAAACTCAGTGTTAGTCGTCAATCATCACACCTTGTTACTTAGCATCAAATAACTAATTATAACCAAATGTACTTGAAAACACTTCAATATCCATAAATATGATAAAAACTACCCTAAAATGACAGAAGCAAAATGTTTTTCACCTTTATTTTGATGTTTTATTTTGGCTCATGTCCCATTGGCTAACATGGAGGAGCAGGGATTTGTAACCTATTCTGCAGCCAGCCAGCAGGTGGCAATTGAGACACTTTGGCTTCACTTTTAGGGAGATAGTCGTCCATCTTTATGTACAGTCTATGGAATTGACCTAAAGGCAGAGACGGCTCATACACAGACTACACCTTTTTTATCATAAAGCAACAAACTCTCCACTAAATCAGATCTGACAGCACAGTGTGCACTTAAATGCATTACCGAGGCATTTGTCAGGGTGGTCAGCAGCCCCCTCCGCTGCATCGACCGTGCATTAAGGCCGGTGTAACATGAACTGTCTGGGCAAACTAGTTACAGGACTTTTTCCCTTTTGTAACTTCTAAGAGCTGAGCAATATTTTGATTCTGCTCCAGGGAATGGAGCCAAGATGCAGCTGTAGTTAAGCAAAGATGCCGTGAAAAAGTAGAAATTTCATATCTGCATGGACACACACACACACACACACACACACAAACTCAAATCTACACCCGGGAGTGAATGTGTTGCTGTCATGCATTACCACAGTCCTGCGCTGCTGGCCACAGAGCTCCAACATACTCACTAAATGGAAGTCAGCCAGCATCCTCTCAATGTCAAAGTCCTTTTAAAGCTACAACCATGTCCTGAATATTTTAAGATTAGTCATGAATATTTCTCAGGGTTAAACATTATGCCAAATTTTAACAGCGCTCAGAGTTTCTGTCACCTCTCACCACACCTGTTCTGATATCAGCGGAGACTCGCGCCGCATGCAAGTGTGGGTAACATTTGATGTAGTGGTCAGGGCAGCCTGGTCATTTCACCTGAGCCAACGTTATAATCCGGCTTTGGGTGAATTAAGGTACAGACCATGCAGGGCTACAAATAGAGCTTGCTCACTTCTACGCTTGGTGTGTTTGCTGAGAGACTTCCTGCCAATCTCTGTGGTGCAGTGAAGTCAGAGTCCAGCTAATTGGTCAGTGCCAGTTCTGAGCCAGAAGTCAGCTAAAAAACACAAGGTTTTGTGTTCCGTCTTTTCCAAATAGAGAATATACAAAATATGATTTAATGTGCATAATTATACAATTGTGGGGAAATATAAGATGAAACGTGCAGCTTTGTGTTTAAATTCTAAAGCTGAAGTCTCCATAACTGCAGAACTGATTTTACAAAAGGGGGATTCTCCTTTCTCCCCAGCACATTACATTTACCTGCAGTGTATTCACTGTAAACACGAGATGCATCTGCCAGCCAGTTATTCAGTTAGGCCATAATTATATATCATAAAATTACACTGCCTGTCCCCTAAATAAATACCTACATTTTATAATATTGGGGCAGACTTAAATATGTGTTGAACACAAGTAACTTCATTTTTGATTCTTTATATTTTACAAGCACATATACCCCCCCCCCCAGCCATTCATAATGTATTATGTTTTCTCATGGTGTATTGATCTTTGTTACTCAGTTAAGATGAGCATGGGATAATATAACTTCTCTGTAACAGGGCGGGGGGAGATTAGAACTGCACTCCTCTGCAAGTGCAGGGGAAGAATGCAGAAGAGCAAGAATGAAGACAGAGAAGGAAACATTATATATGAGTGGACATAACATAACAACATATGCATGCAAAAACGACTTATCATCATTTGATGTTTATTTTGACTTTACCTAGTTCCATGCCCCATCTGCAAACGTAGAGGAGTTGGTGTTTATGAGCTGTGCTGCAGTCATCTCCAATACATAGCAAGAGGATATTTGAGTGGTTATTTGAGCAGCCTTGTAGTTTAGGCTCACTCCTCGCCGGGTAGGCTTAGTCAGCATCTGACAGACAAGGCAACGACTGAGTAAGATGAATAGTAAGAAGAATCTGACAAAGACCATTTCCTGAAAGAGGCAGAGTGAACACTCTCATGCTGAGGGAGAGCAAAAAATAATTCCAAAAAGGACAGAGATGGAGATTTGGACACCTCAGAAGATTTCTGCATCTTGTGCCACACTGAGGCACATACGTGCGTGCAGCTATCCTTGTTAGGACACTGCATTGACCTCCATTCAGCCACAGCCACTACCTTCCTAACCTTAACCAGGGCCTCAGAGATGACATGTTGCCTCATTAGGTCCAGGTTTTGGTCAGCATGAGTTCTTCTGCTCCCAACAAGGTCAGTGTTCATACTGGAAAAGGTTTTCTTCTAAAGTTAGTAGGATCAGCAAAGACAAAAACAAACACAATGGCACTGTTCTTTGTTTAGCCTTGTCCATATGCTCGAGAAGAAAGTCCGTCCAAACCTTTAAACTGATTAACAATGTTTGTGTATGTGAGTGTTGTGTTCTGAAAAGTCATTTAAAAGTAAGCGGGGGGTTAATTTCAGTCTCCACAGGAGGGCTTTAACCAGGGAACTATTTATCTTTAATACTAGTCAATGAACAATTTGATATAGCTGGAAAAACTGTGCATTGTGGAGACGAAACATAACAGTACTGTGTGAAACTTTGACAGCTCCAACACAAACCCCACAATCTCCCTGACTCCACAATGCACCAAGTATTTTCATTTTTCATTTTTTAAAACACCCCTGCGATAACTTGCTTTCAGCTGACTGCCAAAGGTTTGACAGTAGAATAACACCACTAAATACAACAAGGTCAGTTCTCTTGAACGATAACAACTGTACAAATTACTGCCACATCTGCAATTACAGCTTTTATCTCCTCCCTCCATCAGTGCACTGCAGGCATCAGGGTGCAGGGCCATCCACAGGCGGCATGTCCGTGTTTCAATTCAGAGCCTTTCAACTCGCTGGTCATTGGAGGCATCAAACCTGTGACCTTCTAGTTAAAAGGTGCTCCCTTTCTAATTACAAGGGCATACTATTCAACTGAAACACCAGAATGACCTATGGTATCGCTTTAGCTCACCGCTATCAGCTGTCACAGTGCAGACGCCGAGGTCAGAGAACTTCACTTGTCTCTTTTTAATGGCAGGAGAGTCCGCTCTTCAGGGACTGATACTATGTAGTGGTGTGAAACTGGGAATATGAAATCGCCCAAAACCATTTGCAGCGATTTGATGAATAATAATTTCGACAACACACTGTAGATAATACTACAGTAATGATCGGATTGTAGCTGCGGGCAATGCCGCCTCTTATTTATTTTTCAATTAGGAACGACATTCACAATGACGTTCCCCGCTCGTACTTGGATGTTTTTTGGCTCCGTGACAGATTCAACAAGGTATGGTACCCCTGACAATAACAACAACCTTCCCCCTGTGTCTCCTCCATTCCAGATTCGGGACAACTGCCAAACTACAACAACCCCGACAGATCAGATAATTCAGGACTCACTCCCTTAACTCCTGCCATCAGAAGTGCCTCCATATCACCTCTCACCCATCAACTCATGTTACACTGCCTTGCTTACCCACGCTATCTGATATCTAGTTAAGTCATGAGGGATGCATATCAACTCAATTTAGTATCGATTGCTCCGGTAATTAGGCATAATTTAATTTAGCCCACACTCCCCCCACCTCTCTCGATTCCATCTTCCCCTTGTTTTTTTAAGACCCAGAGGAAATCATGAAGCAGTCTCTTGCAGAATATGTAATTTCTCTGAATATGTATTCCCCAGATCAGCTCATCCTGGTAGAACACGGCCTCCTCTTTTGTGAAGGCGCAATGGCTGAGCAGCAATAGAGCTTTGCAAGTGAGGAGTCATGATGAGCACATGCTGTGAGCGGGAGTCCGCTTGTAAGTTTGTTGGCTGCAGGCGTGTGTCTGACCTGCAATTGAACTTGTGTTGTACAACTTGGCAGAATAATAACTGTGATGTGTGAAAAGCAGGACTAATTGTAGTTTATAGTTGTTTCATAGGTTAACCTGCATTTTGTCTTCGATAGAATAGAAAAAAAAGGACCGGATACTTCATGCAACATTGAGATTGAAATAATGGAATGCAATAAATAATGCCAGAGCTGCTGTAAGGTTTAGCGTGTGCAGGCTTGCCTGGAACTCAGTTCATACAGAACTCTGGGTTTTTCAATTAAAAAGATATAACCCTGCAGATTCTCCTGGAATAAAAAAGTCTCTTTATGTTCAGAATTTTATTGAGCAACAACCACTCATTTGTATTCTGTAATTACAACTGTGTAGAGTGGTTTTCAGTGGTGATGGCAGAGTCCGCCATTCCCACCAGGATTCAAATAACCTAAAGGGATTCATAGGAAATGATGCATGTATAGAAATCATTATGGGACTCTGTTCTGAGACTTCCCTGTTTATTTAATGATCTCTTTTTATTCTATGCATTCTAATTCTTGTGAAACCCTGGAGCCTTTATTACCCACGATGTAAGTCACCCGCCCACAGTTTAGTTGGAGATTCAGGTCTGTAATGTTACTATCGGTGAATTTAGCCTTGAGTTGCTTGTTTCAGCCACACCTCTACATTTTCCATTTTATCAAACATGGCCCTCAGCCCCAAGCACATCTGACTCTCTAGCGCCCTCTAGAGCTGCAATAAAAATGTGTTCTGGCAAAGACATTGCATTTGTGCCATTTGTGAATCTACAAAACAAAACAGATTTTTAACAGCTACGTCTGAAATTAAACTAAATGAGTGTCTACCATAGAATGTATATAAAGATGGATGACATTACAGCTCTCGACTGCCCTACAGGTCATAGGTCCCACCTCGTTCCTTGTTAGTGGATGGGACATAGACCAAAACTAAGTTAAAGTACATGTCAGTAAATGTATCTGAAAGATGGTTTCTGTCAATTTAGGTAGCTATTATCATGCTCACATCCAAGTGCAAATTTTTAAGGTAAATTTGTTTTTTTATTACTTATTTCATGCTTTAAAAAAAAGGGTTGAAAAGTCGTGATTGACATCTCAGACTGACTCGCGATTGGTCGAGCAAGTGTATCTGCTCCATCCCTCAATCTCTGCTGCACAGACTCTGGCTCCAAACGCACAAAATAGCAGTGTGGAGACGAGCCGTCCATCTTTATGTACAGTCTATGGTATCTACATATACATGCTGATCTTTTTTATATATGAATAGTTTACAAATACTCCAGATAGCCTCACATCATTTGTCCAGTGAAAGTTGTCTCTTGCTGTGCATGCATTTTCAAATTTTCAATATAGCTGTACATACAGTAAAGCTATTCTCAAAGGCAAAGGACCTGTGAGTGGGAGTGTTAGTGTGCGATCACTGCACAGCTCCTCCACACTGTATGATATATAGTCTGAGATGTCAATCACAACTTTTCAACCCATTTTTAAAGCATGAAATAAGTAATAAAAAAACAAATTTACCTTAAAAATTTGCACTTGGATGTGAGCGTGATAATAGCTACCTAAATTGACAGAAACCATCCTTCAGATAAATTTATTTGACATGTACTTTAACTTAGTTTTGGTCTATGTCCCATCCACTAACATGGAGGAGGTGGGACCTATGACTCATTTAGTTTAATTTCAGCAGGACTATCAATCATCCCGCCAGGCTGAAACTTTAGGGTTCCATCAGATGTGCAGAATTTCAAATGACTCCTGAAAGCAAGCCATGAAAAAACAAAAACGACAAGTGAAATCCGAGGATTTGCATTTACTAGTCTGAATTGATCCAAGATGCCTCACAGCTGTGCTAGCTCTTATGCCTCATCACTGCAAAAGAGAGTAATGCAAGGAACAGCCTTTGCATACTCCTTTAATCAAAGCGCATACAGTAATATCAGTATGGATTTCTGACAGAGACCCAAAATGTTGTCAGTATGTGGTGCAACCGTGGAGCTCTCCGTCTTCGGGCTTTACCTTTCCTCCATGCAAACTTTTGCGAGCCCCGCACTTGATTTAAGCGCGAGTCAAAAACACATTTTCAGGGTCCCCCTCGGTGGCTGTTTCACGACTGATGAGCTTCATGGTGTTGTGCGTTTGTTAAGGATAGCCTCCTCAAGAGAGAGGTTTTTGTGATATAAGTGGAAGGATAAAAAAAGCTGACGGTTTCACAAGCATTCAATAACATGAGTGTGACGGTGGTGGGCACCATTGTCTGCATTTTTATTTCCCCTGACACTCTGACCAACAAGAGGGGAGGCGTTTCTTATTATGTGCCACCTCCACTTAATATTTTCAAGGTTTTATACACTTTTGTGCAAACTTTTTGCACCAACTTTGTCCTGCTCTTGCTGCCCTACAGCACCTGAGAACCATTGTTTCACCAGTATACTCACTTGTCTGTTCATTGATTGCACAGATATTTTTATCTGCATCACAACACAAAGCCATTGTTTTTTTAAGCAGATACCCACAAGGGAGATTCAAACTAAAGAAAGTGGCATCCAGCAGTTGAAAATTACAAAATGGAGTCACATTTAGTATTGATTTGCTCAGTACAGCGAATATACAGTGATTTGTCATGAAAGCATGAGAGCAAAGCTTTTCTTTCCTAAAGCACAGCGTGGTGACAATTTTTAATCACTATACCTGCATCTCCTGGCAGCCATTATGTTCAGCTGCCCTGCCACACAACTGACTGTGGCATTCGACCACGCCACCGGGTTCCCCTCACGACAGCCAGAGACGAACCAGTCCAACCATTGCTTGTTTAGCATCTTTTTATTAAGGTCAAACTGAAACTTACAATATGGAACTTAAATGGGTCCAGCACTTTCTGCTGGACCTTCAGCTTCCCCAGTCTCCAGTGTGTCCTTCTCCAGCGTCTTCTCCCAAGTGTGTTCTCGAGTGCGTCCTCGAGTGTCTTGTGCGTTTCTCCCGAGGCAGCTCTGCTGCCTCCTTTTAAAGTCTGAGGAACAATCAGCTAACAGCTCTCACCTGTGCTGATTGATCCTCTGTGGTGCAGGTGAAGGTGATCTCTCCGCCCCTTCACCTCCACATACCCCCACCGTCAAATTCAGGTCCGGGAGCTATCCGGCCTGAACTACCCCCCCCCCCCCTCCCATCCGGCCAGGGGAGGAACCCAGCCCACCGACTGAGGCGCTCCGGGGGTCGAGCAGATGGGCGTCGCGGGACGCGGCATCTCTCAGGCGGCCTGGAAGGTGGGCGCCGCCGCACGGGCACCTTGGACCCCGGAGCAGGTGGGCGCCGCCGCACGGGCACCTTGGACCCCTCAGCAGGTGGGCGCCGCCGCACGGGCACCTTGGACCCCGGAACAGTGGTGCGCCGCCCTCCGGGAGACCCACCCATCGACGCCGGGTCCGCCGGTGTCAGCTTCCCCGCCGACCGAGGCACCGGAACCGGAGGTCTCGGCTTCCCCGCCGACCTCAGCGCTGGACCCGGAGACGTCAGCTTCCCCGCTGATCGGGGCGCAGGAAGAGGAGCAGGACCCGGAGGTGTCGGCTTCCCCGCCGACCTCGGCACCGGGACCGGAGGCGTCAGCTTCCCCGCTGACCGGGGCGCAGGAAGAGGAGCAGGTCCCGGAGGTGTCGGCTTCCCCGCCGACCTAGGCACCGGGACCGGAGGTCTCGGCTTCCCCGCCGACCTCAGCGCTGGAACCGGAGGCGTCACCTTCCCCGCTGACCCTGGAGCCGGACCCATCGGCTTCACCGCCGATCGGGGACCAGCGCTCCCCGCCCTCTCCAGCTCGGGGTCGCAGGTGAGCCGCTCAAGCCTCATCCTCTCCGTCTGCCTCAGGATCTCCTCCATCTGCCTCTGCGTCTGCGTCAGGATCTCCATCGTCTTGGCCCACTCCATGTCTCTGGCTGTGTGAGGTCCCTGTTCAGGTGCCAGTGTGGCATTCGACCACGCCACCGGGTTCCCCTCACGACAGCCAGAGACGAACCAGTCCAACCATTGCTTGTTTAGCATCTTTTTATTAAGGTCAAACTGAAACTTACAATACGGAACTTAAATGGGTCCAGCACTTTCTGCTGGACCTTCAGCTTCCCCAGTCTCCAGTGTGTCCTTCTCCAGCGTCTTCTCCCAAGTGTGTTCTCGAGTGCGTCCTCGAGTGTCTTGTGCGTTTCTCCCGAGGCAGCTCTGCTGCCTCCTTTTAAAGTCTGAGGATCAATCAGCTAACAGCTCTCACCTGTGCTGATTGATCCTCTGTGGTGCAGGTGAAGGTGCTCTCTCCGCCCCTTCACCTCCACACTGACATTTACAAATATGTGAATCAAAGAGCCGGTAGTCTCGTGTTGAGCCAGAGGCCATGGAAGTGATGTCGAGCCTGAATCAGATTTAATGTGCGACGAGAACCCATTAATGGCCACAGGAAAGCAGCTGGAAACCCCAGAAATGACATTTGGAGCTCAGAGGTGTGAGGAGGGCCTGATCACTGTGGCTCATTTTGTTCCTTTCATTCTGATTGACAGGTCCCACTGAAGTATTCCATTCGCAGGAAATGAGTGGAACACTTCTGAGTTAGGTATGTGTTACATAATCATCTCTACTCAAGGTCCACTTACTAGTATTTTCCAACTGATTTTTTTTTTTATCCCTGATAGAGTTCAACCTAAAGCACTGCAAGTGAACTGCAACAGCACTGAAACAAACTGAAACAAAGCAACTCGACCTAAATTTGTTTTAAAAACTAACTTACCTCGATGGCACTTACTTAGGAATATATGTAACCTACCACCATGCCAAACCAATAGCACACATAAAGGGTCGACCAAACATAATAATTAAATTAGTATTAAAGAAATAACCAGGTATTGAATTAATTATTTACAATAAAAGAAACTAAATTAAAGCAGCAAGTTCACTTTTAAAGTTGACTACATTACAAATACAGAAGATATTTCTCCTAACCCTCATTTCTTTGGAAGGTACATGGTCCTGTCCAGGAGAAGGTATTCAACACTGGTTGTGGCATATATGCACATTTGATAATGACGCATGTCAAGATAAATCAGAAACTGAAGAAATGTGAGGAAATTCTGCTAAGAGGGAAAAAGAAAGAGAGAGAAAGGTTATGAAGAGGAAAACTGACAAAAGAGGATCTTTAACATCTATGACAATGTTCTTTTGCTTGATATTTTATGATGTTCAGTCAAATTTTATAACACATGGTTTTGAATTGATGGCATTTTTTCAGAAGTATATGTCTGTGTGGGGGTCTCCAGGGCCCCTGTGGTACTTTTTTGTGGTACCAGTTCCATATCTATATGGATTTCTGTTGTTGGAGTTAAAAGTTTGCTCGCCCACAACAAAACACAAAAGGCTGTGAAAAAAACATGAATCCATATGTTAAGACAAGAATCACAAACACAAGATTCTTTCAAGGCGTTCTTGAGGTTACGAGTTCACGCGGCAAAAAAAAAGACCTTTGACCGCTACTATCTAACTAGGTCATCTCTGAGTTCAAATGAAAATTCACAAAATGTATGTCCTGCCCTCTCTCCCTTCCTCGACAGTGGGATGTTCCCTGCAGGAGTACATGGCCGCTGTACTCAAGGATGATTGCCGAGGCATTGCCGGCCCTTCACTGCCACTTTAGCCCATAAGCCTTCATAGAGCAGCTAGCCATGGAGAGGGGCCCTCTAAGTGTACAAAGCACTTTAAGCCCTGCTTTTCCATAGCACTTAAACCACATCATTATTAGCATGGCTGTATCTGTGAGACCCACTGTCACCCTCCCTTGCTTCCATAGAGGGAGCAGGGAGCAATACCACTGATGTGTGACTGGCCTTGTGGAGACTTGGAGGAATAAGTGGAGAAAATAAAAGTGTACTATTCTCTTGAAACCATCTGTGTTTACCTTAGACATGCGTTGGGTGCAGAATCCCATCTCGCGTGTGTAAAATGTGTCATTTTGCGACAACACGCTTTCAATCACGCTCCTCATTTGACCCGCTCATGGAAAATTTGCAAACACGCAACTTTAAATAAAGCTGCGTCAGATCTGTGTTGCTTTTTATTTAAACTGCAATGAGGTGGATTAAAAGAAGCATGTCCCTCTGATATGAAGAACAGAGAGAAATCACAGGGTGTTGTTTGCGATTAAGATCTGTGCATATGTTCAAAGATTGTCGTCTCTCTGAACTCCTCAGGAATGGTGTGGCTAAATTATACTGCTAGTTTGTCATAACAGAGTTTTTTTCTTCCCCTCCTTCAGCTTTGATGTTGATGGCAGTTAATTACTGTGACATCTCAGAAAAAGAAGTCATTACTCAAGAATCTCCTGATTTGCCTTTGTTTGCTGTGCCCCCCACCCCCCCTGCATATTTTTCTTCTGCCACTTTCACACGATTTTTTAATATCCCTGCCTTCGTCTCTCACTCTGTCCTCCTAGTGAAATTTTATTTTTGACCACATTGTGAGATACAGATCTCGTTAATTCCTGCCTCGCAGCGCCTTTTGAGACGTGCGCTTGTTTGTATTTATACAAATATATAAATATATATATGTTGTCCATGTGCTTTTGCGGTTCATTATTTCTTATTTACAAGAGAGCAGTCATTTTTAACAAGAACGACAAAACTGAATGGAGCCAAAAATACCAGTTCATTTGAGGCGAGGAAAGCAGGTTCCAGAAGTGTATTAGTTACCACCATTGATACATGTGCCATTCTTAAAGAATATAAAATAAAATCAATTAAGTAAAACCCATCAAACCTTTTTCAGAGCAAGTTACACGTAAAGGTACAGTGTGTAGAATTTAGTGATATCTAGTGTTGAAGTTGCATGTTTCAGCTGAACACCCCTCACCTCACCCTCTCCTTCCAAACATGAAAAATAACATCTGCTAACCTTCAACTCAAAAGGTGTTTAGTTTGTTCATCATGAGGATTATTCTACATTCAATTTCTGCCAATAGTTCCCCTTCACCTTAATCTTACAGAATACGAATAAAGTAAGATCTATCCCCACATTTATACGCAATTTAGAAGTACCAATGTAAGATATCATTTAGGATTAGTAACAATCACAAAGTGATAATATACAATGCAAAGCAATCAAGGATTTAAAGTAGTTGAATCATACTGTATAGCAGAAGTAATGAAACTAAAAGGGGGAAAAAATGCAAATCGTAAATTTCCAACAACTCCTAAACACATCATTGAACACCATCAAAAGCCCAATCTGCAGATGTAGATTTGCTTTGATAATAAATCAAAATACAAATTGACTATCGCTGAAATTTCTCTAACAAGACAATGCAAACACTTATCTGATTGGTTTCAAAGTAACAATAAATAACTGAGAGCGTGAGTGGCACAGTGGACGGCTCTCCACCACGGTGTCTTGAAATAAAGCCCACCGTAGATCATGTTGCTGCATAGTCCGCTCTCATAAACAATATGGATGCATTTACTGGCCTGCCACAGGTCCAATCTCCCACATCAGTGTATCAACACTAATCCAGTTACCACCGCTCATTATCCCCCGTCTGCCGATGCACGTTGATTGAAATGTGATAGTCATCTGAGATTGAATTTGCAACAAGGTCACAGCGGTAACCTTCGAAGAAATTAGTACAGGAATGCTTTAAATATCACGCGCGCCTTACAAATTAGTTCGCTGTGTAATTGTGTATAGATCAGAAGTGAGGAGTGCACAAAGGCTCTTGTGTTCGTGTGTTTCTACATCTATTGATTTGGAGAGGATTCATATTCGCCTTAGCACACTGTGTCCACGTTATTTCGACATACTTGATATAAAGTTCATTGTAAACAATGCCTTCTTCTGCTTCTCTCCATGTAGTTATATTCTTCCATCCACTTATCGTAATTATACCAGCACAGCTTTTGTTTCATGTACCTTCGGACTCCACGACTCTTGATTGGTGGACAGAGAATCTATTAAAAAATAGCACATGGACGTCAACCAGACGTCACTGCAAATAATGTTCTTTGTGTAAATGCACAATACATTGAGGGACAAGGCTGGTGTTTTACAGTTGAACACAACATAAGCCATGTCTGTGGAGGCAATTCACAGCACAATAGCAGCAGTTATTTGTAATTAAAAAGTATACATAACAAATATAAGTGAAATTCCATAACACAGGAAAGTGAACCAGATAAAGCACAATGTGTCTCCTTTGCATTCCGCTTAAATGGAAGCATTTAATGTGTCAATCTTTTCCATAGACTGCAGTTACCCACACAATATATGTTCAGGGCGTTACTCCTGTATTAATAGGATAGAGTTAAGTGTGAGAGGGGGAGCAGAGAAGACATGGAGCAAAGAGCTGGGTCGGAACAGAACCCGAGGCCGCTGCAGGAGTAAAAACTCTGCCCACTCTGCAAAGTGAGTGATTGGCCGCTCCACTCCCAACAGAGTTAGTCGGAAAGTTTTTCTCACCCTCAAAAACAAGTGTGGAATCAGGGTTGTATTATATCTGGGATAATATGGTATTAAATGGTTTAACACTATTAGATTTGTTCTCTGGAGAACAGACTGCTCTCACACATTTTTATTTTCTTTCACTTCCATGTCTTTAATTTTAAAGATAGGAATTCTGGGTTGAATCAATATTAAGTTTGCAGTTTTTTAGATTTAATTCCAGCTGAAGGCATTATATAAATGTTACATTTTCCCTTCAAGATGGGGTCACAACCATTTTCAGACTGGTCTTTTGAGACTGAATAACATCCATATTCAGTTCAGCAGTGTTCATCCTTCAAAGAGGGCATTACTGACTGCACCATCCATCCATCTTATGTCAAGTAGAGACGTATCTTGCACTGTCAACTCAACTCAAGAACAAAAATACATCTCAGAGCATATTAATGTCAAATTGCAGCGTTTGTTTGGTGTATATTTTTAAAATAGAGGCTGATGAGCCATAGATTGCAGTGCAGTGTTAGTGACTGCAGTAAAATACAGAGAAATGGCTTTGGTGCTGCCTTGGCAGCAGAACAACAAAAGGCAAATTAAAGCTAATTAACATCTGTTTCTGGCCCTTCAGCTTGATTTAGGCTGTCAGGTTTCCTTCAGACCCACCAGACTCACAGGCACCCAGAGGAGGCAGGAAGGAAGCTGCTGCACAGACACACAAAGCGTATACGCACACAAGGCGAGCGGGCCGCGCAAAAAACAGAACTGGGTTTAGTGTGAGCGCGTGCACGTGCCCCAACAAAGACACAGAGTTATCGAACAGGAACCTGTCTCACAAAAGCAAATACACACATGGTTTACTAATGAAGAAGGTATTCATTTCCTTCCTCCAGACGTGTGTTACAGTGTGTGGTGTGTGGGTGCATGAAGACAGCAGCTCCTGCTCCTTTCACATCAACGCAACTTCTCTCAGCAAAATTTAAAAAATCTTCTGAAAGTCAAACTCCAAATTATCAAATTTAAGAAATAAAAATGTTCTGAAAGGGCTGAACAGGATTATTCAAATTTACCCCACATGATACTATATAATCATAAAGGGTTTATAGGTTAGTTATCTTTGATAAACTGCTTTAACACCCATTAGTGTAAAAAAGACTTGAATGTAAAGACTCTATCACCTTAACTGGGCATTTATGAACCACTGTGACATACTGCCCCTGTTGACTGAAAAACATAATTACATACCTACAAGGGACTTCTACATGGCTTTACATGTTTAACTGGCAGTTTTGACTCTGCAGCCCATCACCAAACATTGTCTGTTTGCTTTTGTCACAGGAAGCATCTGTTATGAGACAGATGGACAACATACACAATGTTAACAGAGGCCAAAACATGTAATGATATAATAAAAAACCATAACATATGTACGCCCTGTGTTTTCTTTTCAATGTACTTCTTTCTCTTGATCTAAAGAGAAAGGATTTGGCACATTTGCACCCACAGCTACATTTGAGAAGGATATTTTAGTGAATTCCTGCTGAGTCATGGTCCTCTTAAGTAAACATCAG
Organism: Paralichthys olivaceus; assembly: GCF_024713975.1. Taxonomy (NCBI): domain Eukaryota; kingdom Metazoa; phylum Chordata; class Actinopteri; order Pleuronectiformes; family Paralichthyidae; genus Paralichthys; species Paralichthys olivaceus. The sequence continues at coordinate 9,002,155 of NC_091116.1, forward strand.
ACTTTTGTGCATTTAGTGATGCAGGGCCAGGCCTCCACGGGGAGTGACTCACCCCTCTCTCGGTAACATCAAGCCCTCGGAGCGACGCTGAACAACACGACAGTTTTTGGGTTTGGGCAGGTAGGCGGTGGTGGCAGGGATGGAGAGAAATCTCAAAACACACTTCTCACCGGCATGAAGAAAAGAAGAAACACACACACGAGCACTTGGATGCTAACATAACACACAAGCCTGCAATCGTGCACAAACGCGCACACGCTTTCCGACTCCCCTGGCTTATCAGCGAGGCAGACAATACCATCCCACGTGTAGTGTGATCTATCATTGTGGGCCAGGGACTGCATTACAAGGCCTTAGATTGTAGACTAGATGGGGCTCTCAAGGGGAAGGAGCAGAGTTTGCCAGAACCGTGGAAGCGGGGTAAAGCTGCATAGCCAAGCAGCGGAAATGAAAGGCAGCTTTGGCCTCTAGGATCTCTCGTTTTTTTTTTTTTTGTCTCTTTCCTATCTCTCTCTTTCCATCCCTCCCCCTCTCATCATCTTGCTCTCTCTGCCATAAAGAGAAGATCATGCTCGACTGAAGAGGCGACACTGGAGGGGGAGAGTGGATGGGCTCTGTGGATAGAATGATTGAGGGGAGATTTCTGATAGGGAAGAAAAGGAAGGGGGGGGGCGAATATAAAAGAAGCCAGTGTTTGTTGTCGCTGCTGACGATGGCGCGGCGGCTACGGGCTTGCGTCTAATTAAAAGTTTGCCCTTGGTGGGAGCTGAATTTCAAAAAATGTTGTCAAATGAACACTCAGGGGAGGACTCCAGAAGCATAGCCACAATGGCTAGAACAGTTAAATAAAGCCAGTATGCTGATTGCAATCGAGAAAAAAGAGCATGGATGCAGGAAAACCCACTCTCCACATGATAAAAGACCCAGAAAAGATCCCCTCTTCAAATTAAGCTTTTAGGTAAAACGCTATGTACACAAACATGAAGTAATAAATCAAACCTGACAGAGGTTTTCACCAAATTATGACAGTGACTGCCTGTGACAGCTCCCATTCTGAGAGCTGAAACCTATTTGCATCGAATTGTTTCAGTGGCTTACTCCTCGTAACCTTAACCCCTGAACCGTTCCGTTTAGCTCGAGTTCAACGTGCTGACGCTGTAATGTGAAGTGACAGTGAGACTGTGCATCCAACCACCGCGCTCTGTTTGGCATCCGGATGCTGTATAATTCCAGACTCTAATTTAGGCATGAACAAATCCATTTATTCTACAAGGAGGACGTCTTAAGAGTCTCGCTGCACACACAAAAAAAAAAAAGAGAGTACATTAAGTCATCCGCATACATTTTAATTCTAACCTATTTCCAAATGCTGAGTAATGCAGCGAGGCGTCAACATGCATAAGCAATATCTTCTCGTGAATAATTGAAGATTGCCTAACGGTCGAAACAATATTATCCCACTTAGGATGTGAGCTTACCTGGTATTATTACAGAAAACATATTGGCTCAGTGCAGGGAAAAGGGCCGGACTGAATCGATCAGCGCTGCTCTTTGCGGTGAGACAGTGATGGAAAATCGACTTGTTGGCTGAGAGTGGTCGGGTGAGAGGAGGGTGCAAGTTTGCTTGGATGTGATTTCTGATGTTCTGACGACTTAGGTGGGACCTGTTGTTAAATATTACAGAGTTTCAAAAAGTTGGCAGCCTAGTTCTCAGATGATAGATGTAAATAGTCCTTGTAAAGGTGAAAATTATAGCACCTTCGACTTTTGCAACAGACTGACCTCATCAGTTTTCAATATCATTTTCTCATTCAGGTATGGTTTCGTTAGTTTTGTTTGCTCAAGAGCATGATGTGCATCATAGCTCAGACAAACCAGGACGTCATAAGCTGCTGTCAGACCTGCACTGCACTCTGGGCATTTTCCTGAAATGTTCCTGGACGGGGTGAAAATGTGAGTGAGCCCATGTGAGATTTCAGGAGGAAAATGTCCTGAGTGAAGTTTTTTGAGGACGATAAGATTTGAGAGCTTTTATGAGGTGTTGATGTGAAAAAACATGCAATTTCTGCAGCGGTATTGCCGATGACATTTCCGTGTCATAGTGAACGTATCTCACCTCTACAATCTCCAACTGCATCCTTCATATGTGACATAGCAAAAAATTGGCCAGACCCAATTTTCTGGAGTTCATGTCTCAGGCTTTGTTTACATTGCTGCAGAACCAAAATATCTCAGACAAGAACACAAAAACAACTACCAACGGTGAAACAAGCATGCCAGACCAGTTGGTGGCGATAAAGTAGACATCTACGATCCTTCACATACCAGAGAGGAAAACTGTTAATGCACCATTAATGTAGTTTTTTCTGGCTCAATACACAAAGCAAGACGTCATAATTTCTCGAGTGTACATACCAATTCACAGAAACTGCACAGTGCAGCTTTGTTTGTAAAAATGTTTTGTTTAGTGACTTAAAATGCTGCTTACATGTGGACAAGAGGACAAAGCGCAGAGGAGAAACTTTGTTTCGCAAAATATCCTCAACTGGACTGGGCCTAAAAACAGCTGCATCTGCAAAGTATTCCCATGTCATTCACTGATCCGGAGGTCAGCAGAAGGTCAGCTGAGAAAGTACTGCTCTGTGCGACCTGAGGCCAACTCTCATTGAAACCGATGGGACACTTTTGGAACATGATATCCAGCTACATCCCATACATCCACGATGGCCCACAGCTAACTGGCTGAGACCAAAATCACTCCCCTGCTCATTCCTCCTTTTATAGCAATAGTTCACCGACTAGAGAGGTTTTTGATATTTTCTTCTTGTTTCATTACCTGTGGTTATTTTTACATCTATTATATGTGATGCATTGCATTATGGGATTGGTCACAGAACTGTAAAGACCTCCAAATGTCAGGGAGAAAGCAGACAGAAGATGGAGTGCACTATGCAGTAGACAGTGGGTAATTTTAGACACAGAATGATAAGAATTGCTGGCATAAAACATTCAAAGCCAAGTCAGTGCCACAGAATGGATTCCTTTGATTTCACACACACACACTTGAGCTCATATAAACGTTCTGTGTTTTCTTGCAATTCGATCCAACTCTTGAAGAGGGATCCAGCCTATGGCGCCATTTAAAAAAAAGCACAAGCTATAAAACATGACACCACCTTCCAAAAGATGAAAGTGATCTAAATAATCCCTTTAAAGATTCCTGCTGAGGAGAAATGAGGGTAAAAATCATTTCTTTTTTGTCATTCAAGTCAGCGCCCTGCCGATTTTAAATCATTTATTTCAAGATGGATTTAAAAATGGATGTAAAGAATTGAGCAATTTAGAGAAACTACTTTCTTAAAGAGGTCACCGACACACCCTCATCATTTTTGGAACGTCTGATTTGAAACTGTTAACGGTGCTTGCTGGGAAAAGTGTGTTTCTTTCTTTCTCTTTGTGGAGCGAAGCGTGCTCATTTGGAGGAAAATGCTCTCGTTTTCTGATTTAGCTCGGTTTGACCTAATGACCCTCAATGCTATTTCCTCTGCCGGCACAGTTTAAATATAGAAAAGGAAGAAAAGGCTACATTTGCTCCTTGTGGGCCTTTAACACCTTCACGCCCTCACAAATAGATACTGATTAATTACATGCTAATTAAAACAGTGGTTTGAGGAACAGAGGTAAAAGACTGTATATAAAGTGACAGACTTTTGCATTTCTTGACAATTACTGAAAGTGACACCAAGGTGGTCGGTAAGGAGACACGGACAGGGATGAGAGGAAGGTAATTATGCATTTCACTGATAACTGCAGATGAGATACTGTCGGTAGTATTGAACTCTGCTCACACTTTTACTTATCCTACCTTTGCTGACATAAAAATAAAAAATGCTATTATTCAACCCTCAGTTGCCAGTTGAATCATTTGCCCTTATTTCCAGGACAGGACTGGGTTTGTTAAATATCTGAGATACGATTGGAGCAGATAAGATATACACAGAATAATTGCATGAGGATATATAGGCTGTATTTGTGCATTGTGTATGTGAGATGCTCATATAAACAAACATTTCTATGCAAATATAGGCTGTTATCGAGACAGGTAGGGAATACATAATGTATGAATATAAAAATGTTGTATTATTTACACATTCAAATATATAATTTCACAGTCGCTTACTAAATAATAGTGCACTACATATAGTTTTACTATATTTAGGTGTATTTGTATGCATAAAGAAATTATAAAGAAATTATTTCAAATTAATGGAGAATGGTGTGTGAATCCAAAGCATAATTGGGCTGAGCCATGACTAATGCAGCTTTTTCGCACAGTTATAAGATATTTATTTTATTTAAATCATAAGTAATACCAGTACTACTACAAAGTACAGACTATAAAGCATAGGGAACACTAGCTCATTTGATGTGAATGTTCACGTTAAGGTGCATTGACGCTAACAATATATATGCATATGAATATACGTCTCTAGAAATCGTGGGGCGCAGTGTAGCCACTGGTTTAAGTGAAATGATCATAGGACACATGGCACTTTCTGAAGAAAGACAGACATATCTAACATGTTACTTCACCCGGGAACAGGGACAAACAGCCGCTTTTGCATCTTCTGTTATGCATGGAAGTATGTGGGCGATGACGGTTACATGGTTTATACTGTTTATCAAAGGGGAAGGTGATTTAAATAGTTTATTGGTTTGACTTTTTGCTCAAGAATCTTGAAGTGTGTTTAAATCAGAGCTGTCAAACTCCCCCGCTGTGACCTCAGTGTGAAGTACTCCAAATATCAAACGTAAGCAGCACGAGTGACAAAGAGGACAAAAAGATAGGACAGCAGTTGTCAGTCTCATACGTACGCGTGCATAACGCTACGTTGAGATCACAAATGAACAGAACCTCCGCTTCTACGAGTGTGATTCATGGTGAGCTCAGTCACACAGAGCTTCTCCATACAAGGCCCGTTAGTAGTGAGTCACGCTTGAGCACAAGTGTGGGCGACAAAAAGAAGAGCGATGGAAAAAACCCAAAAAGAACGTTTTTAATCTTGTTATTGATTCCGACACCAACCTGCTTGTCGTGCAACATGAGCACTGTTTAAAGGGGTAGTACAAGGGCAATTGTTTATTCCCACTCCTCCGCAAAAATGAGGATGGCTACATCTCGCCAACAGCTTCTTTGAGGCAGATGGGAGGGGGGGGGTTCCAATCAGTAGGCACTTTTCTTCCATTCAATGGGGCGGCTATAGCAACAGGGATGCCACTCTCCTTCGTGCAGGGCTTTTAACTGGACCCCGCTGTTCAACAGCACATATTCTCACAGCAGAATATGCAACCGCCCACCGTGGCAGCTCACCACACACTAAGAACTGTGAATCTTCGAATTTGGCCATCTGGTGAAAGCTCTGGTCGCTATTCACTATGCATGGCAGTAAATTTAGGAAGCTGTTAAACCTTTGGTCACCGTGTTGAAATCCTCCATAATTTGTAGTGAAGGAATTCTTAAGGAAGGCTGAATTTTATTTAATTTTCTCTCATCTAACAGTCCTAATAACACGGCTCGCACCATGCACTTCAGAAACAATCTGTCACCTGACGTAAATGCAATGCTAAAGATGGAGCGTAGACGTGAGGCAGGTGTGAATTATGGGAACAGGTGCATGCCAGTGAAAGGAACAATTTCAGTGGCAGTTTGAATTGCTGTCAAACCTTCAGAATATGTCTTCATAGTCTGACATGTGAGACATCCTCATATATGAAATTGAGGCATGCACTGATGTTAGGAATTAGGAATAATAGGTGTTTAATTTAGCAATTTTAAGATGTTAGCGTATCTCAGTTAAACTGGTTTACAAGGGTTTCATTATATCTAAAAGTATGTGCTTATACCTTCTCTGAATTGACACACTAGGCAAGTCAAAAAGGTTTCAAGTCCCCACAAAACACTTGTGATCAGCAGCTTTTTGTATAAAGAGGGACGATATGACAGCTCTTCATAAAGCGTGGCTCCTCCATTTTGATGGATGGGTCATGTGCAAAACTAAAAAGTCCAAATACTCGTCAAATCAATTTTCCTTAAAGACGATTTCTGTCAATTGAGGTAGTTCTCGTCACACAGATGTTTGTACAAGTGTTCATTCTTCCAGTAACTTTAGTTTTGGTTTTATTGATTATAGAAAAAAATTTGTAAAACTTAATTTAACAGAGGATCAAGCCCAACCTTAACCTGACTCAAATAGATAGAGAGATAGATCGACAGACAGATAGATAGATGGAAACATATGTGCAAAGGTTAAGAAAAATATCCAGGCAGCAATCTAATGCCACTTCAGTCATATTTGCTGTTTTCTTAAGTAGTAGTATAAAAATGCAGCTCAACAGTTTAAAGAACACAAAGGCCTTTGCTCAAATACTGTGTGACCTCAAATTGACTTATTGTCGGTGAGATTTTGTGTGACCTGAAGCGATGGGTCATTCTGTACTTTATCACCTGCAGGGTGAAAACATGTCCTTAGAAAAAACATTCTGTGAATGACAATGGATTGTTTTTACATCACGCACGTGGCAGGCAAACGCTTCCTCTCTCTGTTTTTCAACCTTGAAAATTAAGTCTCTCAATATATATTTTTTATCTCTAAAGGTTATTTTTATGGCTTTTTCTCCACTGCACAACAAATAGAGCTGTGACATGACATATGTGTTTGTCCGCTGAACCGTGCCCCCACTTCCCGCACGCTATAGTGAGACCCACGCATTGAATCCCAATGTCCTCAGCCATCCTCACCGCATTAATCCTCCAATATGGCAGAGGTAAAGCTGAATTAAATGATTAACCCGCGTGATTGATGGGAATGATTATACTAAATCACCATTTATTTGCCTGTCATTTTTACTGACTTAATTTACCAATAAAATAATTCCACTTCAATAATTACACTGATGGACTAGATGTGCAGAGCTTGTCTGTAGATTTATTTTGAAAACAGAGAAAAAAGAGCACATTAATATTACATTAAGGCATTTTTAACAATTCTCCTTCTGACACTTTTATCCAGATCGACTTTAAGAGTGACTGTGAGTCGGAAAAGAAAGGAGGACATTTAATCCCCCCGCAAGTTTGGAGAATATGAAATGCAGTTTTGACGTAATATTTTCCCATGCCTTCATGAAGACAGAACTTAGGAGACCTTTAATGCATCACTGACGGCAGGTTTCTCCGGGGTTATTCAAAAAGAAAATAGCTAAAGTATAAAGCAAAGAAATCACAGCCAAAATTAAGGAATAATTTTGAAATAATTTTTCTTCGAGTTGAATGTTCAGACATGTTGAAATATGTCTTTTTTAAGTAATGGAACTGACAAATTAAGAAGCCGGAGAGGAGCAGAGCCTATTTTTTTCACTCACCTTACTCGATGTGGAAATAGATTAGCCCTACTTGCTGAGATTAAATCCTGGTGTCAGTTTTGATCAGCCATCACAAATTAAATTAGTCTTTTAAGCACATTTTACACACATCGCATCAAAAAGGCTTCTGGGTGGTGAAATCCTTTAAATTGCTGTCTCTTGCTGCAGTTTCAGGGCGAACGATGTAAAAAAGTTGCTTGTAGGACTATTTAATGTTTTAAATTATGCTCCATTTTAGCAATTGGCACCTTTGAAAGTGGTAGTGAATAACTCAAAACAATTCGTTTTTGATTAACATTTGTTGTATTATGTGCCTTCGACTGTATATAAAGATGGACAGTGTATCTCTACTTATTCCGACAATCCAAAAAGGAAGCTAAAATATTCTAATGCTACCATCTTGCGCATCTGGACAGTAGCAATCGAACTGAAACCATCATCCCATCTACTAACATGGAGGAGTCAGGATTTATGACCTATCCTGCACCCAGCCACCAGGCGCCGGTTAAGACTCTTTAACTTCTCTTGTTGAGAGCAGTCAGGTCGTCCATCTTTTTGTACGGACTATGTTATATGCATGTTCAGGAGCATTTTTCGGTAATATCTATGACCTTTTATGAGTTTATTCTATTCAGTATAGAAATTGAGAATAATTATTAGTTCTTGGAAACTGAGTCACCCTGAATCCAAAAATATGTGTTTTGGAAGGTATGTTTGATTGAATTGAGTTATGCCTTAAAAAACGGAGAATATTTTGACGCGGATTATGCCAATTAGAAACTGAGGGGATTTAAAGTCACTTATTTGTCTCTGTGAGGTTTGTGCTCACAAATGGCACAATGAGCAACTTCACAATGTTTTCAGAACTCCGCCACGTACCTGTCTCCCTCACCTCATGCAGCACAGCTTTAAAAACTGACGGATAAAAACCATCAACTAAAACAGAGACGAAAAAGTTTTTTACGTGCAAATTTTGAATGTACTGATTTTGAAAATTGCTGCTCATCACAATAAATAATCCCTCTTTGCACGGTCGTATTTGGGGCGAAACTGACAAACTGTTTCTGATTACTATAATCACATCAATGCATTCATAATTGTGACGGTGAGTTAAAAAACAAATGACACTTATTTCTACATATTGCATGGGGTATTATTTGTCGAAGAAAAAAAAAACATAGCACAGGATTTGATTGATTGTGCTCACAAAGGAGCTGATTACACCTTGGAGGAAAGAGCCGCTGCTACATTCTGCTTCATAAAACAATCTGCGTATGGCTCTTGATGATATGATCTGAAAAGCTTTAAATATTAATTACCACGTACTACAATTGCTGTTTCCTGGGCCCAGAATCATAGCTGTAGTCGCAAATATTTAGTCTGATTAATCTGAGGTTTTTCACATCTTTCTTTTTTAAAAGCAATAATGCATTTAACTGACTAATTTATGCTAATTATAGGCTGGCTTTGGAGCATTTAATGATGTTACACCAGTCACTGTGTTGTCTCTGCAGAGTCTTCATTACAAAGTTCGAGAAAAGTGTCAAAATGACTTTGTTTAAAGGCAAAGAAGCAGGAAAAAGACACAGCAGAGTTTATTTGAAGTCGACATACAACTCTTCTCTCTTCTCTGGGACTGTCTTTTCCTCTAAACCTTTAGTGTAATCAAAAGGATGTGCTGTCAGAAAGCTACCCAGTGCCATAACAAGCTGTCATCACTCCCGTAAGGTGAGAATCAAGGGACTGTCTGTATGCAGAGGGCCCTTGATTCCCATTAACATCCATTAAGCAGGGGTGATCTTATTCTGAAAACCTTTAGAAAACCATTGAAAAGGCCTTTTGTTAAGAACATTTCAAGGACCTGCAGGTTAGCAAGGAACTGTCTCAAGAGAGAACAAACAAGTGCGGGGAGAGGCGAGTGAGTAAACATGTTAGGTGGTTTGATTTAACTTCTGGGTCACGTCTAGATGCATGTGAGTGGGCCATCTCATTAAAAACACATCCACACAAGCATAAGCTGAGATTTCATTCGAGAATTGAAGTAATTGTTATTGTTTTTGGAATACAGCATGCATTTTGCACACAATCATAGTTGAAGTCCACTCTGATGAAAATCAATTTTTAAAAATGTTAATGTTAATGTCCCTTCTTGTGCCTTTTTTATATGACAAAGGAAATGGTTTGGTGAAATAACAAGTTAGCACAATAGCAGAGTATGTCCCTATTGTCAATGCAGTATACACATGGATTCTTTCCAAACCTGACTCTAGCCTGACATATTCCCTGATAACTGGCACATGCAGTGTAATATATAAAGTAGACAGCTGACGCGACAAACTGAGGGGCTTTGGTGGGGTATCCACAATCTAGCTTCTACACCCCTTCTGCTGATTTAGGGTGGAGCACAGGCAGAGCCATATTAGCATATCAATAGCTCCCAGTCACACAATGAGGAAAGAAGGTGCAGAGTTTGTTTTTAGCCATTTAAAATCATTAGGGGAATTTTTTGTTTCACGACAAACCTTATGTATATATGAACTTGAGGAACAAAGAAGACTTTAAAGGGGTGTGATAAGCTGCTGGAGAGGGACTTTGAGGCTAGGAGGAGTATACACATTGAGCAGTCACATGTAAAGACAGTCTGATTCAAGCCAGCAGCACATTAAGTCATAAAAGGTATAAATCATTGAAACAGGGCAGTGTAGTACACTGCAGCAGAACTGCTCCTCCGGTCCACACAGATAGGACTGATACTGCTGACACCTTTTGAATCGCTGGGCAACTGCGGCCAAATGCACACAGAAATTGTAAATCAAAAAAGTGCCCGAGCAGCTCAGTGAACTTTAAGTTCAGGTTTAACTCTAATGAGCACGAAAACCACAACTCTATGTCCTTTTGATTTTTTTTTTCTCTTTTGGCTAAATCTTTGTGGCTTTCTCGTACAAATCATGTTGGCAGTGTGCACATTCTTTCCTTCTCTGTGGAACGCAGGTTAATTAAATATTTTCCACCTCACCACAGGCTTTATTCCATACACATTGAACTATGTAGCGGCAGGTCATTGTCAGCGCAAAATACCCTTGGATACTGTATGAAACATACACCTGTTGTGTGCATGGACTGTAATTAAAGATGCACAACATGACTGCTTGCTAATAGTAAAGCTGACTGCAGAATAGGTCATAAACCCTAAACCCCTATTCATCCATGTTAGGAGCTGGAACATGAACCAGACAAGAAAATCAAAGTGCACAGATGATTTCTGACATTTTAAGTAGTCGTTATCACACTGATGTATATAAGTGTTATGATTTGATGATTTCACAGCTGAATGATGTCACAATGACGCACAAGATAGCAGCGTTTGTATCCAGGATGTTTTGGCCTCGTTCTGTAAAGTGGGAGGACGAGGAGAAGCTTCGTCCATCTTGATTTACAGTCTATGGTTGTGTGTAGGAACGAGCCTTAAACCTGCACAATGACAATATGCCTCAGAGCCAGCACACCTGATTCACACAAAATGCTCCTTTCTTCTATGTGTTGCAGACAAACATCGTAATTTGACCATGTTTGTTTCATTTACGATATATTTACATGTTAGATGTTCACTGCATCATGCTAGGAAGGTGATTTTGCCTAACAGGAACAGAAGCAGCAACACCATTCATGTTCTGTCTCAATATATCAGAGAAAATAGGTGATGATTTAATCATTAAAATTTCCGGCCCGGCTGATTTGGCAACACCTGCTGTTAGCATAGTGTTGGTGATTATAACTGCAACTGTACTCATTTCACGCTGTGCATGTGAATAGTTTTGTATACACAAGCATAGTACAGTGAAATTGAGCCGATTGTCACCTGCTGCTCCTCATCTAACATCTCATTGTGGCTCCTTTCTGTTATTCCATTACTTTCTGCATTATTTAAAACTGATCCATTGGCAAATATGTGCAGAACGATTTTTGGTAACACTTTAGTTTAGGGAACACAATATTAGTCATTAATACAGAACTAATAAGGATATCTATTAGTGCTTAGTAAGGTTTTTATTAAGCATCTGCATACATGTATTAGGTCTTAATTGAACACATTCTTATTTTTGCTTAACAACTGGTTTATTCTTGGTAAATCCTTAGAAGGCCACTAGTTGGCCATGATCGTAAGTTATTAGTATTTAGTATGGGTCAAAATAAAGAGGCTATAGACTCCTTATACACTGTCTTAATATACTACCAATTGAGACAGAGTAGCAACATATTGCGACAATGTATTAGGAGTCTACTTTGATCCATACTATATATCAGCAACTTAACCTCAAGACTAACTAGCTGCTTATTAAGGGTTTGTCAAGAATAAATGACCTATTCAGTAAGAATAAGAAATTGTTGAATAAATACCTAACACATATGTAGAGATGCTTAATGCAGATCTTATTGATCATTAACACATACACTTATTACTCATGTATTAGTGGCTAACATTGTGTTCCCTAAACTAAAGTGTTACCCGATTTTTTTGTTTTTTTTGAATAAATGACTCCATTCCACACCAACTGCAATGGCAGATACTGTGTTTCCTGTGGCTGCTTCACAATGAAAGCCCCCTCATGCTTTGCCAGCCAAAAATGTGAAAAGGCGGCTGTAATAAATATTAGACTAATGGATAAATCTTACATTCTGCAACACATCCTGTGAAGTGTTAAAGGTACAGTGTGTAGAATTCTGTGTTGAAGTTCCCTTTCACCTAAAACTTACACACTGGACCTTTAAGGCAGGTGGTAATTGCAAGACTCCGCCACTAACAATAAAAAGTGCCATAAAGAGGAGTGAATACCGAATGTAAATACAATGAGAGGAACTATTTGTTAGTTCTGTTACAGCTACATAGCTAACATTTTCACAGCTTCCGCCATTTGTTGGATTTACAAAACAAGATGCTATCACACCCCCTTTTGAGTTGCGCTACTCGACTCCATGCTCCTGTGACCTTTTGTAAAAAGTGACAGAATGGGTCGAGCCAGGCCGTAGCAGTTAGTTATCGTGCAACCTTCACTAAAAGAATATAGAAGTAGAGCGCCTCTTAGCTTGATGCTGAACTTGCAACTTCTAGATGAACAGCCATTAAAGCTAACGTTAGGTACTTTTGAGGTTAAAGTAGACAATTTTAATTTGAGTTATTACCTGAAAAGACTTACATGCATTACATCCCCATCTCCTGATAAAGCCCAGTCTGGCCTGATTGGCCGGCTGGCCCACAATGTCATGATTGGTCGACCGCTTCCATCACAATTCGGAAACATCAGTCTTCAGCAGACTAGCGTAGGTGTGCAGATGATTTTCTGGACACTTTTTGAATACATAAATAAACTATATATCCCATTTGAGATAAAAAAGAAAAAGAAAAATTGATTGTAGGAAATGACACTTTTTCAAGGTTGAAATTAGTAAAATAATGCAGATGTTCTCGGAGCATGTAATAACAAGAAAACAAGATTAAGTCTGTTTGATTTTAAATGCCCCTGAATGTTCACACACACATCAATTCCAGCTTTGCAGCCTTTGGTTATTTGTCACACTCGGTTCATTTAAAGTGGCTGTAAGGGTGAGAGCCATTGGAATGTCCTTCAGTACAACAGGGGACCCAGGGGAGCATTGCAGGCACTGCTGCATGGAGACCCTTCTACAGAAGGCAGAATGTCAAACAGGTGGTTCGGGGGATGAAAAGGGATGACAGTGCTTTACTTCACCCTTCCCTTTGCTCTGGTGTCGGGCAGGTCCTCCCACAGATGGTGGCCTGCTCTAAGACATACAGACTGCAGTCGCTTACTGACAACAGGAGGAGAGGATTGTGTGATCAACTGAGCGTGATGCATCTGACAAAGCGGCGAAGACTGACTGAAAAAGAAGATGGGTTGTGACACACACACACATGCTCACAGAAACAAAACAAAAAAACAGCCCATGTTGACACCAAATCTTTGACATCCTTTGTTCGAGACTCACATCCTCTTGTGTGAGTTGACTGAACAGAAAAGACAACACTATTGGTAAAACAAAGTGGAGGCTGCACATGATTTACAATACTGTTTTATTACAGTCAATCAACCAGACTATGAGGAGGTGATTTTTAAAGACAGAGTATAGGGGCCACTAGTACGAGATTACCTAAAACAATTTATCTCTATTCTTGCAATATTATCACTTCCTTCTCATAAAATAATTTTTATTCTCATCAAATCACAGCTTTACTGTCATTAAAATATGACTTTATTCTCATAATATTATGACTTCATTCTAAATAAATTACAACCTTTTTCTCATTAAATTAAAAACATTAAAAACGTCTTTAGTCTTAAATTATGACTTTATTCTCTTCAAAAAACAACTTTATTCTTGTAAAATTATGATTTTATTCTCATTAAACCTGAACTTTAATGTCATTAAATTGCAAATTTATTCTTGTGATATGAAGACTTTTCAACTTTGTTCTGATTAAATTGCAACTGGATTCTTGTTATGTTATGACTTTCTTTAAAATTACGACTTTGTTTTTGTAATATTACAAGTTGAAAATCTTGGTCTTTTTCTGCAGTATAGCCCTTATAGTTGTGGTTTATTGCCTTGAGGAGCATTTAAAAAAGTTCAGGGATGAGGTGAGGTCACAGTGAAGGTTTTTCATATAATAGACGCATTAATTAATTAATAATAGATGTCATTGACCTAGGTTAATTATTTTTCCTCCGATGGCATCGTGATGATATCATCCGCAGATGGAGCCACATCATTCAAAACTACCTATCACCTGTGCCCACAAAGCAAACAACCCGTCAATGATGCTACTCGCCGTTACCAAGGATATATGGAATAAAAGGATGCCATGCAGGAGCACGCATCAGGTACATTTTAAACATATAAAATCCTTCATTGAATTTAGATTTTTTTTTTTCTCTTACCTCAGAAGTCTTACTCTTGGGATTTTGTTCTCAAGTCTGAGGCCTTTGAAGTTATTTCTGACTTGCTCAACCTACTTTTGAAATGACATTCACATTTTTGCTCTCTTTTCCCTTTTTTTGAGACAGGAATAATCTGACTCGACACAACCTTTGGTCCATTTTTTTGGCATTGAAAGGTAGAAGGGTGTTAGGAGACAGAAAGTTGAGCATGAAGGATTTCAGAGGCTCGGAATGCCGACTGAATATGTGTGTATGAGTTTTTTTGCCTTGATCATAGCTACTGTGCTTGAAGGGGCCTTGATCACTCTAAACTCTGGCTGCATGTTGAAAACAATGATGCTAAAATTAGCGTAGCAAGAAAGAAATAAGCATTCTTGGACGCACAATAAAGACAGCATTGAGGGAGTGAGGATTAGAGGGACTAACGTAGTATAGAGAAGTCAGTGAGGAGAGAAAAACATTTCCACTGTGCCAAACAGTCATAAGCATTTGGCTCTGATACGAAACAGAATAATAAAAATCACAAAAAACAAAAGCGGGGAAAGTGTGCAAAGCTGAGTGGAGCGCTGCGGCACTCCCCGGTCTATCTTGGTATAACAGCTGTGCCAAACACAGCATTAGCAGACATGATTAGCTTTACATCACTCCCACAATACTCCAGTGTGTGATGTAAAAAGCCATTTTAATAATACCATCCATACTGACTTCCAGATAAAGCTGCTCCTTGAGTTCATTTAAACTGAAAATACAGGATGACAGCTGCTGTCATTATATATTCATTGGGAGTCAATTAAGTCAATGAATCAATCAGCGGAATGAACACTATGGATGTGATATCTCCTTAATTACTTGCCAACGTTGTATAACCTCACTCCATGTGGCCCCCTCTGTCTGGTTTTTGTTTTGAGTCCAGCCACAAGATGAGGGAGGAGAGTTTGAGGCCAGTGGACGAGCTGTAGTCATTGACTCGCTCTGTTCCAGTCGGGGGATCTGGACAGAAAAGAGAGGAAAGAGAGACTCTACACTCCTCTTTTACAGTAGATATATAGTATTCTTTTCTTCCTCCCTCCACTCCTGTCTTTCTGTTTCATCTCTGCACGTAAGCCTCCTTTTCCGGCACGTTAGCTCTGCCTCATGCATCGCTGCAACGTGCCACGGCCACATGCTGGCGGCTACCTCACACTGGAACCTAGACCTCAAATCAACCCCCCTCGAGCCTCGCCTACACCCCCACCACACATCTCCATCCCTGTGCTTCCTCCACCCCGCTCACCCTCTCATACCCAAATGCTTTCCTCTCACACTGGCCCACATATTCCTCCCTGCCTCGCTCTCTCCTCCCATCCCTCCTTTTCCCCAGTCACTGTGCGTCCTGCTCTCGCCGCCTGTGAGAAGTGGAATCTCTCATTACGCTGCCAAATGTGACAAATCAACAAAGACACCAACCACCTTCCCCCTTTGGAACTTCAAAGTGCGACTGGTTGTCGCTTGGGACTTTATCTGAGGTTTCCCCGCATGTGGACCCACTCTTAAGATACAGTTGAATATCCAAGAATGGCTTCAGGATCAAGTGAACCTCAAGAACATCTGTCGTTTCCTTCTCTGTTTAGATCATACTCTTGCTTGTGGTGTAATTTCCATACTAATCTTTACAAATATGGGTGTGGGGTTGCATGCATGAGTGTGGCATGTTTTCAGTGTGCGCACATGATATTAGCATCCACAAAAAATTGTTGTTTTCCACTCTACCTGCCGTCTCGTACGTGGCATTTTCTTCAGTTTAATTAACACCTGTGAAAGCTCGACTGATTGTTTTAACGGCTCCCTCTCATTACCTATCTCCGCACCGATCTCTGCCACACTCGCTTGGTAATGGCATACATGTCGCACTATTAACGCACCGCGTTCGCCATGTATCACAGAGGCAATTGCCTCGCTTTAGTGATTGTGACTGTAATTTACAGAAACTGGGGGGAAAACATGCGGCACTGCTTGTGATTACATTTTTCACGCTCCAAAAAAGAAAAAAAAGGAGGAAAGAGTGTAAAATATAACTACGCAAGCTCGATGCGCTTTGAACACTCAGCCTGAGTCTTGTGCATGTTTCCCTTTTCTTTTTTTTTTGGATATCTGCTAAATGTCCTTGAACGTTCATCAGGAGGAAACCAGCCTTGCAGCTGATTAGATCGCTCTCCTCATTTGATGAGTTGAAGTGTGTGTGTGCTACCCTGGCAAATCTACCTGGCCTAGATTCATTGCAACAAACACCTCACCTTAACTCAGCAGTGCTTCAACACCCAAACCTCAGACACAATTAAAGATACATGCCAAGTGAAGCATTCTGCCTGTCACGTACAGTAGTTCAGCATATTTCCCTGATTGCTCTGTGAGATATCTATAGGCTCAAAGCTCTTTTTTTCCCCCTCTCTTCTTTTCCCTTTACCCTTCCCCTGCAGCTTAAGCTGGCTGGCAGTCAGCCCGTGCACATTAACACTAACAAACACACTCAAAGACAGAAAGCCACATACAGAGGCAAACACACTCACACACACACACACAGACACACACACTTCTAAAAAGCTTGCAGGGAGGCAGAGGCCGATCACATCATGCAAATCGCTGTCGCTTGTTGCGACGTGCACGGCATCAGAAAGCAAATGAAAAGAAGGAAAAAGGGAGAGGGTGGGGGGAGGGAGAAGGAGAGAGGCAGAAGGAGAGAGGCAGAAGTTTGAGGCGGCCAGCGTGTTTCTCAAAAGCTTTTGCGCTCTTGACCTCCACCAGTTGCTCTTCACGCTTGCCTGGCCCCGCCTGACAGAGTGTATGACATGCCGCCGGACGCAGCAAAGGTCAACAAGATAAGCATATGGCCTTTGGGATAATAGAAACAGAAGCAAATATGTACCTGCATATTCCCTTAAATGCCCCCTGCCCGTTCTACCGGTCATCGGCTACAGGTGGCCGGAAAGGTGACACGACATCTTGTTGTCAAAACAGGAGCCGGCCATATGCCTCGGCTTCTGTGAGAAAGCTGTTTTCCCTGTTAGGCAAGCATATGTCCGAGCCAAAAGTTGCTGCTACACGGGTAGACTCATTTACTTTATTGTCGTCGGCGCTTGTTGCCTCCGTCCACGGACATCTGGGACAGTGACTGTGCAAAACCGAAGGACGAGGGAAAAGCGTGTTTTCCCTTCTTCATTAATCATTCAAATCAACAGAGATTAGCAGAAGTTTGAAAAGAAAGTAAAATGTGCATGTTCTTTTTGGGTTTTTTTAATGACTGCTTTTCATTTCCGCTCGGGACAAACGGCCCGCATATGAAAGAATTATTTAGATTTAGACGTCAACAGCACTCCTCCGGTGGTGTGACAGTAAAATATGCCATCTGCTGTGACATTACTGATGTACAAAACCAGCGAAGCTTAGGAAGATCATTTATACAAAATGTTGGTCCTTGCAGCCTGGGAATTATTTTCACAGACAAATTATTCCTCCTGCATTTCAGCAGCACTTTCCTCCAGTAAATGATGGTCCTTTAACAAGCTCCTCTAAACAGCATGACGGATCCCAGAGCTTAATGATGTCCGCCATTACAACGCTGTTCTAACAGGTGAGGTCAGGAACGCAGCTTTGTTCCGCTTCCTGTGATGGTTAAATCAATTGTTTTTGTTCACAGGACTTTGCTCTGAGATGACCATTTGTTCCCAAGTGACACTGGAACATGTCTCAGATCAAAACTAATGCCTTTAAGAGACATTCAGGTACGTAGCTGCAGGCATTGCAGTCTGGAGCTTGAGTGAGGAGTGTCTATGTGACACCAAATATTGTACATACATTAAAAAATATATATATTCTAACCAGTTGGGGGTCAAGGTGCACAAATCCATGTCAAAAAAGTAGTTTTTGTGATTAAATCTTCGCCAAAACGTATTAAAATGCCAATTCTCCTTTCCAACATGAATTTAAATTCAGTGCAGGTGATTTTCTAAACCTACATGAACCTTCATGGATTTGTCTTCTAATGTGCCAAACTTGGACAGAGAATGTTACAGCTCAGAGTCAGTGTACTAACCCCTAAACCACAGGGTGCTCTCCTGTTATCGGCTACAAGTGGAAGAGGGTTTTAGAGGCATTGCTGGAAAAGGGGGAACAGGAGCATTACAAGTCGAACAAGAACTGTTTGTGACCCTGGACTATCAGAAGTCTAAACTATACCTATTCATAAATATGATGTATTGACTTACACTCTAGATTCACATTATATTAATATCCATTCTGTTCAGAACGTAATGAGAAATCAGTCTTTTATATTCAAATATTTGTAAGTTTCAGTTTGTCTTCTAAGATTTTAAAATAGTTTTTGGGGAAAATGCAAATGTTCTTCTATTTGTTTTTCCTATTTGCAGTACTTTAGAAATACTTAAATCCCTCATCACACACCACAAACACAGGATTTTGACCAGGAACAGGAAAGGAGTTTAAATAATTTCAATTGATTTTCTATTAATTTAGGTGCAGTTTTTTAAAAAACTAGTTAAATGCCTAATCAGTTAGCTAAATTGTTGCTATTTCGATTTCTTAATGAGGTCCCCTGTTCAATTATCTTTAAATTATACAGTACATGAAATATTCAAACATTAAAGTGTAAATGTGAAAGAGAAATTCAGCAAGAGAAATGTTCAAATATTCATCCATTTGTTATTTTCTTGGAGTACAAGTCAAATTTATCTTAAAAATACTGGAATCGTTTTTAATTGCAGGATCTGATTTACATAATATTAAGTATGCTGAACCTGCACAAGTCAATATAATTAAAGATAGAAAATCGAAATGTGAAAAGGGTGAAACTCCTGCTTCTCTGAAGCTGCTGCAGAATCACTGATATCATGTTTGCAGCCCAGAAGGGGGGGGGGGGGGGGGGGGGGGGGGGGGGGGGGGGGGGGGGGCAGACTCCAGGCTTGTTGTTAAGAGATACAAGGTGTGTTTGGATCCACTCCGGGGTCCCATGTGCGCTCACCGAGGAGAATCTCTTTCAGGTGTGCACAAACCTTGTAATGTGACATGAATTCACCGCCGAGATTTCACATGCGCCACCATCCGACCAGCGGAACAGGTTGAGTGCAGAACAGGAGGATCCTGCTCAATATTAATCTCCTGTGTTGTTTTTTTACCCCTGCCTTATCATGTGAGCTGCATGTGTGTCATGTTTGGCAGGGTGCTGGCGGTGCTCCTGAAAACAGGAGAGCGAGGGAAACTTGGAACGCACCTCATCACAGGGCCCCACCAGATGCTAGAGTTGTTCACCCATCATGCATGAAATTTGGTCTGCGGGGAGATGATTTATAATTTTGCTCTTAGTGCTGGGGGAAAAGGGAGCGAGAGACTGAAAGGGGTGAAATACAAATGCAGATATGTTTTTTTCCCTCTGCCAGCAAATGCCTGAATGGTTTGCAGACTGATTCTTTTTTACTATGTGGCCGCAATAACTCAGGCAATGAAGAATACTTGGCATGTACTTGGGTTGTGAGGTTGAGGGCAATGGTCCATGCTGATGCTGTGTTTGAATGAGTCTTCAAAATCATTATAGGGAACATGCACATTACAGACGCTTCCCCATTGGTCGACTATCTACCACAGCATGGCCGGCGGCAGCTATCAACTCGACATCAATTCTGATTTTGAGAAAAGCCAAAATGAATGGCGTGTTTTTCGCTCGGTGGAAAGCTCCACACGCAGGGACGCAGAAATACATGGCCTTCTTTATTGGAGCAATTCATTTTAGTGGCCAGTGGTGGGGTATTTTTATCAATTGCTGGGCAGTCAGGATCATTGCTTATTTTTAAAGTCAGTAAAATGTGAAATAAGTAGAAACATTGGGAGCTGAACTTGTCAGTAAAACAGTTTTTGGGAGAGGAAAGAAAATAGTTATTATAAACCTCAGCACATCCATGGTTTACACTTTTCGTGTGTGTCCCTATATTATTGCGTCACAGCGACACAACAAGGCTGTGATGTTACGGAGGATCCAACCAGTGGCTTCTCAGGCTCACCTATCCCAGGATTCATTGTGCTTTGGCGACAAACTGTTTTAGAAAGAGATGATGGCGGCAAGGGACAAGATCCGAGGGTCTGATGGGAGCATTAGGTCTCATTGTGTCCGACTGCAGCTCTGTTGCTATGGGACAGCGGTGTGGGCTGGGCAAGCTGGTGATGCAAAGCTCACAAATCCTCTGTTGACCACATATCTAATTTTTGTTTGGCCTTCGCAGGCTACTAGGGCCACGAAGGCCACCTCCTTTGTGGACTGAGAAACTCTTGAACTGGGACACAGCCTAAGCTTGAAAGACAAAACGTCTTTCTTTCCTTTTTCTAATTGTATACAGTATATATATATGTATATATACTATGCTCCAATTAGGCAGGAACCCACTCTATGCACCACATTCATATGCAAGTCAATAACAAGCTTGGACATGCAAATCAACAAACACAAACAGCTTGCGTGTGTGAAAGACAGAGAGAAAGGTTGATATAATTGTCTCTGTCCCTCTGAAGGTGGTGGTTTGTATGGAATTGATTAGGGAGTGAAATTGAATGCTGACAGACAATACTTTTATTGAGGCTATCTGGGGTTATGGTCCATTTTACCTCATACCTGACCGATGTACTCTCAGTTATAAAAAGGAATATAGTACAATTTTAATGCCTCGTTGCACTAAATGACTATAATACAGTATGGGGGGCTGATAGGGCATCTAATCAATACCGGTGTCATAGAATGAAAAATTGCCTTCCAGTAGCATTTAAAGAGTAAAACATCTTCTGAGATGTATTATATTTTATTATGTTATTTATTGCACATATTATTTATCGTGTATAAATCTGCAAATTGAGGGTAATTGCGCCTGACGTGTTTCACATCGCATGAGGCATCTATTTGCCCTCTGGCGTTTCTTGTTTACTCCTGTGTCACTTCAAATCACAACGTGTGGCAGTCTAAAACCCTTTTGTCCTCTTCGCTTTGAATGAACGGCTGTAGTTCGGCGCCTCGGCGTAACCGACCTTGTAGAAGCCGAATAAAAAAGAGCAAAGACAGAAGTGAAGTGAGTTTAACTTTAAAGTGCCATCAATCAAAATATGTGTCTTAAAACACTCACGCAGCTTCTGATACACCTTGATGTTTGTTTGAAATCACACCATCACTTTGCTGTTCCAGTGACAAAACTCCTCCCGACCCCCCACACTCACTGCCTTGTCAAAAGCCGTAAATAGATGTTCCTCACCTTCATTCATCCCAGGTAGGTTCATTGAGCCTGCGTGTCGTTTTTCTTTCATCTCTTTTTTTATTCACTTTCACTTTTGTACACTTACACACATTCACATCTGGGAGCCGCCCGGCACGACCGCAGTCTGCAGCCATTAGCCTCGGAGGAGTTCCTCTGGAGCTGGTGGGGATTAATTGTCTTGCTCAAGGACGTTTCAGTGGGAATCATGGAGAGAGGGCACCGTGTATCTCATTAACTCCCCTGTCCAGCTTTTCCCAGCCATTTGGAAAACTGAACCAGCCACCTCTGTCATCCTCATTTTTAGTCCACATGAGTTATTTTGTCTGCATGAGTAACTGATGCCCCCAATCTTCTGTTGTATAATTATATCCAGAGCTGCGGAGCTCCATTCTGGTCTCTAGGCTGCTTCTCAAACATCTTGGTCTACTTTAGTTAAGTCCCATTTCAGGGGGAGCCTCCCTCGAAAAGTCTCCTTTTGCCCCCTTGATATTTTACCTACATCTCCATGTAAAAATGTTGTTTGCTCCATAGGCCCCTGCTCTCTATAATCATCAATTCTTTTACATGCGGGGATGTCCTAATTCCTAAAACCTGTGGTGTTTAAACTCTCTGGAGTTGGACTTAAGATCTGTGGACACCTTTAAGAAGCAGCTCAAAGCCCACACACATATTTCGATCGGCCTAAATTATATTTAAATCTATTTCACAGTCATTCAAATTATTCTGTCTGTGTTTTATGCTTCTAAAGGTAATGTACGTTCAAGCTCTTTGAGACGTTTTACTCTTTAAAGGTGCAAAATAAACTCTTTTACTCCCCTACATAGGCCTGGGACGATAACAAATTTTGCTGGACGATATATTGTCACACGAATTATCGACCAAACGCTTCAGTGAGTGTTGACTGTCGGGACGAAGGCTCTGCATCTCGAGCTGCACTTTATTTCCCCAGCTGGTTAAACTGGGTCGGGTGGTGATGCTTCAGGTGGGCATGCAACTTTGTTGTGTTGCCTTTTTTTGTTGCCACCACTTTTGAACTGGTTCGTCCGTGTTGATGGGCTCACCTTGCTCATTCAGTGTGAAGCGAAACATTCCCACACCGGGGCTGTGGCGTTTGACTTTGCAATCATCTTTTCTCCTCGCGTTGCTCCGCACGACGCTCACTCACTGCACTCTGTGTGTGTAGCATGTGTGGCTAATGCTAGCGGCCCCACCTCCCCCCACGGAGACAAAGAGGCTGGATGACTGACAAGAGGGTTCACTCCGTTCATTCCGCAACCAACGCCCCCAGGTGCTGAGACCGAGCACAGAGTGAACCCTCTTGTCATTCAGCCTGCTTGGAAGCGAGAGACGAGGAAAACAAACACGCATGCACATGGCAATATATCGAGGTCGGCAAAATGATCAAGTTCATTTTAATTTATCGTGCAATTAATTGATTTATTGATTATTGGCCCAGGCCTAACCCTACAGCTTTGTCTCCAGAATTTAGCCAAAGGAAATGACTTTTTTTTGTTCCACTGAAGCTTTTGTCTCAGCCTTTTATAGCAGATTTGGTTTTAAAATATTGTCTTTGAAGGAGGCAATTTTGACTCGTCCTTTGTCTCCGACAAATCTAAATGCTGACCTTTTCCTGCCAATTGAACGCGCAAAGATGACAGCAACCGACCTTTTGTGAGGTACCTGGAGAAAACCTCCAAGCATCGCTATAAGTACTATGCAATAGTATTGCATTAAACAAAATATGGCTATTTGTCAAAAGGGTTCTATAGATTAAATACTGCAAGAATGAAGTGATCCTCCAACAGATAGTTTGGTCTCTCAGGGTCTCAGGGACTTAATTCAGTCTGTATCAGAAGTGACTCACAACTTGTTAGATAAGAAAGCAAAAAGCCACTCCAGCTATACTAGGTGAACAAATCAGAGCCTCCTGACCTGAAGAAAAGCTCAATTCAATGATACTTGACTGAAATATAGTTTTCCATGCCCCTGCACTTGGCACTTTCATTACAGAAAACCTAAGGTAATGGCTTCACAAGCTGCACCAGAGGATTTCATTGTCTTGTAGAAGAAAAGCTCCTTTAGTCAGTCTGGCTTAGAGCCTCTATCATTAAACATACATCTTAAACCAAATTATGAGGTTCTGTCTGAGTGGAGTGCAGCTGTAAGATACTGAGAATCTGATCATTTAACCATATACATGTGTGAATGTGTGTGTGTGCATGTACCTGTGTATTGACCATGCACACCTTATTAACCATTACTGAGTCAGGGGTGACCTTACTACGACAGCATAGAGCTGTTTCTGCACACACGCCACAGATTTGCACTTTTCATAAACTTTTCATAAACTATAAGCCATAAAGTGTGTGACATTGAGGTGGAGCGGCTTCTCACCAACGATGGCTTCTGTCAGATCACGGCAAAACGGTGAAATCACAGTTGGAATAAAAGTATAAATCATCAGCATCAGAATACATCCCTTTTTTCTTTGAGCCAAATATCTCCCATGTAGCCAAACTGGAAAGCTGTAGCTCACTTGTAGGGCAAGGAACCCAGGATGCATGCCCCTTGTGTTGGTTTAAATTAATTTGCCCATTCATCATTGTCCAATTCACAGTGCATGACCAATATAGTCTTCCTGTACTGCACCTGTTTGATGCCAATGCCATTTGTACTACATGCTATTCTGCTATATTGAACAGCATCCAGTGTGGTTTGAGCCTGATTCTAAACCTGAGAACATCAGAATGAAGTTGTATATGTCGTGTGGCATGCTCTGTAACAGATTATACTGTGGTTGGAGGAAAAAGTGACCACAGAAATGTTTTCTACACTGTTTTTTTGTATTGTTTGTGTTTAAACATGGCTGTTGATGCTGATTATTTTGACATTTAAATGCCAAAGTCACCTGTCTTATTCACCCTGAACATATTATGTGATTCAAATTTCCAAAATGACAATGCTTAATGGAATAAATTCCACAGATTTGCAGCAATAACAACTTAATTTTGTTTTGCTTAAGATAGAGATAGAGTACATTCTATTTGCAACATTAGTTAATTCCCAATAATTCCTTGCACAATTAAAAAGGCAATGTAGTGAGTGCACAGTGTCTCACCTAAACAAATATCATTTGCTAAAAATAACACATCTAATTCAACATGTTAGACAAAAAAGAATGAATAATAAATGGATTGACATTTACTTAGATTTAGGCCCAATAGTTCCCTGATAAAAAAAACGTTTAAATTCACTAGATGCAGATTTGCATCAACTTGCACACACTAATAGGAGTCTCGTAAACATGCCTGATTTTGTCGATCAAGATCTATGAATTATTCCCTGAGATATACATATATAAGAGATAAGGCATTTCTTAAAACACCCAATCTCGCACTATTAATGGAAGTGAAAATCTGATTTGTTATTTTTGCATAAATCTGCAAATGGATAAACAAAAGTAGAGGAAACTATCCCCTCCTGCAGCTGCAGTTATATATTCAGCATTACATTTTTTTCCCACCAACATTGACTGTAAGTGTTGGATGAAAAAAGGCCATCTTCTGCCAGTTTCTTTTTCTTTTACAGTGCACATGTCCATGCTCTGATTGAGACAGACTTGCGCGGCCGCCCTGCACAGATCAGTGAGAAGTGCGAGATCCCCCGCTTCTGACTGATGTGATGCTGCTGCACGGTAATGAAGACAAAAGTACACTGTGTGACAGAGTGCCCACGCAAACACCGACTGCAGAATCTCCAAGGTTCTTTCATCTTGTGTGGAGGTCAGTGGGAGCGGCGGGCAAAAACACAATTCATTGTCCAAACACTGACTAGTAAATAATGGGCAGAAATGGTAAACCGCAGGATGTCATCTCAGGGAAAGCATAAAAAAAAAAATGAACTGATGAGATGTGGCCACACAACAGGGCTGCAGAACTAGTTTACTTCATAATTATTTAACCCTGCCAATAACCAAACTTGTTTTACATCGATTTTCACAAAGAATATGCACAGCAGCTTGCTGCAGCTGCTGATTTATCCTGAATTCAATAATTCATGTGCATTCAAAGAAACTGTAAATATAATAGTGTCTCTATCATATCTCTACAAGCCATTTGTATGGGAGATAGTGGAAACATGTTGTAGTACAAAGCATCTGTCATTCATGAGGCTGCAGTAGACCATATAAGAGATATAACCTCGAGGAAATTGTTATAAACTGCCTTTAAGTGATCAGTGATCATTGTGCATCATCTTGTGATTTTTTAGATTTTAATTCCCTCATTAATTCTCCTCATTCTATGAGTATGCTTATTCTGCTCATTTGTTTTGAAGGCTGAACTTCACTTGTGAAGTACGCTCCTTATTTAACCAAATCCAATCCTTTTTCTTTTTGCCTATGAGTACTTTGTTAAATAAATAATTGTATTTGCAGAGCTTTGCAGGTATAGGTTGTTTTTTCGTTTCCTCAGTACATTTCAAAAGACTTGATTATCTGTTGAGGAAAGCATGCACAGCCCGATTTTTTGGCAATTTGTCCATAATTGCATAAGATGGGGGAGAATACGAAATGACAGATGGGTCATACTAAGTGATCTGGGAGGTGGAGAGAACCATTTTCCCCAATGATCCTGACACCAAACAGACAAAGTGCATCATCTGGACTGCATTAGCGGCGTGTCTCATTATACAAAGGAGAAGTAAAAAAAAAGCTTTATTTGGAGCAGAATCTTAGACTAGATGTTCATGGAGGGAAAACTGTTTTCATCCATGCTAAAAAACCCAATTAGATGAAAGTTAAAAGCCCACTAACACCCACTAACATCTGTCTTTTGTGTGCAATGGGACTGGATACAATCGGCATTCACCTCCAGTTTCAAATCACGCAGGGAAAAGATGTTTATTAGCTTTGCCTCCGATCTGCATCAATAGAGACAAGATAACTGGAAGAAAACACTAATTTGGCAAGACAGTGAAGTGAGAGAACTTCATCATGAGAGGCAAACTCCTTAAAACTGGCATTGGGAAATATACTCCCACACATTTTTGGTATAAAGAGGTAGTAAAATGCAATTATTCCTCATTCCTTGACTACAACACTAGACTTGTTTGTTTGTTTGCTACCATAATTATGCAAAAACTACTGTAATTACCACAAAACCTGGTGGAAGGAAGCAGAGTGGGTCAGGGAGAAAGCCATTAACCTTTGGTGCAGATTAATTTTTAAGTAATAATTCATAGATGCAAATGAAAATGATGATATTTATGAGTGTGTGTAATTTGGTGCATCTGGAGTGATTTTAAGTGGACTGTTGGGCCATTCTTCTTTCTCAGAAGTTCAAACAAGTAACAGAAAAGTTCCAGCTTTTAAAAAAAGCCTAAAACGTCCTCTGTATTCTGCTAAGTTATGCAGAAAAGACACATTGTCCCCAAAGTCATCCTCTGCAGGATGTATCCCTGGACCGTGTCGGCAGGGGGCTGAAATCAGCAGAAGGCCGGGGAGTGGCAGGGGGCAGCACCTCTCAACAGGTGCACACCATTAGCATGAAACCAGCCCTGCAAAAATTAGGGGAAGTGCGAATAAAGCGAGGGCAAAGACGTCAAGCTCACCTAGCTCATGTTTATGTATACGGACGTTAAGAAACTCTTAATTGACCGACACTCAAAGACGGTCAAGAGGTGGGAAAAAAAGTTTTTTGCAAAATTTCCCAAAAGATAGCAGCTTTCAGATAATTGTTAATAAGTCACCTTTCCCGATGAGTAAAAAAAGAAGTGACAAGCAAGAGAGTGTGCTGCAGCATCACACGGTACAACACAGCCTCTTTTTGATCCTGCACACCTCCACCTGTCCAACCGCGTCCCATTCACAGTCTCCAACCCGGCATGAGTTCATGCATCTTTCAGAGTTTATTTACACGAAACAACGAAAGAAGCAGCATGAACAACAGTAGCAGACAAATACATGGATTAACAGATACGTGCACAAGCTAACGCGACAATGCTGTGTGTGGACACTATGAATGCACACCCACAAACACACAAACGCACAGGCGTATGTATGAGGTCTGTGTATACCAGACGTGAGCCGGTGATTCCTCAGGAACAGGGAGCCAGCAGCTCATGAATCAGATCTGAAGAAATCTGGTCTATACTCCCTAATGGTGGTAAAACGAGCACCTGCTGTGACTAATGTGTGGTACGAGAGAGAGAAAGATGAGCTGAAATAGATTTCAACAGAAAAAACAGAAAGGGCAGGAATTCAAAATAGAAGGCATAGTTGACAAGATCATTATCTGCAATATATCTAAGTCTTGATATTTTCTGCGACAGTTATTTGAGTTTAACGAGTGTGATTGGAGAGCTCATGGTTTGGGTGGATTTACAAAAGAATCAAGCAAGAAATTGACTCAGAATGTGGCTTTATACTAACTCAGGCATATCACCGATTCTTACATCTTTACACCGTGATTATTTATAACCAACAACACAAACTTTTACATCATTTCAAACAAAGCATTTAAAGCGGAAGTTGGACGACAGTGTTCATGCACACCTTCAACAATACCAAATTCAAACAGCGGTGTATACTTTTAAGCATTTCTTGCAACAGAGAGCTTCAGACAAGTTTTTGAAGAAAGGTAAGCTCTTTCTTTAGCATTTTCTATGTCTGACATGCACCTGACTAAGGAGCATATTTCTAATTGTAAAGTGAATGAATCCACATTGTATGTGTACACACAATTTTAATTACATTTTTCTTTTTGCACTTCATCTTTTGTGGCAAGGAAAAGCATAAACAAAAGAGAAACGTCTGTGGGCAGGCCAGAGTCAACAGGTGAGCAGGAACACAAGCAAACAGATCAATATGTCTCAGCAAAGAACGCAGGGGGAATCTAAGCATGCAGGTGATCAGGGAGAGAAAAGACTGTGAAGAGCAGCAGCAGGTACAACAAGGAGTCAGCTAATGGGTACAGGTGAGAAGGTGGGTGGGGATCAGGTGAGTGGGAGTGACAGAAAAGACGGGGGGTTATTGCAGGGCAAACAGCAGAAGCAGGAAAGTAGTAGAAGAGGCAGACATGAAAAGAAACTGTGAGGGATAGTAGTTCACTTGAATTAACACATACACATGCTAAAGGACTGTATTACATCATGATGTAGGCACAACCACAATCTCCCCAGACCAATCACCGAACCCTCCTAGCTGGACGCCCAGTAGGAAAAAATATAATTATTAAATCATTCCACATAATTATGTCTCTGCAGATTTACCCACAGAGACATAATCAAATACATATATGCTTGAAGATATGCATGCACATACACATGCACACATACAGTGTTGAGACTCAGGGGCTCAATTAACCGAGTGATTATAAGATTACATTTTATTTGAGTGAATGTATTTCCCAGTTTTGGTCGAGCATCTTTCTGTGAATGAGATCCTGCTGCTGGACCCTGATTTCTGATCTGCACTGCTGCAGGAGAATCACATTACGATTCGCTCATGTCAAAAGGTCCCGCTCCAGATGAAAGGTGTTCGGGTGTCCGACTGTCTTATTTATGAGGGAGAGCAAGGGTCGGGACGCAGACTGCTAAATAGCTGGCTTTTGAGATGTTAAGACACTGCATCCGATGATAGAGGTAGTCAAAATAAAGTCAGAACACTCACAAATGTAAATATATTTGAGAGAAGGTAAAATTATATTTCTTTTGGGAGCAGTGACAGTGTTTTACAGGCCTGCTCCGTGTATAAATTCATACAGGATGCATGTGACCTGTGAGAGTGGCTGGGAAATGGGCACAGATGTGCACTGTTTTTTTTAAACTCATGGCATTGCCATTCATTATTTTTCTGCACTGAAATGACAATAGGATTAGATATTGTGGATTAACTGAACCCAATCTATATTTGTATCACAACTTTTAATACCCACGCATAGAAAAAATACAAATTCCCAAAGCTAAGCTGCAGGACAGTCCACAAACTAAGCTCTATTATCACAAAAAGGCCTCACATCCCTTTTTTGGGGGTTTGGATTCTTTAGAAAATTTACCTTTTAGAAAGGTCAGAGCAGATTCTGATTCACAGGACAGAATAAAATATTATGGTAATTGTACCTTTCTTTATTTAACGCAACGCATACTCTATGTGCACTATTGGGTCCAGACATTGCCTTTATCCAGTCCACATTAAAGATCTACAAAGTGCTGTATATGGGCCATGTAATTATGGAAATGCACCGCTCCTCTATTTCTTTTCTTCATTCTGCTTCGATTGTTGAGTAAGTATTGAACGCTTTTACTCTGACAACTCAAAACTATATATGCATCCATATTACTTTGTCCTTGAGAGTTGATGAGGCAGATGATTGAATGCACGATTAAATAAATAACAAAAAGTGCATTTCAAACCTGAAACTGCATCTTGAAGAAATGGAAAAAAATATAAAACCAAGAAGTTTCCATCCAAGCATTTTGTGATCTTGGTCAAGGAGGTGAAATCAGAGAAAAGTTTCCGACAGAGCTGAAGATGTCTTGTCTGTGATGGAAAGATTTTGTCATAAGGACAGTCAGCGGCTTAAACTTAACAAGCCCTGGTTGTGAGGGCAGAGTGGCCGAGGGGGAGACAAGCAGTCTGAGTAGGTCGCTGAAGTGGAGCTGCTCTATTAATACCTAAAAACTGCCCTGCTGACAGCGGTGATGAAGAAGAAGCTACTGAGCACTTGCTTTCAAAATGTCAGAGGTGTGAAAGTGTGTGTGTGTGTGTGTGTGTGTGTGATGCCACGATAAGGAACACTGGACATTTGACAAAAGAGAATCACACCTTGGTACTTGATAAGTTAATACGCTGTATTTGTGTAAACATTAATACTTTGCATGGTATATATTCATCATTTAAGACGAATGATTATTGTTGTTTTGCAATTACTGTTTTTTTTTGTTATTCAAATTCTCCCTTTGTTAAATGTAATCAAGTGCATTTATCAGAGAAACCCAGAGAGGTTGACAAAAACAATTCTAAAAAATTGTGGTGTCAGCAACATCAGACTGGGGGTGTGCTCTCCCGTTACAATAAACGAAGCAAAGGTCAGAAAAATTCTTAAGCGTCAGCTCCAGAGTGACTTTAAGCTCACAGGTCTTTAACCCCTGCAGACCTCAGCTGTTAGCCTTAAACAGCAAAAATCAACACCGCAGTGGCTTCAGAGCAGCGTGAATGTTCTTGGATGGTTCAGCTAAGATGGAAGATTATAGGTTGAGCAAATCTGCAAACAATGATGGGACAGCGTCCAGCGTTTTAGAGTGCCAGGCTCATACAGAGATACCCAAAAAGCACTGGAAGGTGCAGTTACAGCCAGAGAGGCTTACAAAGAGCCAATTGGAGTTGTTGAATATTTTTTTAATAAACGTATCTTTGTCAAGAGACATGACATGAGCAGGTTTTTTCTCTGCAATAAACATGCAGGGTTATTTAACGGACTTTCAGAGTCACAGAAGACAAAGTACTTCATTTTTCAAACCTTGAATGCAATCATTGTACATGATAAGGTCAGGTACTACACTCCTGCCTCGTATTCGATTCCACTCGGTGCAACAGCTAAGACACAATGTGTTTAACCAGACAGTCAGGGGCAGCAAAGCAGTAACACACATACTGTCCCACAAACGCACACACAAGGTTACCCTTATCCTCTGAAGATTAATAATTGTGACAGTGAAAAACTCTTTTGTAGTGGAGCAGAGCAGAGCTCGGTCCAATGGCTCCAAATGTATTTATGTTTATGTAGCACATAATTAAGTATTGATTTAGGTGTTTGAAGTCCATGTTTTCTGATGAAAAGTATAAAGAGGCTGCGAGCTTGATAATCTGTAACATTTTTTGGTCTCTGTGATGTTAAGGGCCTATCGCTTTGCTGTATTCTGCAGAGGTCCAAAGGCTGATTGATTACTGAAGCATTTTCTGAGCATCTACCAGGATTCCACTGAACTCGGCTGACCTCCACGCACAGCCTGCTTGAGCTTTAATTCATCCCCCCTCACTTCTCTTTTAATACAGTTGAAATGAGTTGGACATTGCCAGCAAAGTTTTCACTCTTCAATTGGTTTGGAAAGGGCGATGGTCGGCCCCCCGATTCCATTCTGCCATGTTGACATGTATGAGATGGGGCACCACCATTTAAAAGTTAATATCACAGAGACAGATTGGCAATTTGAGAAGGAGAATTGACACAGTGAGTATTCAGAAGCAAAATATCTGCCGTTAATGGGATATATAACTATATACTGTATATTTGAGCTTCAGAAAGGTTATGTAACATGAAATTAATTAGCTATTTGCTATGT
Organism: Paralichthys olivaceus; assembly: GCF_024713975.1. Taxonomy (NCBI): domain Eukaryota; kingdom Metazoa; phylum Chordata; class Actinopteri; order Pleuronectiformes; family Paralichthyidae; genus Paralichthys; species Paralichthys olivaceus. The sequence continues at coordinate 9,034,151 of NC_091116.1, forward strand.
TTCTGTTGTGAAACTGACTCATTCATCTATAATAGAGCATAGTCCTTTTTTGAAGGTTCCTTGATCAATATAAATAATATTTCACAACTAACCCTGACTTTTGACAATTTTGAAAAGAGAGCTGAAGACAGATTTTGTTTCAAAACAGATTTCACTTTCAGGCACCTTTAATTTGTCAAAAATGGAGAAGCCAAAGTAAACACCACAATGATCTCAAAGCCAAAAGCCAATATAAGACATGTCTGTAGTCACTGTGTTTGCATTTCATCCAGAGGGGATGAAGCATGTACAATTTTTTGTACAAGTTTGACCCCACAGTCAAGTGAAAACACTCATGTGCTGTTGTCACGGGATGCACAAAGTCAGAACTAGTCATCTTCTTAGGGGGGCATGACTGCATGCAACTGTCATGGCATATCCAAGCTAAAAACAAAATGGTAACAACACAATCGAGAATTTATGTTCCACAAATCTTCTGATGCTTGGATCATTTGTCTCAGTCAGCTTTCAGCACAGGATGTTCTTTTTTTTTTTAAATCTCTTTTTGTTCTGACAGTGTGCACCACTAAAAACTCAAATCACTGTTCACTGGTTTTTCTACCGGTCATCCCTGATGATAGTCTTTGCGTTAAATGCGCTGACTGTGATGAACTTCCTTTCTGCCTTTTTAGCATCGATCATTTAGCTTACTGCAGAAGAATAGTCTTTAGCCTGTAAGCACAAGCTGTCAGACTAAAGGAATAAATGTGTGCATGAAAGAAAAGCATAGCACGCAGAAAGAAAGAAATGAACTAAAATGGGCTTTTAGGGAATTTGACTGCTGAAGCTTGATATTGTGAGTGATCTAAATGTCCAATGCATTGATGGAATAAGCCAGAACATAATCACAGCCAGATTTTATGTTTTTATAGCATTGTAACCATTTATGGGCATAGAATATAACCAATTTCCATTTTTGAAATCACCTATATATCATGAAATCCACAATACAAAATACCACACATCACAATATCACTCCTGTCCGTGGGTAAAAAAAACACATTCACTGGTTTGATTTAAGATTCAAAGTGCTTTAGGATGCATCAAGTCAAGTCTACATAAACTCTTTGTGTATGTTGTTTATCACCTCAGCTCACACTTTACGAACACAAACACTCCTTGCTACCATTGACTAGTTCGTCCAGAATAATTCTAGATAAATTGATATGTCGTTATTAGCCTATGTTTTACCTACAGCCAATAGTTTAGAATTAAAACACAATCGATCGTGAGTAATTGTTGAATGAAAGTCTGACGGATTTAAGATTTATAGGCAATTGACCAATCGCAGGCATTGAAGTGACAGGAGGTAAAACCAAGCCTTTCAGACAGAGGCTCAAAAGAGGTTCAATGGACAGAATTAGGAAAAATATGTGTTAAATGAACATGACGGCATTTAAACCTTATCAATTGATAACCCAAATTAAAATTATAATGTGAAACTTAAATGAGTACAATGTCCCCTTTAATAAATACAATATTGCAGTGCAAAATAAGTTTCGACTTGCACCAACCGCACAGAGTTGAAACTGTAGCAATACTGAAAAACAGTGCTATCGGAAAATAATTTTCAATATCTGCTGAGAGCAACAATACAGGGTTGAGCAAGGGCAGAGAATGCCCTCTGTATTCAAGGTAGGTTCACTCCCTATTGTTTAGTTTGGCTTATGTCTCCATTACTTTACAGAGTAGTCAATGGGAAAATTTTGGAAATAATGACAACATCTTGCACACCATGAGCAAGCATTTATTTTCACCCCTGATTGTTCAACAACTGGGCTGTCTCATTATTATCCTCTGTCTCCCTGTTGGGAAACAGATACCAAATCACCCGAGCTGAAATTTTGCACCAACACCCATCTGTTGATATTTTTTTCCACAAACTGTTTCTGAAAAGAGAATACAGCTGTTATCATAGACTTCCTGCCACAGCATGCACCCAGCTTTAGTTATAGTTAAAAGTAATAGTGAAACATAGATGATTCAGAGGCAGCCAGGGCAGAGAATGACACGCTGGTCGAAACATGGCCTCCACGGTCCTGTTTGCTCATTTCTGGTCTGTGATGATGTGAACTCTTGTCTGCAACAACATCACCTGAACTACTTACTTCACTCATTAGCACTTTCTATTCTCTCCTCTCTTTGTGTGTCTTTTTTTGTGAGCTAAAATTAACCAAGGAACCCTTCAGGTGTAACCTCTTGATCCTTAACTACACCTGGGGCTTTGATTTCGGAGCTTTTCTAATTAGAAAGGCTTAACGGCGAACGCAGCAGGATCATTAAATCACAACAATTCCAACCCTCACTGTATTGTAAGTCTACAAAACAGCCCTCTTTGAAAGTTATAAACAGAGTAGCAGACATCATAAAAGTCTTTATTTCAAAGTTGCAAAACTTGCACAAGACCTATTAAGCATGATAAAAGCCGAGTACAAACACACAGAGCCTGCACAATCGCAGCTACTCCAATTAGCCTGGGCACTTTCAAGCCATTGTCTCATCTATAGAGTCAGTTTGGCAATGTTCCCTCTGATGATCATGAAAAGGACTTGCAGCCAGTAAACCGACACCACCACCACCCTGTTGGTTGGGGGAAGCTTTCTCCGGAGCCAATTTGAAAATGATCTTCATCATAAACCAACAAGTCCAGAGTTGACGGTCATATCCATCCATCATAGACACATCTCCAAGATGAGGCATTCAGCAAACACAACTGGACGTTTTAGAGCTACATCCACCATGATCTAATGTGTTGGACAAGGTAAAAGTCTAAATCTCATTATTCAGGTTTTAGTGTGAGGAGCACTTCATGTTCACATCTGCTGCACACTCCAGGGGGCCACAATGGGTACACAGAGATAGAGCAAGACAAGTGGGCCCCTAGGTGAATATAACATTATGTTTCTGCGTGCACTTGAAGTAAACATCCTCCAGAAAACCTGAGGGTTCAGACATTTCCTTTATAGATGACATGGTGGCTTCTTTGTAGTGACATCTTCACTTTTTAATAGAATTTGTGATTGAACCAGTGCACGCCAAAGAGAAACGTTAACAAGAGTGGCTCCTCACAGAGTCTGTAGCTAATGTGGCTTGGCCTATGCCCCATAGGAAATGTCATCACTTTTTCCTTTTGAGGTGAGATCTCTTTTTTTTTCCTATTTCTGCTAAAATATCAAACTCTCCAGTCTGACTGTTACACTTTGGTCTAGATCTAAGCCAGTAGGATTTGTGAACTTCATTGTGACAGGGACCAATATTTACTGGGATTTATCTCACATACTTAACGTGTCTTGCATCAAATCATTTGAAACAGTTAATATGATCCATTCATACTAAAGGCTGTTTAAAATGTCAAATAAGGAGTCAAATAACTAATTAAAACAAACTTAACAGAAACAAATAATGGATGTGGACCCTTGCGTTCCAGTTTGTCCCATGTGCTAACATGGAGGAGGTGGTTTCTATGACCTATACAGTCAGCCACTAGGTGGTGATCAATATGCTTTAGCTTCACTTTTGGGCAGCAGTCATCTTTATATGCTATGTTAAATACTTGCAAACAAGATCATTCAAGAAACAGCAGCTATTTGCCTTCAAGTCTCACATATTTTAATTGTATCAGTTGTAATTATGCAAAACAGTGCACAAAATGCATTATCGGAATATGGGAACGGACGTTGACACCTGAGAGCCGTCAGGTACTGACTCAGAAACTATTAACAAAATAAACTGAAGGCCACTTCAAAGTGAACAGACAAGTCGATCACACATTTAGACCTTTTACAAAGGCTCCTATCTCTCAACCCCTGACAGCTGGCAAAGATCTGCGGCTCCTTAATGAACAACAGACAATTATTTTTGTTGCTTTCCAAAAGACATGTCAGATTTTGTTGTTTTTTGGTATTAGACTAAAATGTACAAACTGTCTGCTTCCCACTGCATTCTGGGATAAGCTTTCGCCCCACCGTGACCTCAGAGGGATTAAGTGGGAAGAGAGAGCCAGACTCAGAGAAAACTGATGCACATCAGCCATCTGATTGTCTCATTGATGTGTCTTAAACCAATACAGAGTCAGCACGTCTCAAAGGTGAGCCCTGACTTGAATAAAGAGCACCTACGAGTGGGTTTCCTTTTTCTCTGCTTTGATGAGAAAAAAAAAACAAACTCATCTTGCAAAGTGTATGCATGTTTATGGGTGTGAAACAGGAGGGTGAAGGGAAGGCGAAAAGAGAGGGAGGAGAGAAAAACAGAAACTTTGAGTTCATCCCAATTAAATAAATGAATCATTGCAGAGCAAAAGCTGAGTAGATCAGAACAACACTGCCAACGGGTCTCCCACTGTTCCAGCCAGCGGGCCCCAGCCACCCTCAGAGATTAATCAAATTCATGGAATGTTTGATTTGCATTTCATAAAAAGATTTGGGTGGAAAATTAATGGGGAGGCACTTTGTTTTCAATGGACAGACTTTGCAATAATTCAAACTCATCTTCATTTGTGTTGTGGCTTTCGCTTTGCCATGTCGATTCAATTCTCTTTGTAATCGCCGCCGACGTGGCGTTGGGTTTCTCTCTGGACGCTCTCATGGGAAACAGGAAGGAGATCAACGAAGTCAGATGTTTTTCTGTCCCGAGCTCTCTGTTTTAATGTGGGTCCTGTTTTACTCTGTGTGTTATATACTTTATATATATATATATATAATTCCAAAACGGCTCTGTCCCTTTTATTCTGTCAGCCATCAAATTCTACCACACATAGTATGCGTGTATGTATGTATGATTCCATGAATGAATGAATGTGTACAGCTGTAATCTAAGAATGAACCCACAAGAATAACCATTGGTGCCGCAGTCTTCCCCCACTGTAAGCACTTTTATCAGCTGCACACATGCATTGTCCCATATACCTAAACAGCTGCCAGTTGTGCCGTGGACTATGTGCACAGATGGGTAGAATCCTGATCTTTCTTTTTAGCGTCCAAATGCATCCCATGTTTCAGTGGCTGTGCAAACTCTGGAACATCTGGGTCACATCAAATTTGTGACATCTGTGTCCTTTTGGATGCCTGCCCCAGATATCTAAAACATCACTGTCAGGGATAAACATACAATTATAAAAAAGCTCTTGTTTTATTCTGCTGGTGGCAGGTATGTTAAACGATCATAATATTTGATTTTATTCTCTATTTGTTACCACTCCATTCGCCCTAGTGGCTTCATTTTGTCAGGTGTTCATTACGATAGGATTTAACAATGCAGACTACATAAAGCATCGCCCCTCCCAGAGCAAATTACCGTGAATTACAATCAGCAACACATTGTGCAGAATCATCCCAGTAAAAAGCAGTAATTGTCCCTGAGATGACTCGTAAACATCGCTCCTCTGCCATCAGTCCGCCTTTTTGAGTTGCACATTTGGGAGCGTTTTAGCATTCTCTTTGTGCCAAGCTGTGTAACTTCACCCGTTCTCTGATCAAACAGTTTACAAGCGTTTTCATCCCGTGCTTCCATCGGCGTTGCCAGTGTTGATACCTGTCTGTGAAATCAACATCAACACGAAAGGCTCATGAGTTCTTAAAACACCACCACCAGATCATATCAACGGCGTAGGTATAGATAATCAATTTCAATGAACCTGCTCTGTGTTGTAAAGCCATTCACATTTAGACACGGGTGATCAATACTATGGAAGTGCTTACTGGCCTGCAGCAGTGACACGTCAATTTGCAACTTCAGCCCTTTTTCTGGCAGTATTTATGGGATATTCAAATTTAAAATGAACTGATTATAAAATAGGAAGCAGAGCTACAGTTACACATGTTGCATAACTATATTACAGAGTAATATCACCAAGATTCAGCCTTGTAAGAGAAAGAGGGAGAAAAGATCCCTTGAAAACAATTTAACACATCAGAATAAGAGCTCAGAAGTAAAACAGTCAATTGCTGTCGAGACGGAAACATGCAAACACAATCCACCCTGCCAATATTAGCATTTTGGCACCAGCACCATTATTTACTTTCACACCCAAGCAAATCATCCAGATAAAACCAAGAGTTTTTGATACACTCCAATAATATCTTCAGCTCGACAGCAAATCAGTTCCATCTAATGCCAATATGTGATCATGTGAGGAATGACAAGCTTGGGACTCGGCCCATTTCAGTAAAACCAGTAGGAACATTTTATGTTATGATTATTTTTTTATGTTATTTTATATTATGACTGTGCATTTCCAGAACTCGGCTGGGTTTTTGCCCCTGATTGGAAATGCACTAACAGCGTGAAATATCACTTTTAAAGGGGAAACTTTGGCACCGGCAATAGCTCATAGACTTATATATTTTATGCAAACAAGCCCTGCATATCTTTATCGATCTGGGGAAGGAATTATCATATATCTGCAAGGCGCTCACTGCAGGCTGCCACTTTTATTTAAAGATCGCCTGGTTCGAGGAAACAATGTGTTGTTAATCTATCACTTATCAAAAGGTCCTACAAAACATAAAACTTACTTTAGTCTGTAGCAAATGATGAAACGAGAAGGACACTCAGGCGCATACCTCCCCCAAATCCCAACAGTCCCCTACATTCAATTTACTAAGATCTGCAGCAAATTGCACATGCATTAAGATCTGTGATTTATCCTCTAAGAAATCAGGCAAAATGTTGAAAAACACTCTATCTCTCAATGATAAGAGAGCAAAAAGTAGGCCTGTATCCGCCCCCTGGTCCGGCTCTGCAACATTAATTTAATGGATTCGTCCCTGACCCATATCTCATCCTTCCACCAAGTTTTGTGGTAATCTGTCCTGTAGTTTTTGCGTAATCTTGCCCACAATCAAACAAACGAATGAACAGGGGAGAATACATAAGCCCTTTTTCTATGTTGAAAGAGAAGTAATGAGTAATGTAGCCAGTTACTTTTGTACTTTTACTTTATAAAATCATGCACTCAGTGGGATATTTATTGCATTTTTTTCAAGATACTTGCCAAACATGATCTAAGGGCATTTCATTTGTTTTTCTAAAGCTTCCCTTCAGTGCTGCCTCTGCATAAGAACACAGTGAATGTAAAAAAGCAGGAAGTCTAACTCCTCAAGAGGTGACTTAAGGTAAAAGCTATTACCCCCTATTGATTTTCCCTTTTTTAAAGCCAACAATTACAAAGGCTGAGGCAGATAAAAAGTTAAGAGTCCAAAGCTTTAAGCTAATCAGGTTGCGTGTAGCGCAAAAAAAAAACAGCTGCAGTGATCTGTTGGATCCTCGTCCCTTTACACTGTACATGTAGTGTAATAACTTGCTGAATCCTGAGGCTGTGCTGTAATGAAAGAGCATCATTTAAGATGTTTTGGCAGCATCATCCTCACCAGCAATAAATATCCATCCCCCCACATCTCTTCCAAAAACAGCTGCTTGAAATCTGCAGCAAACACTTGAAGCCCCTACAGTCTGCTTTACTCGTCTCTACTTAACCAGAAAACACCACCCACCCACCCACACACACACTAGCTGAGCAATTATGCAACATTTGGGGTTAGGAGTTCACAAAGTCATTAAATGCTTTTCTAATTAATATTGATTGAGCGCCAAAGGATCGATGCAAGGCGCTCTCAAACATGCCACGAGAAAAAACGCTCTGGTGAAAACCACCACGCACCACTACCACCAGCTTGCTGAGGAAACAGGTGAGACACCTTGTGTGGCACCTTTTTCATTGTTAAGATTACCGTATCTTGCCGTCTCAGAAGGAGAGGAACATAATATACATTTTCTGCATCAGGCAGGAAAAAATATATTGGATGAAAAAAAACTAAAAACCTTTTTGCTGTGGCTGTTTGCTTCCAGAGATGGAAGATGATATAGGGGAAACACTTTTCTTTCTGTACACAACCTTCACTGTCGTCTTTGCAAACCAGCACTTTTAATAGCAGCAGACGGTTTCTCCCAAGTTAGAGCCTCACCGGATTTTAGATTACATGTGACATTGAAAACACTGACTTTGGCACACAGGGCATTGAAAGTAGACAGTGGAAAATTCACATATAATGGGAATCACTTCTTCAAACTGTAAGGACAACTGCAAGATTAAGGAATAAGATTATATGCTGGATTACTAAATGTAATTAACCAAATGCTCCCCTGTGCTTTATTCAACAGGAGAGCATCTGTCCACTATATGTTTTATCCTTTTTTGTATTCTCCTCAGTCATGGCCCAGTGATGCAATTCCTTCAAGATTTGGAATATATGCAGCAAAACTTTGTCTTTCTCTGTTAGTCTCAATCTGTCAATCAATCTGAGGCATTGTTTGGGCCGAACAACAAACATTCGACGTCTAAGCTCTTCCTCTCATGCCCTGTCACTCGGTTTAGCCGCTTTCGCTACAATTTTAATCACTGCATTAGGCTGCCGCATCCCCCAAAAACCTTTCAGAATTACATTAAGTTTACAGCAACTGGAGCATCTTGTCTACCAATCAGAGCCCTTCACAAAGGGTTGGTGAGGACTCATTAGTTGGATACATCGGGGACGAAACTAATTTTATAGTCCAACAAAAGGTGGACATGTGCGAGTCCATATTTCTTTGTTAACATTGCATGTGTCCGTACATTTGTGTGTCAATGTTTGTGTCCTCAAACTCTTGACAAAAGCTAAACATCTTATTAAAACATCATGATAAGATCACGTTTTCTTGTTTAAATGCTAATTCATGTGGGCATGCGGCGTCTCTTTGGCGGTTCTTTGATTCGGCCTGTCTCTCACAAACAATGATTAGTCTCGCTCAGAGCCAGTTTTCCTTTTTTTTTCTCCCACAGTGCTCATTCATGACAAGATCTATTGAAGGCTCGTGCAGCTTTCACTGCAATGCAAAGATTGTCTCATATCCTCACGAGAGAAGAGGAAAAACAATAACTCTCCGAAAAATGATGAATGGGCAGCAATAACTTGTGGCAAATTTATGATTTTTGTTCGGCGCGACAAGAACCTTGCATCCACGAGCGAGAGGCGTCCTCACATCTCACATGTTACTGATAATGCTGAGGCAATATGCAGTTCAGTGGCTGCAGGCTGCCATCAAGATCACAGACAAAGGCAAATTATCATAAGGAGCTTATATTGTTGTCAGTGGGGTTCCTGTGCTCTGTTTTGACATCATTAGTGCTCGCTGACATGCCTTTTTCTATATCGCAATGCATAGGGAATCTGTCAATCAAGCATGTGGGTTGGATTCTGAAGCCTGAATTTCGAGTAGGACACTCTGGGTTCAACCTCGGATGCAAATTCCGCATGCAGGCAACGCAGATGAACCCACCAACCCACACTGTTTTCATACAACAAGTGTGCTGCACCAGCCTCAGGCCAGATCCAGCTGCCATGCCCTCCTTGGTCTCATGGCAGTTCCTTTGTACAATACTTACTCACAAGCCCATGCATAAAATATCTGGCTTCTGCGGTTGAATCTTTCATAAATTTAGGTATTACTTCCACCAGGGAGGTTAGGTTTCTGCTTGCGTTTGTGAGATAATTATGAAAAAAATTCAACATGTTATAAGGGTCTGATATATATGAGTTTGTGCAATTTGGTGCCCATCAAAATTTAAAATTTGGGTGAATTTAAATGTGGTTTTGTCAGGAGACGTTCTCTGAGTGCCCCTCTAGTTTATACGAACAGATTATTGCTTTAACTCTCAATATATTCCACTCACTGTCTGACTTTGTATCCCTCCCGTCCCACACATTTTATATGACGACATGAAAGCTTTGGCTTTAGCTGAGATGGACCTGTGCCGTGTAGTCCTGTGGGATGTTCTCCAAACGGGAGTCTGGTGTCTGGTGTCAGTAACAATGAAACACAGCCTCCCTCAGGACAATTGTGCAATAAAGCAGCAATACTTACTCCATGATTCTGATAGAGGCCTTCCTGTGAGACTGCAGTGGCTTCTCTCGCACCACTTAGTCCATTTCAGTGTATCTGGCGAACATGTTTCATGTCAGTCCCAGAAGCGCATGAACACAGATAGGGGGTCGTAATCCACTTGCCATCTTGCCCGTGATTGATTGTTTGCACAGTTGTTAGACACCCAGTAGCTCGCTCTTTTCCTCGAGGCCTGCAGGACACTTGGCATGGGATGTTTCACAGCGCACACATCACAGCGCACACATCACAGCGCGCTTTGGAGAAACCCGCCCAAATGTCATGTCTCGCTTGGACCAAATTAAGTGTATATTTATTTTTTTCAAATGTTACAGGAATTTTATTTGAAGTTCAGCACTTGATCTTCAAAAGAGATTATTTAATTACTTTGATAAAACAAGTTTCACTGCTGTACTTCCAATTTTGTGCCTTTTGGACTTTTTTGGTGTAGATATAAAATAATTTAATTGTGGCTTTAATTTTTGTATCTGTTTGTGCTGCTAAGTTTTGGTAAATGTCTTCATTTTCATGCATGGAATCTTTATTTGACTTATGTCTCATCATCTTCTTTTTTTATTATATATGACAGGCAAGATCAAACTCACAAGGAGATGCCACCCCCTCCAAAATAATATGAACATGTAAACCCCACTCAGATCTTTTCTGTCTCAGCAGCTTTTGCTTACATTTACCAGCTTCCCTCATGAATATGGAAGGAGTCAGTAGAACCCCTGTTTTCATCCGTGTCCTTTTCCTGACCCAGAATGCATCCTGCTGATGCTCACAAAGCCTGAACGAAGGGGTCACATACACAAGCTCCCCTGTGGAGAAAATCACACCACACCTGTATGTTAAAAAAAGCGACATTGATTTTAAAAAGGAAGTCTTTGACACAGCCAGACGTGACTGCAGGCACAACGAGACGAAAATATGTCAGTTGCTGCTTATTACAAATACATGTGAGAAAAAAAAATGGAATAACCAGAAATCTATTCATCCATCTGGTCTCAACGCCCTCAACTTTCCTGATCCTACTGGCTGAAGGCAATGCAAAACCAAAATAGATAAAATGTAATTTCCATATATCCCTTCCTAAACCCTTAAGATCTGTAGAATCAGGCAAACAGAAAACAGCAATGAACCTGAAGATCTTCAGAACAAGCCTTAAAGGGTTTATGCAATCAGAGCTTAAAGTAGAAATGTTAGTGTTTCAGTTGAGATTTCCATCCTCAGATCAAAATTATGTCAATAACTGTGTATATCTATTTTGTCTATCAACCCAGAACAATGTTAGCCACAAGAGTAAAGAGTATTTCTGGATGTTAAAAAACAATTTGTTTAGCCAGTTCCACATCAGCTTTATGAGTGCGTGAACCAAATATTTCCAAGGCTTGTAAATTCCAATTATTATCTGAATCATGGAAAAACAGATTGCAACTGGCTTATGTAATAAACAGACGAATAAATGACAGAGGAAATGCATTTTTGTAGAAGGCAAAAACACATAGATTGGTTTTGTTTGTGATGCATCAACCTTGCAATCTGATGTTCTTTTTCACAAAATAGATAATTAACTCCTTTCTTTGCTGTTGCATACAAAGAAATTAATGAATCTGCTAAATGGCTGCAGGGAACAATGATCGCCATTTGAGTGTATTCAGGATGCATATTGAATATAATCCTTCAAGCCCGAAGCTTTAATTACCTGAATATTTTTATGGTTGCATCCAAGAAGAATTGTGTCTGATTATTATCTCAGTATTTTGTGGTTTGTAAAATCTTTTAGAAACTTTAAAATGTTTGATTTCAGTCGTGTGTTAAAAGTAAACAACCCCATGTCATCAAACCTACTCAAACTCAACAGCAACAAAACAGAGCTCATGGTTGTGGCCCCAAGGCTGTTCCATCTGCCCTTCCCCAGAAGTCCGCAACGTGGGTGTCATTTTCGACTCCACCCTCTCCTTCCAGTTTCAAATCAAATCCATCACAAAATCTGTTTTCTACCACCTCAAAAATATCTCCAGACTCCGGCCATCGCTCTCTGACTCCGTAGCAGAGACCCTCATCCATTCCTTCATCACCTCCCGTCTGGACTACTGCAATGGAGTCCTGGACAGGCTTCAGTATGTGCAGAACTCAGCTGCCAGGGTTCTCAACCGCACCAGGCCACGACAGCACATCACCCCCAACCTCATCCAACTTCACTTGCTACCGGTCAAGACAAATCCTCCTCTTCACCTACAAATCCCTCCACGGTCTTGACCCCCAATACCTATCTGACCTCCTCTGACCCTATTACCCATCCCGGAACCTGCGGTCCTCAGACTCGGGTCTGCTCTCGACCCCACGCACCAGCCTGCGAACGTTTGGCGACAGAGCATTCAGCGTGGTGGCCCCCACCCTCTGGAACTCTCTCCCATCACACATCCGCAATGCCCCATCTCTGGACACCTACAGAAAAGTCCTGAAAACCTACTTGTTCACCACAGCTTATGGACTCTAGCCTCAGCCAATCATCACTATTATTATCTTGTTTTCTTGTTTGTTTCTTTTTTTATTATTGTATTTCCTCTCTTGGGTACCCTGAAAGGCGCTATACAAACCCAAGTTATTTTAATTTTTATTATTACTTCTTATAAAGGTGACAAACATGTTCCATGACTAATTGAGTGTTATCTCACTGCTCATGTCTCATGTGGTTTTAAATTAGCACCAGGAAAGTTTAGCTCAGTTGCAAAGACTGAAAAGTACAGCCACGAAACATGACTAATCAACCTCCGTAAAGACAGGCTCCTCTTTGTAAATATATCATAAAAAGTGATGGAAACCAGCAGCTGATGCAGCCTATAATTTGGTATCATGCCTATAATGACGGTGAGTATAAGCGATCGTCTATAATAGCAGTGCCATGTCAATGTCTTCAAATTATTCCAATTGTCTGTTCCCTGTGGTGTAATTCAAATGATGCTGTAGTCTTTGTCTCATCTGTGAACCCAGCAGTGGAAATCAATAGTTTTTCACAAGATAACAAAAGGATGTCGTCTTCAACCACACTGTATTTCTCAAGAACAATTCATTCAACAGCTGTCTTTTTCTTTTACTATAGCAGCTCTGGTATTTTGTTGTTGGTTTCATCAGTGTAATTGGCATGTGGCAAAATAGTTACTTCCTTGCAGAGGGTGTTCTTGGAGGTGGGGGAATTGGGCAAAGCCAAATGTGCAGATGTTGGGTGTTTGGATTCTAAGACGTGCAGAGCAACTTGTGGGTAGTGACAGTCAGTGTGTGACAACCTCTCGAGAAAAGAAAAAAGCAATGCAAGTGACGGAGAAGGAGAAAGATATATATATAAATCACATTGGTCTCTGCAACTAAATATCCCACACACATCTCCGAACCTATTGGAAAGTTCCTCCTCCTTGTCCCGGTGGTGTCTATCAAGAATAGAAAGCAGGGAGGAGAGGATAGACCGGTGTCCCTCCACGGGGGAAATAAAGTAAGTATTCGTGACTGGGGTGTATCTACATTTGCCTCAATGCTGGATGACAGGTTTCTCACAGGAGATCAGAGATTCTGACTCCAGTTCATTGTAGATCTGTGAGTCCCAACTAGATGAATCCATCAGTGGAAATAAAGCTGTAGGGAATCCCAATGTCACGTTAATCAGTATTGTGTGGTGTTTGGGTCTGTGGGAGCTGTTTTCAGTGTTTGCTAAAGGAAACATTATGTGATTCATTATTTTTTCAACCTCAGACTCATGAGCCTCGGCTCATTTCCTGTTAAGAACATGAGAAACAACATATTTTAAGGACACGCTGTACACTCCCCCCCCCACATATTTATACTATGCACCTTCACAACAAATAAGAAGCTTTGCCTTTGTGGCTCCTTATCACAATCGATCAAGATGGCAAAAAAATAGATTCTCTGCTCAAAGGTCCATAGAAATGATTTTTAAAGAGAGAGAAACTTTGGAAGATGATGCAGTGGAAGACTGCAAGTTCATCAAATGCATTAAATATATATACAACACACACACACACACAACTCTGTCCCTAATGTTCTGTATAGGCCAGCATGAATAAGCTTTGTGTCCACTGACATGGGTTCAATTTCTATTCAAGTTCGAAGAAATAAACATCAGTAGTGATGAAAAATCTTGTGATTGAAAGTAAATAGCAAATATAAAACCATATATGTATATATTGCATAAAAAGTAAACATCTGTTAAGTATTTTTACATACATTTGTTTTGGCTGTATTGATTTATAACTTAATGCAATCCCAATGTATGACCCGCTAACAGCATACAAGGGTTAAGTTATTTTTTTGGCAATGCAAAACAAAAAAAAAGGAACAACTGCACTGAGACAGTCACGAAAAAAGAGTTCAGAGCCCCCCACCAGGACATGTTCTTAAGTGCACTTGTCACGCTGTGTCATACACCTTGGTGCTGTCAGAGCGTGATGCACGTGTTCATCAAAAATGCAGACAAGGCACTTTGATCACAAACTAGTGGGGCCTGGAGAGCTATTGCACAGGTGTTCTCCACCTTGACAATGTCACTGCCTCCGTCCCATCTGCCTCTACTGTAGAATCCATATGCATGTTGTTGTGAAGCCTGGCTGCCATCTCGCCACACTTCACCCCCTCATCTTCTCCCCACTCTTGTCACAGAGATAGGCACCACGGAGGCTTGCTCACATCACCTCTGTACACCCTTGCAGCCTCCATGATAATGCCCTTAATTTCCAGCCATTCACGAGCTGTGTGTGGAATATCATCAAAAGTTTGAGGTGATGTGCAAATGACGCAACATTAGGGCGATATCTAAGAAAAGAAAAATGGAGCTTTCAAAAGTAAAGTCGTATTATCATGAGAATAAAGTCGTTAATCGAGAAGACATTCAGAACATTACAAGAATAAACTCACAATTTAATGAGGAAAAAGTCATAATATTTTGAGAAAAATGATTAAAGCTGCAAGGAGGACTCTCAAGTGTTCCACTCCTCCTGGAGTCAAAATCTTTACCAATTTAATTGTTGCTTGAGAAACTACACAAAATGCATGGAGATGTAACCATCGATAACCTTGCATTTCCCTCCTCCATAAAAAGGTGTGGTTCTATCTGCAGAATAGACACAGTGTGTTGCACAATCTTTTCCAGGTCATGATGTGGTGGAGCTGATGTACAAGGTATTTTGTTATTTGTGAAACCTATTTTAAAGCTTAGCAAGATGCTCCACATTCTTTGTTTAAACATAGGCGACAAACTGACGTTCTGACATTTCCCCCTATCAAATGACACATAGCCTGAGATATTATATCACAACTCTATTATAGTAAAATGTGATGTTTTTCTTTAAAAAACGATTTGACTGTTGCTGGGTTGTTGTTGGGTGTTGCTATAATGAAGATGTATTTGATTTCAACCTTGAAGCAGAAAAATTCAATGAAGCTCAGCTCAGCAGTAATTTGTGCGTTTAAACAAGCCTCCCCTTAAGCTGAATAGCGGACCGTACTGTGATGTCATCCGGAGACAAAACCCTGGAGCTGCTCCACAGACAGTGAATAATGGCACAACTGCTACGACTCTGACAGCAGACATGGTGATTTTACTGGTGCATGGGCACATATTCCGATACCCAGCTGGAAGCCCCACATTCACATAAAACCCATTCACGGTGCAGCCGGAGTGGGTCAATAATTCACTTTCAATGGGCCATCTCCAGGAAGTGTCCCCTGATGACATCATCAGGTTGAGCCTTTAATGCTTTGACTTGCAGCATAGGGAGACATCTGTTCGTTTGTACACATTAACTTTATAGCACAGGGTCCTCACAATAGCTCTGCAATTTTCAGGAGGATTAGGGTGGAAATGCTGTTCCCTGAATTAAAACAACCTTATTGTCAACAGAAGTATGTGGGATGTCAGCACATACACGCAATAAGAAGTCCTTTTTAAGCATCTTAGCATCGTGCACTGCAACAAATACAACATGCATATATCATCATATGGTTATAGATTTGTCATGCATGATGGAATATCTTGTCTAGAAAGACAAGTCGTCTCCAAGACATCCAGGTACAGTAGTTTGTTAATCCTCATTGAGCTGTCTCTCTCTGGCAAACTAAAAATAAGCCATATTTGAATAAAATAAATCGCTCTATCATCAAACACTGGGAACAGGAATTACTGTTTCTGTTTTTAAATGCTTCTCCAGGTAGCAGCGTGAGCATTAAGCAGCATCCAGCTTCTTTCTTTTCTTGCAGAGCAGAGCTGGAGCACAAGTAAAGCAATAAAACTTTCCAGAGACATAATACATCAAGGGGTGTTTTTCAAAAGTGCATTTGTTGTGCGCCTCGGACACGGTGCCTAGCGAAGTCAAGTGCAATCGTGTCGAAGGCAGTAACAATGAATGCTCAGCAAACCGACCTTGGAAAATGCTGCACCGCAGTTTTGTTGGACTAACTTGGATGTTTGTCTGAATAAATCATTTTATGCTTTCTGCGCCTGTAGTGAGGTGAAAATTCTAGTGCTCCAGTGTTATTTATCGCTAATCTTTATTAGCCGTGGTAGGGTTAGCTGTTCCACCTTAAAGGTCAGTACATTCTACGTGAGTCTGGGTTGGAGTAGGATAAACAGGTCTACCTTAAAGGTCAGGTCACTGAACCTCAGGTTAAAAAGGTGCAAGGTGCTCATCTTTAAATTCTCAGACTGCAAAGACCCTACCTCTTATTTCTAGGGTGAGTTAACTGAGGTATTTATTTGAGCTACTTTTATTGCTTTTTCTCGAATCGGAGTGCTGTAAGTGGCTTAGAGGGCTGAGTGATTGTTTTAATGTCGTGGACCACGTTTTCAGTCGACCGCCTGAACGCTCCCTGGGTTGTTTTGTGACTGATGTGATGGCCTGTTCCTGCCCTGAGTGAGCGCTGACTATAACAATTGTGTGACTGCTGAAGGTAAAAACCTCTGAAACCTACCCATTCAATGCTTTTGGTCATTGTGAGTGTTTTTACTCCTTCTTGCAGCAGTAAGACTGTACAACCATCTACATGCACCACTGTTGTGGACTGGACTTTTTCATTTCTTTGACCAGGTTTGTAGAGTCAACATTGTTATTATTATTGTTGTATTATTGTTATTATTGTTATGCAAGGATATAGAGAGCAGCAACCATTGACAGCCACATTTGCGCACAAACAAATATTAAAAGGTCTGTATTTATGGATCTTTTCTGGCCTTGATAAACACTCAAAGCACTTTACAGTAAAGTTTGCCAGTCACCCATGGATACATACATTCCTAGTGCTTCTATTAGCAGCAGTTTTTTTGAAAAGAAAGAAATAAAAGAAAGAAATCCACATATCCCACCACTGCGAATTTTTTGTCACTGAAACAAAAGCAAATGATTCTTTTATGATTCTTTTATTCTTTTCCATTATCCACCAGTCTCACATTTGGTTATATGGGCCCAACAAGTTGTAAAAATGTAATTAGAACACCTAGTTATTAATACGAAGCAGTTGGAGGCTGGTGGCTGATTATTCATTACCTCTTGTCTACACACTCGCACAGCTGCCCGGGCAGTGTGTCGCTGTCACACTCGCCCCATCTGTTTGGTGCTGGAGGTTAAAGTAAACCAATAAATTAATGAGAATGGGGAAACAAAGGGCTTTGGTAAAGGGGAATGTGGATAAAAAATAGATGGTGACACTGTCATGTAAAAGTATTGCAATGATATTAAGAATATAAGCTGAATTGTTGGGTCTCAAGGTTGTCATGTACACCAGTATTTTTTTGTTTGAAATGATAGTTAGAGCTTAAAAAGCAGCTTTGTTGTG
Organism: Paralichthys olivaceus; assembly: GCF_024713975.1. Taxonomy (NCBI): domain Eukaryota; kingdom Metazoa; phylum Chordata; class Actinopteri; order Pleuronectiformes; family Paralichthyidae; genus Paralichthys; species Paralichthys olivaceus. The sequence goes on from NC_091116.1 coordinate 9,051,947, forward strand.
TGTTTTTTCACCGCATGACATGAATACTCGCTTTTACTTGAAGCCAGGTTTTGAAGCAGGATATAATTTATTCTCTGTTAATCCACATCAAAAAAAAAAGAAAAATTTGAAAAAGAGTAAAGGAATGAAAATAATGGAGTGTCCTGTTTGAAAAGATGCTCCTCAGAGCGCTCTATCACTCAGTTAATCAGTCTGAATTTTACTTTTCAAAAATTAATGAGCTTTCATCATTGGATTTTGATTGAGTAATTAATTTCATTGAGTACATCAGACAGCTTTATGTCATGCACGGTAAAACCTGAAATTACATGTTAATGCATTCGTGAGCCTAAGGAATAAAAAAAAAAAAGAAGGAGAAAAATGACATAGATGACTTTGAGGCAATGGTAGATAGCCATCCATAGTGCTTCTGCTTTACTGAACCAGTGATGAGGATGGTTTATGTGTTAGGCCATTATGATCACAGAGTATGCACTCGCTTGGTGGGTTGCCCAGAGAACTGGCATGATAGAGCGACGTGGATACAAATAGACGGGTAGTTCTAAGATAGGAAATACATTCAACACATGTATTGAATTCCTTGGTCTTTATTAAAACAGTCCAAAAATGTAGATATGTGGTTCCAGTCTTTACTGTTTAAAGACTGGAACAGATAGAGATGGAATAATTAGAATGGTTGTGAAGGGATCATTAAAGTTGGTTTCAATGGTGTATTTGAGCCATTGCAGGTAAAAGAAAAACCCAAGTCTGAGACTTTGAAGAGAACAAAAGTTCCGACTATCCATCCAAAAACTTCAATACACTAACTTTCCTTACACACGTAGCAGAACTACAGTGTCTCCCACACCCCAAATGTGTGAAATCTTGTTCAAACCTTCAAGTTTAAACTTGGCTTCAGTGCATGTGTCATCAAGCAGTAGGTAATTGCCATATGTCAAAAATGCAAATGATGAGACTAATGTGAGAATACTCCACGTCTTAATTTGATTATTGCTTATTATTGAGTATGGCCTTATTTGGGTTTAGATGATCAGAAAATTCTGCTTACAAAGAATAGTGTTATTTAGACTTCTGACTTAATCAGGTTCATATTGGTATATTGGTGTCCATTTAAACATGTCTATTGATACCCATCTATCAATTTCATTAGAGTTGCTAATGCAGAAAAAAATAAAACACATCACCTCTTCCACTTCAGTTAGTTGATTTCTACTAAAAAGGCCCATTTCACGGAAATGCCTCTTCAGAGTCGAGATGCTTCTGATAATGGAGATGCTGGGCTACAACCATGTGAATTTCCTGATTGCTACATCGAATTGCAAGGTATAATACGATTCATCCACTGCATGATAATGCAGGATAATACAACATCGTTAGGTTTGGAAAACTAAACCAACAATAAATCATTGTCTGATGTTCCTGAAAACACTAAACTGAACACCATGAAATGTGTAGCAGCTGCTGTACAAAAACAAGGTACGACTGAGGAACACTCTAAAAAGCAAATTGCATTAGCATCTACCTCCTCTCTGTTAAAGGTTATGTTCAAAAAATATATTAAAAGGTATTTAACAATGAGAAAATGACTGCAATGTCACAGTGGGTGCATGAGGAAATATAATGGTTCATATCTTGGGATTGTGGATGTCAAAACTCAGAGAGGCTGTTTTGTTTTGATTTCTTTTTTCCCCTCTTGCTCTTTCACATCACATTCTCTCTTTTTAATTAATCTCCAGGTTTAAGCTTGGGAAGCATCGCGTACCAATTAAATACAGTCGGCTCTCTGCCTCGAGTCATTCATCAACTCAGAACCTCGAATACTCCCTGCCTGGAAAAAAGCAGCGTGCATATATGTGTGTATGTTACTCTGTGTATGTATGTGTGTGTGTGTGTGTGTGTGTAGCTCTGCTCTAGTCTCCTGGAACCTTCAAAGGAATAAAAAACATGAAAATCCATCTTGCTTAAAAATCCTCATCCACTGTGGAGGGAAGATACTGGTGCCATTCCATAAGAAGAGAGGCCAGATATTATCGTCCGAAGCAGGGACTTTGTGTGAGCCTCCAGCATTTTAATCCATCATGCTACAAATTGTCTAATGCTGCTGACTGGGGCCAGAACCACACTGCACTCTACATCGCAGGATGATGCACTGCACAGAATATTGGCATTGAATCACCAAATGGACCTTTTATCAGTCTGGTGAAAAATGACAGCTTCTCTTGCTTTGTTAGTCCACCAACAGCGACTGTGTGGATTGCCAAGACATTTTGTGCAGACACTCAATGTTTAATATTTCATTTACCACCACCATCAGGTCAAAATTTCAATACTTCGGTCTGCGACTGGAACCTGATGGCTAACTGGGGCCTATGAGTCGGCAAGTTCTGCCCACACCTGTGTGGGTTTTCTCCAGGTACTCCAGTTTCCTCCCACAATCCAAAGACACACAGTTTAGGTTAATAAGAGAATCGAAACTGCTCGTAGGTGTGAACGTGAGTGTGAACAGTTGTTTTTCTCTATCTACCAGCCTTGCGATACCCTGACAACCTGACCAAGCTTTCCCTCGCCTCTCGTCCAAAGTCAGCTGGGATTAACTTCTGCTCCACTCCACGACCCTTAAAGTTGCAGTGTGTAGAATTTAGTGATATCTAGTGTTGAAGTTACATGTTGCAGCTGAACACCCCTCACCTCACCCTCTCCTTCCAAACATAAAAAAGAAACTGTGGTAGCTTCAGTTGTCATAAAAACTCAAAAAGTGTTAGTTTGTCCAGCCTGGATTAATGTAAAAAACATGGCGGCCTCCGTAGAGAGGACCCCCTCGATGTAAATATAAAGTATTTAAATATAAAGGGTCTTTTCTGGGGTAAAGAAAACTACAATTCATACAATTTAGATGAAATGAACTGGTGAAAACATCATGAGGATTATTCTACATTAAATAGTTCCCTTTCACCTAAATCTTACACACTGGACCTTTAAAGGATACTATTGACTGATTAGGTTATATATATATATATATATATATATATATATATATATATATATATGTTGTAAATTGCATTATTCTGCAAATGGCAATGAATGAATACGTCCATTGTCCAAGAAGTTGTAGCATAGATTGGCAAAGCAGATAGCACGCACTTAAAATGCCTCAAACATTTCTTGAATAAAATTGGGAATTTTTCAGGGTTTGAACATGGTTGGAAACATTTTGGACACAATTCACCAAAATCTGTAACTTAGGTCTGTTAGTTTTTAAATGAAGAATTGTGACAAATGACATCTTTAATGTTTTTAAACGTCACTGCCTATTTATGGCCCCACAACGACGCTAGTTGTTGATATGCAGATTTGTTTGTATTAAGTTATAATTGAAATGTTCTTAATTATTATATTACATACACACACACCTATTCACAAATGAAATAGATGAATAAATACCAGCAACACGTACCGCCTTATTAAAATGCAACTCCTGATTAATCTTCATGCCCCCGTACATCAGCTTTTGCTGACCCATTTTAATGCTTCTCTGCTTCCGCTATGGTTCAGAAGTTTGCAAAATTGCCATGAAAATTAATAACACATAATTATGCATTTAAGGTAACACAATTAAACATCTTGTTATTATAATTGTGGTTCAAATATAGCGAAGCACTTTCCACTCGGGGAACTCTGAAACATTCAGTGATGCCTCAATTTAGGAGACTTTAAACGAAGATAATGACACTGCATGGACACATGTTTAAGTGGGACAACACAGACATCACACCTGTCACCGTAACAAATAAAAAAAGCATTTTTTACCTCTAGGAGAAGCAAATTTGTTCATACGGTGATTCTGTTTCGGAAATCTGCTGTAAACGTGGAGGCACATTTGATGTGACCTGCATTTGACGGCTGGATGACAGTTTTAAACTGGCACCCAGCTCCCCGATTGTCAGAAAGTATCTTGTCTCCTCTTGACTCAGTGTTGAAAACTGAGGGCTGTGTTGGGATTCGGGGACTACGTGCTACTCCAGATTAAGGATGGAGATGAGGATGACTAGTGACAAAAAATACTTCTGGGAAGGTTTAGTTACTATACAGTATCAAGGTCAAGCAGTGGTGAAAGAAGGATTCTATGCGGTGAGCACTAGCTGTACAGAAATACACGATGTTTACCCATCTGTTATGAGAAATGGTTGTGATGGAGGTTTTGCTCGCGGTGTAAAGCCAGGCTTGAAAAATCTCAGGTACTGTTTCACCTTATTTAATATCAGGTAGTTTTTGAAAAGGACCCAGAAGAATTATAAATACACGAACGAACCCTTTCTGGGAAAGACTTCTTAAATATTTTTTTCAGTTGGAAGAGGGAAATAAATTATGTAGCTTAGAAAAAGCAGAGGGATTGCTTTAATGTAGTACACACAAGCACGCACACACGTAGACGTCTTAATATAATCATGGGGACTTGGCATTAAAATAATGCATTTATTAGCTCCTTACTCAAATCTTTAATAGGGCAATCAAATGCCTAGGATTTCTAATTCTAAATTTAGAACCAGGTCTTAACCAACAAATGGTCATTTAAATGTACAGGGTCCAGCATTGTGTCCCAACAAAGCTGTTGGACCCTGCAAGTAAAGTAAAACAAGGCCACACACACTTCCACACTGTGTAGGAGAATGCCCACTGTATCCCTCCAATGGTTTACATAACTGAAATGATGTGCTTGAGCTCTTCTCTGCTTATCACCATGAGCCACACTTTATTGCCAGGGCCACCTCAAAGAAAATTAAATGCAGCCTCATCTGTTTGATACCCCCTGAGCACATTTTATGAGGTTCTATTGCTGCTGAGATATTGTTGAGCTGTTGTATTTTTCAAACACTACCCCCAAAGATCCAGCTAAACACCATATTTTCTCTCTGTTTTCTTTCTGTTTTGTTTTTTTGGGCCATAATCACAATGGCTCACATTAGCGTTTGCCTCTTTCCTCAGCCCACAGTGTCCTTCTGGGTGGCAGAAACAATGAACAATAAAGCAGAGAGAATGCCGGTAAGTAACAGGCATCTATTCTATTTAATTCTGCTGTTTTGAAAATAGTGCTCTGTAGAGCATGCAGTCGCATGAACAGATAGTCGCACAAAAAATGCCAATCGTTAGATAATACATGATTAAATACAACTGAAGTTAGTGTCTGTTAGCCTACACAATCTAAAACCAACTATGTCCAGCCTTAGCAGCAAAGAATTAAAGAAAATATAGGAATATGTACTATAACGTGCAGATTGGCTTCATTGGCTTCATCAATCATCATGACTCTGATCAGGTTTTTCAAGAACTTTAAAGCCGGTTCACTACCAAACCAGAAGAAAAACCCATTTTGCCCTTTTCGAGTGGATTTGATTAAGGAAGCGATCCCAGGACTTTTATTTTGACCATCTTCAATATCGTAAGATTGTTTTGACATTGATAAGTAAGTAAGAAAATCTTTCTCTATACGTGGTGTATTTGTGATGTATTTGTCTCAATACATGTTTCTGCACTATGGTGACTAAATGGTTAATCAGCCTTGGCAGAGGTATATGCAGAGTGCCCCTCTCGCTCTCTATTTTTATGAAGCATATGACTTATATGGCACATGCTCTGCATGCATGAATTCATCTCTCTGCAAATACTTAACCATGGCTACTGCACTGATAAATTATTATAAATATTTGTATGTGTATTAATGCTGTAGCTACTGTGACACATCTTTCTAATGCAGGTTTTGATATTTATGATTCAACTTTGAGGCCTACATTATTTATTTATCATTGCATGGTGTTTTTTCCTAAATAAATGAGTGGTTAATGAAGTCAGGAAAACTAAAGCTAAATGTCTCTCAACTCAAAACATACAAAACTCGCACAGAGAGGGGGACACAGTGGGGGGCTGATTGGGCACACACTCAATTTTGCCCAACAGCCATGTATGAAACTAACTATCTACATTCATTGGGCTATATTTGTGAAAAGAAACCAAGTAAGAATTCAGTGCTGCGTGTTGTCTCCCACACAGTATATTCTCTATCCAAGACATTCACCTCTTTTCAAAGCTCACCACCTACTGCTTGGACACAAATGTGACCATATGATTGAATACAACCATTTCATTTTCAATATACCTGCTATTCAAGAGTGAAGCCCGAAGAAACCTGTTCACACAATTTTTTTTCTGCGGATATTTTTTGACAGAATAATGATGTAACCGCTTTAGAAATGAATGCAACTTCACATATTTTCATTTCAAAGTTTAAGCTGCAAAACTGCCAAGACATGCCAGAGCACAGAGCTTGTTTTTTAGCATTACTACGTACTTTGGAAACTTTGCACCATACCTTGAAATTTCTGATACATAGCATAAACTGTGATCACCAAAAGTATTCAGCTCATACTTTTTTAAGTCAATTCCAGACAACCTCTAGTTTCTTTGCCTCAGACACAATAAAATACAGCTTTGTTTTCGCAGGAAACAGATAAAAGCAGCCAAAAGATTCATTTTGTTAAAAAGAAAATGTTGAACTTGAACCAGAACCAGATGTTCAAACATTTATTGTTTAAATGCTAATTTATTTCAGACAAGATCTGTTTCTAACATCTTATCAAATTAGCAAATTCAGACAGACTTCTAATGAAATCAGCTTTCCTCACTTCACCTAAATTACCTTCACATTTCTAAAGGTATAACACTCATTGCAAAACTATCATGACAATATTGTTGCAACCAGAGAATAGCAATTCAGGTGCGTGGAAGTTAACCTTAATAAGATAAATGGAGAGGGAGGGAAACATTTTAGAGCAATTAAAGTGTGGTGAAGAGCGGTGAAGTGAATCAGCAAGGAGAAGATGACGGAAAGACGAAGAGGAAAAGTGAGTGACTCTGCTGACTGACTTCTGGAGGGTCACTCCACTGGTGGAGCGGCTGGAGAGACAGAGGGCCAAGACCATTTGGACAGGAGTGACAGACAAAACACTGGAGGGCAAAATGGAAGCTAAAGGGTGTGAATCCCTTGGAAGTGTGGTGTGCCAGAACAGATTCACTGTTTGGATTTGATACAATTGACCTAAGACCACCCGGAGGACAGCGAGGAGCAATTTTGGGATGTTGAAGGTGTGACCAGCTTCAGTTTCTTGGAATGGCTATAGAGGCAAAGAGACGAGGCTGCAAGTTGGTTAGAAAAAAACAATGTTGTGATAGGAAGAATTTGTTACAATGCAGGTATTAGTATGCATAGGGTAACTAAAAAAATCAACACTACATCCCAATGGAGTGATGGGGAAATTAGCCAATCAACCAGAAATAAGTTGTGGTGATTTTATTAATATATTGCCTGATCCAGCATTCTGGTTTGGCAACTTTTCACCAGGGTCACACCTTTATTAATGCTACTATGATCTGGTGCACAGTGAAAAAGGGAACCCATAGAGATGAGGACCATCTTTTGGGAGGAAAAAAAGAGTAACTCATGCTTGAGATTGACTGTGAGATGTCTGCAAGGCATGTAGAGACATGCAACACAACACGTGTGAAAGAGGGTGGATGAGAAAAGAGACCGCAGTGTTCTTGGCATATAAATGGTACACACAACTCAAGAAACATGACCATGGGGCCAAGGTCTTAGCCCGCAAGGATCCCAGAAGAGAAGGTGAGTGCTGACAACAGAGAGCACAATCCTCATTCAGAATGATAATGACTCTGGCCTTGAGGCTGCACGACCGGATTCAAAGTTGAAATCGACTCATATATAGCAAAAGTCAAACAACCGGGATCCAAGACAGGACTCCCAGGTGATTAAACAGTGTACTGTGCTGAGTTAGCAGTGCATGCTTTTAAATTTAAAAAGGACTAAGGTTAAATCCTTCACACATTAATCACCTCTGCATTGATTTATTAAAATGGATCATTATTAAAAACTTCACATCACATCCAGAAGAGGCGTGGGTGAAGGTTTTCCAGTGCACTACATTAACAATTTAAATGTTTAAATAAAAGAGAGGGCATAGAATATACCCTTTTGATATTTGCATGAAATAAGATACAGGACAAGATATTCATATAACAAAGTTCATATTATAATGGAAGGGATGGGTCAATTCTAAATAAAGAATGCTATTCTTTGCCTCTAGCGTATCAATATGATTCAGGAGGATGTTTTGTCTGTGCAAATTGTAGGGCAATTGGACTCAAGCTCCTCATTGAAGAATTATGTTTCTGTTGCTTTTACCACAAGGAATCTTGATGAGATATACAACTCGAGTGGTTTTACAAGAAATTGATGTATTTTTTCCTGTAAGAAGATTGGAGAAGGAGATGCATTGTGTGCATCCACCATATTTAAAAGTTATTATCCAGCGACGGCAACGGCAGCTGAGTGGGTTTGATATAGAGACAATCTGACTGGACAAATTTGCTTTCAGGTTTTTATCCTCAATCCTTGAATCGTCAAAATATCTTTCAAAGCACTGTGGTATGCTGCAGATTCTTTGACATGTGACATCAGCGAAAAGGAATGACATCCTAAAAATTATATGAATAATAACTTATCTGAAAGGTTTTTCTAAAAAACCTTGTGTTTTCAAAAGAGATGTGGAATAAGCTTGTTGTCTGGTTTGAATATAGAACCATTTAAAGGTCTACTCTGGCTTAATGGTAGTTCCTCTTCACCATCTGCCCAAAGAAATATGAGAGTTGCTATAAGAGTTGATGTGTTCTCACAAATATTAAAATATCCATTATAATCCTGAACAGATGAAAGAGCATAGATTCACAAATAGAAACACGAGGAAACAAGTTCCAAAATAAAACAGGAGACAAAGAACTCACGGTGCAAACAAAGACAAATGCAAGGAAAACAAAGTATAAGTCCAAAACACAAAAAGTAAAGACAAAGAATCGAAAGGTCACCATAAGGTCCAAGAAGACACCCATCATTTCAATAGTAACAGCAAGTGGTGTTTAGATGCTGTCAGAAGTGTATATATGTGAATATGTGTATATGTTAAATGTGGTGTGTATTTTTCTTCCTACTCAAGTTGTGCTGATGAGGTGAAAGTCACAAAGGTACTGGGTGCTTGAAAGTGTCAGTATATTCAGGAGAAACATTTTCCCCCTGTGCACTAGTAGCACTGCAATTATTCCATACTAATTTTGTACTTAACTCACCGCACACAGTCCCATTGGCTTCGCCTTAGGGTAAACTTTCATGCCATTGATACCAAGTTTCTAAAACAGGATACCTGCGGTGGAGATGACGGCGTTCCCGCCATCAAAGAGCTCCTGTTTTCAAAGAAATAAAATAAGATGTCCTCTCACAGGGAATTTCAGGAAAGTTTACCTTTCAGACGGCATTGCACTGCTGCAGGTTGGAGTAATTACATACCGTTAAGCTTGTCCCCAATGACTTAGGAGAACATGGGAGTGTGAGAGAAATGTGTGCTCTTGAAATATTATATCCCTCTGAGAAGCACTCCCATTTTTTTTTTTATCTTTCATTATTTCCTTCCCTCCCGGAGTGGTTTGACTTCAAAGGGCTGCAGTATTCCTCGAGTATCCAGGTTTCTATGTCTAATTAAGAATTTGCGGGGTGCCGCTGCAAACATGTTTTTGTAAACAATCAATATTTCCCTACTAGAAAAAGGTACTTGAGAGGCAAATATGATGGGACTCAAAAAGCAGCATCTTCATTATTCAAACAGCTGGAATTAGTTTGAAAAGTTGTAAAAACACTTGACATATGCATAACCACTTAACTGCAATATCTGCTATGATTTCCAGTACCTTACTATAACACTAATAATAATAATGGCTACAAATATGGCTACTTTCTGCCAGATGGTGGTTTTTGCGGGTAAAACAAACAATCATGATAATGCAATATTGCACTTTACTCTTTGGGATAAATATTAACAATCCAACAGCTGATTTGCTTCAGGCGTCAATCACTGCCTCCATAAAACACAGTAATATAAGGATGGAACATGTCTTGAGTGCAAATAATCCTTTATAGTTGTTGTCTTTTATAAATGGCTTTCCAAGTTAGTGATGCATTTATGATAACCATCCATAATTATCTGTTTAATGCAAGTGCATTTTTAAAAAGGCTGAGTGGATTTGCCTGAAATTGTCAGTTGTGTCTATTATTATGAGGCTGAAACATGAGCATGCACTGCTTTGACTAGGAAAGACACTAGCACAGAGATACAGACTTCATCACAGCGGCCCCAGATTCTGGGCCCATTTCGGCTTCTTAACTGTTTGATTTCCACTTAACAAAACACGTTCACTTGTCTCTGCTCCCATCTGATCCAGAACATTTCCAACATCTAGCAAATAAAAAAGGATGTATACTGTATTTCATCATCTCTTATTTTTTCTGGTGGCGACCTGTGCTGTGCAACAACATCATGCAGGTATAAATATTTATTGCATACACTCTTGAATGGTACGATTTGATCGCATACTTTATTTGATTGCACTTTCCAAACTGAAGTGGTAATCAAGACTCAAATAATACCCTCACTTTTAATGAATACACTGTATTAAATGTGTATCATATTTTCCTGCCGGTAATAGTAAATTAAAGAGACGCAGACAAGCTGATGAATGACTTCAAACTCCTTTGTACAACCACTTCAGATTCTGTCACACCTTTTGGGACAATAATTAGTCACTGTTTGAGATTAAACCTGGACTGCTAATGAAATCAGCACTAAAAAGAGAATGTAGAAGGTCGAAATGGAAGTGAAGGAAGATGAGGCTTCAGTAAGTAATGGAAGGGAATACTCTAGCTGTGTTCAGCACCCTAACGCCGACCAAATAACAATTAGTGACATAGAACCAAAATGTAGCTCCACATTCGTCTGGTGCCCCTGCCCCACTGTGCTATTTTATCAACTTTTATGCCAGTCTCAATAAGCGAGCTTATGATCACCGTGGCGCACCTCAAACACTCCTCAAACCTGCTAGACATAATGCCAAAGTTTCCCTGTGATGTACTAGATGTGACTGCTCCGTGGTAGCTCAACATGTCTTTATCCTCTGGCTGTGTCCCAGAATATCTGAAGACGGCTTGTGCATAACCACTCATTAAAAATCTGGCCTCGATCCATCAGAATGCAGCAGTTGCGGACAAATTCCAAAATTACCTTTCATTGCAAAATGCGTTTAGAGGACGGTCTCTCTGGAACTACTTGAAAGGCTGAGGAAAAAAAACATTTATGGAAAAAAATCTGTCTGGTTCAAGACAGTATCACAGTACTGACACTTTTAAGAACAGCTGATACTGTTGATGGATCCATACGTGGACTACCAGACTTTCACCATATATGCTCCTAATTGGCCACATAGGCATAGAATTTAATTCCACTGCTATGTTGATGAAAAAAACATTTACCCTCCAGTAAAGCCAAGCAAAATGTCATTCATTTACAACCTTACAGATTATCTACCAAATATTAGACATTTTTTACAGTTTAAGTCAGATAAACAGAAATCCTTATTGCTGGTCCTGAGCTCATAGTATTCAGTCCTATCTTGGTCCTGTATCCACTAATATCTGAGCTACTATTTTTGAAATACACCACAGGATGAAGATCTTTATGATCATAATGGCTGCCAATATGGATTAAACTTCTCAGGGAACAAACAAAACCATATTTCAGATTACCGGTGTTTGTTTTTCCTTGTGTTTACTGCTCTGCCTGCAATCAACTACACAGTCAGGGAGAGAGTAGCAGTTAGAGCGCTCAATGTTAAGAAATGACAGTGACGCTAAATGCTCCAAAGAAAATGGAAGTTGGTTTTGAGGTCATATCTGTAACTCTGTCATTGAAATGTTTTAACAAGTGCCACCATTCATACATCCTCCTACTAGCTGTGGCACAATTGATATTTCATGCATGAAGTAGATGACTGACAGATAGAAGGGTGTAGCCCATTAAATAAAATGTTTTCATCAATGCCACTCTGAGAACTGCAGCTTTCATAAGCACTACAGGTTACCTTGTAGATTATACAGTATATAGACTTCTAATTAAGTACTTCCAAAATGGCCTAAAAGGTGAACTGCATTCTGGAGACCTCTGTCATCATCCAAGAGAAAGAAGAACGTGTCAACAGCACAAATACACAAATGAACGAAAAACACTGTGACTCAGTAATTTCACGCCTAAAAGCAGGATGGCACAGAGCCCATCATATACAGAGCTGTTGTGGTCTCATCGTGTAGTGTCGGAATACATCCTTTACACTAGTGTCTGCATTCCACAGCATAATGGGAGAATAGTGATATTCATGGCGGATGCATAGAAAGAATAAACAAATAACACTCCAACCACTGAGTATTGTGAATGTGAATTCACTACCTATGAATCGATTAAATGATAAGGTCAAATCTAATACGTGGACAATTGATGATTCTTATTCAAACAAACTCGACAATAGGAAAGTTAGTGCAGAGTGTAACAAAAGGAACATATGGTTCATAGGCAACACCGCACAGCAGTACAGTTGGAATGTCGAATCACCAAGCTTGGTTGAATTTCAGCAGCTGCAGAGAAAGAGCGAAGCAACACATTGTTAAGGAGATTATAGGAATAGTCAGAGGAGAGAATGCCCTTTACTTTCATCCCATGAATGGAGAGGAGAAGACAGGCAGGGGAAAAAAGCCACCATTCACATCTGTACGCATCTGCTAAAAAGGGCCAAAATATATTTTTTAAACATTTTAACATTCGTCTTGGAAACAGGAGCAACCAAGTTAGCTAGGCCTCTGTGACTCATGTTTGATGTCACAAAGGCCTCAGAGACTAAAAGGTCACGGTTGCACGTTGCTCCCAAGATGTAAAAAAACAATAAAGGAGTCAAACTCTCATGGCTATTTCCACGTCAATGCTTGGAAATTCAATGTGCGTCATGAAGTCGCCCCAGAAAAGGGTCAGTGTCAGTGTCTGGACTGCAAAAATAAAAAAGAAGACGAATTTTACCCAGATGCAATGTTTCCATCACATTAGCTGCCTATAGGATCTGGTTCGGACGGGTTCAGATAAAAAAAATGCAGCCCAATAATAATAGAATTAACTTAACTGTGCAAATTTGAGTTCAGCTGAACATTTGACAAATGGCAACAAAATGTGACCTTGGCTGTGTAAAATACAGAGTGCTCAGTTCACAGAGTGCATCCATCAGAGAAACAAATTAAAGCTTTCAGTCCAGGGGGAGATTTCTCTGCAAAACAGGAGCCACAGAGTCCCAGAACTGTAAATGAGTTGTACTCTTTAGCATACCGACAACGGATTTAGGTTTAAAAGCCAAAAAGGGAAAAGAGAAAGTTTCATCAGAGTTGGTAGCTAAAGTCTGGCTGTCAGACCATTAGCTGAAAAAGAGAGCTTGAGTAAAAACGATTGTGCTATAGGGTTTGAACGTAACCTGGAATTCCAGCACGTATCAATCTTTTCCTGTTGCCAATAATGGCTATTGCTTGTCATTGTTCGCTGTAGGTGTAAAACAAAAACGTTAAAAAACAAAAAACAGGGCCAGGTGTTGCACTGCTAAAGCTGGTTATCACATGGGCCCGTTTATATGCTGGCAATATAACAAGGAGAATGGGGAACAGGTGTACTGGTGGGTGGGGGAGTCAGGAGCACAGGAGGGTAACTGCAGGGCAAACAGGGCGCGACTGGGTCTGAATGACAGGTGCTGCCATAGCGCCAGAGTATAACAAGGCCAGGGTGTACAATAAAACATGGGCAGGGTGTAGTGACAGCTCGCACATTTGATAAAAGTGACAGAATAGAGATTTACCAAGTAAAAATGTTTGATTTCACCACCGGGCAAAGACCTGGCACACTTACCACTGGTGCGCTGTTGCAGGAGGTAGATAAATGACAAAGCATCTTGGTTTGTTGGTAAATCAAACATCTTCATACCTATGGGGGGATGTTTTTGATATCTTTATACTACCTCATGAGATCCAGTATGTCTATATGCATCAAATAAATAATTCAGCTCCTTAAAATGCACTCATTGCTTTTATCTTGACCACTGTGACGTGCTGACTGAACACTCCTGTACCCCGGTGCGTAAAGAGAGCTCCTGTGAAGGTTATGTTCCACACTACTGTTGACATAAATTGACTAAAGCCAAGCTGGTCAAATCAATCTGTGACCTGGAATGCTCTGGAAAAGCAGCTTCGAGGGTATTTGGGCACTTGAGCGACCTCTTACACAAATATTTGCCGTTTTAAAGCCCTGGTAGGCCACTTTGCCTCACTCCAAATGGTATTGAGCGGTAACTGTCTGAAAGCTATTATAAATTTATTAGCGGAAAATCATAAAACCTGTCGTCGATATGTTTAACCAGCCAGCCAATACACTGCACATACCCCACAGACATAGAGAAGAGAACAGGGAGACATGGAACATTTATGGGATATTAGTGAATACAATTAATTTATACTGAGTTTGTAAAATGTTTATTAAAAAAAAAAATCTTTGCATTTTGTTATTCTTTTTCTAGTTATTCTAGATCTACGTTTTGCTCTTAAGCATAACATCTGACCAAGAAGTAAGAAGAAAAAAGACGAAAAAAATAGTTGGATATCACTGAAAAAATCTTTGAACAGGCAGATTATATTCTAGAAATATCTTGAACCAATTTATTTATGCCATTTTGTTGGATTTGGCCCTCTAGGTATTGAGCGAAGTAGGACAAAAAACAGTTGTGACAGAGTCCATTAGAAGTTATCTTGCTTTATCGTTCAGTTTCTCCTGCCTCCCAGTCTCCCAACCTTGTTTATTTACAGAAAGTAACCGGTTGCATCTCCCCGGCATGTGGAAAAAAAAGCCACAAGAAAGGAAACTGACAAGCGCATTCATGCCTCCGCCGACAATTGCCGACAGAGCTGCAACACTACTGCTCTCTTATCATATCACCATTTTCCTCTTTTGCCTCTTGGACAGGAAGACTCCCGCTGTCAACCTCTGCGTCTCATCGAGACTGACATGACGTCGCGGCAACGCGGCGCCCCGCGTGACAAGCACGAACAAGGCCTCTTGTCAGGCGAGCCGAGGGTGTCCGGGACCTCATTTGAAAAAAAGGTGCTGACAGGACAGCCATTTGTAAGGAGAAGCAGAGGTAGCCCGGGCGGGATTACAAGCGAGCCAAACGGTGGGCTGCCACGGCGCCGGCTAACGAGGTGAAAGAGAAAAAGGCGAGCTCTGGAACTGTCGGGCAAAGTAGAGTAAAGCCCTGTCAGCTACTGTAAGCTTTGAAGGCTCCAGTGTGTCGAGACTGTCTCTCCATGAGGATGCATGATGGTCAACAGTGTACATGCACTTAGGACGATAATCAATTTTATTCACAGTAACCCTCACACTTTACATAATCAAAGCATAACATGATTTGACATAATGTGGCTCACTTCCTTGTGGCGCACATGTAAGCCTGTATACCGCAAATACCAGCAAGGCTAAGCAGCTGCTCTGCTGTGCCGTCTCCTTTTGAAGGCTTCTACTGAGCCATCAAACGCCCAAAACATTTTAGCTTCGCCCATTCTGGCACAGGCCCCCTTTTTTCCCCCGTCTCATCCTTCAAAGCCAATCCTCAAAGCCAGGGCAATGGATTATCTCCCAATTTCTCCTCCAGCAAAGAGAAAAGATGAGGACTAGGGTGGTAAATTATTCGTTTCACTGTGTCTGTGGTGCTCCTTGTTGAGCTGTTGCTGCTGCTGCTATCTGTTTTTGATTTCCTTTTCTTTTTTTATATTCATTCCCTTACTCTCCCTCTCTTCTTTTCTCTCTCTCTCTCTTTCTCTCTGACTCAACAAAGCCCTACTCAGCATCCTTGACAGGAAGAGATCACAGCAGAAGAGAGTAATGAGACTCTGGCTAGCTCACTTCCACTCCATCCTCTCCTTTCTATCTCTCTGTCTTTCCTTCCACACCCTCCCCCTCTCCTGTCTCCCTTCACCACACACAGTCAGTCATTGTCTAGATCTCTGCTACCTGGAGTGAGGCAGGGTGTAATTCATTAGGAGCGGAAGCTAGAAGGGCTGTCTTGCTTGCGGAGGGAGAGAAAAAAATAAAAGAAAGGGTGATGAAATCAAAACACCGGCTGATAGTCGAGGCCCACCCTCTTGTTTTCCTTCCTGTTCTCTATATGTCGTACCCCCCCACCCCCACCCACTTTGAAGTCTCTTCACTGGAGAGAGCCTGACTCAGCAGCCGGGGCTCCTTCCAGCTCTCCTAGACTGAGGTGAGCACCAATGTCAGGCAACCTTGACGGAGACTTATAGCGAGCGAGCCCGACGTGGGCATGCAAATAAATTAGACACAAGAAACACACATCAGCGACTACAAATCAAGCATTCTAACGCAAAAGTGTATATGTGATGCACTCATAAATATACACATCTGCACACTGGCGACACACATCGCAGAGCAGGAGCTAATTCTGCCGTGCTGAATGACAACGACATGGCAACAGGATTGCGTCACAGGCTGATAGCTGGAAGAGGGAGAGGTGAGGAGGAGGAGGAGGAGAGAAAGGAGAGTGCTACAGTGCATGTGTTGGTGGGGGGTGTAAAAAATGACGGAGGTAAAGATGATGGAGGTGAGGCCACAGGGCCATAAGTTATGCATTCGCACCTGCTGTTTCCTCCCTCTGTATTTATGAGACTCTGTCCACTCTGAAAGTCAAGGATCAAAAGGAGGGAATCAAAGGCCTTCAGTAGCTGAGATCCAAGGAGGTGTGTGACCCGTGTGAGGCGCTCTGTCCGTCCTTTCCCCTCCTCCTCCTATTATTCACTCTCACTCGCCCAGTCATGTTCTGCAAGATGACACAGCAAAATGTGTCTCTTTCCGCCTCTCTGACTTCCTAACCCTCATTCAAAAGTCCTGATCGACTGGACTGTTGCCTGAAACGAGCTGGTTTCATGAAATCATCAGGATTTCTGTGTAGCATTAAAGCTAGCTGATTGTTGGGATTAATCCTGCAGATTTTAAATACTAATGTTTTGGGATGGACACCCTACTGGACGGACACGGGCATGTGCTTCATTTGTGTATCAAACAGATAACTGATGCACATTTAATTGCATTTAACACAAATTTGAATGACTTGAATTTTAGGCATTGTAAAAAACAATGCATCTACATTGCATTACCTACTAGACTTTAAATTCAAGATTTTGTGTTTTTGCTTTTAAAATTGATTTGCTTAGTCAATAAATGAAATAAACATTAAAAAAAAAACATTAAGGCACGTCTGAGTTTTGTTCAAGTTCATTTAATGCTACTTCTGTTGTGTTTTGGTTTTACCTTTTTAATGAAACGTTTTGGCAGCATCCATAGTTTGAATTGTCTCTGTTTATTGGTCTTGAATCTAATTTGTCATGATCTTAAAAAGTCATACATTTAAATTGTTTAAAGTTGCAGTAACTTTTCATTATAACCTCCCTAAATACATGTAAAAATAAATAAATAGCCCTTTTCACTACCAAACTGTATTTATTTTTCATTTATTTATGTATTTAATTATTTATTCCTGCATATATGTATGTAGCTCTACTTGTGTAATTGTTTGTCTCTCGTAACGTCTTTGCATTTTGTTTTGCATTTTAACCAAGGTCTGGAACTGTAGACACTTCAACACTGTAAACAACAAACCCCATTTCTTTTCAATTCACACATAATGAAGCCAGTCCTTTATGTCAGGCAGCAGACATGTTGTGGCAGTTTCAAACCGGCGAGGCAATTGTTACTTCAGACACCTTAGGCTACGAGTAAAAACAAGAGCCATCTATTTCAAATAGTTAAAGGAGAATGAAAGGGAGGTGGAGGAGAAAGAATCTATAAAACAATTAGAGACTGGATTTTCACTTTAGTGGCAGTATATCAGGTGTGTGTGGGTGTGTTTATACAGATGTGTTGGTCGGAACTTGGTGCAGTGAACTAGGTTTTGTCTATGTTGTTATTTTTGTGAGTTTTTCTGTGTGGTCATTTTTGACCTCCTGTTGACAGCTTTGTTATGTAGAGAGAAAGATTCACTGTAAATTAAAAGGAACATTTTACAGCTATATTCAACAGCTTTTGTAGCTGCAGAGATATACACTGGTGTTTACACAAGTTTGTTTTCCCCTCTGTCATTTTTAAATTGAAATGTAGCTCGGCTGTTCATTTCAGAAATAATTGTTTTCTCTTCGCCAGCCAAACAGTTGCTCATCATTTCTGTTGTGGAAACAATATAGCAAACAGCGTATTGTTAAACAGACAAGAAAACAATGCATGCTCAGACAAACTATTATTGTTAAAATTATTATCAGCTTCGTCTCGTGGGATCTCACTGATGAAATGAAATTGAAAGAGACAATTTCAGAGACCTGCGAGGACATGAGGTGAGAAACAGGAAAGAAAATGTCCGCCATTTCTTCCTGCTGAGAAAGAGTAAAGGGATTGGTTTGTTGTGACACATGTCAAACCAGATTTCCTCCCTCTTTTTTCTTCATTTCCTTTTTTCGTTTGACTCACATAGCTGCAACAAATTCTGTCTTTGTTCCACTTGGTTCCATAAATCTGCCAACACAGATGGATGTAGTCGGAGTCACAGTAAAGAGGGAATAGTGGATGCGGATAAAAAAAGGGTTAGGGGTTAGTTTTGGGTTTTGTTTAACACAACAAGTTTTAGTGTGTGCCTTCACTAACGTTTAATTACCTTTGCTCTTGTGTGGGCAGCAGACACTGATTGGCTGTGATGGAAGAAAAGGAGGAAGTTCCAGGTATGGAGAAACGAGGAGGAACAAAAACAATTGGAGCTGACAGTGCACCAGCTGTAGATGTTACCGTTCCTCCCTGGAACATTTGTTGAGTCAGACGATCCACAGTCACACTCTGCGTCACGCAGAGAGGAAGTATCAGAGCTGGGTGACAAATGCTTATCTCCCCTGCCAAAATGCAGGGTGAAGTGGTGAGCGGTCGACGAAGAGACGCCTTCACCGGGCACCGAGTCTTAATTCCTCCTGGAACAGACGGTCCGCACTGCACAGCCACTATCATGTGATTAAGAAACCGACAAGTCTCATTCCCAGTTGTCCATTGGATCCATAACTTCCTCTCTAACAGACCATAAGCAGTAAAGGTTGACAATTCACCAGTACCCACCATTATTCTCAATACCATCATTCCACAGGGGTGCGTACTAAGTCCATTTATCCACCCCCTCAAATGACAGTAAAAGTCCATCCACAATTACACTCTACAACAAATGTTTCCTGTATGCCATCACTTCTAAATTATTTTGTTTGAGTACACAACTTTATTACTAAGTTCCACTCGTGGTCCAAAAGTCAAAAAATTCAGTCAAATAAAAAGCAGGAGAAGTCAACTTAAAAGCAGTAGAGTTTATTGTCGACAAAAAACCCGAGAGCACTCAGTAGCGAGCCGGAGCTTCACCAGAGAAGAACTCTGCCTAACAGTAGTGTGGTGCTTTCTTATAAACCCTTTAGAGACCAAACCTGTCGGCATTTCATTGGTTTATCATTATTTCGAGGACACACTTGTCAACATTTTATTGGTCCATTTTCTAGCTCTGGAAATTTCCACTGGGCATGTTGGGATCTTACACTGGTTTTGCCTAGACATGCCCAGGCTTGTCTCTTTTACTTTTAAACAGCTTTGCTTATTCTTGACACATTATCTTTTGTTTAATCAGCTTACTATTTTTTTAAAAAGATATTGTGCTTACTTTTGACACCATTATGTTTCAATTTGGTCAGACTGCTTTTTTTTTAAAAGATTAATATTTCTTCACACAAGTTACACAATCACCTCATACTGTTTGTTACACACAGAATGTATGGTTTGATTTGTAATTCCTTTCACAAACTTATTGTAATCAGTAGTAAATCATGTTTCAATCATACCTTAGTTTGTATTGCAGATTTAAAGGTACATAGTGACATTCTGTGACATGGTTTAATTGCCAAAAATTATACTACAACTTCTCAGAAATCACTGCTGAGTAGCAATATTTCCCTTTGTCTGCACTTTTCCATCCGTCACCTGTTTTTGTCACAGTGCGTGAGACAAAACAGCCAACCTTTTCCCGGCAGGATTAAAAGTCAGACACCTTTATTCAAAGTTTCAGATCAGGAAATAAAAAACATTCACAAAACACAACCAATAAGCCAAAGTGCTGCAATCATACTGTCTTCTCACTCTGTCAACTACACACACACACTGACACACACACACACACAGGAGACTCGCTGAACTGCAAAGACAAACACACTCACTTGTCTCACAGTTGGAGCCAGACGTCGTGTGCTGTCTCCCCAAGGTGCGACATGTCGCATTGAGCTGATGCTCATAACAAGGAAAATCAACAAACCAGACAACAGAATCACAAAATACTTTATCCACCCAGTGAAATAAGTGAGCTGGTATTTCTTTTTTGTTTCCGAGAGACACTGGAGCAGAGACAACCTTTATAGTAGCTCAGCACTCACTGTCACATGGTACAGCAACCATAGGATCTGGTGGACAAACTAAACAAGCATGGCAAGAATATACAAGATGGGTTAATATAAATATTGTTATGGTGCCAAACACCACATCACATCTTGAAAACAAGGTGAGAAGCCACAGAAAAATGTAATTTGATTCAATTTTTGTTTGCAATATTTGAAAAACAACTAGAAACTAACACTTGTAACTAATTCAGGGATTATTAAATTCCCATTGAGCAGGTGTCCATAGATTTCCACTGTCTTGTCATGTCCCCTTTGAATGCATGTGTTTTAAGTCAATATGTAATTGGCTGGAAGGTAGGAGTGTGTTGCCTGGTTAGGTCTGCAGCCAGGTTTGCAGCTCATGCTGCTCCGCTACAGCAACGATCAATGGAATCAGCTGCTTCAGTGAGCAGATCTTCTCTTCAAACTGAGAGGACTCATCCGAAACTAGACTCTCAACATCAGACAGTATATGTGTAAAGCTGGGCATGCAGTGTGCAGCTTTAGAAATGTCGTTAAAGTAAATCGTCTCAGATGGAAAGCATAAGCTCACGATTTACTGTTTGGTCCAATTGTCGAGCCACGAGCTGACAGCTAACACTGTACTTACGATGCTAACAAGGGGGAAACTGCTTAGATCATGTGTTTGCCCAAATGTCCCAAATAAAGAGGTGCTGGTTGATATGGAGATGTCTGTGTGCATGGCTATTTTGCAGAGAGAATCAGAAGTAAGCAAGCTACGTTTTATGCTTTTCATGTAGCTATTTTACACAGCAAAAACTGGAGCCGATTGTGGAGAAATAGCTTGTGGCAATGCTTAAACTGAGTGAAAGGGGACCAATATTTCTCACATGTTAAAGATTCATGTAACCTTCCAGCAGGCGGTCAGGAGCATCCTTTTGCTGCACGTCTCTCCCCATTCTCTCTGCACATTTCACATTCAATTAAAAAAAATAGTTCAACCCGTCTGTTTATAACAGTTCACCTGTGCTTTTAAAACCTCACAACATCATGTGGTAAGAAAAAATTAAATCTGGAGTGTACAGAACATAAGAGCTGTTTCAAGGTCCGGGCCATTTCTTTTGATTTCATCACATTATGAAACTCAACCTTCACAGTCACAGTAGGTGTTCCATTACGACTCACACCGCGCATCCACATCACTGTGCAGCTCTGCAGTTAAAAAGGGCAAGCTTATTTGTTGCCCAAGGTGCTAGATTTCACCATGCGAGAGGGTGATGAAGGAATAGCTGAGATTGTAGAATATAATTAAGTAAAAATCCCTGTTTAAAACCAATGGTGCCATTTTCTATCAATGTTAAATAGAACAGTGCCTATTTCTGCACAAGACTATAAGGCACAGGACTTGTACACAGACTGGATGTGTACTGGGTTAATTCAAGGGACAACAACAGCATGCAAAGGATCAGGCCACTGTTGCTTTGGCCGAAAGAGGACCCAGAAACTGGGATGAAAAAGCCTTTGAGACACCGGCGCCTGTTTGATTCTGCTGCCAGTGCACAGACAGAGTACAGGTGCGGGAGACAATGGATTGAGTTTAAAACTTTGCAATATTAAAAAACGAAACTCCCAATGCAAACATGAAGGAGAGAACAGTTATTGACTTTTCTCTGCAGGAATATTAAAAGATTTAGTTAGTCTGCAGAGTCGAGGGATTAATAGAAAGACAGGTTAAGCTTCTGCTTTTATACACGTCTTCAGTCAGAATCTGCTGCACTAGACTGTCACAAATAACTGGACTCTGAGCTTTTTTTTTATTGTAAAGGCTGTGGTTTCTTCTTTCATAGACTTCTTTTCAAAGTCATACCCAGCAAACTTTTTCCATTTTTAAAACAGTCCGAATGTCCCGAATTATATAGAAACTTGTTTCACAGTTTCTCCTGGTGAAAAAATTATCCCTAGCCTTCATTTGGCTTCCTCGTATTTAACCTTACTTGAAGGTGACACATCTTTGGCTGTTAGCAGCCAGGTTTTTTTCATATTTTTATTGGCAAGACGGTGACATGTAGTGTCCCTGCCTGATTGACAACATTCAGGAAGACGAGCTGGAATGAATCAAATGCACACGCCGTGTGTCACAGCCAGAGTGTCACAGCCAGAGAGTCATACGAGTGGCTCAGTTTCCTGCTGCCACAGCGCTATACGGCATGTTATGCTGCGCCTGCTCTGACAAGAAAGGGCAGTACAACCAGCGACATGTCGACAAGAGTCACGTAAGGACCACTGCTCCCCCGTGCTGAAAACAAACATACTGCTGCTACGGCACACCCCTTTCGCTCAGAGTGCGCGGAGATGAAAACTAAAGACATTACACGTGACAGAACTGAAGGGTAAACTGGGGATGCATGGAGAACATGAGAGAGCTACAGGCAGAGTTACACATCAGTCTCACTCTTTCAAACGTTAACTGCCCATAGCTGGGGGGCATGACATGAAAGGGAAGAGGAGCTGTACACATTGGAGAGGTGATAGACACGGAGACACAGTGTCGCATGGTCATTTTCTAAAGGCGGGAGGAAAAATGTGATAATGATGGATTAGTATGTTGGAACAGGTCCTTCAGAGTTTCTGCCGTCAGCTTAAACAATCATTTATTTATGGTGAAGTAAAGAAAAAAAACAACAAAAGGGATGTTAAATGTCAACTCTTGTCTTTTCCTATTATTGTCACATCAGAACCGTTTCTCACACAGGCCTTCAAGCATATTGAAAGCAAACCAGAAACAACCTCCACCAGGGCACATTAGCTAAAATGGTAAACACGGTTATATAATAAAATCTACGAACGTGTTGGCATGCTAACATTAGCATTAAGCTCAAAGGAAATGCTTCCAGCTTGGCTGTGGCCCATGGCTGCTTTCTGTCAACATCAGACCAAATTTAAAAAAAAAATGCTGTTAATTGTCCAAAAATAATAAAAATAATTATAAATAATGTTCACGGTTGAAGTATTTAAGTTTTATTGTCATAACGCAGCAAATGGTAATGACAAATCGTGATTCATTGCAAGAGACTAATACAAACAGTGGAAAATAAAAACAATGATGTATAAAAAAGACAGATAGTTTTAGGAAAACCAATTTGCTCGTTTTTAATAATTGATCGTAAGTTTGTGGGAAACCGTTTAGACCCCAGTGCTGCCATAACTTTTCATAAAGCCGCTTTAAACACATGAAAGTGAATTGATTGTTTGTGCAGAATTGCTTGGAGGGGGAGTAAATAAATAAATATATATTTTCTCAAAAAGAAATTGATCATACACGGTCAAGAAAGGATGCTGCATCTCTCCTTGCAACTTAAACATATTGTACAACCATATTCCTGTGCATGTACAGTGAATGCTCCTGAGTATACAGGAGGAAAGCACGACAGCAGAGGAAGTGCTTTTGTGGTCATGCATGTGAACATCACGGGCTCACATATGTCATACATGTTGTTTACAGATAAGGAAATGGATGCAGTAATGTTTGACTAAGCCTGTGCTCACATGCTCACAAACAAATAAAGAACCAAGTAACAAATGCAAGAATATCGTGAGGAGTGAGTGTTAGCGTGACGTGCAACATGACATGGACAGAGGTGGACACAAACGGTCGCACATGTAGTCCAAGCAAGACACGCACACATGGCACATGTCTTTTGACGGCAGATCAAACGTGGGAGGACAGTAATCCCGCGAGGAGTCACAGAGAACAGAAAAGCATCAGAATCTCCCGACAGCAGAGGAGAGGCAGAAAACAAACAGAGGGATGGAGCACTGGTGCAAAACAAGTGCTGCCAGGAACTAGTGCTTCAAGGCATGTGCCTTCAGATGGGGGGGGGGACTGAAATCTGACTCTATACAGAAGGAAATATTTAAAAGGATAAGACAGATGGAAAGGGAGAAAGGAAGCAGGCAGGCAAGGGATTGTAAGTGAAGAGGAAAGAAGTTGATGGTGAGGAGTGGCAGAAACAATGAAGACGGACAGATGGGGGTACAGGGTGGAGAAGAAAAATGTTGGGCAGCACAGAGAAGGCTAATTAGCATGCCACTAAGCAGGGCACTGAACCAGCTACTTTGGAGCTGATCGCTCTCCGGCACCTCAAGGCTGTGGTTGTGCTTCGGCCTCTCCCAGGTGAGCCGCTTCTTCCTACTACCGCAGCTTCTCCCTCAGGCCTCAGGTGTAAATAAAAATATACTTTTAGAGCAATGCAACTCCAGAGCACTTCAGCAATGTGTGTTTCTGGGGCCTTTTCAATAAAACAGGTATTTGGGGCAGTCCTGGTGTTTCTTAAGGGATCGTTGTATGGGTGTAGCCATGTGGGGCTATAAACAAGAGTGGGGGGACGTTAGAGAAAAAGTAGAATCATTAATACAATACTAGTTTGATTTGGTGCATGAGCTCGACCCTGAACTGCTATAACAACATTTTGTTAGTATTTAATTACAGCTTTACATAAATGCATTAATTTGGCCAACATTGATCTAGAGAGTGACAGTGTGATAAGATTGTAACACCACTCAAATATGATAAATGATAACATTGAATCGTCATGAAGGTCAGCACACAGCATCCAAACACCCTGGTCTATTTATTTTGCAGCCTCACAAATTTGCTGCTAGTTTTGTCATTGAGAGTATGTGATGTGGCCTGGATTCTATGCTGCAGAAACATTTGAATCTATGTTAAGATTTGTATAATTTACATGGGTGGAACACTTTGTTAAGGTTATTTTGGTAATTTTCTATAAAAGGCTCAATGTGAATACATTTGGACAAAGGACTCACATCAGATGCAGCCCCATTAGCAGAACAGCACTGCCAATACTTGATTCTAAAAAAGCGGAGATTATATACTCAACCAAGGTATGCTTTTTCCAATGTATGCAGACATTGGAAAAAGGCAAATAGCTGCAGAAATGAGCATTTGCACTTGACAAAGTCAGGAAGTGAACAAGCAGATGCACAAGTCAAGGAAGATCAAAATAAAACAGGAAATAAAAGAAAATTCCAAAGAAAAAGAGTTTAAGGAAAGATGTTCGATATGAATTAAAGCTAAATTAATCAAATACTTGACACCCTTGTTTCTGGGCTGCGTTCAGCCTGGACAAAACGTGTCTTTAAATATAAACTCTGTTGCGTTGAACCCTTTTGAGATACACAAGAGTTGCAACTATATGGCAGCTGAGAAGACCAATCTTGTCGTTCTTGTGAAAGAAATAGGTAGGTAGATGTCATGGGTTTAAATGTGTGTTTAATGTGAGCAGCATCTGCAGAGAACTTTAGAATCCATTGTGTGCAACTAAAGAGAATGTACTGTGATGCCTGTTGCACACTGTTTTCAGCGAACATGTCATTCAAACCAGGAACTGCAGCAGAGCAGTGCAAGGAAATTGATCGCACAGCACATACAGTGGCCACTTGGAGCTGTGGCGTTGGACATTAGCTCTGGATGTGAAATTGTAAAGTACAGATTTACTGATATTAACATAAATCCAACAGATGATAGAGTGGTTTAAAGCTGCGGAGATGTTGCACAACTATTCTGCTATATTTTGAACTTGAGCCGACGGCATTATGAAGATGAAACACGCATCAGGTTCCGTTTCAACCTACGGAACTTGGCAACTTCATTTTTCTTGTCTGGGAGAAGGGTTAAAGGTGGGCTGTGTGAGTGAGTGGGTGGGAGGGGATGAAAGCAGAAGATAATGGCACCGCAAGGTTGTGTGGGCATAACGTGTTCTGTGTGTGGGTAAGGTGTTCCGAAGAGGATGATGGTGTGTTTTTGTACAAGGTGTTGCTGTTTGAGGATTTCGCTCTGTATTTTAATTTGGAAAATAAAACCAAGGGATTTGTGCATTTGTAAATCGACAACGAAAGTCGATCCACCTTCTACACATGTGACTGACACATCCAGGACGGTGCATGTGTGTGAGTTATTTCACTGGGACTAGATAGATGTGTTTAACTGATATCTGTGACATTTCCCCAAGGAGAGCCATTTTAAAAGAGTAATTCATTTTTTCTGTTACAAACCACTGAGACCAAACACAATGAAAAGCACTCACTCATTGTCTCTCACCTTAATTAAGCCATCCATCACTGGCTGTCTGATGCGAGGGAATAGTCCGGGGCAGAGCCACGAGGAAACGGTGGGTGTAAACTCGCAGCACTCGAACGCGGGCATCATTAAAAAGTAAAACAAACACTCAAGAGATGGTGGGGTTTTTTTTGTGTGTGTGTGTTTTAATTCCTTGGGAGCATTTGTTGTCCCGCACGCTTGGTGGTAAGAATGACAAACAGTCCGACAGGGATCTGAACCAAGAAGCTGACAATGAAATGTAAAGGAAAGGAGGAACAGACGACGGATTTTGCTGCCATTTGTTCACCTGTCATTCAACAGGAAGGTGTTTATGTATATACTGTATATGGCTACCTACTGGGATGGAACGCACCAAGACAATTCTTTGTGGACGCAAACAGCACCATGTCAAACGCACGAGCTAATCCAACATACAAGGACAGATCTTTGAAGAAAGCGACACACACACACACACACACACAAACGCACAATGTCTCCGCTTCCCCTAGTGATTGTATCCTCTTCTCCATGAGAGACGGTCCTCACCATATGTCACCCATCTGATCAAAGTAAACCAGAATAGCATTTTGTTGAATTTTCCCTTTCAAATTTGTCAAATCACTTTTCCGACGTTCCTATCCCTCTGACACTTGTCACTCACAATCACTGAGCAACGAGCCCAGACAAAACACAGCAGGTGCATGCACAGAAGAAAGCCAGCTCTAAAGGCTGGCGTGTGTGCGTGTGTGTGTGTGTGTGTGTGTGTCGATGTTGGGGAAGCTTTTTCAAACCTCCCGTGTCAAGGTCTGCGCATCATATCCAACCATCCGTCTTCTTCTCCAACACACGACACCTGTCAGACTCACTCATTGTCGCTTCCATTAAAGATCATCGGTGATATTAGACAATATACAGTTCATACATCACAAAAGAAGAGTGTCTGTGGAGGACTCAGCAAGGTTTGCAATGTTTTGAATTCAAAGTTCATGTATTCAGCTGACTCAATATAAGGAAGATTCAACAGCAGGCATGTTCAATGTACCAAGAATATAATATATAATTTGAGATACGAGTAGCTTTTCACAGCAACCCATCCAGTAGCTACCTTGACAGTTGATTAGCCAATTAACACCCTTTTTTATTTTTAAGTAATATACCCCTTAGTTGCGTTAAATACTGCAAAAATACACAATTAAAGTTACTCAAACACAATATTCACAATTTATTTGAATCGAGAGAGAGTGTATATGAACTCAGGGGATAGGGAAGTTCAATAAAACAAAGTAAAATCTATAAATAAACACATATATATGTTATTCGATTTTTGGGATGAAAACATGTAGCTCACGTTGCAAGTTTATACACTTTCTAAAAATAAGGTGATGAACAAATACATCACCCTATAAACTTCCATTTTTACTGGCCGATCACTTCAGGCTATACTTTTATGGTCAAATATTAAATTCTTATGACATTATTATTTTATTCTTTCCATTTTAGCGAGAACTTTATTGTTTTGTGGCAAATTTCTTATGGAAATTGGACGAAATTTTATAGGAATAAAAGGACAAAATGAACAGGAATCATTTTGTCTTGTCTAGCATGAAAGGGACAGGTTTGTATTCAAAACTAAAAATATTATGTATGGGTGTGCATAATGTGCCTGCTATGACAATTCTGCCATTGTTGAAAACAAAATGTAAAATCATGGCGGCACTTGGGAAATGTCAAGTGATCGGCCATCTCATCTCAGGATTCATCGTATAATAACGTCATGATATAGCTGTTGATATATTTGTCAATGTCATTGTCGTCCCTTGACCTTTCCTACTAGCAAGACTAATAGCTACATATCTATTCATTAACCTTTGCTTTCAGTGTGTGACCATTAACTCTTGAAGCTGCAGTGGTATCACTAAAAAAAAACAACAACACTTAAATCTGTAGGAAACTATGAACCTGATGCAGTTGTGAGGCCTGAACTGGAGCTGCAGTTATGATAGGAAGTCTGAAAAGGCAGTGATTTTTTCTACAGTCTCTTGTTTTATGAGCAGCTCAGGAGGTAGAGTGGGTTGTCCACTGATTAAAAGGACAGTGGTTCGATCCCCAGCTCTTACAAAGTGTCCTTGGGCAAGATACTTCACCCCAAATTGCTGCTGATGGCAGTATATGACTGGTGAGATAGAAAAAGTGTTATAATAAATGTGTGTTACCAATAGATGTATGTTACTTGTACTGTAAAGTGCCCTGAATAGTTTATAAGACTAGAAAAGTGCTATATAAATACAGTCCATTTACCATTTAAATGTCATTATAACAGTCCTTTTAAACAGTCCTTTTAAAAGTTGATCTCATTATAATTACCCATTAAGCTGTTATTTTCAATTTTAACAAGTACCTATATGTTAAAATACTTTATAATGTTAACCAAGTCTTTAAGTTTGACAGGAGCTTTATTTTAATAAATTAAGAATTCAAGAAAGAACATTGCTGATGGGAAATGTCAAAATGTCAACGCATATTCCCCCCGTATTCGTGATCTTAAAGCATTAGTTAATGATTCATGGACCATTTTCAAAGCCCCTCGTTACAACTGAAAACTATGTCCGAATGGTGTTTATTGTTCATTTGTTTTTCTCTATCCTGAGAGACCCCAAACCCCATTAAGAATAACAATTACTCCATTTTGCTGTCACGCTAAACGTTCTATACAACCCTGGCTCCTTGATTTCCCTGCAGAGCTGTGCCTCATTGGTAAAACCTATGTACGTGCTATATATAGGCGTATACACACCTATGACCATATCAACCAAGCCGAATGTCCACTGGCCACCAGAGTGAGATTAAACCGGCCTTTTCACTCACTCAGCTCAGCACTTATAGGATGATCTGGAACCGTAAAACCCGTGTACGAGCTGATCCGTAGATAATATGGAAAGGGAGAGGGGAGGTGGATATGAGGGTAGAGGTCACTCGTTATCAATTTGTTATCCTATAAGCAAAGCTGCTGGGTTGTGTTCACGCATGTCGCAGCCTTTCTCATCCATCACATAGCCTTCATAACAATCAGATGTTAGTCAGAGAGGGAATTCACTCTTTATCAAAAATCTATGGGTTCTAAAGGGTCTTTGAGCAAGGAATTTGCTAAATTACACAAAGTGTGATAAGTGATTTGGGTCTTTCTCGTATCCGTGTGTATATGTACAACTGAGCTTTTGGGAAATGATCACCAACAACAACGTCGCAAATAAACACGTTTCTCTTTGTGTAGCACTGTGACGTCTAATTAAAAGTTTCCAGGTAAATTTAGTATCACTGCACCTCATTATCGGCATTAACATGTGTCTACCTAACCCGATATTGCTTGGAGCACAGCATTTGTCTGTGGTACTTGCTGATTGTTGAGTTTTATCCCCACGTACTGGCCTTGTTTGGGCGTATTTATGTTCTCATTTGGACAGAGAGGCACATTTTTATAAAAAAACAAACAAATGGGAAATTGTCCGTTGAAGAAAAAGTCCACAGTCATGTTGAGAAGTCATTATTTCACACGTAAACAAAATTCAAAGGAGAAGGGGATTGCAGGTTGAAGTGAAAATCTGTGTGTGCTCATAGACACTATCATTTATCATTTTAGTTGCAGTTGAGCAAAATAATCTCTCTGCCTGTGACCGGCTTTAAAATCATATACAACAGGTTGGGGTAAACTGTAGCTGCGATAAAGGTTGCGACTTTTTACATCAATGCAGAACTCACAAACATCAGGTTGGGTAAACACATTTATTTTTGGAGGAAGCCGTTTATTCAGAATAGTGTGCGTGGTCCAAATGCTAAACTGCCTTTAAACCCTGCAGGGACTGAAGTCATGATCTTGCACGTTCTCGACATCTCCCCCGTAAGCCAGCCTTGCAGCTGGCAGTGTAACGCTAGTGAGCCTTTCAGAACTGGCAACTAGCATAAGATGCCTCCCAAAGTGAAACGTCTGGTTCTCTTAGAAGAGCAACAGGGTGGCTGGTGGGTTACTTGAGATGGAAAAAAAATCCTCGATTCGGGAAAAAGACTTGTCTGAAACAAAGTTACTCAGTTGATAATTCTATATTCTCTGAGTGATTTGAGTCATTTTTCTTGTTTACCATCAAATTTCTTCTATATTTACTCTGAACCCTCAAAGCAAGCTCAAGATTTTCTAGAAGCATATACAATTATTATGTATTTACCACTTAACTGGCTCAGCACTCTGCAGCTACCGCTTGTTTTGATCAGTATTCAACTTGTTTGTTAATAACTCTGAGTAAGAGGCCATTGTCGAGGGCCATTGTCGAGTGTAGCCCAGTAAATCACCTGAGCGCCGTGAATTCTGATGTCCGGAACTCAAAAAGGATTTGCATAAAATTATTTGAATGAAGGCTACGGGATTGTCTCTGACAATAGAGGGTAATGGACCAATACTTCTAAGAAGATATTTGATAATCTGGCAGCGGTTATCTTGGCTGGTTACATCACCAAGGATATGTGAGTGAGAATGGGTGAACCTCTCCTTTGTTTCCCACTGAGATGGGGCCAAGGATTTACTTGAAGCTATATTCAGATACAGTGGGAAAGTGGATTTCTAAAAACCTGTGAGAAGAGGGTTAACCCTCATATAGCCAAGCAAGCTCGCTCACAGCAATGACAGAATTAGTTGCACTAGTACTGATGCAATATTTTACATCCAAATCAGATGATCTGGTGGGGTCTCATGCCACGATATTTCAATAGTCATGCTCGAGTTGGCACAAATGGGAAAAAATTGGTTAGAATTGTCTCAATGTATTTTGCCTGGAGCCATTTCATGAGGTCCCCAGATATACCTGCAGAGGGAACAGGGGGGGCTGACCTCGCGTCCTTTGACGTTCCTGCCACCTCGAATGAAAATCTGTGTTCAATCACTTCGACTCTGCGATTCCGCCTGTGTAGCCTGATGCCAACTGGGCAGTGGGCACAACGAGTACTGACTTGAGTGACACCAAGTGAGATTAAAAGTGATTTAGTCACATTTGCATATGTTACGGGAAGTATGATAGACTAAAGAGTACTGCCGAACATCACTCTCTATTGGCCCTGTTTGACCCAAATGAACTGGGTGGCTGCATGGAGGACGACACATGACTCAGATATTGAGTCCTTTAGTTTGTCTCCTAATTATGATGCATTAATAAACCATTGTAAAGCCCTGCATGCAGCTTCCATATGAATACGTCTCATTGGTATAAGAACTAGGTGGAGGGATTATTGACAATTTGCTACACAAGTGAAAAAAGCTACGCAAATTCTTTTTGCCATCTTTAAATGAGCTGAAACTCATTTAAAGATGGACGACATGACAGCTCCCCAAAAGTGAAGCCAAGTGTCTCGATCACCACCTGGTGGCTGGCTGCAGTATAGATCATAAACCGCACCCCTTCCATGTTAGTATATCTGGCATGGCCCATTAATTGAAAACAAAAATGTCTTTTCCAATTGTCAATTTTTCCAGGAAAATTGGTTTTAATTACTTATTTGATGCTTGAAAAGCGTGATGAAAGTTTATGCGCAGGTAGGACTTTGATTTTGCGATTCAATGCACTGATGGCTTCTGTGCATACTCCTCTGGATATTAGGAGGAAGTGGAGACATGTCATCCATCTTTTTTTATTTCTTTGTCTATGCTCTGACTGCGTGTATACACATTTGCGGGGAATGCAGGCAACATATTTTGACAAGGAAGAATAAAATGAGGAAAAGGTGATACCTCTCCTTCTGCTGCATCAATATGATACTCTGCCCTGTGAGTCTGACACTGAACTCTTTATACACAAGTGCCTGACTTTTTGAAGCCATCCAGTTCAAACTGGAGCTTATTAAAAGATATATTCTTGCCATTTTCAGCTACAGTAGTGAAAAATACTACCAACCACAACAACCAGGTGTTCTAAAATAAACTACGCAGGGGTAAGCTTTAAAATATTGGCAGTTGACAAAAGCTTACACTGTCTATAATAATGTTGATGCTTTAAAGAAATATGAAAATACTTTTTTTGATATGCTACATCTTTGTGTTACAATATCTCACTCATGACAGAAGGTTGGCAACAAAAACCACGAGACGCTCTGCAACGATACATATACTGTCAATCACCGTGAGCATCCACGCTGGATTTGAGTTAGTTTCAGTTAGATGTACTTAATAAACTGGCAACTGAGTGTTGTTTGTAAATGATTTATCTACATGACGCCAGCCACTGGCAAAATCCCATCAGCACCTTCAGCAGTTGAAATCACAACAGTAACTATGCCAGCATCTGCATCCCTCCCCTATCTATTTTCCCACAGTTTCAAGAGATGCAGCTCATCATTTCCCCCTGAGGATTAAATCTATCTTCTATAGTCCCTCAAGTGACTGGTTGTATCTTTGAATGAAAGTTTGAATCCGTCACTTTGAGGGTGCGATTCGTTCTTCAGGGCCGTGCAGTTCGCGTAAATAAACCGCCTCAAAAATTCAGGGAAGTTCCACATAAGGACGACGGATTGTGTACAATTTGGATCTTGCGCAACCTGCTCTCAGGACGTGGCAGCAGCCATCTTAATGAGTTTGCGGCTTATCATCGCTCACAGGAGAAGGCAAATCAATCACTTCCCTTGCATAGTGATGGGCTTTGGGGAAGGAGAGAGAGACGGAGAGATGTAGAGGTGTGACATGAGAGAAAGCTTGTCAGTCTGCGGCCGTTGTTTACCACAACAGCCCTCTGCCAAGGATTCTCCTGAGGGACACTTGTTTTAATAAAAACCGGCCCCATATTAAATTCTAATCCATATACATGGCTGGCGCGCACTGGCAATGCTTTATCAAACTCTTTGGAATAGATTAATGTTCCCTCATTATCACGGCTGGACCATTTCAATAAACAGGGTCCGGTCCTTTCTAACGCCAGGGTCACGTTGGAATTCACTGCGCACCTTTTCTCTGTGAATAATGCAGCTATTAATTTATTGCTTAAAAAAATAAAAAAGGTGGCGCCAAGGACATTTTGCCCATATGTGCCTTTATCGCTGTGAGGGGATTTGACATCCTGAATCAATCAGGGTCTTTGTCTTCTCTCAGTGACTGTGCATTATGTCTGGTCTATTTGATTTAAATTTTGGCATGATATAAGCATATTTAAGAGTGATCTGAAAGCTCACGTCATGATGAATGTGGCGACTGCAGGCTCTCTTTTCATTAATTGCAGGTCAGAACCCCCATTTTGGGACACCAGACTTGATAACCGCGAGCCCGGCTGTTCATGAGTCACCACATTTGTTTTCACGTCACTATCTTTGACATCATAATATTTCATGCAAATAACAAATAGTAGCAGTGGCAGCAGTGTGAAAGTGCCTCCTCCCTCCCACCGGGCAGGTGACCATCACAAGTGTGTTGTTTTTCTTAAGTTAGTGTGATGAGCAGGGATGAAGAGCAGGACATCGATAACAGGAACTGGCAGTGGAGTGGATAATTAGCCTTAAATAGGATCAATAACACCCCCCCCCTTCCAAACTTCCCCCTCGCCACCTCACTCCCAAGTGTTTGTTCATAGAGAAAACCGGTTGAGGCATCCAGCGCAGGACCATGAGCTTGTACGGGTGACGCAAGGACACCCGGGAGGCGACTCATCCATCAGGTTGGACTCTGAAATTGATAGAATGTATATACTATAATGGAACTACAGGACTATTTTTTAAAGTTAATTGAAGGCCGCCTCGCTCCTGCTGTGTCGCTACATCCCCAATAGAAGTTATTGGTAAGAACCATGTAGCACAAACTTATAAATCGTGTGTTTGAAGTCAATGACACGGAAAAAGTCGTAATTCCTTTCTGTTCTGCTCATTAAATCTATTTTTCACCAAAAAAGAAGTATTTGCGGCACAGACTGCCATATATTAAAGTCAGAGGAAAGCCTTTGACAGTTATTTTCATGCATGATATGTGACTGACACCAAGTCTGACATGATCTAAAATTCCCTGACAAAGTAAATCCAAGCCATCTGCTACTCTGGGCAGGTTAAAACAAATGCTATGAATGATTTAGAGACTCTGTCACCCAAGTCTGAATATCTGTACCTAATATCTTCAAAGAAAAATAAAATATCCTCTGAGGTTTGAGAGTCGTTCCTAATGTTTTCTGGTACAGATGATTGATTACACTGTGGAATATTTATGGCCTTCTTTCTTACATTTTGCAGTGCAGTGCAGCTTTTGGGTGACATCACTCCATGTCAGAGGTTGTGCTGCGTATGGGGATATGAAAATAATTGATGGCAGCAAAAAAGACATGCTGAAATTATTGTAAATGATTTAGTAAATGACGTTTTTTCCAGAAAAAAATGTCTAGGAAGCATTTAACTAAAATCTTAATATCTTTTCTTTTCAGAAATCATGACTTGAGTCCCAATGATGACTGAGAATCTTCACAGACATGACTTGGTATTTTCCATCTAAATATATACTGTAGGCACTTAAGTTTACTATTATAAACTGAAGTAGATATACTTCTATGCTTTTTAAAGTATTACCTCAGTTGCATTATCACTTAAAATGGTGACACTGGGCATTCACATGTTTTAGGCTGAGGTAAAATCCTCTGTGGGAACCGGGGACTCTATTTGCAGAATAAATATGTATCGACAAAATTCACATATGATGAATTACCCATGCTCCTCGAAGCTGTCCTGCTTATCCATGTGAGGGTCGTGACGGGGCTGGAGCCAAAACCAGCTGACATTGAGCGAGAAGCAGGAAACACCCTGGACAGATCGCCTGTCCATCACAAGCTGATGATTAAATAACATATATAACGAATGTATATCAAAGGTGTATATCAACAGACCACATTCATGTCTCTGTGGTAAGTATGTCGCTAATACAGCTGATGTACAGTGTCTGGCAGTGTTTGACATTTCAATGAGAATCCAATAATGGTCACATACTAAATTTACAGTTGTTACTGGCACATATCTTGACCACAGCTTTAGAAATATACCCTATAATGCAATTAGATCTATTCCTCTTTGCTCATTTGGTCTTTTCATGCGTGGGATTTATAAATGAGGACCATTGTCCATTCATATTTCTGTCCTTGACCTTAATTATTATTTCTATGACAAAAATATCGGTTAGCATGTCATATTCCAGGCATTTCTTGAACATCGCTCTTTTGTTTAGCTTCGCTACTTTACATTTCTACATGAGGGTTAACTTGACTTTTAATGGTGGGTTTTCTATTGAAATACAAAGGGACAACTCAATGACTGCTATTAATTCTGTCAGGTATGTACAATAACTACTGCAAACACTAAGTCACCCTAGGTTTTCTCTCAAATCAACATTAATTTAAACATTTGATGTGGTAACAGTGTAAAATGTAATCTGATAATTAGATTAAAGATAATTACAGTTTTACACGTAGTATATCAGTGAGTAAAAGTAGCAATTTGGATAGCTATATTTTGTTGCAGTTAATGATGAATATTGTGGTAATATATATTTTATACATGATACATTATTAATCATTTTACAATTACACACTGGGGTGGTAGGCACAGCAAAATCAAAGAGTTGATGAAATTAGAGCAACTAACTGTAAAATACAGTTTTATTCTGTTTTATAAAAATATATTTTATGAAGATTGCATTAATATTCTTAAATTCACTGGGAATTTGACAATAAGAGTCTAGCTCTCTGAAATATTTTGCACTATTCACAAAACTACTTCAAAAGAGGTTGTTTTTCGACCCACTTGCAGTGTATTGATCGCTGTATCCGCGGTTCACGCAGCTGGAAACCATAGGAAAATAATTCTGTAGTGGGATTCAGGGGGAGTTTTACTGTGCCATGGGGGTTTAGTAGCTTTTCCACACCAGCTGGGAGCAAATTCTTACCAACATGGGGAAACCATGAACGCTCGTAATTTCCAGCATGAAAATAATATAAAGTCAACATGCTCAAACCATCACGCTGGCATGAATTATCCCCCATCGGAAGCTTCAGCATCACCACTGAAAACCCTGCTGAAATCCATTGACCATGCAAGTTTTGTTATTGAGCTGTTGATCTTACATAACACAACTCCAGTCAGAAGACATGTCATAAGTATTCTGGGCAGAAATGCATCAAGGGCAAAGGTGCAGGAAATAGACTGGAGATCAAGAGACATTTATAGATTCAATAGCTCTGACGTGATCATTTTTTGGCAGTGGAAGGCATATAGCAACTGCTGCTGTGAGCAACCCAGGACTGAGAGTAATTGTGGGGAAAATATTAAACAAAATTAAAATGCATTGACATTTAAATTGAAAACGAAGACTGAACATGAGCAGCAGTCCACACATGACGTATCCCTTTTGTTGTTCCAAACGATTTTTCCAAATTTTTCATTATTAGCATTTTCTCCTGCATATACAGAGCGATGAGATGATAATAACGTGAGGGGGAGAAGAAGAAGAGTGAGCTACGTATTGAGACCTGACATGAAAAACTAGGTCTCGGAGATAACGCTCCAGCTTCCGTGGGTCTTGTGTTTATAATAGCCTGCCCAGCTTTAATTATTACCACATAAGTAATCTCTGAGGGACGAATTGATTATTTAAATTTTCACATGAAGTTGGACCCCAATTTCCACAGCACTTCCATTTTTTAAATCAAGTTTTCATTTAAACACTAATAACAAGTTCTGAAACACACAAGTCGATGTATGTAATTATCTCGATATGAATGATTAATTTCATCACACTGTGACTGGATAAATGCAATTGCTTTTAATCACTCTCATCAACAGTGGAAATAATAAATATTAAAATATGTTACAGTGAAAAGAGGAGGGTGCTGATGGTTGACACAACAATATTATTCAGTTATTATTTCGTCAATTTCAATTGTGTCCATATTCAAATATGTTCCAAATTTACAAAGGTGCATTTGAAAATGCTAATATTTCAAAAAGTCGGAGATGTATTTTTTGCTGAAGTATACTTATGCTTAAACGTTGCACAGACTTTTAAACTGGATCCTTTACAAAGCACAAAGGTCGTACTCTCAAATCATCCCATTAGAAACTGGCTAGTTGAGCCATTAGCAGTTAACATTCAGTCAGCAGGAAAAGTAATTTGGGGTAACCTAAGATATGCATTTCATTTTCTTTAGCCTCAATGTTGAAATGATCTCCTGCTGCTAATTCATGGAGTTAAGTACTGTTTTACAAAGTCGCGAAACCTGCAAGCACTGTCAAATCATGCGCAACCACTTGGTGTCCTTTTGTGTAGGACGATTGTCCGCAGGGCTCGTGCTGACACACTCAGATCACCAGCCTTTTACGTTTGTGGGCATAAAAATGAGAATGTCAGCGTCGAGTGCAAGACTGGAGAGACCTTTTACCGCCGGGACAATTAAATCCCTCTTTATTTTCTGCAGAGCATTTTTTTTATGTGAGAAAAGTCCTTGCTGAGGTTATAGCTACAGAGCAGGGAACGGTTCCACAGGTCAGTGTGTAAACCATTTCCTGTAGCGTTCCTTTTCATTTTCTTATAATACAGACTTCAAAATGCAACCATTGTTCCTTGCTGAGCAACTCAGCGAAGCTTCCACTTGTTTAGATTGATTCCTACCTGCTAATGGTTTAATTTTCACTTAATTCAATAACCACATTCTCCCATGACACCTAACACATTTATATGGAGTCTATAATAACGTCTTGACAGTTAGATGAGTTGGTGAATCTCTGGTGGTTTCATTCGGTACTAATTTCTCCTGTTAACACACTTTAACACGGCAAATGAGATCTAATATGTAGCGCTGACTTGTTCCCGCTGTTTGCATCGTGCCTTTTTTTAGAACGGGCGTGCAGAACAAAGTCGTTGGGTTAAATATCTTGATTTGATGCACAAAACTGGAGGTGAGCTACTTTAATGTGTTTCCATTGATTAGAGTAGAAACAATAATCCATTGATTGAAGAACAAAAAGTCACTCCTGAGTTCTGATGAAAAAAGTCAGTACATATACTTGCCAAACATGTAAATTTACAAAATATCATCATTACATTTAAAAAAACAAAAAAACAATCTGGCTCCAGTTACATTTCCTAATTCTTCCGCCACAGCCCAACAGTCCCCTTCAATTCAATTAAGCTGCACCAAACTGCACACAG
The DNA here is from genome assembly GCF_024713975.1 of Paralichthys olivaceus. NCBI lineage: Eukaryota > Metazoa > Chordata > Actinopteri > Pleuronectiformes > Paralichthyidae > Paralichthys > Paralichthys olivaceus. The sequence continues at coordinate 9,090,758 of NC_091116.1, forward strand.
TCAGAATTGTTCTGAGAAATCAAGGACAATGATTAAAAATGCCATATATTGCAATGAAAGTGAAAAAGAAATCCTGTTTCCTCTTCAAAATGTCATTTTGCACAATCTTGCTTACAAACAAACAGGAGTGAAAACACAATGTTCTTTACTGGAGAACAACCTTTGTGCGAAACACATTTACTGTCCCAGTTCAATTATATAAACACAGAGTGGGTTTTATGCAACTCCAGCCTTGCCGTGCACATTAAAAGCTACAATTCATCAGCAAAAGCTACATGAAATTCACGTCTGAACAGAAAAAAACACTGACAATTTGTTTTTAGGGTCCTGTTCCTAATGTTCTCACTTTCCATGAGGCACATCGGTTATTATCCATGCAGACCTCACAGCAGGATTTTTTCTCAGAGTGTGTGGATCCGTGATGATGTAAACTTGATATACAAGGTGTTGAAAAATAAAGATTTAAGAATATTTCGTGCATGGAATGCTGTTGTGCTTGTAAATTAAAAATAGCTGCATGTTGTATCATTCCTCAGCTTCTGTTTTTGAGTCTCGCCATTAACTCGACTCCAGCTCTTTATGCTTCGCACATGGAGCCTACACACACACACACACACACACACACACACACACACTCTCAGGTACATGCACAGGGAACATCAAGTAGTTGATGTCAGTGCTGCTGTAAGAGCTCCTCCACGGGAGCTTTTTTATTTTTTTGTATTTTTTTTAATCAAGCACACCCACACTGCCACTTGCAGCCTCGCTATTGTCCAAACACAAGCAAATTGTCACTCACTGCGCTCTGGGAGGACGAAACAGTTGGAACAATAGTTTTCCCTTCATGACAAGTCCATTATAGATGGTTAAACCCGGCGCCAAATTTAATCCTTTCAGCAAGTCCATATCTCATGAGCTGAAATCAAATGTTTTTTCCTTTCTCCACGCCATTAGTATGTCTCTCTCTCTCTCTCTATTTCTCTCTTGTGGGTGAGAAAATGAGTTTTTCTACCTCCCACCATTTCATTATCGGAGCGATCTCCCAGCACGTAGTCTAATTCCTTTAGCAAGTCCCCGATTTCTGCCGACTCCTCTTCGCCGCACTTTGAATAGCCAGACTGAAAACAAAATGGGGACAGGAGAGAAACCGGAGCAAAGAGGTAGAGAGAGTGAGCTGATTTTTAGTTTTTACAGTAAATCAGAAACCTGTTCGAGTGTATGATGCACAGCCATGATAGAGTGCAGGTGGATATGCCACCCACGTGCGAGCCTCGTCAGCGTTCTCGTCATCAGTCTTAGAATCATGCAGACACCAGCGACCAGTTTTTAGCATCTAATTGTGAACGAACTCCTACAAAGTAAACGTTTCCCTTTTTGAAGAATATTGATTGAACTTGTGGGGCTCGCCATATATAATGATATCTAAATTCAAGTATTGATCAAGTTAATAACACGGCAGAAATGACAGTATATACACACTGATTTCAACATATATTTTTCACTTCTATTACTAAACACAGCAAGGAGTACAGCTGAAATGAGCACATTTTACTTTGAAAGGTATTATTTACCAGGCACAGTGAAATGAAAGATGCTACTGAGCAGCAGGTGAAGGGTCAAGTCTACAGAGAGTAACATTTGAATAAAATCAATAAATTAAATCAATGTTTTGCAAGTGGAATTGCTAAGTTTCCCTTTAATACCTGAAATATCCAAACATATAAAATGGCAAAAATATCCTAAATCCTTGACAGTGAAGTTCCCCGACTCAACGTCTTCCTACAGGATTTCCAAACAATAACCTACAAATAATGTATTGTTCATGCCTTATCCACCACCAGCATAATTGTTTTGTGTCATACAGCGTGTAATCTGATGACGCAAGTGAGGAGGCACAGGACAGGGCTGGATTTTAAGCACACACACGCAGGGATCCATATAGGAGCGCCTCTGCCTGGACGGGCTCTAGTTAAACGACTTGACACTCGGAAGGAAGCCATACATCAACCTGTTAGTATTTTTTGGGGGCTGGGCGTCGCCAGGCTTGGCTGGGGAGTCAGTAATGCTATTGTTGCCATTTATCAAACGACAGGGTTACTGCGGCTCCGGATCGACGGGTGCAGCCGGCGTAAACAAACAAAGAAAACGGGGAGGGGGGGAGGCTGCCCACTGGAAACAGAGAAGGAAGGCAAAGGAGGGGAGGAAGAAAACCCTGACACAAAAAAAGAAGCAACATACAGCAGCGTCTCTCTTGTTCTCTTTTTCCACAGGTGACAACATAAATCTTTAAAAGCTTTAGAAACATCTTCGTATCCAACCACTACTTTTTTTTTTTTTTTAACATAACATGACAACAACACTTGCTCCTGTAAATAGATTATTGTGTTACTGAACATCAATCGCTCACAGAGTAACTGGTATCTGGTTTGTACCGAGGGTTTCCATCTCCATATTAACTTCATTATGTACCGTTCGCGTTGGAGCAGGAGAGGGAGAAGAATCTGATAACAGGTACTTGAAAATTCCATTAGTTCCGTCTGTGGTGGTAAATCAAAGAGGAAATCAGCGAGTTCAGGGGAAAGGCTCTTCCTGTCATACCATTATATGCAGTACATGTTGCGGTTCGTATGAAACCATATTTAAATGCAAGCAGAACATTTGGGATCAGAGAGGAAGCTGTCGACAAACGCTTTATTTTGCGACAGCTTCCTCTCTGATCCTGCGTGCATCACAAGAGGCGATGGTTGAATTGCTCTGAAAATCTTCTTCAACTCAATGACCACGACAATGGCTCTCTGAGCACATACCTCAGCCAAGAACCACCTGTCTCCTCTCAAAGCCACATTTTAATTCCTAGATCTCGTCTTTTAAAATGCACAAACTCATGAATATCAGTCCCCTAAATAAAGAAAATGGAATTATTATCACAGAATTGAGCAGAACTGTTGGAATGGTAAAGAAAGCAATGCTATGGATTCAGTTAAGTAGTTGTTTTGCAAAATTCGAAAAAAAGGTTGTATGATTCTCTTTTACCAATTTATTTTTTATTTCAAAGATGAAATCCTTCTGATTTATGTTTTCCCTGCTAGATTTCTGCATCAACCTCAATTGGAACAACATGCTGCTGCTATATGATTATCAACGTCATACAGATGCTGACCTGGCTGCACTGGCTTCCTGTTTGTTTCAGCATTGATTTAAAGATTGCATTGATGACTTTCAAGGCTTTACACAAACAAGATCCTTTGTGCATCAAGGATTTAATTCCCTATGAGCCTGCATGCCAATCTTAGACAGGACAGCTGATAGGATAGTTCCGTGCAGTTCCAAGAGTCCAACTTAAATGGTATCTGCTCAAAAAAGAAATGCTACTTCAGAAAATATCCTCAAAATAATTTAAAGGTACAGTGTGTAGAATTTTGAGATATCTAGTGGTGAAGTTGCATGTTGCAGCTGAACACCCCTCACCTCACCCTCTCCTTCCAAACATGAAAAAGAACCTGTGGTAGCTTCAGTTGTCATAAAAACTCAAAAGGTGTTTAGTTTGTTCAGTCTGGACTAATGTAAAAAACATGGCGGCCTCTGTAGAGAGGGTCTCCTCGATGTAAATATAAAGTATTTCAATATAAATGGTCTTTTCTGGGGTAAAGAAAACTACAATTCATACAATTTAGATGAAACAAACTAGTTAAAACATCCTGAGGATTATTCTACATTCGACTTCTGCCAATAGTTCCCTTTCACCTAAAACACACTGGACCTTTAAATGTAAAAAGAAATGCTACATGTTTAAAATGTCCTTATAAAACAGCTTTCATCTGTGTGAATTTCATTTTTTGTGGAGGAGCTATTTAAAAAGTGCGACACAAATAAAGCTTATTATTATCTTCTCCATTACATAAGAATGTCCACGGGCAGGTTAAAAAAAGAAAGTAAAGAGTGGGCCTGGTTGTTAAGCAGATGGCATTAGTTGTTTTAAAAGCTGTAAAAAGTCAATTCAACACAGGCTGGACAGTGGGAGTGTTGAAAGAGAGACTGAATAAACCAGAGAGTGCCACATAATTGCTAACAATGTGATAATCATTTTCCTGAACAATAAAAGCTAGACATATGTGTTTATGTCTTGTGCTTGATTTAGATTACCTGCATTGTATGTTAAGCTTTCTGTTCCTGAAAGAGACAACATGCTACGACAGTGGATACTTGACTCTTACAGATTTGCCACAACACGTGGAAAACACCTAATTCGTAAAGCATATAATAATCCTCCTCACATAATGGTTCACACTTCAGATTTACACAACATTCCACAGGAACAAAGACTTTGCTGCACTGGATGCTGCAGAAACAGAAAGCGGAGAGAGTTGAGTGATCAGTAATTAGAGCTACGTGGGTTCGGTGAGGAGTCGTTGGAGAGAAGGTGTTGGTGGTGCAGCGGTAAATATCGGTTGAGTGCTGATGAACATTTGAGCATTTCTACATGCCTGAAAGAATTCCATTAACCACTCTGATTAAAGTAATCATTGGAGCCATCGGTGCCTGTCAGATGCCATCCCTGCCCTCTCAATTACCCAGATCTCCTTGAGCTCAATTGCTCACATCATCGCGGAGACCGGGTGGCAGGCAGGCAGCGCCGAGGACGAGGCCTCTCCAGCAGGGGGGTAAGTGAAGCAACGCTTGAGCATATGTAGAATGTCCACCCCCTATATCAGTCTCAATCTACAGAGGACGGCCACATATTGCTCTAATTATCACTCATGCACACGGTTGCTGTGTTGGGTGGTTCAAGTCCAAATGTGGGTGATTAGGTGTATAGGAACAGTAGAGCTGTTAATCTTGATGAGCCACAGTTTGATTTACATCCAAAGCCGCAGCTAACAGTTACTTTCATTGTTGATTAACTGATGATTATTTTTCCATATTAATCTATTAAACACAAATAATCTTGTCTTTGTTCTGTCCAAATCCATAAGAGATTTAGTTCAGTCACACAAGAGGAAAACGAAAAGGCAAATCTGAAACCACTAAGGATGTGATGTTGGTTGAATTATTCCTATAGTTTAGCAATCAATCAAGAAGAAGTGCATCTAGTGCACCTTTCTCATCATCGTTTGAAGATTAAAAGTTGATTGTGTACATCTAAAGGTTTTTGGGAACTTAAACCATCAAACCACAGCATAAACTGAAGGGGTGAGGGCAACTCAAAGCTTAAATTCAAAATCGTAATCTTTTTCAGACAGACAAAATTAATATATCTCCAATCAAACTGAGCAGATATTCTCCCAGCACTTAAATGCAACAGATGGGGAGATATGGGCATTAAATCGGGTTCCGCTGCCTTTTTTCTGACCCAGGGCATCTTCACAGCTTTATCTGGCCCCGTTCATGTGCAGCATCAAGCTGATTTTACTAACCGTAAACACAACATTCTGCCAGCGCTATCTGATAAGTGATGAAGTGCAGTTTTATTCTGCTAAATCGAACCCAGAAAAAAAAGTTTAATTAGCCTGGTATTTTCAGTCTTAGAAAATAATTTCCTCCAAGTAAAACTCAGCGTACTGAAAATAGCCGAGTGTTGAGCCAACACTGCATGCAGCTTCATGCGTTTCAAGTGCTCCGCCATTCCACATTGATTAACTCTCAAATGGCATGAAAGGCAATAAGTGAAATAGAATTTTGGAACAAAGAAGCGTCCATGAATGTCTCGCAACCTTCTTCTAAACTATACAAACTAAAATTCCCTTTATGAAGAGCAAAGCGTGAGACAGTAACATCTACATCTGCAACAACATCACGCCTTGTGTTGCGTCAGAATCTGCACAACAGGTCGAGCCATAAATCAGGGCGGCCTCTTGTGTAGTGTGAGGCAACATGCTGTGAAATACTTTTTTTACTTTTTACTTCCTATGACTATATTTCAAATGATCTCAACTGAACTGATGTAGTGGACACACTGACAGAAAGCTGCACAGTCGGAAAAGCTGTACATTATATAAAATCTGCCCTTCTTTAATGCTCCCATTTCTTTTTGGACATTAGCTCCATTGGCTTATTTAAAGCATCATTCCAAGTGGCAAGAGTCTCTTGCTGTCTGCACACACACACACACACACACACACACACACACGCACACACACACACACACACACACACACACACACACACAGACCATAGCCTCCTACATTGGAATGCTTCACACACCCATCATTGTGGGACAGGGTGTTGGGACATATAGCAGTAAAGGTCAATGCTGGGAGTTTGGGTGGGAGGATTTTCAGCACACACACACACACACACTCACACAGTAATAACAAGCCCATTTGGATTGCATGATTCAGTGATTATGTAAGTGCGCTCAAGCAGTTTTTTGTTTCCTTCTGGAGTTCTGTGAATTTGGCCAAATCATCCTAAAAAATCTAACATTCAAGGAAAATAAATAAAACAACAGATTACCATCTGGAACACATTTAAAAATAAAACATTGTTATTCGCACTGAGAGCTTCCTCGTGTTGCTGCACCTCTATGGATGATTCTTGTCTTCATGCTGGCGTGAGAAGAATTAAGGACCAGAATCCATGTCAAAAACTGTCAACACTGTGCCGTCCCATAGGTCACCGATGCTGGGAGACTGCACACACTTCTTGGCTATGATTCACATCGCCTGCTACATGTATGACACATCCACAGGCACACTCGGTTCCAGAGCGCTTCATCTCCCAAATGGTGCCTTCTGTTCTCATGCTGGGCTTCTATGAAAAGATCCAGCAGAAGTTTTCATTTCCTACATTTTTCTAATTGAAAAAAGGGGACTTGCAGATCTTTACTGGCAGGCACAGTAACTGTGATCATTTCTTATTAAAAATACATAAAAATCAATATTGATTGGACAAACTTTCCCTCTGAATGAACAATTAAGGGATAGATTAAGATTTCGGGGAGGTGTCTGCCTCCTCTCCAGAGAGATCCCTGCCCGTCTCAGTTAAAGAACACTAAATTCCTAAATGGTCACGCTCGCTGCACACTGAAAATGGTGGTGTGGTTCATCCTCTGCATTTTTATAGACCTACTTTGCATATTGGATTTAAGGGGGTCAAGTTCGGAGCAAGTTATCAAATAAAATCCAAACAAGTGCGTAAAAGATCGAAGACCCATCAGCTTTTCTCAACATATCTGGCTTGAGAAAACAAAGAAATGTGTCCTAGTGGTTTTCACACATGAATTAAACCAATACAAAATAATGACAGAAGTAGAAATGTAAAAACAAACCCAATCCAGCAGCTTAATCAGCATCAAAGTTTATACCCGTGACATTGTTAGAAAGCTAAAATTGCATTTTTATTTTCATTTCAAGCTCCAATTTTGTTTAGAGAACTGACCAAATTATCACTTGCCAAGGCATCAATGTGAACGCTGTTGTTATGGTATAATTGCAAAGGGACAGCCTCAGATAATGCTCATTGATTGAAACCCATTGATTCGAATCCTCACTGAAACATTAGTTCCATCTCCGAGTGAAGCACATATATAGTGTGCCTTGGTCTGCTTTGATTGAGTCCACAACACAGCCAATTCTCATCAGCCGGAGTGCGTTGTTATTTGATTACGAAACAAAATAACTTCGTAGCCCTGCAGGGACGCACTGTGTTGGATGATTGTTTCAGCCCCTGTCTGAATGTGAAAATCCAACAGCTTCAGTTTCCTCATGAGCACATTATATGAACCTGACATCATGTTTTATTTGATGACAATAACATAGTTTGGTCAATATAGTGCAACAAGTGCAAAGCAATCAAAACAAATTAAATTGATAGAGGGATAGAGAATCTGCGAATGCTTGTATAAAAATAGGTGTTACATTGATTAAAATAGCAGTATTACACAACATAATTAATACTTCAAATATCCTTTATGAATTTTGCTTTTGATAACATATCAATTCTACATATTGAAAATGAATACCCATATTCATTTTTAATATAATAATCTTTATGAGACTCATTAAAGGCTAACTCGCCTTCCAATTCCAAAAAGTGCAGAAAGCATACAAAGACACTTATTTTTCATTTTCTTCAAATGAGGCAGTCTTTTTTTTTGGGGGGGGGGGGTGTGCCACTTTTAAAATAAGCCACTTTTACAATGCAGAGCTACAGTAAATGAAACTACAAACATAAGCTTTTTCAGAGGATCATGAAGAATGATGACACACGTAATATTGATGTAGAATCAAAAGTTTTGAAAAGACATGGCAGATTATATCAATAAATACTTACTTACAGTCTACAGCAGAAAATAGTCCAACACAGTTTTGATGATCTGCTGTACAATGGTTTTGTCCGGGAGTGATTTTTATAAACATTTTTTTTTTTTTGATCCACAATAAACCTTATGCATGGTTATATTCCTGAAAATGAAGTTTGGGTAAGATTTACCTGTACACTTACATTTCTGTGTGTTATTTCAATCTTCACCATAGAAAAATAGATTTTGCATCATCAGTTAAGTAGAGCAATTTTGTTCATCCGTGTTTCAGAAAGCTGTATCCGTTCCTGTAATGTCATGTTTCAGAAATAAGAATAAGATTGTTCGGCACACCCCGTTTTTTTAAACTCCATTCGTTTTCGCTTGTTTGAGCTGTGCCAAGGCACCCTATAAACTGAGCCACTGTTTCAAGGAGGGTCAAGAGAGAAAATGCTTCATTACATTAATGACTCCGTTGCTCAGAACTGGCTGAAGGTGGTCTGTTTCTCAAGAACTTCGAGGTAATCGGGCTCAGACTGCAGTTTAGCTTTTAGCTCCAAATACTCATTTCTATTGGGCTCGACATAAACAGTACTGGGTGCCGTGCCATAGAGCACTGTTTCTCTTATCCTCTCCGGGTGCAAGAATTGACGTCTGACATCAAAATTTGGGTTGTATGTGTACGACACAGGCCCTGTGTACTTGAACTCTAAATTGGCACCTGCGGGGATGGACGGGATGGACTGATGGGGGGACTGCTTATCTGGCTCCAGGATGCCTCTGAAGAAATGGTCTGCATCCTGGACAGGGGAGGGGTTTTCGCGGGGCTCGATGGTGCTAACACTGTACGTAGGGCTCCTCATCGTACTGCTATCCCTCTCCTCATCCGTGGTATTCCTGTATGTGACCTTGAGCTCATGGAGGTCACGGTAATCCTCCACTGTGTTTCCTTCCCGTGACCTGTAAATGGGGTTTTTGCACATGTGGCCCATGGGGTGGGGAATATACTCATAGACGTGACTCGCCGGGGCCTTAACTTTGGGGCCGGAGCGGTTGTTGTAGAGGCTGTACTGCAAGTTGAAAGAGCTGACATCTGAATTGTTGGTGCTAGTGCGGTCACTCTGTGACTTTTTGCGTTTTTTCATCACCAAAACAAACAGCCCTGCGGCCACGAAGACAGACATGATGAAAACAAGCAGGAGGCTGAGGATGAGGACAGAGAGGGGGACAGTGCTGCTCGGGGTGTTGAACTTCTGTGGAGCCGCTGTGGTGACGACCCGGTCGTCCATTGGCTCGTCCGTTGGGGTAGTTGATGAGACATATGCATCAGAGTAGTCTGGGCAGAGCTGCTCCGACTGGATGGAGCGTAGGTCCATTCCTGTGTGCCGTTTGGGTGTCTCACACACAACCTCATTAACCACAGTGCCAGCGCTGAGCTGCTCCAGCCATATCTTCATCCCCACCATGTCACAGGAGCAGTCCCAGGGATTTTCAAACAGATCTATCTGCACCAGCAGCTTCAGCTGATCTAATACACCACTCACAGGCAGGTTTTGGAAATAGTTGTTACGCAGATTCAGCCTAGACAGAGAGAGGCTGGAAAAGATGCCCACAGGTAAGGTTTTCAGGAGGTTGTTGTTGAGGAAAAGCAGCTGGAGATTAGGGAGGTAACGGAAAGCTCCCTCATCGACCTCCTTGATTTTGTTGTACTCTAAATAAAGATACTGCAAGTTCTGCAAACCAAAAAACATTTCTCCTGTAAGCCTGTCCATGAGATTACCATTTAAATACAGCCTACGCAGGTTGGTTAAATCCCCAAAAGCCCGGTCGTGGATCAGTGTTATCCTGTTGTTTCCCAGGTGAAGCAAATCCAATCCAGTGGCATCGACAAAATCTGATCTCCGTACCACAGGGATGTAATTTCCAGTGAGATACATTTTTTTAGGATTGTATGGCTTGGGTTTTAGATCAGAAATGCTTTCAATCTTTCTCTCTTGGCAGTTGACATTTAGCCCAATTTCAGATATCTGCAGATTACATGTGCAGGTAGTGGGGCAGTCCAAAGGCACAGGAGATTTGGTCTGAAAAGCAATAATGGGGCCGTAGTTGTGAGGGTTGCCGCCTGATATTCGGGATGTGGGCTTTGTCCTAGTTCTGTTAAATTGCCGCGTGCCCTTGGTAGGCCTAGAGGAGGACCTAAAAACAGCCGAGGAGGTGGCAGAGGCTGTGACAGCAGCAGGTGTGGTCTGGTAATATCCATTAGTGCTGCTAGGGGGCGCAGGCCTGACCGTGTCTTCTGGGGGTCTTCTTGGACAGAGTTCCTGCTTTGATACCTCATCCAGGTCCCTGCCATGGAGCCTGAACGGTGTCTCACACACCACCTCCCCCACCAGAGCCGTATAGGCTATACTCTCCAGCCAAGCCTTCAGAGCGATGAGCTCGCAGGAGCAATTCCACGGATTCTCCTCCAGTTGTAATTCCACAACTTTGTCCATGTGCTCCAGGAGGCCGATATAGGGGAACATTTTTAACCGGTTTCCCCTCAGGTCCAAGTGCGTTAGAGGAACATTCCGAAAGATATTCGGAGGCAGGGCAGAGAGTAGGTTGTCGTTCAGTATCATAACTGTTAGTTGGTGCAGTTTGCTCAAGGCATTGGGTTCTATATTGGTGATATAATTGTAATCAATCTGTAGATATTCCAAACTCTCCAGTCCTGCAAAGGTGTCATCTCTGAGAGCTTCAATCTTGTTGTTATTCAGGTGCAACCTTTTTAATCCCTGGAGCCCGTTGAAGGCTCCGGACTCTATCTCTGAGATATCATTGTTTCCCAGGTGCAGGATGGTCACCCCGGTGTAATTGATGAAATCATTGACTGACAGCTTCTTCAGGAGGTTCCCTGTCAGCAGGAGGTGGTACATGGAGAAATGGACGGGGCTGATCTCCGTCAATCTGATGATCCCCCGGTTCTCGCAGCTCACCGTCAGGATCCCTTCCTTCTCCTCGCATGTGCACAGATTTCGACAGATCTCCCCATAATTGTCATACATCTCAACCAGCCTCAGAGATGATGCAATCAGAAGGATTATTTTTAGGATCCAGATATGCATTTTTCCTGGGAGAGGGTGCCCCAGCTCACTCAAGTGCGGTACCAATATGAGGAGTCATCTAAGGAGGGAAAGAAAAGGATGGGTTCTGTTTTACATAGAGCATGGAAATAACACATGTGAAAACATGCATTTACAAAAATGTGTATACAGGGGAAGGAACCCCTTCAGGAGCCGAACCCCTGATGAATAAATATAAGACATTCATAACAAACACGGAGGCAAAGACAAGATGTGTGTGTTGATAGATGTGTGTTCATTATGCAGATGTGCAATGTCGGCATCATTTTGGTTTGTGACGGTGTGAGAAAACAAGTGACCCAGATGATTTTTTTCAATAATAAAGCACCTAAACGATCAAATAATCCAGTTGATAAAACAACTCCCCGCGGTGGATGGCCACTGCGCATTTTGATAGCTCGCCTGAATTCCAATTCATCTTGGGAGGAAAAAAAAAAGCTTCGCCATCCACCCTGTGCAGACTAATACATCTGCTCTTTACTAATGCAACCCTTGAGAATTCCCCCAAAAAAGAAGCCTCACTATCGAGATATCTCAACGCACATCGCTTTGCGTAAACAGATGGTCGGCGTCTTAATTTGTCTTTGCGATTCAACATTTTTCCCTCAAACAAACATTAAAATCTAGGAGATGAACTCCTCTCTCCTGCCCACAAAGATTTCTCACTCACCCTGCATTGCCGACGACTTGGTAACAGTGGGGAAACTGTCGGATCCCTTTTCTCCAGCTCCGTCCAAACACCATAAGGAAGGGGAGGGGGGGATCTATTCGCATGCTATGATTAAAATAATCCTGATTTAAACAAAAACAACAGCTCTCACTGAAGAGTCGGCTGCGAGAAGGCAGCCGGTGTTCATCTTAAAATCCGACCTGCGATTAAAAAGTGTATATATGTGAAAATCAGCCTACAAGGCGACAGTCGCAGCCCTTCTTCTGCCCACGGGTGAAAAAAAAGAAATGAGAGTTGATCAGAGGCAAAAAAAAAAAAAAGCATGTGTCGGTGATCTAATGGCGGGCCTCTGATCGACAATGCATTTTGACATGGAGTAAATAATTCTATAATCAAGTATTCTGTATGGCATCTGCTATATAAAAGGTTACAGATACCCCCCCCCCCCCCCTCTATCTCTCCTTCTCCTCTCTCTCTGTCCGCCAGAGACGCGTGAGCGCGCGTGCACACACGTACACGCATGCACATTCGGTCCTTGTGCGCTTCTTAAAAAGAACACAGAAGCCTACACACATCGACCTACTAAATCTACCCAAATGCGCTCATATGAACATGCAGGGATATGCTGCCCCTGAATGTGTTGGCCCATGTCTGTCCCAATCTCATTGCTTATCGTGTCTTACATTTGAGTTTATCATCGCCACCTCAAGAAATGCCCGTCGCCTGTGGATGAAATGAAGACGACTTGAGAGCGCAGTGGCGGTGCATGCTATGATTGGGAGCGAATGGAACTGTGTGTGTGTGTGTGTGTGTGTGTGTGTGTGTGTGTGTGCATAGGAACGCAGGCTCGAAGGGGCTTGTTGTGGCCACAGCAGCCGCAGACACGTCGCTCGACAGCATCTTAAAAAAAAATCTGGATCAACTTTGCGCCTGGCGAGAAAACAGTGATTTCAGCACCATGGACAGATCCCGCTCTAATTAATATGTTAAAGCATGTAATGTCGAGAAGAGACAGAAGAGACAGAAGAGAGAGAGAGAGAGAGAGAAAAGCATTGTCCTCTTACCGTGTTGATCCCGGTAAACGCCAAAGCATCCCGAAAATCACGGCTGTGCCCCTTCTCTTCCCTCCAGCCGCTGTGAAAACATGGGTTTCGTGGTTTCACCTTGCGTCAGGCGTTGGAAAAGAAATACGAATGGTAATTTTTAAAAAAAAGAATCCTCAAAGTCAAGTCTCCTCTGCGTTTAGCTCCATGAACCTCGGCATCGACGAGGGCATATACGCGGTATTGTTCACGCCGAGAACGTGACGGCAAAAGGGGGCTCCCGTGTTCTTCCAGCGGCGGCCGAAATTAGCAGAGTCACGTCGGAGGAGAGAACCACGGCCAAAGTTCGCAAACGCGTCGTAATCCCACATCAGACGCGTCCTGCCGCATGCATTTTAACTGTGACTTTCATCCATGTGCACTGGCGGAGCGCGGAGGAGAAGAGAGGTACGGATATCCCCCCTTGTCTGTGTGCCAGTGGTGCGGCTGGTACCAGTTTATGTACAGATCTGCCCAAGGTCTCTTTTTTCTCTCAGCTGCCACACACATCAACCGCACATCAGTGGATAGCGTTCCTCCAGCTTTGTTTCTGCACCTTTGGACACAAGAATCCGATCCGCTGTCTCCAGTCCTGCATGGGTCAAAAGATATCCCGCGTATGTGCACGCACAATGCGCGAACACAAGCTTTATCCCACCCCCACCACCACCAACGTTTCAACTAGTGGAACTTGATCTTGGTTGGCGCAAACCAGCGCATCCCCTAAAGCGATGGACGTATTATGACACAATTACCATCCTATGACAGCAGAAATCACACAAAAAAAGAGGCATAAATCCCCCAATCTCTGCACCGTCTCGGCGCGGAAATGAAAAGCTATTTAGTGTGTGCAATAGTCTTTAAGGGGGCATGGTAATGTGGAGGCGGTGGGCTTGGGTAGGAGGAGGAAGAGGAGGAGAGGGAGGGAAGGTGGGGAAGAGAATAAGGGAGGCTGGATGTAGACCCGTAGAGGGCAGCACAATGATGAAAAAAGGCATCTTGGCCGCCTTGCATGGTTCAGGCTCCTGTGTGCGTCAGTGGATTTTAATTCAACAGCAACAACCATTAGATCTGTCACTCAACATCTTCGGCAGTTTTTTTCCACACGTTTGAAAGCCACAAATGGACAGGACAAGCTTCCCTTCCCTTAATACTGGCAGTATTCATCAAGGAGCCCTTTGATTTCCTCAGGGAGAAGCAGGAAGCAGATGTATATTGGCCTGACAGTCATCGTGGATCCATCATGTCTCTTCATTATCCCGTCTGGGAAAGATATTGCTTCAGACAAGCCCGCTGGAAGACATTGCTTCTTAGCAGTTGCACATTGTTTGTATTCCCCTCCCTCACATTGTTGGCTGTTTGAGCACCTGCTATGACAATGTGCACAGTAGAAACACAAACATACTCATTCTGTGTATCATTGTAGCTCAAAGATGACCTTCTATCTACTTTCAGCTCAGAGTTGGGATTAAAGTTGCATCAGACAAATAAGGTCAAGCAAAACATTAATTCACCTTAGATCTCTTTATGGACAAAGTGCAAGGATTAAGCCTATAGTCAGGAGACACATTTCTTTAAAGAGATTGCATTGAAAGAAATGAATTAACTGTAGGATTATGCATAATCCAGTTTTGCTGCATTTTAGCCTCCTAATGCTGCCATGTTGCTGCAGGCGCTCTGTATTTTTACCAAATCGTGGCTTATCTGGCCCTCGTTGAAAGAGCAAATCAAGTCAAAGCCACAGCTGCCCTCTTACCCTCTTTGCTGTGGGACAAGAAACTTTAGAAGCACTCGACTAAAGCCTGAACAGTAAATCGAATTAAATCCAGCATATGGTGGACTACCATGTCCAAAGAGATTTCCCACTTAGTCAGTATTGTGTGGTAATAAGTCAAATCTTACGCTCTCTTTAGCATGCAGGGAGCGGCAATAAGCAGATGTGGCATCTGTGCCGCCTTTCCAAAAATTAGCCGTGCAGTTGCATTGAATTATCTTAAAGTCTCTCGCTCTGTAATCGTATTAACAGTGGGCTATCCTGTGGGGGGATGGACAAATCGGTATCTATGGAACCCCCGGCTGGAATACAAAATGCAGCAGGGCGTTCGCTCCCTCCCTCTGGATGGGAATGTGTCTGGCTCCCCTGAGAGGCAGAGAGTAGCTGTCCGAACTCATTTGTTGCCTTAAATGACTTTGTGGAGTGCTGATGTGACAGGTAGATGCCCTTAAATAATGTAAACCCTGAATGATGACGGCTGGGCTGTGTTTGTGCAATGTTTATAGATACAACTTTGGATCGTCCAGGTTCTTTAAACTGGTGTGTGTGTGTCTGGGGAATGTTTCCCATATGAAGCCACATGCATGCATGTACACACAAATTGGAAGTTTGTGTGTATGAACATGAATCTGCCCTTCGCAAAGGCTAATGGGTTCATGCAAACATGAAAGCTTTTAACACAGATTAGCTGCATAAAATAACATTCCATTATAATCACGTCTGGGGAAAAATGTTGACGGAATTAAATGGTAATTGAAAGTTCATATAATGGTGAGTTGAACTTTTGCCTCTTGCATGAACCAGACAGGTAATGAAATATTTCTCACGGTCATCATCACAATTAGAATAGCAACTATGAGGTAATGCAAAAGGAAGTTATGTTTTCATCTGAGTTTGGTGCGAATTCAGATCAGGGAGCACATCCAGAAATTAGTTTTGTCTCTCCAACACATCTAAATGTGTTTTTTTAAATGTATTTTAACATTGTGAATCCTGATTAAACCATTTAAGACATGTTTAGGTGGTTGGTATGTTGGAGTGTGTGGAATTGTGTGTGTATTCAAATAAGACTTTTAAAATGATGAGACGAGACTTTGGATTGAAAATAGAGATTCTCCTTAGTGGACGAAAAAGCGAGGATACACAAGTGACAATGGAGGTGTTACACTTGCTCCCAGAGCATTATGGGTAATGTAGTTATTTCTATACAATTAAAACATCTGGCCCTTTAAATTGGTCGTTCACATTTGAAATATTAAACAGTAGTTTAATCAAGTAAGGTCACTACATCGATCAATAGAGCTAGAAACCTGTAACCTCCACTAATGTGGAGCTGAGAGTAATCTGGCCCCAGTTGTCATGGTATTCTTAACCAAAGTCTGGAGTTCCGGACTCTGTCTGTGATATCAAAGGAATTGCCTTCTGGTAGACAGGCCATGAGCCAAAAGCAGTGACTAGGGGAAATAATTAAAAGTGTCAAAAAAGAAAACTTCTCAGTAAGGACGTACACCACAAAGCCTGCAACAATGATTTTTTTGTTAAATTAATTTGAAAATGGTATATTTAGAATTCATCTTCCTAGAATTGCATTTAATTTTACAGCTCTTCTTGATGAATTGAGTTCAGCGAGGGGCTTAGTGTGCTGCCTCGAGCTTGTCGTGAATAAAACAGGGTAAATGTGTCTACTGGACCTTTCCCCATTATGTGTGATCAGCAGATATACTATAAAGCAGGCACAAATGCTACCGCACCTATTTTACTTCTAAATCTTACAATTTGGACGTATCATCATGCAGGAAGTGTATTGAGATCTCTCCCTGCCTTAATAGAAGGCAAATTCTTTTGTCAGCAGAGCCTGACATGCATTGTGCTATGATTAACTTGTGAGGTCTCATTTGGCTTGTGTGTGTCCAGAAGCCAATTGGTGCTGCTGGCAATTTCCGACATAACCCAGTAGGTCTACAACAGGTCTCCGGGTGCCAGGATCCATTCAAAACGCTGATAATATGGAATTAGAAAAACAATTTTGGTTTGACGGTACAATCCGACCGGCACATCTTTCTCGGCTGATAACAAGATGGGTGTAGAATTGCGAGGAATTTCTCCGAGAGAAATTGCTTTACATAAACAATGACTAAACCCTGGAAGCCCTGTTTGCCCCCCGTAATAAAATGAAGGCTGATGAGACAAAGCGAGGATGGATCGGACTGGAGAGGCGAAGCGGTCTGTTGCTCTGCGCTAGTGTCACTCCACCAATCATTCCACACAATTGATTTGGCCCTCGCGGTGCCACATTTAATGTGACTATCATAAAAGCAAATACAATATGCGCTTATTAGCTGTATTTCATTTTGACATCTATATTAAACATATACAAATTACTATCAACACTAATAATATGTGACTTTTTATTGCCCCACATTGTCAGATTGGTGATGAATGGTACAACAAAAAATGGGTGCAGCAGACCCACAGATATCAGCTCCCTGTTTCCAACAATTTACACAACTTTTTCAACATGTGAAATAGATTTCTCTTCGACCGTGAGGTGGAAAGTCAGCAAGGTTCCCCCGTAAGCTTAATATTTCATGCGTTTCTGTCAATGTAGGGATTCTCTGTGTCAGCCAGAAATAAAGGAATTCAAATCAAAGAGAATTTAAAAGTTTGTAATACAAGTTGGAAGTGTACTTTCTTGATATGCGTCTGGTATAATTAGACAATTAGGCCTCAGTATGTTTGTATAGAGGTTATTTTGCGAGTTGTAACATCTCAAATTATTCCCCAGAGTTGTACGTTGCAGTAAAGTTATTGTGCTAAATCTGGAACACAAGAATGACACCCAGTAGAGTCCCCTTCCTCCGCCAAGGCCCTCACACTCATAGATATCCAGAATTACTCCCTGGGAACTTGTAAAATGACAAATAAAAATCATGGATTCACCTTGTGATGAATCAGCGACATTACTGTTTTGTTCACAGAATAGTTTTAAGGTGGGAAATTGGACAAATCCTGAAGAAACATGACGTCTTGAAAACATATCTGATTCTGCACGGACCTAAACCCGTCTTCTATCATTGATAAAAGCCATGATACCATTACCAAGGATACACTCCCTGCCCTACAAAAACATGTGACTCCATTATTTTTTCTCCATCGACCTCATTACGACACTTGATAATCGGCCATTTGTTTTGTCATGATACTACAGGTAACTGTCGGTGGCATGGCTTCAAATCGAATGCCCCGCAGCAAAGGCCTGTGCATTCATCACAGGAGCAGATGATGTAGAGCCCCCGCCCCCCACAAAAAAAAAAAAAAAAACAGAGCGGGACCCTAGCTGCTGTGACAGCCGTGATTGATGGTCAGGGCAGGACGAGAGGGGTTGCACAGGGAGCCCTCGTCTTCGTCTTTTTTTCGCCATGACTTGGCCCGAGCCGGCGCGGGCGAGGTAATTTAAAATTGTTGAATCGGTAACATGCAAACTTAACCAGGGGCTTTAATGACACCAACTGCTGACAACGCGATAAGTGCATCCTCACTTTATCAGCCGAGTGGATGGGAACAAAAGCAGTGAACCATAAGCAACTCAGGTCCATTCATTTGACTGTATAGTCAGCAAGCATGAAGGCTTTTAAGGTTATGAGTGCACTTTAGGACTTGATGCACTGGCAAATAAGTATGTCTTTTGCAAGTTTAACTAACCAACCCGTCAGTTAATCATCCTGTCAGGAATCAATCATTAAGGAAAGTAAATCTCATCATTTATTCATATGTTTCTTGGTAAGACTTTTTGTAAGATTTAGGTGAAAGGGATCTATTGGCAGATATTTAATGGAGAATAATCCTCATGATGTTTTCACTAGTTAATTTCATCTAAATTGTATGAATTGTAGTTTTCTTTACCCCCCCAAAAAAGGCCCTTTATATTTAAATACTTTATATTTACATTGAGGGGACCCTCTCTACGGAGGCCGCCATGTTTTTTACATTGTCCAGACTGGACATGGTGAGGGGTGTTCAGCTGCAACATGTAACTTCAACACTTGAAATCACTAAATTCTACACACTGTACCTTTAAGTGACCCTAATACTGTGTCATATGATAAAACTAAAGAGGTATAGCACAGAAGTTACGAAACATCACCTGCAATGCAAAACTAATTGTGAAAGTCAAAGAGAGTAAGGTCAAAAGGTTGAAAAAAGAGTATTGTTATGTGTCCCTCACTTCCCATATCAGTAAACCTGCAACACACAAAGTTGGATAAATCAACATTCAGGCTGAAAAGCCTTGATGGAATCTAAAATGAGCACCACTAAGTTGGACTTCAGGGTAGAAAATAACAGGTAACAGAAGAGGATGATGGGTTTTCATTTTCAGCTTATTCGCCTTCTTGCTCTCCTTTTGTTAGCGAACATCTTGACCATAGTTCGCTAAAATCAATAAACAAGTTTATTTCTGTACACATATTTCTTTTTAATTACAAACAACTCCAACTGTGAGGAGTGCAATTCTTTAATAGGATTATTAGTTCCATTTAGTCATTAAACCTGCACTTTCACCAATTTTAAATTAAAATTCACAGCTAGATTTTAATCTTTGAGTGATGGGAAGAGTGAGGGGGGGGGGGGGGGGTAAGGCTCACCAAGCCAATTAAACAAGCAATAATGGATTTACAAGTCACTAGAGGAACCATTTGCCCTCTATTTAAAATCAAGATAATTAAACTATATTCAAAAATGTCCAAATAAGAATATCAGTGCGTACAGATCAATTTAGCAGCTTCTTATATATTCGTCAAATCAGGAAGTCAGACCAAGTGACAGAGACGTCTCACCGTTTCCAGTTCTGTGTGCAGGTGGTTATCAGACAGGAAACTGTCTCCAACCTTCTGACAGTCTCAGAAAAAAATATTTCTAAACAATTAGCAAAGCTTTGGGTGCTCCAGTGTTCGATATAACAGCTAGACGTCCACAACAAAAGCTGCTTTTATTGAGGTTTATCTCTTTCCTCTTGCTTTGATGATTGAACAGCTTGATATTTCCATCAAACGCTGCCTTTGTCACTCATTCCACCTTTCGACTCCGATCTCTTGAGCCACATTAAAAAAAAGGTTCTGTGTTCCTCGGAGATCCTTTCTCTCTTTTTTTAAAACCCCTTTGCTGGTTTCACAGTGTAAAGTACTGGAGGCTTCGCAGCAGCAAGTGAAGGTTGAGAGATTGTGCAGAGGCTGGGCAGGGCCTGACAGTCTGGGCACTGGATCAGTCAGTGGATTTGGGGGCTGGTGGCTGGTGGCTAAAGCTATCCCCTAGGTGCACTGACAGAGCAACTTGCCTCATACTGGAAGCGAGCTTGTGTGTGTGTTTTGTGTGTGTGAGTCTCTCTATATATCTGGAATCAGGATTTGTCTAGCCTCTGGTGCACTCCCTGATGGCCTAGATGGAGAGTCAAAACAAGCCGAAGATGCCTATGGCCTAGAAAAACAGATTTCACACAGTGAGTGCTATACTGACAAGATTACATGAATGCAGCATTGTATTAATACATCATTACATGATTACCAGTATGTGAAACATTACATTAAAGCTCGCTATCTTTCTTTTTGGCTCTATACTTGCAATCTTTATTTACAGCACAACAGACAAATAAAACAGCAAGGGGTTTCCTTTGTATGGCCTTAGAATATTTTAAAAGGTAGATGAAGCAAAGTTTAGTAAAAAATAAAGCCGCAAGATGAAGAAGAAGAATGTAGACTTTTCTGAAGAAGCGATTGGGGGATGGAGCCTCGGTAGTTAATCTCAAATAAGTCTCAGTTGTCAATCATTTAGTTTCACCCCATCCAACACGCATATAAATATTTAAATATATTTAAATTTGTGAGAACAAATGACAATTAAGATATAAAATGACTAGAGGCTACCCCAGCAGCCACTGTATATACCAATACATAATGTTTGGTATCAATTTATAGACCGACGAATATTGTAAAACATATTGGGGGGATCTGAGGTTGTAATCATTTCTGTCAGCTTGGATTAGATTTCTGGGAGAATATAGAAATATCAATAAAATAATATAAATAACAAAACATATCTTAACAAATGCAAGCAGGAATAAATCAACACAGACTCAGCACACTTGTTTGTCTCCGACTGAAAGTCAACAATCAATGTTCATGATACAAAAATACAGCTCAGCCAAGATATATACCAGTGTTCCATCGCATACTGTATCCATAAGCAAACAATAGATTACACTTGGCAACATAAGGGGCAGGGGCGGTTCAAGAAAGTGTCTTTTTTTGGGGTGAGTCATACCATTAGCATAAAATTACTCTTTCCTCCCACTTTTATGCCTCCACACTCTCACTCCTCAAGAGGGACCTGTCATACAGATAAGGGAGTAATGTGCATCATAAGTCAGCGTCAGCTTCAATCATTCAGGTGAAGGGAGATTGTGGCTTATGTTGAGAGTTTGAATGTCACGTTATTTGACATGTTGAGAGAAAACGCAGCAAGTGTGTATGTAGGTGTGCGTGTGTAAAAGAGAACTGGGGAGACCCCTGTGATACTTTCAAACAATACTGATAGAAAGCATGCATTATTTATAGCAGCGAGATGACAGGAACCTTATCTGATGCAAACGGAAATGTGTTACAGAGGAAGCATTTTTTTCCCCCTTCGTCGCATCAAATATTAAAAGCCACCTAGAGTTAAGGTCACCAAAAATAATGCCATGTCATAAGTCTGATAAAAAGAAATTGCTTATTGCTATCATTTAGTCGCATGTTATTCTGGATTATTAATTTCACACTACATGACCAAAAGTGAGGAGACCACTTGGGACATAGTCAAGTTCTTTTTTGGGTTCACTTCCTGACCATGGAAGGCAATGTCCCCGTGTACAAGGTGAATCCATACAGAGACTATTCTCTGAGTCTGGTGGCGAATAAACTTTACTGAACCTATCACCTATGAGATAAACTAGAATGCCACTTTCCTCTCACACAGCATCAGTGCCCGATCTGACTAAAATGCTTGTGGCTGAACACTGACATTTTTTATCAGTGCCCTCTGTACAAACATGCTAGTTTTGCAACTTTCAGAAAACGCTTCTATATAATAAATGGTAATGATGTATTATATTGTGCTAAATCATATATTATATCCATATTACAGATGGAAGAGTCTCAGCTGTCTATTGAGATGTTTCAACCCCAGTTCATAGCATCAAATAATCAATTAAAACCAATCTTAGTTGATAAATCTACACTAAAATACTGTGACAGACCAGTGCATTTATTCTATTCCTGCACAAGTCATAAAGAAAAGGCAGCACAGAAAGTGACGCAAGCCGCCTTGTCCATCATTCCTCCACCTGACACAAGTTAGAGTGGAGCGGCTGTTGAACTCGTCGGTTTCAGTGGTGATCTCAGTTGCAGAGAGTTACACCATAATGACAGGAGATTGATGCCAGTGGTTGAGGGATGTTTGCTGAAATGTCCTTTCAGTGGAACCACTGGTGCAGGAGGGGTGTCTCGGCTCAGAATGCTTTGGGTTTAAGAGAATTATTTTCCACCTCCAAGTTCTGAAAAATGAATTGTTCTAAATTCTCGACAGTCTTTGTTAAAAGATGTCATGTGATGACAACAGTGTGGGTCGTGTGTCAGTATAATGGATAACAGCTGAAGAACTCATCGAACAACATCCTCCCTCCAGGACGGAATTTGATGAATCCGACAACTATTGTTCCCGTTATTAATTTGGGATCTCCCAAAATCCATCCCTCCATTACTGAGTTGAGTAGAGCTTCTGTATTTGTGCTCCTTCACTCTGTCAGCTCTTTGTCAGAAAAAGCAACAATTAGCCAGTGCAGAGTATATGTCCTTCGGGGGGAGAGCGTTGTCTTGGACACACTATAGACAAAGTATGTAGCTTTCAGTCCCCGTTGACAGGACACAATCAGGCCAGAGCAGCTGTTTATCCTGGAAGCTAGGTGGAGGACGGGGCTGTCATGACGTTCCAAGACCAGTAGCTGGTTCAACTGTTTGCGGCAGCGGACAATGTGTTTTCAGACAAAGACACAGAAAAAATTACAATGACCCCTGGACAGCTGTTTTGGCAGCGGAAGGGATCATGCAAATTGCACTTCTAAGCAAAGAGTATATGGTCAGAGTCGCCAGGGGTTTAGTTGTGACTGCTGATTGGACTCTGGAAGCAAAAAACCATAGGAAGGGGAGGAAAGGTCTAAAAACAATCCTAATAAATAATAAGTTTCGTAATATAACAGCAAAGAATAATCAATACAACATGCGCAACATGTTTTATAAGAAAAAACAAACTACTGATTCGGTACAACAAAACCGAAATGTGGCAAGTAGTCGTCTCTAAATATTCATGATTCATGTCCAATTTTCCAACATGCAGCTGTAAAACGAAGCATGAGTTCATGCTAAGTGAATTAGAGAACTTGTCAAATGTCTTTTGGGGAGCCAAGTGCAATGAAAAAGATCTCCAGTAAATGATTTGTGGTGCTTGATGAATCAAAATAAGCAGAAGTACAATTGAATAACCTGGGATAAAATGCATCTTGTGAAGATTAGGGGGAAAAAACTCATGGATTTGGTTCAAATTTGAAAAAGTCATCACATCCTGCTTTGTGCTTATAGGTAGACATTTTTAATAATCAACTTTTTCCGATTAATTCCAGTAAACAAATTGATTTTGCAGATGTGTTCATTTAAAGTCTCCAAATAATATGTGGAATGCATATCTTGAGACTGTGCATCGCATCTGCTTCACACTTGGCATGTGTATTGTTAAGTGCCGTAGGTATTGCAGTGTCAAATTTGGTTTGATATGTTTAATATTAAAGGTACAGTGTGTAGCATTTAGTGATATCTAGTGTTGAAGTTGCATGTTGCAGCTGAACACACCTAACCTCACCCTCTCCTTCCAAACATGAAAAAGAAGCAGCTTCAGCCGCCGTCGAGAGGACCCTCTCCATGTACCTTTAATAAACTATGAATAACAGGAGACCAGCACTTTGCAGCAGCGATTGTACTGAGACCCGTCACATTAAGTGACATTGTCAGTTTGAACTTGTCCCTATTTTTCTCAACCTTTCCTACAAGCCGTCCCTTTTATCCACCTGAATGAGCACTACCTGAGTTAGGGAAAGTGCCGCCACTAAAAAATAAGAAAAAAGCTAAATGAATTGTTGGAATTCTCAAATGAAAGAGAAAGAAAGGAAATAAATCTGATGGTATGGGCATGCTGACAGTCTCTCAGTGCCAGTTTGTATCCGTCACTGGAAATAAAGAGAGGTTAAAGAGAGAGTAAAAAGATGAGGAGCGAAGGTGTTTCTCCCTCCCAGAGGTAATTACATATTGATCCGAGTCACTGAAGATCTAAACTGTGACACTGTGTAGTTTTATCTTAAAAAGGAACCGGCCTGTGTTTTTTCTTTCTTCGCCCCCTTAAATTCTACAGTGGCTGAGAGAGAAGAGAAATGATATTCAGCTAATTACATTTTCTTGGAGCTGTTCCTCTTCCCTTGTCTCCCACTTTCAGGTCTCTGTTGTTATGGACTCACAATTACTTGATAATTAAATGGTGGAGGTCTTTCAACTTGACTGTTTGCAAAGTCCTTTATTCATTCTATGGGAGAAGACTTTTTAAATTATATATTCACTCCCTTTCTCTCGCCTCCTCACTCTCCTGCTCTCAGACCTCAGATGGTGTCTGTCCAATGATCCAGAACAGCCTTTGGTCACTGATTGATCAAATGTGTTCCTTTGGTATTCAAGGCCTCTGTTTGAGGATTCAAATAAAAATAAAAAGAATGCTCTCTGATAAAGTGCCTGACTTTTTCGTCGTTTTTTTCCAGGTTGCCAGAAGTGATGTTATTAACAAAACATTAACAGAAGTGGCGTCTCAAGGCCACTTGCATTTGTGGGAAGAATGCACATTGAAAGCTGAAAAAGATAAATACAAAATGGTAAGATGATGAAGCATTCATGTCACGGATAAAGCTTTGTGTTTTGTTCCAAGAGCTACTGACAATTTTAATTTAGCCATATCAGCCGATGAGAGAGAAAATGAAAGGAAGTTCTTTTTCACAAAAAAAAAAAAATCCAGATTTTTTTTTTCTCCTTTTAGTGCAACCAACAAAGCGTGCCCTGCTCGACCCTCTGTTATTGTAAAATTTTGAATCTGTGTTTTATCGTGCACGACACTCACGTTCAGAGTGTGCACACTTGTCTGACTCACTCAGAGTTTTTCAGCCGAGCAGACTGAGGTGTTGCATCACAAAAGCCCCCAAGTGTGGCTAAGTAGGAAAGCATTTATCCCTGACTCTCATACAGTTTTTATACTGCAAGACACGTCAATATCCTCAGGTACTTATCCCATTCTTCTGTTCTATGTCACAAAATAATTATTACTCAATTAAAACAATAGCAGCATTAGACAGAGTGCAAATCCTCCTTCAGGGCTTTATGATTGGATTTGCTTAAAGGTACAGTGTATAGAATTTAGTGACATCTAGAAGTGAAGTGTCATGTTGCAGCTGAATACTCCTAATCTCACCCTCCCCTTCCAAACATGAAAAAGAACCTGTGGTAACTTCAGTTGTCATGAGAACTCAAAAGGTGTTTAGTTTGTCCAGTGATGACAGTAAAAATCATGACGGCTACACCCCTCCATGTAAATCTAAAGTTTTTAGATATAAAGGGCCCATTCTATGGTAAATTAAACAACAATTCATAGAATTTAGATGAGACACAACAGTGAAAACATCACAAGGATTATTTTATATTCATCACTGGACCTTTAATTCGTACAATACCAATAATATTGTAAGGATCTGTATGTGCGAGTATATCACAGAAGCATGTTAGATTAACTAGAGACAAAACAGTGCAATTTTTATTGGAAAGTAAACCGTTTCTGCTGAATCCTAGCTACCTGCCTGTGATGGCAACATCTCTATGGTTTGGTCATATTTGGAATAGTGTCCCCCCTCTTCCCCCTATAAATGCCTACTGGGTACAGGTGGCATTCTTATTAGTTTGTAAAGGATTTTGAGCTCTCTCAATAATTCAGAAAAAAAACTAATTTGTTTCCTCAACTGAATGTGATATGTCTCTGTAGTGTTTTCTTTCATATTCAACAGGAGCCCCATGTTCCTCTTTGGTTTTAATGTCAGGCAGTTTCTATCTCATCTTAAAGATGCTCCTTTAACAGCAATCACACAAAGCCGTTTTTCAGTGTGAATTCTTAGCTAGTTAAGCCCCAATTTCATTAAAATGTACATATTTTCTTATCTTTTCCATCACCTCAGCCAAGTCCTAAACCTTTCCATCTCTTTTACGCACTCCACCTCCATCTTTTTCTCTTTTAAAAGAACCCCATTGAATGTCTTTGTGAAACACACTCATATCATTCTACCTTCACTTTCCTGCTCACTACCCACTCTATCATTTCCAGGGGCTGGAAAGCCAAATTGAGCAATATTCACTGGTATTAAAGTTAATTAAACTGCGTTATTTCCCCCAAAATCTGACTGCTTTTTAAGGCACCACAGGTGTCTCGAATCAGAGGGAGCAATTTTGTAACATGTAACCTATATTGAGACCATATTTTCATGAGACTGCAAGACATCATTCACTGGTTGTTTCCAAATTGCTGGCCAGCTCACGATAATCAGTAGAATTTAGTCTGGCCTTACTGAAGGTCATGACTCATTTTAGTTTCTCATATAAAGATAAATAAGGTGTTTCGCTTGATGTCTTTTGGTAGAAACTGTTCAATGCAAATTTAATTATATCCAATTTTAGCTCTAACAGGAAAGCTAATGCATGTTAACAAGACGTTGTCGGATGGGAATCTGGATTTTATAGATCTATTTCATTGCATTCTTGATTGCTTTGCATAATCATTTAACTAAATGTATACTAGGAAGTATAATTGCAAGCATTTAAGCAATCTGCTTTTTGGCTTCTACTGTATATTTGTCAGAGGAAAGTTTTGAGGGTGACATATTTTCATCAGTGACAGCACTGAGGTGCTTGGCAGTGAAGGAGGCCTAATGCTACTTCACATATTCTCAGTCAAAATTCTGGACGATAAGAGGAAGTTGAGACGTGTTGTCCATCTTCATATCCAGTCTATGGGTGGAGCGTTGTATGCCAGCACAAATGCATGACGATGCAAGAGTGGCTCAAATAACAAAATAAAAAAAATAAAACAGTAGTACAATGATGGTGCAAGTGTGAGCGCACATACACATGCACACATGCACACATGATAAGAGCTCTTTACTTTCATAGTGAATAGCCATCATCCTTAATTGACCAAAGACCAGTGAGGACAGATGCTCACTTGACTCAACCTGCTTCAAGTCACACTTCCCCGCTCTGATATCCAACTACTCATGCCTGTGCAACAGTAACATCACATGGGTAATGTATTGAGAAAACATTTTGCTGTTTTTTTTTACATGTACATGAATAACCTCTCAGCCACATAGTAATTGCTAGATATAAAATAAATGTCATTTCAACCTCTGAGGTGTCAGGATTCTGCAGAGGTACTTTGGGCGCCTCAGAGAAGCAGCAGCAGGGGGAAATGTCTTCCCTTGCACTTGGAATTATGGCACAACCGAGCTACTGCTCCAAAGTGCCATCATTTTGCCTTTGAGGACAAAAATTATACCTCGGAAGTAGCAGTGAGATTTTTTTTTTTTTGATCAAACGTGGCAATTTTTCACAGTTTTCTGGCGAGTGTTAAGAAGCACAAACAACCTGCAGTAATGAGGAAGGAGTACTGAAAGACAAGTAACAGTGATGAAGAGTCAAAAGCACATGTATTCACCTGTAAAGCTTGCTATGAAATGATAAACCCTGGTCAGGCAGAAAAGGCTTAATGTTTTCCAGTATATCCGCCTATGGGTTGAGCTGCAAACTCAGCAGGAGCAGCCCCTTCACACCCTCAGCCCAGATGCATATGAAAAGAGTCAAGTAAGCCTTCTTTGAGCCAGAACGGCCAACTGGGCAGGGGCAGAGGATTATATTGTCTCTGTAGCATGAGCCACTTTGACATACTGGAAAGACCCTGCAACACTAGATACAGACTCATTTATGCTCTATGCTTTATGTTCGTTCATTTCCTCGTATTCACAAACGTAAAAGATTACTGACAAGGACAAAACTGTCAAAATGGAGCAGTACCACTATAAATCATAAGGCCAGCAGTGTAGCCAATAGTTCTAGCAAGACAATCGCAAAGAAGAAATTTCAACAATGGCAGAAACTTTAGAAGATAGACTTTTGGACCAGCTTCTTTTACAAAGCCAACGGGAGGGACACGGTCTGTATGTGGGGAGTGATGGTTACATCGTTTCAAACTAGAAGTATCTCTTTTAGCACATAAAGGGAGCATAAATGAGCCTTAAGAACCAAGTGGGCGCGTGGAGGAGGCTTTGGACTCACTGACAGTTTCACGACTATGTCACCAGCCGTCCTGCAAAATGTTGAGGGCATATCGTAGATAGTGTGCCATTTAGAAAAGAACTGAAAAAGGTCTGGTGCTAAATTTGCCTTTGCCTGGCAGAGTGGTGCATAGCTAGAGGGTAAAGATCTATGCTCTGGCACTGAGCAGTTATCTACTTGCATTGATGAATGATAATAAAAGTTTTCCATAATATATTTAATGAGTTTCTTATATTATTGCTTGGCCATTCTATAGATTAAAAGGACAGAGTAAAACCAGATGTGTGGCTAGTTAATAAAAGATTTTATTAACATTTTATGCATATCATCAGTGTAACCTGCTTTGTGCAGGTTGCAGCTGAGTAAATTATTGAGAGAAGTTGCTTCTTGGTTTTGTATATTTCTGGAAGGGATTTGATTATCTAAAGGGCCCGGGCAATTTCAGTTTTAAATCATTAAATGCTATTCCCATCTGGATCAGCCATGTTTTTTGCTCTTCACGTTCTAACCATGACTCATTTGTAACATCAGTCGGTTGATTTTTGAATCAGTCTTATTTTAGACCATCAAAACACGTTGGTTTCCTCATTTTCCTTTTTAAAGTGCATGCTATATTACATGGCTGAATCCTAATCTGGGTTTGCCATGTGGGAAAACATCCACAAACCAATGAGGAGTCCGTTTTAAGAGATTTTTCCTGGCTTCTCATCCCGCTACGACCTCCCACCCCAAGCGCCCAACTACATGTTAAGCTGCATCATAACAAATTTAAAATGCAGGTTCCCAATGAGGCAAATCAGACTTGCTTGCAGTCAGCCACATGGGGAATGCCCTCCCAGCAAAGTTGCACATGTATGTTCACAAACCTCCCGGATAGGCCACTCTGGCACACACAGATAAGGGAAATGAAGGAATTATGTGAAGTAATGGGCACGACAAGTACTAATCCTACCCAAATGGTATGTGCAATGCTGTAAAAATGTCTCCCAATATCCTGTCAAGATCCTCAAATGCAGTTAATTATGCCCACTGTGAAACACTGATTCACTTTAAATCCTTCATGCCCTCACTATAGCTCTTATGAGCTGACCAGCAAGCGAAAAGATATTACTTTGCAAGTCGTGCATACAGCCTAAATCTGTCATGAAAGGTTTGATAAGGGCCTTCTTGTATTCTCTCTTTTTTCCCCTCTCTTCTTGTCGTTCTCTCCACCAGCCCTTGTCTGTGGAGGGCTCTAAAATAAGAAATCCCTTTCCGCAGATATAATTAATCACTCTGGGAGAACAGGCGTGTAATTATTTAGGTTACCACAAAACCTCCTCCACCTCTACATCGAAGTGAAGCTTTTAGAAGACACATGACCAAACCAAACACGGCAGCTGGCATTTTGCTCAGCCGTTTTTTTTCCCCTCAAAAGACAAATGCATGGTAACCATATAGAACACACAGTATGCTCTCAGTGACAGAGGACATGATAAAAACTGTACTGGAGCTGTTTTTATACATTTGGGAGAAGGTGACATCCTTTCATTACTTTTTTTTTGTACGGCTGTTCATTGGAAATATTTAATTTAAATGATTTCTTGTTCAATCCAGGGATTTAACTGGAAAAGGAGAGAGTTGGAAGGTGAGACTCTCATAGAGGCGGATAAATCCGTGATGATGACGATAATGATGAGGCTGAAACTTGACGTCTACCGCTGAATATAGCACGTCCAGACAAGATAACCTTTTTACTGTTTTCACACTGGAGGGAAAAAGTGCTGGCCAAACAACAGTTTATGTGTTGAGCATGAGTGAGATAGCGAGAAAGAGAGGTGGGATTGCCTCGCCTCCTCTTGCCTCCCCGCACTCTCTCTCACAGGCAATTATACATCCTCCCCCTTGCTGATAAAGAGTTCAGCATCAGTTCACCAAAAGATTAATCCGGCACAATGCACACCCCCTTTGGAATGGTCCTGCCCGATTCAGAATTAGACAGATTAGAGGGGACCTCAGCTAAAATCACCCCCCGCCCCCCCCGCAGATGACTCCGGCAGCCCACAGAAAGTTGCTGTTGTGCTGCGTCAGCGGGTTTGCATCAAGCAGCCAGAAAAGGGGGGGAGGCAGGCCAGTGATATGAGCATTGCCAATTGGATAGCACGGATGTCCAAATGAGAGATGGCAGCACTTGTCAGGACGGTGATTGAGCCATGCCTCCTACAGGGAGGGGAGACACAGTGGACTTTGCACATGGTGCAATGCCCCAGAGGCAGGGAGTATTATAGGGTCCAAACCAGACCTCAACATAAATTTGGCAAGGTTCTAAAGGTAAGAAAAAACTTTTATTCTTATAGACCCCAGAGATCAGACTGCTAATTCAAAAGTAACTGTTAGGGAGGTTGGGAACTACAGAAATAAACAAAGTCCAGGATATCAGCTCTATGAGCATGTGCTTAAAGAACAGTTAAAGTTAATAGTAGCATCTAAAAGATAATATGCTCAGAATATTTATACAAAAGTACAACCAATAAAGAAGAAATCCAAAGTGTGGTTGCAGGTTTTTTGCAGTCGAATGGTGATAAACACTGGATTTCTGTGCATCACAAGGGTTCATTCTCTGGGAATGCATGTGCCAAATTACATGATCCTCTACTTTATCTAATAGTTGTAAAGATACCTCACTATAACCAATAAATTCAAACCAGGTCAGTGGATCACCAACGTCAGTATAGTTTGTCCTCTGGAGACCTTGAAAGTATGTGCACAATTTCTCCAGTAGTTTCATAGATACTTTAGGTTTGCCGGAAGTGTTGGACCAAGCAACCGACACTGTCATCTGCTCGGGTCTAGAACAATCAAAAGATGTGCAGCAGAAGAGGCTACATTTCCAAAGAGTACTGTCAGCTTCGTGGTGTAAAGGGCGGTGATAAATCTCCCACCCCACTGCAGTAAATCCAGGATTATTGATGAGAACGTCAGAACGAAAGAAACCCAGAGAAATGTATTGAGTGACAGTGACTCTAGCGGGTGGTGAGATTTTCTGAATTTTAATCTAATCAGCTGTGCTCACGGAGGGCACCATTACAGAATTGGGAGATAACATGAACAAATGTTTGTATACACAGGCTGCCGGGCAAGGATTTAAAAAACGTATCGGTGTGTGCGAGCCACAGTAATAAACTCTGTTTACATTTTTGGGGGGTGTTATCATGCTTGTGTGTTATGGAAACACAGATGTAATCCAATGCAGCCCCCCACTCTCCCACCCATCTATGCCTTTCATTCCTCTCCCACACACTGTCTCCACTTCAGTGGCGGTTCTGAAGTGACTAATACTTTCCCATAGCCGGGGGACAGACTGTCAACCAAAATTATACATTGGGAGGATCTTTCATTATTGTGAATGTTGTCATTTCCCCAAAAACAATAACTTACATTAACCTTAAATATGTCTGAAGTTAAAGTGAAAAAATAATGAGGAACTTACAACCGCCAACCTTGTTTTTTGACGTTATGCAAAGAATGCATGCACCTTTTTTGTCGCCTCTTGCTTTATATCAAATTTACCCAAATCCAACTCAAAGTGGTTCTCAGTCATAATCACCGTCTACTTTTAGTCTGATGAGGAGTTTCACAAAGCCAAACAGAGGTCAACAGCATTGCTGACGTGCACCTTATCACGCTTTTTTGAATCCAAATCTCTTCATCAAGTCATTTAAGCAGCAGAGCTTCTCTATTCTGCCTCTCTGTTCTGCTGATTGTGCACCTGATAATCGTCCCATTAAAAACTTCCAGGCAGCAAACTATTCTACAGTACTCAGCGCTTGAACTGGGTCTTAAAGCGTTGCTTTTGTTTCCTAGCAAAAGCCACTTCGATCCTGAAAAAGGGTCTTCTTTAAAATGTGACAATACCGTGGAGACGATGCCATCAGGGGTCAGAACTCAGGCTGAACAAAGTACTGTATTATTATGTGTGGTATTTATATTTTCTTTGCAAAGGTCCAAGCTAAACTGTGTTGTTATATCTTTTCTGCCCTTTCTAATGCACAAAGGTAGGTCAGAGCATTTCTTTTTCTTTGTTAAGAGCTTGTGAGATTTTATATTTTCATAGCAGCATCTATAAATGTCATCCCTCCTACAAGCCTTTGCACACACCCACCTCCATGTTTCACAGTTGGCACACTGCAGTCACAGTGGTGGTCCTGGCCAGATCAACACCAAACATGCTGGACCCCCCATCTGATCCAAACACAATTATTTTGCTTTCATCTGACCAAAAGGGAGGTGCTGCCAATAGTCATTAGTCTCCTTTTCATGTTCTTTGGCAAAGTTTAATCTTGTGGTTTGTTGCCGTTTTGTGAGAAATGGTTTTCTTCTTGGATCGGGTCCGTGGAGATCGACATGCAATGTCCTTCACACTGTCTGATCAGTGACTGAAACACCAGTTTCCACAGATAATCCATCTGCCAAGTCACAAGCACTCACCCATCTGTTTTTCAATGCAAGGTCACGTAAATAGCAAATTGTGTGAGGAGGCATTTTTTCGAGGACAGCCACTGCGTCTCTTCTGATTGGTACCGTTCCTATACCTCCTAACCACTGCTGCAACTGTGATTTGGCTCATGGTCAGAAGCCCACTGATACTCTTTTACCCTGTGTGTTGATTTTAATTTAAAACTAAATGTCAGTTTCCAAAAATACAACGATTACTAAAGTGGTAATTACTAAAGAATACAAACAGCTTCGGACACTGTTTTTTTAGTTCAAAATGGAAATTGTTGTTTTTTACTGCTCAAGCACGTGGGTGAACTGTGAGCAACAGAGGGTGATGTAGCAGGCTTCATATCAGTGATTATTAAAATTAATTTGACTTTGCAAGTGCAAGGGATGGCACATAAGCCTGAATGGTTGTGTAATATGAACTGTCATCGCACAAGTAGGAAAATAGTTTGCTGCCTATACCTCAAAAAAGTTGTTTGTGTATTCTACAATCAAATATGGAATGTAATTCCCACCCTGTTGATGTCAGCGGGGTGGATCGAAGGATACAGTCTGCCATCAAAGAACCTTAGACTGTGATTACAAGCACATTTAAGACATTTCAAAGAAAGAGTGTCTAAGACTAGAAAGACTAGACAGGGCCTTGAACTGAAAGAGGGTCGTCTTACAGAGTGAGAGAAAAAATAGAGATGGAGGATGTGAGGATAAGGACGAAGAAAACAACAAAATGCGCCATTTCCTTTTATGGGATCTTGAGTGGGGGAAAGGTTAACCGAATATGGCGCCATATAAGGAGGTGATTGTTCATTCAATACCCTGCCAATGTTATTTTTAAGGTCTTGGCCTCGGTATCTGCGGATTATTTTACAGGTGAGCAAGCAGAGGTTGGAAAATGAGATTTAAGGTCATCACAAAAAGTGCCCACTCATTCCTGAACTAAAGTCTGTTGATAGTTCTCGAGGGAGGGAGCCGTCTGATTAATATAATGTTACAACTCTAGATATAGAATGAAGAGTATGAGGGCTAATCTATACAGATCACTACTGCTGTTTCATTTCATTGACTTTTCTTGTTTCATTGACTTTGACTCGACTCTTACAAAGAAAGTCTTAAAATAGGAAAGTGTCAAGGAAACCTGAATCTACGATCGAAAGGACAACTGACTGGAGCCTGACTCATCAGTCTGCCATGGCGACTTCAAAAAGGACTACTCACCTATATCTGAAGCTCCTGCTGGTTGCTATCATCCAATAGGGCGGTCAGTCTTTTTACTTTTAATGACATTTTTCTTTTTACAGTTCATTCTAAACCAACAATTGGATTGGAACATGCATGGTGTCTCTTTTGTTGAGCATGTGAATTGCTGGCTGGATGTAGTGGTCTTATCCAGAGTGCTGGACAAGCTGTGCAGCTTTTTGGGCAGCTTCAGCCACTGTAATTGACAGTCTACCAAATACTCTTTGGCAGGTCCACTCACCCATTCACATCAGTTTCTCAGCCTGTCAACAGCCCGCGAAACAAAATCGCCGTATTGCCTACTGATGATAACAACCACATCACATGAAACGACACAAAAAAAGGGCTGATTGTGAATTGCGACGATAGTTCTCTTCCTGCATTTTCTTTACTGCATCACATTCTCTCCTGATTTCCACACACTGCAACTTTGTATTCTCATATTCTCAAAAAAAAAAATGTATAGACTATTAGAAAATGTCCCAACTATGATGCAAATTCAATATCAATACATACACAGAAAGAAAAAAAAGAATTTATAAGCAATAAAAAGCTTTTGATGGAAAAAGGCCAAGATACGTTGGATATGGTGTTGGAAAATTGATTCATCCCACGTCTCAGTGGGATTTCATTGAATTGCTCTATTTAGAACGACCAGAGAGGAAGACAGAGAGAGGGCAGGCATTATAAGAGCAGAGCTCCTGCTAAGATTTATCTCTCCCCTCTGTAACACTGCCTCCAAGTTCTCTCTGTACACAGTGGGTCTTTTGCTCGTTCATGGAATGGCTTCTCGCCCTCAATGCTCCTGCTCTTTCTGATTACTGCATCTTCATTCCAACAGAATACTAATTGAGCAAGTAAATTGTAACACGTTACTCAAAGTGAGGTTCAAGACCTGAGCTAATTTGGTTCGGCAACAGAGTGGAACCGAGTTTAATGGGTTTTGAGTACATGTACAATAAAAACAGGCAAACTTGTGCATACATGTATTTATCAGACATGAAGTATATAGTGTATACGGTTTTCTGACATGCATTTGAGATCACAGGATCTGATGAGCACCTTCTTACTGCACTAAAAGAAAACTGAAGTGGAACAATTTTAAGAAGCATTAGTTCAGTATCAGAATCAGTATCTGAACAAATAACTTGTCTGTGTTTGTTATTTAGCATATAATGCAAAAACTACTGAACCAAATTCCATGAAATTTTGTGGAAGGAAGGGTCATGACCCATTACATTTCAGTGCCGATACAGAAACTTTATTTGCACTTTAAAATTCCAGAGGCAGCACATTTAATGTTTTGGGTGAATTATCTAGGAATAATTAATGGTTCTTGATTTAAAAGAAAATATCTTGCATGTTTTGCTGATGGATATTTAGGAATTTGTGCAATTTTGTGCAGATCCAAATAAAAACTGGATCTATGCAATTGTATAACTAATATAAACTAACAATTTAACTATGTCTCTGTGTGTTAGCAGGATTACACAAACACTACACAACATATTTCATTGCCATTTGGTGAAAGGGTGGGTTGTGGGACATGGAAGAACCCATTAAGCTTTAGAACGGACTCAATAAGGGTGGTAGACCTTTTTTACCCACTGTCTTTAACAAGGCAATAATTGCAAATTTGTTGAGAGATAATGCAGGTGTAGAGTGCCAATATCTATACGAATAAGTGAAATATTGGTGTGGATCCGGATGTTTTTGATCCCAACACATCGATAAAGTTACCAATCAGCCTTGGTGGAGGTATGTGCTCTGCGATTGCCCTTTCTTACATTATCCATTCCATTTTTTACAAGGACCATTTATTTGCATATGGCCCATAACCAATTTTAGATTTTGCCCCTTCGCTCTTTACTGTTTGTTATATTTTCAGCTTTGTTAAAGCAGTACTCAGTAAATGCCTTTTTTAGACACCTCCTTAAACACTAATTTCTGTATTGGCTTTATTGAGAGACTCACCAGCCAGGGCTGAAATCTATTAGCATTTGGTTTGTAGGTGGTGTTCATCTCATTTCTCACACGATACTAAACCTTAGAGACCTAATCACAGTCCACATTGCATTTACCATTACCTCTCTCTCACGGTGCCATTTAGTGTTGCTGAACTGTCAAATGATTAATTATTTTTGACAGCACATCTACAAAAGGTCTCTACCAAACTGTGAAGTAATCGCCTTCTGGTTAACTGTCGGGTTATTCTCGGATAGTCTTTGACATTTTATTCTTATATTTCATCATACCATATACTGGTATCATCATTTTGATTCAGCGTATAATATAGGACGTGAAAAAAGGACATTTCCCCTGCGAGGGACGCACTCTTACGTTCCTATGCAACCCCCTCAGGGTGTGCTCGCCAAAGGTTGGCCCTGCGGATATCAAAATGCCATCAACAGCACTTCAGCAAGCCTCATTTTTAAGGAATGCCAGGGGAGGATTTTAATTATGAATTGACCTGTGGAAGTCTAAGGATCTGAAATCGAATAGAGTCGTGGGGGAACAGTGGTTGCCTTGAGCAAAGAAAAGCAGGACTCCTGAAGGGGAGGGCTGAGGGTCTATTGCGAAAGGCCTCTGTCAAAATGTGTACAAACCAGTGCAGAATAAAGGGACAGACAGGTGCACATGTCTATAACATTGGTTTCAGAATGTTGCATAAGCATGATTTTAACTTAACAATGTTTCTCCTGTTTTTAGCCAGTCATTGATGGGCATTACCCTGTCCTTGCAAAATAGCTCTGTACGATTGGTATTGCTTCATCTATACGACTGGCATATACGTGTAAACAGGGAGAATATCTTCTATTCTGCTTGTTACTTACAGAAATTTGTAGCAACGTTGCTGCCGGAACTAATCTCTGAACAGATTTTGTATGCGATTAAGCAGAATTTGTCGTCAATTGACCAATCATGTTTGAGCAGGCTCTGGTTGCCTGTGGTCTGTTTGAAGAGCAAAAGAGGGCGGGACACATTGACTTTCTAATTTAGCTGATAAAAGAGATGAACCAAAATATCATCTGGACCTAAAACACCAACAAAAAGTGTCACTGTTTGTGTTTTGAGTTGCGGCTCATGATAAAAGAAACTACTCGGACTGTAAACTGGATGGTGAATCAAAATATTGTCGGTGGCCTGCAGAGGTTACTTCGTCATCAAGACCCCCCCAGCTGTTTGAGAACTGCTCCTCGCTCAAGCAACGGAGACAGACACACACACACAAGGAGACACGCACACACCACAGAGTGCCGTCTCCAAGGCTTTCCCGCTCGGCACATTCAGGCCTCCCTGTTTACTCACCTGTATTAGACTCTCTGGGTGAGTAAGAACAATAGATGTGTGGAAACTGTGCCCCCCCGTTGTGTCATGTCTACAGCTTCACACTGAGAACAGCAAAGCTCATGTCTCCTCTGCTACCTGCAGAATGCTGGAGCAACTGGTCTCTGTTTGGTTGATAGGACATGTTATCCACACTTGCTTTTTTGCACTGATCAAATACATTTCAAGAACGGACATGATGGAAACCACATCTTCTTACTTTGGCCTCAGAAATCTTGCAACTAATTTCTCACACTCTCAAGGGTTGCGGCTCTACCACTTTTATGCAAAAGTTAATCTACATATTGAATTAAAATGTCCTGAACAACCACTAATATACTCATTTGTTATTAAATCAGTACCATGCACAGGAACTCAATAGGTCTTTCTTCAAGAGTAATGTTTCTAGTGCCCAGACAAAATAAAAACACTTAGTAATCAATCATTTAAGGTGTCAAGCAAATGCAGTCTAGAATAAAATGTCCCAGATCTAATATCACTTAATGGAGAAACCAAACTAAAATAGTATCATTTGTTACACAGACACTGCATATTCCTTATTTAAAGAGTTACAGCATTGTTGGGGTTTTATTGTGTGATACTTCTTGTTGCCCTGCAGATGGATTACCATTATTCTTTCTTTAACAATACTAAAAACTATGCAGGATCAGAACAACTGTCAGGAGAGCTCATACCTTCACCAAAGCCCAAAAGTCCCACCAAGTTGTGCACACTGATACCAGTCCCCTAAATATGCCTTGATTTGTCAAATCCGCACATCTAACCTTAATGGGTTCTTTCTTGGCCCATGTCTCTGTCTCCCACTAAGTATTGTCCTGTCCTGTAAATTTGGCGTAATCCAACCTCACAAACCAACAAAACATGTCCTTCTTGGCAGAGGTAAAACTGTTTTCAAATCATTTAGTCACTTAAAATATGACTGAGTAGAGAAGTGTTCATTGTTTGAATGTCTGAGTCCCTGTAACAGTTTCTCTGTGAAATCTCATCAGAACAAACCCCACTACAGCAATCAAGTTCCTTGACACCTGCAAATTTGTCTTTTGCCATTAGTTGATAATACAATTTCACTATATATATTTTTTGCACATGTTATATAAACACATGACATATATATCAACTTGAATAAGAATTACACTATGGTGTCATAAACCACATTATTTGTTCAAAAGAAACCTGTTGCTGAAAAAACAGCTACTCCAGTTGTCATAGCAGCTCTGAAATGGTGACTTAGTTCAGTTTCGCTCATTGTGGTCCACTTAAAAAAAAGCAAACCTGAGTGCTACATCTATCACTTTTAGTATCATCACTGTTCAGAATGCATGTCAAGGTGAAATTATGCAATCTGTTACCTGGGGCTCTTCCTTGTGCTTTTTATGGCAAACTTTCTGAGCACACTTTTTGTATCCTTAAGGTTAGCCAAGAGCAAGAGAGATGATAAGTATCTCCTTCTGGAAATATACCGGTGTTGGCAGGCAAAAAGGTAATTTTAGACGCTTTGCAAATGCAAACAGGATGAATATAATATAACCAGGATCCCAAAAGTCTTATCAGATGCTAGGATGTGATATTATTTCTGCTCAGTGTGGTTTCTTTGCAGTCATTTCTTTATACTTTGAACAGTAATAATGGTTTATTTGAAATCAGTTGCATAAAAACACAAGTCACACACACCAAATTGTCCCTGAGCATAAGACTGCACTTTTATATTTTGTCATTATCTTAATAGACTCCGGTCCAATCAAAACTGCTCAGTCAAAATCCAATCTGATCTTTGATTTCCAAATTTTTTACTCCCTAATCTAATCTTTGCATCATTCCCTAGCTAAACTTCATGAATGTTTCAGATGATAATACAACAAATATTCATTTTTCTTTGCACCTACAGCATGGTGGAATTTGGCAACGCCTGTTCCTTTGCAGCTGGAGAGATAAGACTTTTTCAGCCTTTGTCACGCTCTGTAAAAATATATCTGGAACATCTGTTTGAACACTCTTCCCCATGAGCACCACAGGGGGACAACTATACGTTTTTTGCTTGTCAGAGCTTTCAAGGTTTGATAAAAATGGTAAAGAAATGCAAAACATTCAAGTAAAGTTTTGGCGGAAATAATTTATATCGCCATCACTCTCCAGCACTACATTTTGAGTTGGACTCAAAAGACCAAGCTATTGAAGACAAACATTCACACACCTTGTAATCATTCATTTTGAGAGCACCCACCAACTATGAAACAGATGCTGACCATGCGTAAACTACATATGCAGCAAATGAAAAGGCCAGTAAAATGAATGAAATTGTACTGTAAACTCAAGTATCACTGCAAAAGTTATTCAACAAACATCATATCTCCACTCCAGAAATGAAGCCAATATATCCTGCGCATTTCAATACCAGCACTTCAGCCGGAGATGGTAAATGTCATATGTGGTCAACATCAGCATGTAGCATTGCCACTGTGAGAATGGTGTTGGCATTTGTACAGCCTCACAGCAAGGGCGATGGACTACATTCTGTCTTTTGGACGTAGATGTGTAGGTTGATTTCCAAAAACAGACTCTCAAGGCTACAGTTTAGTAGGTCAAAGCCACGCTGCTTATGAATTGGGCCACAGTTTGCAAGTGTTTCTTTATGGCACCTTTTAGTGGGTTATTTTCTCCATGCCAGGAGAATTCAGTTCATTCCCTCCAGAGAAGACAGACGGAGGCATGAGTGAAAGCTACTAATGGCTGCACTGGGTGATAATGTGAGCGAATGCTGATTATTTTATTGTTTGGGTCGGAAGTTGATGCCTGGGTGATATGCAAATCAGAGGGATTCTGTGCATGCATTATGGACATCATTTCTGCTTGTGCACATTTGGGACTGCAGATGGGATGAGATATTGTGTTTCTGTTTATGTTGGTGTGTGCGTGAACCGTGAGTAATTCAAAGTTATCCTGGGAATTCCTGGGTTGAAATTATCTCAGAAATGACACATGGCGGCACATTCTTGTCTTCTTAGTTGGTGTATCTCCAGGACATGTCCTTAAATGTCTTTTTTGATGTAGGAATCATGCGCCAACATGGGTGGAGAGTTTAGAGCAATTTTCATCTCCATGATTCAAGGATGTTTAATTCACCATAATGAGGTCCCCATGACCTTTAACCTTTGAAATCCAATCAGTTTATCTTTGTATTCAAATAACTTCTGTTCAAAATTTGAAGAAATCCCCTAAAAGCAGGCTTGAGATATTCTTTTTGTTTCAAGTTGTTCTGAAGATGTTGAACAACGTTTTGTGTGCTACTTGCTCGATCTTTGATCATACACTCAGGTTATGCTCAACTCCATTTGCACAAAAGATAAATACAGTTCCAGCAAGGTGTTCTTGAGATCTCAAGCTTACAAGAATGGTACAAGAAAATAATGCCTCCAGTCACTTGCTGTCGTCAGCACTGAGGTATAAAAACAAAATGCATGAACAAAAGGGAAAATTTTACTTTGTGTAAATTCTGAGGGTTGAGTGCAGAAAAGAATTGCTTGAACAGAGCTACTGTATGCTTCTAACTTTTCCTCAAACTTTTTAAAAGGCACTTAATCATGCATTCGCTTACAAAACAGTTATATATAATATAATCCCTCATCTGCAGTGGCTTCCATCGAAGTAACACAATTTAAAACTAGGATTCCTTTTTATGGCCAGTGTAAGATGAGATAAAGGAAGAGACAACAAGCTGCACAGTTTATGAGCCCATAATGTCACCAATATGTAGCATTCACCATAGCCCATTAAAGCTGGAAGTGTTTTCCCATACCATTAAACAGTGTATGGTTTCTTGCCTGTGGATACATCCTTGTCCGAGCTACACACACACAAACACAAATGGGTAGGTCAAGAATAAGGTGACCTAGCCAAGCAATAGGATGAAATTACGGTTCTCATGCAGCCCTTGGCCCTGTGCCTGGTCAAAGCGATTGTCCCTGACATTGTGCAATAGTGCGTTCTTGTGTGTGTCTACGTGAGAGACGAGAGAATGGTAGTGAGAGTCACAGAGAAGAAGAGACGAGTACGGGAGAGATTCACCTGCATTGAATATCAAGTAAATGAATTATTTTTCCGTGCAGGAGAGAAAGAGGAGATGGTGAAATTAATCTGAGGAGCCAGCTGTCTTTGTACCCAGTGCACTTCACTGATGATGTATTCTCCTGTCTGAAAGACGATGGAGATGAGTAAGTGAGAGGCTCATTCTTAATGTTATCCACAACAAAACTATTGTGCAGTGAGGACGCCTGTTTGGAAGGGGAGAAGGTCAAATCACTTCACGTACCTCAGATGATTACGTTGGAATCAAGAGGAAGAGGATCTGTATTTGTTTGTGATAACACAGTAAAAGCTCTAACTGTATTTGGATGGCTTTGAATATTTTCTTCAATGTTTTCTTTAGAATCCCTATAAAATTGAAGGTGCAATGAGGCAATAGTTTTAGCACTCTTCACTGCACATCCTAAAACTTTGTCCAAAGAAATAACTAAACTTGCAAGGCCTGTAGTGGATAGCTGATGATGCTTACTGTTAATACTACATATATATTCAATATTGTATGTCTACTTGGAAGCAAAGTCACCCCCCCACAGCTCGGCTGGTCCAGTGGTCGGCTTTAAAAGCCGCCTCAGCGCTGTAGTAACAGTACTTCAAACATGGTTGCACCACTAGGCTGATTGAGTCAACTTTATGAAAGTGCATAATTTAAGCTCAAAAAGAGGTTTTGTGGCTTTAAAGCCGAAAATGTCAAGTGACAAAATGTAACTTGACGTGTATATTATGCAAGTGTAAAGAAGAAAGCCGAGTACTTCATTTTTAAATATATCTTGTGAGTGTAGAAATACTGGAGGTGCAAAATCAGAGCTTGCTGAGGGGCTTCAGGGGCACGAGATGAAATAGACTTCCTTGATCTATATAGAGGGGGAAGGGGTCTCAGACTTTTTGGACCCCACTATATGTGCATTTCCACTTTTTGGGCGAGTGAAAAAAATAGATAGCTTTAAAAACCATGCCAGTGGGAAGTAGCATTATCTGCTAAGCCGCTCTGCTAACTCTTATTTAGGGGCAGATAATGACAAACATTCTCTCACAAATCTGAAGTTGAACATTAAAAAACAATTCTGTATTTGACCTCCTTGGCCATGGTTGCACAATGTAAGTTTCTATTGGTGTTTTGTCAGACAGGGGGATTTGCTTTCCTTGAGGCTCCAGACTGAACGAGCAGACAAACGAGAGGAGGCTGCGCATGGCAGAGGACTGACTGGAGCTGATAGGGAAACTTGGAGGACATGTGAACTTGAATTACGACAAGAAAGACAAACAGGAAACTGTGAGAACCGGCAGAGACAAATCAAGCCTATGTTATCTGAATGTGAAAGTCAGTTTTCATGTCGTTAATCAGCACAGATACGTAATGCTTATACAAAATGGTGGAATATTCTCTCAAATAAGTTCAATTATCAGCCGACAACCACAACAAGAAAATTCCACCTGATTTTTAAACAAGCAAACATAAGCTTGAAACATTTAAAACATTAAAAGAAACTCCCTGGTAAGGAGGAATATCTTTTCCGACAGGCGTATATATCACCTTGCTTTAATAT
Organism: Paralichthys olivaceus; assembly: GCF_024713975.1. NCBI lineage: Eukaryota > Metazoa > Chordata > Actinopteri > Pleuronectiformes > Paralichthyidae > Paralichthys > Paralichthys olivaceus. The sequence goes on from NC_091116.1 coordinate 9,133,828, forward strand.
TTTTCATCTTTGATTCAGCTTTTCGCAGTGTACCTGCTCTTCCTCTCTCATCTCAATCACCTTCTCTCTTTTCTTTTAGTTTTATCTCTGGTCCCCCTGATCTTGTTGTGCATCTCTTCCCTTTTCAAAGCTGAGGAGCTCTGATTGATGCAGTCTTTTCATTTTTTCGTCTGTGTCAGTGACGAAAAAGTAAACATGGGGCCAATTGATATTTATATGCAAATGTTACGGGCCCATGCAAGGAGAATCTTCAAGGAAAATCAAAATATATAGGGATCATTTTTAGATGCATTTCAACCCATTACCTGTAGTGAATCGAAGGAAAAGTGTTTAAATTCCCATCTAAACTCCATCCTCCGATGGATGGAATTTATATGACCTCATTAATTGTGAATCTAACTAAGCTATTGATCAGATGTCTGACAATTGAGGCCAATAATCGACAAGTTTTGCACAAGGAAATTTCAGCATCATGCTTCGGCAAAGAACCACCTCGATGATTAAGAACTTCACAGTAAGGAAAAGCTCATTCACTGCACACAAACACACACACACACACGCACTTTTACGACTACACAACTCGATAAAAAATATAAAAGACAAAAATACAACGGTCCGAACTGTGGTGACCTCGGTGGGGCGACCATTTTGAAATGAAAAACCTTTTGTGATGGAGCATTTTAATACATTTTTACACAGTGACCCCTCCATTTGTAACCTTTGTAAACAAACTCACACAAGCAACACCTGACATCCCTCTTTGCTGCACTCTCACCTGGAAAACTGCACGTACCAACTCTCCAGTCTGGAAAACAGACACTCCGGTATTCATCAAAGTACATATTTGCGTACACCTGAAGTTTTACTAAGTAAAGTGTGGCTTTGCATCGGTGATTGTTTTCAATTTAGTTAAGTTAAACTTTTAATTCCCTCGTAGGGACAGATCCTCTGCCATGAAACGTGCTTTGTTTGTTTTATATCATGTTTTATATCCATCTTGTTAAAAAGAAATAGAGTGTTCACTGATTGAGTTGTTTCAGCCTGTAAAGTTCTTTTTTTATCAGTTTTATATTTATATCAAAGTTATTTTAACTATTGTGACTGTAATATATCTTTGCCCTCTGTAATGTATGTCCCATTAACAATAAATGTGTAATTTTAGTGTTAAATAAGTCCATAATAATATTAAATAAAAAACTTGAGTAGGCTATGAGACCAAGAATTCCATGAGCAGTGATGATCTTCGAGTATATGACAATAGAAATCTTGAAATCTAGAAATCCATCGAGCATTTCAACCTCCACTTTTCTCCAGCTGGTCCCCACCTATTTCCACATCACAACCTCCACCCACACATGTACACCTGCTCCCCATCTTCTCATCAGCTGTCTCCTACTTATATCAGCCCTGCTGCCCTCATTCTGTTTGTTTGTGTATAAGCCTCCTGTTTTTAGATTTAGTCAGCTCCCCACTGCCTGCTGCTTTTTCATCTACGACAAAGGGAACTTCAGTTATGTCTTCGTTTTCTGCTCCTGAGGCCACACAACTCTTAGCAGATATATCTTTCCACTGAGACGACTGAATACTTAATCCAATGACAAAGTTATTCTTACAGAAATGATTCCATTTGAGCAAAGCTGTAAAAAGTAGCCTCTACTACAAGGGTGCAACTTTGGGTTGAACATTGCACGGTCAGATGGAAATAATCCCTATATAGCTCATACATGCCAGCTGGCTAGTAAATAGCTATAATAAAACTGAGGTGAAATATAAGTTATTACATTTAAACCAGGGAACCAACAACCTCTATCATGTTCTTTAACCAACTGTATTTTTCTGTGTGATGGCATGATTATTGGGGGGGTTGAGCTTGAGCCCCTGGTATGAAAGGAAGAAAATCATTTGTAAATAGCGTCGCAATTTGTCTTTGAGAATGCGCTGGTATGAGAACTAAAATATAAAATGTATGCATGTTACCTCTGCTAAATTTAAGAGAAAAGGAAATGCCAAACGCCTTTTGTTTCATAAGTGAACTAGTCCTTTCGTCATTTGCAGAGTTACAGGTATACAGATGAACATCTTACTTTTCAAACATGAACACAGCACCTGTCAGACAGCTGGCAGGGCTCTGAGGGATGTTCAAAATACTCAGGCTTTGTTAAAATGTTGAATACAATAAATGTAGTGGTTTAAATCTTGCATGTGCCCACTTTAAGACTTAGCTGCTGGGGTGTGGAGTTCTAGACAAACAAAAAGTGATCAAAAGCGAAACAGAGCAAAGCTTTGCTGTCCTAATTATATGTTCTAACTGAAAATGATAAAGAACACACAGTATATCACCAAATCCAAAAAACAAAACTGAGAACATATTGCGTTAGTGAACACTCTCACCATCTCCAGCAATATGTCACCCTGAGCCTGAGCAGAGCTCAAAGTGTGTTTGTGCTCAGTTAAAGATCAGTCATTCTGCCTTTGGCTGTGGAACCTGGATGCTTCCATTTAGTCTCAGTAAAGAACAAAGTGTCTCCTGTGTGATTTCTGGATGCTGGGATGTCTCCTGCTTTGAATGTCTGCTGGATATTCTAGTCTGTTTGATTTGACCAATTGATTTATACTACTTAAGTATGTGTTATATATATATATATGACTGTTACATTTGATATGATGTATCAAGTCAGCGACTCGGAGCTCGTTCTAACTGATGTTTACTGAACATATCAGTGAAAATGCATTGTTCTGTCGTACTGTACTGTTAGCATGTGCAGCCTAGACGGCTCCCGAGCTGCTATGTGAAGTTTCTGGTGTGACTGCTTCCTTGAAGAAAAGAAGGCATTTGTACTCACCGATCCCACGATGAAGCCGTGCATCTTCCGGTCCTGCAATAAATGAATGGAGTCAGTCAACAGAAACTCTAGAAACAGGTACAGAAAGATAGACACTGGAAAGTTTGGTGAAAGATCATTTTCACTGTAATGCGTGAGATTCAACTTTCTAGAAAAAAGCAGTATGGCTTCTGCACCCTGATAATATGGCCAAGTTTTGCACTTCCTTGCATCCTAAAAATATGACGTGGTTGAAATTGTTGTTGATTATACACAGGTTATTTGCACACACATGCACCAGCATGCATGTCAACATGCATTAACAGACTTAAACTTACATCTGTGCTGGGAACGTGAATATCAATATTCAAGTCCCAAACTTTAAACTTGAGTCAAATTGAAACCAAAAATATCTCTTTGTAAAAGCCAAGGAAAAAATAGTGGTAATACCAAATCATTTCATGGGAATGGTTTACTACTTGACAGGCAATATCCCCCACAGCTCAATTACAACCTCATTTGTAATATTGTATTGTAAATCCTGTTTTATTTACCTTCAGGACACATCCGGCTGTGTTTGCAACACATGCATAAGAATAATAATGACAGTTTTGGTTCCTGTTTGTGTGTGGGCGTCACACTCGGCATACTAAATACTTTGTTTTGAACAATTTGGTCGGCCTCTCTCTCTCCATCTGTTTTAAAAAAAAATGTTTTCATGCATTTGATATCACCCATCCAACTCATCCAAAGGGCCCCACTCTTTTATTGGATTAATGACTTTCTAATTCAATTCTCAGACGCCAATAATGAACAAGAACATGTGCTTGTTTGTGGCTGGAAGATTTGTTCAATCATGTCGTACGTGTTGCACTGGTATTACACTGCTCTTCTGTGTGTGTATGAAATTGGCGGCAGTATGTGTGCACATGTATATTACAGACTCGTACCACAAGCACAATATATCACACCAGCCTTCACGAGCGGATGATATTTTAGACGACTCTGGAGCTCTATATTTCCATTTGAATGATAAATTAGAGCAGGGAAATGTTAGTACTTCTGTTTCACCTGTTGTGATGACTGTGTATGCATCATAGGCCTGGCTTTCACCTTTTTTTTTAGAAATACTAGTGCCCATTCCAAACATGGCTGCTGTTGAGTGGAGCTTTCTTTGGTCACACACGCATGAATGAAATCGAATCAAAGTTGAACTGCATGCAAAGCCACGCTGCAGATTTGCTTCACCACAGGAAGCAAATGTTTTACCTGCCCCCCTCGTGAAACTGTAATAGTGCCCTTCAGTAAAGACCAGCTGCTGGACTCAGTCTGCAGAACCCAGCTGCCGCGCCACCACCGCTGCACAGAGAGCTGTTCACCTGTGTATTCAAAGCTCAGGTTAGCTTGAATTGTAAATAAGCTCGTCAGGTCCCAGAGTGCTGGTTGCCTGTAAATTAATATTGAATATATTGTGGGTCCAAACCGCACTAAATTTGACACTGCACTTCGTTGGGCCCTACTCTTGCCAAGAAAGCGATAAAATTAATTTCTCAAGATATGTGTTCAACATGCAGACAGAGATTTCTAGAATAATGCGGTAGGAAGATTATTATTTTTTCTAAATCGCTGCCCTATTTTTCATTCCCTACAGAGTTAAATGCCTAACCTCACAGTTTTGATTTCTCACAATACTATTGAACTGTTGTTCTAAATACAGAAGATGAAAATTGGATGGAAAACTCCACTCAACACATCTTCGAAATTTCTTCTAATTACCAAATCATATATTACATTACTACACCTCTATTTTTGTATATAACTGCAATGCTTTGACTATTCTGTGACGATGACATAGGGCAGGCTTTGTCTCCTAAATACACTTGATTTAGAGCCAGCTGTTCCTTAAAAGGTCTGTAGCTCATTTACTTTGACCTGTTCTCCTGTGAGCCTGCTCAGCGGGGAGCCGGCAGGAAGCACATATGAGCCAAAGGAGGCAGCCGTTTGAATGGCTGGATGAAATTAGTCAGGTGTTGGCGCTGCATGGGGCCCAGCAATAGCGGCGTCTGATTCTATTTATTTCTGTCCAAAGAAACATAATTATCAATATGGTAATAGAATATAAAAAGAAAATGAACATAAAGGCAAGTATATTTCTCTTGCCTTTGTGTGTATACCTTCTGTCAATATGGTCAATTAGAAAATGGTCATATTTCTTTGCATCTCTAACACTTTTGTTTCAAAATGCAGAGGGACGGGGATGGTTGTTGACAACAGCTGGCAGACAACAATGCATCTCCTGCAAGTCTTCATTTCAAGACTGATGGATGATAGCGAGAGATGGAGTGGCGTGGCATGGCAGCTGTTCTCAATTTTTATCTCTGTCATATGAAAGATCTTCTTCTTTTTTTTTACATGACTCCATTTTTTGGGTTTATGCAACAATGAGCCCACTCCTCGGTTCAACTGTGCCTTTATGGTCATGAGAAGAATATTTCTCATTTCACAATCATCCTACATCTCTGCTGTAGCCTGTCATTGGTAAAAAAATATATTGAAACCCTTATGTCCTAATGTAATGGTCCTCACTGTGACACAAATAATTTATATATATTTCTAATTGTGTTATTGGATTTTTTTACAGGAGTTCTTTGGGAAAAGCTACTGAACTGAAACAGACATAAGGATATCATGGTGACCATACATATCATCACAGACCTTTAAAAAATCCTTTCCAACCCATAGCTGGCACAAATCAATAACAGCCTTCGCTCCATTTCTACAGACTGTACAGTTAATTCACCATTAATGATTATACTGCTTCTTTTGTTGCCTCAGAAATAACATCGCCGATAACAGGTCTGCTCCATTGACAGTCCATGACTTATGACAGTCCAGAGTGTGATCATACGAGTCCATTTTGATGTGTGTAATATCCATAGGCACACCGCATATTTAATATCCATCGCTTTTGAGTCAGCAGGATTGTCAAAATGGAGCTCAGAGTCCCCTGTGATTATCAGTGATAATCAAAAGCCTGGAGAACTCGTCTAAAAAATATTGCACTCTTGTTTGAGGGGCCCATGTATTGTAACTGCTCACACACTGGGTTTGCAACTCGGTAAAACAGCAGGGTCTCACAATAGAGGAATTCACTGCAATGAGAGTAAAGGGAAGTTGATTATTTTAAAATGATCAATCAAGGAAATTATGTCAGATTAATTGATATTGAAATTAACAATGTATCCATTTATGTCTGTTGAATGCAATTTTTGTACCACGTGGTATCATCTGTATAGAAATACAAATCAATATTTCAGATGCCCTAAAAACAGTAGATATGGAAAATAGAATCTGTGTTTCTCTCCAAAGTCAGAGCTCTGAGTTTTGCGGTGTAATGCTCAAGCTGTGAAACTTTTAATTAGAGGGACAATAAATCAGATTTAAATCTTGTCTACGTGGGTTGAGCAACAAAAAATGTGAGTCCCAACATGCAAAACAAGCAGAATTTTTTGCAAGGGGCTCTTGTAACAGCCGGTGAGATTCTCTGTGTGGAGAGTAGTGAGGCAGAGGCTGAGATCCTGAGGGAATCAATGATCACAGTGGACAGTGGCAGACTGTGCAGTGGGCCTGCTCCTGTCAGTTATGCAGGCATGGCAGCAAGAGTGATGTGCAGCTTAAGAAAACGTCTCCCATCTCGTCTGCCTTCTTTCTCTCTTTTTTTTAATTAGGAACAACCTTGATCAATAAGTAAGCAGCTCATTGACCTCGCTGTCATCGAGTTGCCTTTTTTTAACACAAAAAGCCGGTATGTGCCTCACTGCTTTGTGTGTCATGTCATAGCAAAACGGACCCTTTGATGGCACAGGATGTTTAATGGTGCAACAATGAGCCACTAATGGCATTACATCAGGCCAAGTGGAGCTGCATTATGTAGTTTATGGCTAATGTGTGGCTCATTCAGGTTAAAAGGAACAGTTAAAAGTATCTTTTCTTATCTTTCACATTCGCTGCAGCTTAATCGCAGAATGTTCCCCCATTTGGCTTTTTAGAGTATCTAGAATAGCAGCAGTCAATTCATGGGCAAGAAAAATGTTTTTCATGCTTTGGTTGTGCTGTGATGGACTTAAAGTGGACATCTTTGGATCTCTTGTGTATTATGGGGGTTTTGAAGTACTCACACGTGGCTGCAGCACGCTGTGTTTGTGGTGGATCTGTGTGTTTTTCGAGAGCTGTAAAGATGAATTACAGTTCCCTAAACCTGCTCTTTTTCCAGATGTGGTGTTCTTTCTGAAAGTTGTAATATTACGTGAACTTCTCAGTTTTGAGCTGTGTAAGACATTCCTTTTTCTTTAATCTAGTACCGAGTTAACACTGACACTGAGTCACTCAGTTGCACCATTGTCTGTAACAATCAAAATTATTCAATGTCACCTGGCATTTGAAAATCTTTCTAATTTAATGTAATTTGTCCTCGAACAATGTATTTCTGTTGCCACCGGCCAGAATTTTAATTTACTGTGAAACTGCTCAATGCCATTAGAAACGGGAAAAAGCTATTCTTCTATTTAGCCAGTTTGGCAAGTTGTACTCCAAAAAACATAAGGATACCACTATGATACCTGGATACATAAAATGACTTTACAGTGGGAATATCTTGGATTCACATCGTCACAGCGAAGTTAAGTTGCATAAATGATTCAATGAGTTGCTAATACAACGAACAGTGGGTTACAAGGAGTACAGTGGTGAAACGGTGCATAAACAATGGATACCTGTTTTTCTTAGGATAGTTGCCAAGCTACAAATGGCCCTCAAGTTTTATTGGTAAAGTGCAAACCATATTCATGCATAAATGCACTGATCTCCTGCCCTAGACTAAAGGTGTCTCAACTCATATTCCCTCTTTGTCTTGTCTGCAGAAAGTGCAGCGTGCAGTGTTTGTCCCCTTCTCTCCTGTGTAATTACCTCTCCTCCATGATCCCTTAATACCTCCAAGTGGGCAAAGACACCTCCAGGGTGTCTGTGAGTGTGTGCACGCGCGTGTTTGTGTCTTATGTGCACGTGCCGGCCCATTCCCACGTGAGTGGAGTTGTACTGTGTGTGCATGTGAGAGAGTCCTTTGGGGCTTTTTGTGTGCTAGATAAATAATGATGAATTACAGATTGATTACCCAGGAGTGAAGGCTCTGGTATTAAAGTTATTATGAAACACTGCAACCTGTGAGCTGTGTGTGAGTGCATGCATAGGAGACTGCCCTTAGCTCCTGTTTTGCTCATAATTAAGGGAGTAATATTTCTGGGTCATAAACATAAGGATTGGCAGCCTAGGGTTTTTAAACTACATCGATCAGATATTTTGTTGTGTGTGCTCAGGGCAGGCTGCAGCTTTACAGAGCATCAATATTTTACCTGTGTACTTCACATAGACACATTGAGTGGGTAGTCGAATTGATGTAGATTTTACAGCCGATGCCGAGTAATAAGTTGTCGACCCGCGTTTTGCAAAATGATAAATGTGTTGCTTTTATGTTCAGACACATTGGTGAATTGCACAATTGAGCTCTCAAGAACCTCTTTCAAGCAACATGTACATGCTTTTATATGTGCCACAGTTTTGTTATTGATTGCTGGCAAGGCCCTGTTATTATTGGTGGAGAAATCAATTACCTTTTTTTTACTACTTTGCACAACTAATCAGAGCCTCAGAGAGGATAAATGGTAGAAATGCAAGGATTCCCATGCATTTTAACGAGCAATGAGATGTCATGTCATCAAAGCACTTGTATTAGTGCAGAATTTGTTCCATCCATATGTGGTGACGTGTGTCTCTCTTCTAAAGCTATAACTGCGGCAGTTTTAACGTATTGTGGTTACATGTGGATCAAGACCTGCACTATTGTTTCTGACAAAGGCCAGAATGGGATCAAAGCTGTGTGCTAATGCATGGGAAATACTCTGAGAGCATATTTACATGTGTACATAAATATACAAGCGAAATGGTCTTTCATGCAGTTCCACATTGTATTATAACTCATCCACATATATGCTCCAAAAAATAAATATATCATACTCAACAGCTCTTATTGCAGTATTGATTGTGTCAATTAATCAAATTCAAATATTCAACATTTTAACATTGTAGAACTTTATCTATTATTAGAATATTTAAGACTGCATATGGTGCAGGGGAAGCATGGGAATGCATTCAAATTGACAATATGACTATATCAATTTAAATTTAGGCTACTATGCATTATTGGCTGATAGAAATCTGTATGTAATTCTCTGTGTACGTCCCTATTGGAAAGTGCTAATATTTCATTACTAGTTGGAAGTTGACATGAATGCCATCAGGAATTTATAATGGTAACTCCAGGTGTAACCAAAGGATTAGACAAGTTTTTTTTCTTTTTTAACAGTGAATGGTTTTGAATTAATGACTATTGACTATAGCAACAATAGCCCTGGAGCAAAACAGAGAGAAATGAATACTAATGGGTATTATTTTCCAGATTATTTTTGCTGCAGTGTAAAATCAATCAAAATTAAATTTTAAGTTTCTTTACTGGTGGTTTGGATGAGATGGTGAAAAGATCCAAGTCTGAAGGTGAAGCTCAACCAGTTGAAATGTGGATCCAAATAAATTTCCTTCACAGGGTTTCCAGGATCGTTCTTGTGTCTTAAATTAGATACTACAGTCAATACATGAATCATGATAGGGCACTGTCAAATCAAACACAAGCCTGTGCACACACCAGAAATGACATTCGCAACATGTGACCACAGTTGTCGGCCAAAAATATGACTGCCAAGATCTCTGCCAATTGCTTCGGTCAATTTTCTGTGTGCCCACTAAGTTATACACTGCCATTGGTGCCAACAACATGTTCCACCATTTTCACAAAATTGAAAATATGCTGATGGTCGCTCCTCTACCTCGATGCATCCAAGATGGATGTCCAGCTTTTCACACTCAACCTTGAGTGCACCATCTGGATGCTTATAGTGCATTGCATGTTGCCATACTTGTCACTTTGAATACAGAGTAGCGCTGATGGTCCTCTAGGTTTAGGCGTCTGATTTGAATGTCTCCTAGACAGCCCCCTTTGGAGGGATTCTCAATGAGGAGAAGACCCCAGAGTCATCTGCACACATGCTTGAGGGATAACATCTATCTGGTCTTGGGAAAGCCCCAGGATCCCCTGGAGGAGGTGGTAGCGCATGGATGGAGGGGGGGATTTTGCCTTCACTGCTTCCACTGCTGATAAAGACGGATGGACGGATAAAATCAGTCTTTGAGCTGCTGCCCCAGAAAATTGTTCGGGAGTTTTTTGGTTTTTTTTTGTGAATTCAATGGTCTCTTATAAGATTAACCTAGACTTGTATTTGACATTTCCAAGCAATCACTTAAATGTGCACTATTAAACAGTCTGCTTGGTATTTTATCTCTCAATGGTGGTGTGCTTTTGTTTTTATGCTGCAATAGCTGTGCAAGATAGGTGTCCCAGCTCACAGTTTAAATTATGTTGGGGAAAAGAAGCAACTTGAAATGACTGCAGTGTTAGCAAAAGTGTTGCTAACTGTAAGAATTTGTCTGTATTACTCATTCAAACGCATCTTCAATTGAACATCGTAATCTTTGACTACTTCAAAATGGGAAATATGCCCAATACTTCCCTGTATAAGTAATAAGACATTCACACACTACCAAACTGTGGTTATTTAACATGCCATAACCTTTACTTGTATCATCCACTCGACAAACAAGAGATTTACCCAATTAGCACCTTCCTGATTTATCAAATCCAATATAATCTGCTCAGAAAAGGTATGTTTCCTTCACTGGGTCCCACTCCATATGACCTCAAAACAAGACCAATTAACCAAAGCAATATTGTTTGACTTTGCCTTACATCAAGTGGAAGTCAGCAACTAAGTAACAAGCATTAATGCTTCAAATTTAATCAAATCCAAATATATTTGTTTTCCGTGAGTAGTGTTGTTTGTGCGGTAAACAAAGAAGACAAACGCAACCATCGCCAGTAATCTTAGCACATTCATGACCATGATTAGTTGATTGTGTGCATCCATGAGACATAATATTCACAAATTAAGACACATTCATTCATTAGCTGTGCTGCTTCTCCTTGCAGGGTCGGGGGCTGGAGCCAATCCCGTCTGACATCGGGCAAGAAGCAGGGTACGCTCTGAACAGGTCTCCAGAATAAAAGACAGGGGCAGTGACAATGCTGGCTGAAGTGTTGGTGCCTGTGTTTGCATGCTGGTGGGGGAGCCAGTCAGTTTCCTGGAGACGGGGTTGTTAATCAGTCTGTTATCCCTGAAGGGAACAGGTGAGGATGGGGAAGGTTAAGTAGTTGAGATTGTCCTTCAACCAGGAGATCCCTGTCTTTCCCATCTGCATGCGGAAGTGTCCTTGGGCAAGATACAGAACCCTGAATTGCCCCTAATAGAATATTGGAAGTCGCTAAATGATATGTAAAAGAAGGAAGAAAGACAGGTAGAAGTAAACTAGTTGTGGCCCTAGGGACAGGAGGATGTTGTAGTTGCTGAGAGTGTGAGGCCTTCTGTATTCTCCATTGTTTATGGCTGATGTGAAGTTGCTCCCACCCCCCAGTGATCCCACTGCTGATCTTTAAAATCCTGTTGAAGGGTTTCAGGTTGATGGCACTCATCCCTACAAACCACGAAGCAATATTGAAGGTCAGTACGGATTCCCCAAAGGATCTGCAGGAGTGACGGCCTCCTCGTGTTCCCGAATCAGAACAGGAATTGTTGTCATTTGGAGATCTATCTGATAACCATTGGTCTGAGAGGTGATCAGTGCAAGTGCCAAAGTATTTAAAATCCTCAACATGCTCTGGCTACTTGCCTCCAGAGCCGGAGCAGTGGGATGCTCACACTTGACTTTTTAGTGATATCAAATTCTGTTAGATGTTCCAGATGTCTTTAGTTTCAAATTTGAGCATGTACTTCTAATAATTCCTATATGTTGACACAATATTGGTATATACTTGAAGAGGAAAGGGCATTACATTATTTGTGCCATGGTGGAAACAAAAATTCAGCTCCTAAATGATTCATTTGTAAATTTGCTTCGGGAAGGCTACAATTATAACTTCGCAAAAAGATTTAAAAAATATCAAAGGGAGTAAAAAAGAAAGTTGCTGGCCCATTTAAAATTCCTAATATGCAGAGTTGTGCTCATTACTTCAGGAATTTCGCCTTTTATCCAACTGTATATTGCATCTTAACCAACATTTGATTGTAAGAGGTACACAGCCAGTTGTTTTTGCCTCTGCAATTTGTGCGATTTAGCAACCACAACTTTAATATCTTTCCCGTCTCTAGGTGCACTTTGGCTCAAAACACTATCCAACTATGTTCAGTCGTTCCCTCTGTTTTGCTCGGCATGTTTCGTTTTTTAAGTCCATTGCCAAACAAAAAAATATGTTTTGTGGCCAATGCACCTGTAACTCATTCTGTGGCCTCTTTGAAACTCCTGCTGCCTCATGTTGCTGTGTAAAGTCACATTAAAGAAGTTATTGTCAGACCTCTTAATCAAACCCATATCGCTGACTGCCATTCAAATTAATGACTCTCCTGTGCATTTGTAATAGTTATTCACCTACTTCAAAGCTGGAAACCTGTCTTTCATGTAGCATTTCCTTATATTGTCCACTTCTTTCACACCAAGTACTCCGTGTTTGTATCCAGTATGTGTTGTGCACATTTATGTCTGAGCTCAATACTGCAGTCAGTCAATTTGCTTCAATAATTGCTGTTACTCACTGAAGCCAACTATTTCATTCTTTATAGGACAGTGGGCAGTCCAGTCCCCCTCAAGCATTCTCGCTTCATTGAAATGGTTCAAATGACACTCTGGGAAACGGTGATGGAAACACATAAAGCAGAGGCAGGAGGCAGTATCGTCACTGAGCAGAATGACGCAAGATTTTATTGCTGATGCCCCAGGGCCTGAGCTGATAAAGGGCCAATGAGAACACTGCAAACTCCGAGACTTCAGGACCACTAGTTCCATGAATGCTGTCTGATTATTTCTTTTTAACTTGGTGCAGTAATTTTTAGCTCTAAATTGCTGAAATGTGCGTATTAGTTTCTGGAGTTTTAGTATGTTCTCCTCAGTAATACTGTTGGACTAGCTTAGTGATTATTCAGACAGTCTAACAGTTGAACATGTATGAAAAAATAAATGTATTATGCTGTATCATTTGGAGTTATTAACCAGTATAATTACTGTATATTATTCATATACCCCATTTTTACTGTCTCCCATTTGCTGTGACAGCACCATAGGTCATGTGTCATAAATCAATGAATCTGCAGCTGTTGGACAGCTCTGTAAATGTGTTGCTTTTTAAAATTTGAGTGATGACCTTATTTATATAGCACAGACTTCCAAAATGCTACTTAAAAAACAGCATATAACAGAAAATGGTGCAAACACTAAAATCATATCAATTTGAATTTCAAGGTAGAGCACAGGAGAAAACCGAAAAACAGATAAGAGCCTCTAAAGAGACTATGGAACAGTGAGAACCCTACCAGACATTCACTCAGGATTATGTCAAATTCAAATTACAAGACTTCTAAAGTCGTTTGATCACTGTGCAGTTCATAGTACATGACAGACTGGCAATGGGGGGTCACACACAACACAATCTTTCACCAGAAGATACCCCCCGACTAGTATGTCTGGTCTCCAAACTCCATTTGATCACGAACATGCAATTAGTGACACGGTAGGTAAGAATGATCCGGCTCACAGACTATCAAGCTGGAAAAGAGGTGATATGGAAATGGTTCAGTGGCAAGCCTCTTGACTTGTGTCTTTGAAAGGTTTGCATTTAGCGAAAGGCGATTGTGACTTTTGTCTATGAGTTCCAAAATGTGTCAGCTAGTGGAAAATCAGGGTAGAAATCAAGTTAATGTGTAATGTAGCGCAATAATTTTACTTGATCTCATTCAATATCAAGTTTTTGCTCACATTGCTTCAATAGGTTTTGCTTTTACTAACATTATTTACCATGTTAATGCAGTCCACAGTTCTACGCAACAAAACCTGAGTCAAAGTACCCAGTACAGTGTTACAGTGGTACCACCTCTATTTGATGGACTGCTGGAGAATTGCGGGAACATTCTCCTTCCTGAGAACATGTTGGCCCCCTGCCGCCGTGTCAGACCACAGTGAAAGGTGGGTGAGGGCGCTTCATGGCTGACACTGTGCTGGCGTGTTAGCATTAGGAGCTTTCAACAGAGTGTGTGAGCCGATGCTCCCATTAGGCTACTTCAGTGACGGAGCACAAGCCTTCTGTTATTTTTAGCCCGCCACACTTTCTGCATGTCGTCTTATTAAGAGAGCTTTCAGGCACGGGGAAGAAGAAAAAATAACACACACAAGGAAATATTAGGTAATGATGTGGAATTATCAATTCATGTGTTACATTAATGTAACACACTGATGTTCATTAAAATGAATGTAGACATAGTTAATTATAAAACAAAGCATGGTCTTTGTTCATCCACATCCTAATTCAATCTCACTACCGTGCTAAATATGTACAGGTTGCACCTATGGCACATTTAATAGACCGTTTTCTATATCGTGTCATAAGAATTGTTTAATGTCTCAAACCAGAGAGCACTGAAGCTAACATAGGGGAACTGTAAAATTAGCTCCTGCATCAACTCGACCCAGACAGAAGACCTTGCGCCTTCCTGTTGACACTGCAAACAGTGAAGGCAGCGACTGCCTGCTGTCTGAAAGCACTTTTATAGCTGACGCTGTTGAATGTGCATAAAGACACTTTTAGGTGTATTCGCTATTTGACAACGAGAGGGTAGAATCGTTCTGTCTTTTTTCTCCAGACTTCTGCATCTGTACCTCGGCATTGAGCACCGAGCCTGTGGTATCTCACTGATAAACGGGGAAATGCAACAAAGTACATAAGATATGATATGATAAGAAGCTATATTGATCCAATGCTGGAGAAATTCACTTGTTACATTAACAGTAAAAACGAGGCAGACAAGAGATAAATACAAATACAGAGAATATGTACACAATATACACCTTTCACTAAAGACAGAGAGAAACGGATTTGAGTAAAGTGCAGTGGTACAGGACGATTACATAAGGATGTATAGGCTAATGTATTTCCACGTATTTATAAGGATATATGAAACTAAACGTGTAAATATATGCATATATAGACAGGTATGGTATACAGTATTAATAGGAGTTTAAAAATTGTCTGTTCATACATATGTAAATGCATTAAACTTAGCTCTAATATACCATATAATAGTATAATATACAGTCTTATTAAATAAAGATGTGTGTAAATACTGTATATGAACAGGTATGGATTTGCAATGGTATACAATATAATATAAATACAACTATTATATCCGTTATTGTTTTGCATGAATAATCAAGTAATGTCAGAATATGTTTTGAGCAGAACAAGTACTTTGATGCATCAAGGAGATTTAGCTTTTAGTATTCAGAACTCTAACCTAATAAACATATAGTTGCAAATCTCAACATTTGCACGAAAATTATATAAGAGGTATTTTGTGCAAACTGCATATCAGTACACATTAGTCATGCTTGTGACTGTTTGATACTTCATAAAGTTGTATGTGGGATTTACTCACAATAGATAACAGCAGCTGCTTCATGGCGAACATATTACTCATGCGTTTTTAAAAAAATGTTGGTGAACACATGAAGCATTAGATTCAGAAAAAGTATCTTGTCTACTCTGGCAGAAAACAAATGCTCTCTCTCATTATGTTTCCATACTTCCTTCAATTCTAATTGTTGCCAGCTTTTTGTTAAACGACTGCAAACAGCCTTGAATATTATCTTACCTCTCACTCCACATTTCCATCCCACTGTCCACTTTTGGCACCGAGTTCATATATTTGCTTGGCCCCCGTGCTTTGAGATTAGCTGTGACAGTTATGCTAATGCATCCCCTTCGCTTGGCCCTGGCTCTTTTATGCCTAGACCCAAACTATCAGTCAGACTCTTTAATTGAATTAATTGGGGGGAAAAGTGGGATCACAGTGGAGTAAGAGTTGCAGAGTGGTGACGGACGGCCTCACGCTGATGCCTTTTGTTGATGATGGACTTGAAGGACAAGCTGGAAATGTTGTTCAGCTGACCGGAAGGCAGAGAATTCACATTTGGCATTTGTAGCAGCACTTTTATCTGCATTTGTTTCAATGCAGATTAATACACATATTCAAGCACATACCCTTTCTCTCACTCCATCTCTCTCGAACACACACACACACAGGACTGTCGCATGGCTCTGTCCCCAGGGAGACTTCCACTGCCTTGAAGTTGGCAGCACCACCAATCGCAATCTTCCAAGGCTGCAAGAACAGAACGACTGCACCCTGCTGTATCTAAATATCACTGCCACTGTTGGACTGTGTGTGTGTGTGCGTGTTAGTCACACAGATCCTGTCTCATAGGGAAGCCGACGAATGATTAATTATTTTCCCTTCATTATTTTTTGCGTTGGTTCTTCCTATTAACAGCACTCACGCCATCACAGATAACGCCATCTAGCTGCTTTTGCCAGCAGCACTCAAGACAAGCCCCCGGGTAGATTTACACCACAGCAGATTTACATCAAGATGCACGTATCATATGTAGCCGCAATGAGGCTTGCTGACATCATCCCCCCGTGATCAGATCAAAACAAAGTGAGAACAAGGCGAGCGGCAGAATTCAAAGGAGGCGAGCGAGACAAGGAAAGAGGAGAGAAACCGACAGTGGAAGAAGAGAGATGAAATGGAGAAGAGGGAAAAAAAGAGGAGAAAAAGCAGTCTGACTAAGCAAGACGAGCCTGTTATGAAACAGCAATAGGCTGCATACCGACTGGCTTCTGAGATTGATTTATAAATGTGAGCCGACAGCTGAAGACGAGTGAAAAACAAACTTTCTGGTTTTGCTGCCAACACTCGTCAGAGGCTCGCAGGCATATTATTCACTGTCATGTGATGCAAGTTGTAACAGTGATTTTGGCTCCCAGTGGATTTGTCCAAATAAAATCCAAGTATGTTTTTCCTTACATTGAGCTGTTTATTTTCTTTATACACAAAAGACCATATATTATGTGTCTAATTTCTTCAAGACGAGAAATATTTTATAATCATGGTTATATGGATAATTAGGCTTAACCTTTCTGAAATTAAAAGCAGTGTTAACATTTTGCATCCATATATGTATATATATATTTTTTTTTTAATATGTTGTGTTTATATATGTTATAATATACTACATATCCTTTAAATTGTTTCCTTTGAATCCTAGTAGCTATGCCCCAAAACATACATTGAGCAAAATTGTGACAAATAGTCTTCTGACATTCTAATAGATTAGCTAGAGTGTGGGCGTTGCACATCCGTGATCTATGATACACCCCCGCTGCAGCTCGGAGTGAGACAAAGATCTTTTTTTTCTTATTTCTGACATAACCAACAACAAACACAAACTTGTGTTATTAAACATTTCACATCTCACTTACTTCGGTCATATTACTTAAGTGTGTATGCGTTGCCAAACAACTGTCAACTGGATTTACTCACCCCTCCAGCCTACACACACACTCACACACATTCTCTCTCTTTCCCTTACTCCACCTCATGCTCGCTCCACGGGAGACTGATGCAGTGGCTGATTGTGTGGGAAGTTCCTCTGTCATCATTAGCAGGGTTGGAGGCACTTGTCAGGGGCCACATTAAGGAGTTTCCTATGGACTCGCCTTTGCCTAGCCGGTCACGGAGGAACGCTGAGAGGGGTCAGCGGCACACCCGTCTTATTGTAGGGAAAAAATCAATCGGGTTGCAGACTGCTCTACCAGCAAGCTAGGATGTCTCATTTTACAATGCATGTGTCTATTACACATTTGTTTTTCCTTATTAGATTGCCACGATCACACTGAAAAGCAGCAAAGTCAATAAGTGTGGAAAAAAGCTGTTTTGTACATACAAGGTGAATGGGATTGGCTGCCTCACCTAGAGCAACAAGCACTGAGATCCTCTTGAGCAAGGCAGTGTGCAGTTAATTGCACAAGAGGACTGGAGCTATATGTTGTAGCTGTGAGGCATGAATGCAAATCAATGTGCTGCTGAGCCAGCAGCAGAAATGACCAGACTGTGCAAAAGTGGAGGTAGAGAAGGCAGAGAAGAAAAGAAACAAGAACCTGCTGAAGAGAGATAATATCAAGATTTGAGCCTGAACCCCGTGTGCTCGTCCTAAACCTCAGATCACATTGTTCCCGAAGACCTGGACGGAAAAGCGCCAGCACATATATCTCCAACCTTTTTACGGCTCAGCCTTTCCCAGCAGTCATCATTATGCAGGATGGAAGCAGAGACACGTAAAAGAGCGCATGAAATAATTCAACTGTCCCTCAAAACATTATTTTCCGACAGTGAGCCATACATCACGCAGCAACAGAAGATTAAAATGCAACAGGGAGAGAGGGAAAAAATGTCAGCGGTAACCATATACCTTGATGGCGATGGCTTTGTGTCATCTTAAAATTGCTCAATCGGTGGAGCCCAATAGGCGTAGATGATCGTATCATAACATTATAAACATAAGCTATGACAAACACATCAACATAATGCTCTGTGCACACACATCACAAACACGCACACGCTCGTCCCAGGAATGTGTTTTTATCAGTCAGATTTCCCGCCGGCGTTCAAAATACAGATGTTACAGAAAGTCAAACCACCCAATGATTTTTGAATTAATTGCTCGCTTGAAAATCAAAATCACGTTAATGCTAATGTCCATGTGCATGTTTGTGGGTTTTATCATTGTGTTAACATGTTCGGGACACGGACAAGGACACAGGAATAAGATTATGGCTTTTTCTTCATTACTTAAACATGAATTAATTTTGGCTTTACATTAAGAAAGGACCAACTCACAGAATATGAATCACTAGACTCCCCCCCTCAAGGTTTTTGGAAAGTTTCCGCTCATTGTTTTGGTTTTACGGTTTGCAAATTTAACAATGTGCCAGCACTGTAGTGTGCTTACAGGTTTTATTGTGGCCCTGTGGCCAGAAAATAAATGAATTACTACAGATTTAAGATATTTAGTTAAGAAAGTGGCGGCATGTTTTGTAGGAAAGACTTTAACTTTATTGTGTTGGTTTATTTTATGCAGTATGATGTTATGCATTACTGTTAACTGCTGTTTTTTGATTAACATCATTGTAACATTTCAAAACCACATTTTACAGTACAGACTGTGATCATTGATGTATATTTGTACTCGCACTGTAATTAATTTATACATGAGTATTCCTGACTGCGCATGTACCACACATTTACTAGAAATGTCCTGTGTAAAACCTTTGCAAGTGTGATTTTTTGTACTTTGTGTATGGACTAATCTTTGGGAGAGCATAGCTTTAGATAGAGAGCCTCTGAATGGGGGAAGTGAGTGTTTTCAAGCCAAAGCTCGGCACGTCAAGGAGATTAATGTGCTGCTATTGTCTCCGGTTCTCATCAGAACACTTTTATCTGCAGAAAATGACAGAGCTTGCACTTTTCATTATGTACGTTAGCTAGCGAGCCGCGCTCCACGCCCCTCTCAGCCCCCCACTTTCCCTTTCAAAAAAGGATGGCTTCGGGTGGTGTTGTGTGTGTGTTTGTGTGTCTGAGGCAAAGAGAGGAGGAAGGAGAGGATGAGATTGCGCAAGTACAGTTTATGCACGACCCCGTGTGTGCACGCTTGTGTGTATCCAGGCCTCATTTGTATGGCCCACTTGTCATTCTTGACTTCTGAATAAAATTTGACACAATAATTGATGTTTTATGTCTCGCAAACACGGACATGGAGAATATGTATTACTCTGGAGACGGCATTGATTGTTTGAAGTGTCTCTGAAAAATGGGATGACAACTGTAGAACCAGAGTGTGTGTGCATGTGTCTTTGTTCTTCCCTCTAAAGTCCCTCAAGCTGAGTGGCTAGTTTGTGTTCCCGTGCAAAATTAGTAGAATATAAAACTCCCGGCTCTGTTGAGCCAATCAACGGATGAAAGTGTTGCAATACCATGTGTGCGTCCAACTCACACAAACCGAGGCGCTCGTAGCCTTTTCTCCGATTTGAAAGTATAATTAGGTTTAGACCATTAGTGCTTTTTCCAGCCAAGAACATCATTCACTTTCTGAAATGTCTACTTCTTTGCTCTGTTGAAAGAGATGTAAACAATATCATCTAGGACAAAGCCTTTTGAACTAAATGTATTTAACCATCTGATGGATTTTATTTTAAAGCTTCTAGTTAGTATGCTTCAAACTTCTGCGACTGCCACAGAAGGAAAACAAGTCCACTGCACAAAGTGTAAGGGGTCTGAAACTTTGAATAAATTGCATCAACCATGTGTTATGAGAAGTTATTAAATTCTTACTTTTTAAAAAATGGAATGGTTTTAATGAGAGTCAGAAATTACTCATATTACATTTCATTTCAAGAGGGCTGTTTTGCCACTATGGCACCCACTTACATTACAGCTTCCATTCACTTTACAAGAAAATAACAGGCAATATTTTATCCTCAATTTTCAACAGTAGGGGGGGGTCATTTTATCCATGACTGTTCCAAAAACTTAACTGTGCTTTGACGACTAGGTCATCTATGGCTTTAGTGATTTTACCCAATTCACAATATTTGTTTTTGTGCCTGAACTAAGTGGCAATCCACCGTGACGTCACCCATTGGTTTGTGAGCTTTGGCTTTGAAGCCTCAAATTCGACATTTTGTCCAGCGCCTGAAGTAACCATTTTGCGAGGCAGCGGAGAGCAAGCCTGACTGAGAGCACTCGGACCCCCTGTGACCTACACCCATTGGGCGGTACTTGTTGTCGGTCACAAAGTATCCATGCCCCAATGCATGCTGCACTTTATCGTCTATTTCCCTCTAAATCCGACAATAATTTACAAAATGAACATCATGTTGCATTGGAAAAGACTTGAATCTAGAGATTGGGGTCATAAACCTCTCAGGAACATTTTTACTGATGTTATTAATCACGTGAGAGTGGTTCTGTCATGGACGTCTATAAAAACGGACTTCTTTTTGCAACCACTGAAGGTCAGTCAAGAGAATACAGGTTTCATGCACTTCTGTATCAGCTTAACTTTCTGTACTGAGTCGATGTCTGTATGTCTGCAGACTATTGCCTGAACCTAACCAGCCCAGGACAGTTCCACATCCTAGACCAGATGTTCATTATTGTTACCATGACAACAAAGGTTTGCTAAACCTGCTGTAGGTTAACTGTCAAGTCCTCCACCCTAGAGGTTGCTCATCTTTTATCTACAACATCTGAACCACCGCTGTGAGTGGAACATATGAACTGTAATTTAAACAAAATGTTCCAAACGCCAAAAAGGTAAAATGAAGTCCACGGATGCCGTGTTGCACACTTAAAAGATGATTTTTTTTCTTTACGGGTAGATCCAGGCTGCAGTCGTGTGTGACTGATACTCAGGCAATGAGGAAATCTGTGTGTGCATCAGTGTTAGTGGAAAATGAGATCAAGAAGCCACGCAGGGATGTGAACAAAGCATGCACTCAGCAGAAGTCAGTCTCGACATCCATTTGATCAAAGGTTTATAGATTTAATAGCAGAAAACTTTGATGCCACTACAACAGCCAATCAATCTCTTTGACATGTACCGCCATACTTCATTTTAAGCCATTGCACTTTAGAAGGCACTCTTCAGATGTGAACAATTTAGAATTTTTACCATAAGACCATACAAATGTCTTATGTGGATAATAACACCACGTTTCTAGAACAAAGAGTCCCTTTTCTGTGCTCTCACTCAAGCATTATACCTGCAGCGGAATTAATCACTCCCATGGACTGGCATTTCAGTTAAGGCTGCGTCGTCGCTGCGTCATCAATAGATTCATTTAGTAATTATTTAGAGATGGAGAGGGAAGCTGAGAAGGAAACAGAGAGCAAGAGAGGCACAGAGGGAGGCAGGAGTGGACTCAAGATGCAAATATGTTGATAATTACATGTTATTAGATCCTTAAAGAATGCAACAGAGAGCATGAGCAAGACGTCATTGATTTAAAAAAACGAAAATTGAAAGGGTTATCAACTTATCCACCATCCTCGGCGAGCAGAGAGTGCAACTGTGCATATCACAACATTAGCAGTCTCAACACTGACACGCAAACAGCAACAGCGCCATTACGGCCATTTTGAATTTGGTTGGAGAAGTGGACTGAACTTCTACTTATGGACACCGGGCAGATCTATATGTGAGGGGTGTGAAAATATGTATATTTAATTTAGTTCCTAGTAAAACCGGTAGTGAATGGAGAAAATACTCAACCATCGCTGCTGATTATGGAGAGCGGCTAACTATTATTATTGTTACTATAACATATATTATAACGGCTTTTTCACACATATATTTTTAAAACAAATTGACATATTCACAAGGTTAACGTTAGCACATTTAAATATATGTATACACACACAGACATATATATATATATATATATATATATAAGTATATGTATATATAGATATATGTGTATGCATGTATGCATACATATATGTAAAGAAAATTACTTTTGACTTTCCACCGTATTTTTGTTTTCAAGACACTTTCAAAGGCGTTTCTCTTTATAGTCAATAGGGAGACAGGTCATATTTATTTAAATCATGAAATAGTAGTAATAGTAGATAAATCCCAGTTAGTATTTCTTTATTAAATCTTAATTCGGTCTCTTAAATCTCTCTTTGTATTAATACCTTTACATTTGATGATTAGTCAGTGCCTGAAAAGATATGTTTCAGAACCCAGTGGAACAACTGCTGATAGGTTTGCTCTATTCTCTATAACAGATGGTTCACTGACAGACAGCTGAATAGTTGGCATCTTTGTGTGTCTTATGACTCGTCGAGTCCCTTTCACTGTCAAACATACCTCTGTGTTTAGCTCCAACCATGTGCAGTTTACTTCTCTTGTGTGGATGAGTGCAGAGGGAAGACGGATACAGAAGCAGTAGATGAAGCCTTCTTAACTTACTGCACAGCTGAACTGGGACATGCAATGTCAGCCAGTCATTTAATTCCAATTTATCATGGCCTGTCATGGGTTATATAATAATTAATCATCTGTGCCAATTAGTCCCAACAAACTGCTGAGTAGGGGCAATAAATAGCCGGATGGTTTACTTTATATCTCAGTGCATCCCATTTACCAACAAACACGAGCCAGATCCAGGCGTGGAATTTTTCGTTTTCGCTTTATTTACACATATGGAGACTTTGATTGGATGCAGCACAATGGCTCAGCTCTGTAATCCGAGCGGAGTGAAGTGTTGAGGTTGATCAGCCTGATGGACACTGCCAGGCTCCTAATGCAGTGTGGACTGGCTAATCAGGAGGACAGGGAGGAATCCCAGCAGGCTGGTTGGACCGGTCTGGATGGAACAGATTTATAAAGTGACCAGGTTGACTTGCCACGCGAAATCACTGCTGGTGGTCCATATGGCAGACTGTCATTTTCTCTGTGTCCGGCTGGCACACACACAGACACACACCATGTACTGCTACTGCAATGGCCCAACAAACACACCAGATCAGACTGCAGCCGCTTTTTACAGTGGTCGAGCTCAGGTTTGTTCTCCAATCTTGCACATAAAGCAGAAAAACCAAATATAGGAAAACAAGAAATGGTGCCATGCGGAGTTACTGACTGCCAGCTGCCAGCTTGTTCGTGCAATAACAGAGATGAAGCAGAATCATTAAAGTATGTAAAGCTGGACTCGAACATAGTCCTGAAATGTATATTATATTATATCGACCATAATAATCTGTATTTAAAACTGAAATTGTGATTTTGTAATTATTTCCATTGTGACTTGGTATTTTGGAAAGGATCCTGTGATGGGTTGGCGAACAGTACAGGGTGTACCCCGCCTCTTGCCCAGTGTCAGCCGGGATTGGCTCCAGCCCCCCCCCCCCAGGACCCTCCAAGTATAAGCAGTATAGATAATAAACAGATGGATTTTGGATAGGAAGTTAATTATCAGTGCTGGCACTTTATTTTATAATTTTGGCAGTTTCTCACTTTTCTTTTCCCGGAGGGTCACAACTGTGACGACCTGCTGTATGCCCACCCCTTGTGCAATTCAAATTAAAATGAGATACATCAAGGCTATAGCCTTAGCTGTCATTGGAATTAATGAATTACTGGTCATTAATTATGAATTACTCACCAACATTGTTAACTGTATAGAATATAAAGGCCAATGCAGCTGTAGGTCTTCAACCACACCAAATGAGAAATCTGAATATAACGAATATTATTTTCTTCTGATGGTTTTTATTCAAAAATGACATTAAGGCAGCTAGAGGGTTAATGGTATCCAAATGCAAAAATATATATATATACTAGTAATAATTCTCAACCTGTAGCCCTAACTTTCCAGGAGCACTTTTAGTGGGATAAAATAAATTTGTCTGCACTATCATGACTTTTTGGACTTTTGATTTTACGCACTATGAATGCTTATGTATGTTCTTTGTATATTTGGATCTCTCTTTGTTTGCACTTTGTGTGCTCCGTTTTTTATTTTGAAACTTCTGTCCTTAAGTGTGTCTCCCTGACTTTACTGCCATTCTTTTTCTGACAGGTGGCTATTTGGTGAAAGGTCCCAATGTAAGAATGCATTACTTAAGCTTATTCAATTGGAACATTCTCAATCAAGTTCTCATAATTAAAGGATATATGGACACATAGGACATATTCACGTTCATAATTTTACTTGATTTGAGGGTTTGGTTTTGACTCATGTCTCTGGCGTAAAGCCCAGTCTGCTCTGATTGACCAGCTCTGGCATTATCTGGCTTTGTTAGGGGGGATGCCAGACAAGACTGCAGACACTATGCAAATGTGGGGTATCGTGATGTAACCTGACATCAGAGGAGGAGAGGAGCTCTTATATGCACTTTTATGTGCACAAAAAACGACAAAGCACTGGAGGATATTTCAGTCTGTGTATGTCATAGTTTTTCTCCCACATTCTCATATATGTGGTTGAAAAGTCTGTTTCTTTGATTTTAGTGTATTAACTTGTCAGCCTCTCGTCATATGTTTTTTATTCTGCACTGTACAAGTTAGTGATTTTTTACAATGAAAAACAAGTTACAAAATAAATAATGTTCAGAAAGATGTACAGGAGGTCGATGAAATATATCTACCTTAACATAAATCTCAGTTTATCTGCAGCCAACTTAATTGTCCTCAGCGTTGATCGACCCATAAAGTGGATTAATACCTTCAGTGTAAAGAAAACAGTAGCATGCAGCACGGGAATGTCAGTAACTGAAAATAGGGAAATTGATTGAACAGACAAGCTTTACAAGGGCATATATTTCACAGCTGCCCGGATGAGCAGCTGCGAAAGAGCCATTGAACCCTGAAATGGGATTTCTCCTATTTAAAACACCTCGTTCGACGATGTTCACATGCTGGAGTTAGATCCATGGCGAAATGCAGAAATGCATTTAAATAACATGCAAATCACAGTGAGGTAACCACTTCAAGAATGCGCTGAGCCAAAAGACGAATGTTTTTTTTTGGTGCTGTTTTGAAGAAAGCAAATTCACCATAGACAGTCTGAGCTGGGGGTCCATGTGTTTGTCTGTAAAGTAGCACAAGCAGCATATTTCTTACTTTCTGATGCACTGCACACACTTCAACTGGCCTTAGTCCATCACTGAATAGATGCATTAACTGATTCAATCAGAGAGTTGCATGGGAAAAGTGTATCTAATCCCCACAGAAAATTGGATCCACTTGAAGATTCAAGGCCAGCGAGTCATTAATTGTTATCCCAAAAAAAGCACATTGAATCCCTCCACCACTCTGGATATCTCCATGGAGGCTGAGATAGGGAACTGGCCAAATTAAGATACGGGGTGTTAGCGAACGTCCCTCGTTGGAGGAAGGGAGTTCAGTTCGGGTCTCTGGGGAGGGAAGTGGATCACAGTCTTTTCCTAGGTGTCATTTGATTCTAAGCGACCGAGGGGACCTCCATTTAAGGAAGAAACCATTCAGGGCAGCACTGGTTAGATTGAGAGAGGGAAAAAAGAGAGGAACACGGGAGGACAAATCATGCATAGTTGGGAGGCAGTTTGAGGCAAAAAACTTGAAAAGTTTCAGAAAACATTTTTCTTGTTTAGTCGCCGGGAGCCATGTATACAAGAATGTCCTCAGAGGGAAACAATGAAAGGCCATGTTGTGTATGACACCTGAGCAAAAGAGTTTTAACAAAAATAGTCTCATGCAGGCAAAGCTCTCTCTTTTCCTCTCCGTGGTTCAAAGCATCTTTGTTAAGCATGTGTTTGTTTTGGAAAATTGTTAATGTTAAAGTGGCCATGCATCTAAAATAAGTAACGCGTATAAGGCTTCCTCCCCCAGCTTTTGGAAACGTACACCTCCTACTTGGAACATAAGATGCTCAGAATGTAAAGGGTGCAGAGCAGCTCCTTTTGCATAATACAGCACAGAATCTGATCCTTCTCCTTTATCTCAATGCTATTTTTATCTACTTTTGATCAGAGATGCTCAGTTTTTAAAGATGAGCACGAACAGAGGAATTTTGGCAGGAGTGACACGCCGGCATAGACGGTTCTGGATGAAAGGGATTCTTGAATATTCAAGCAAACATCTCAATAAAAGTAAGAAAGTTGAAGGAGGTTCGTTAATGATGAATCCTTCTTTTTTTATGATTTTTGACAAGAATGGGCACTGTACCCTGCAGAGGGCTGCAGAGGGCCGCCCCTATCAGTGGGTGATAAGTTGGGGTCTACACGTTTGGATGAAGGGTGGAACAAACTGGGAAAACGTAGGTTGGTCTGATTTAGTGCCTTGCTTTGTGGTAACTCAGGGGATTAATGTCGTATGACTAGACATCGCTTCATTTTGCATCCAACACTTGTTCATGTGTGACTGTCTACTCTTCTGACTCTCATTCTAGTCTTAAAATGTAAATGTTTGAAATAGGAAGCACGCTTTTATAAAACAATATATCCAACAAGGCAACAAGCAGCATTTGCAGCAAGTAGACACAATCACAATGCAGTCTTTGGCTGGATTATTATAGTGTTGACTTATGTCAATGCAAAACAGTTGCAAAATGGAAACATCAATTGTGTGCCCGTGTCTTTTTGCGTGGCTGCCCCACACACACCTGTGGCTTGTTTGTGTCTGAGACCCCGGATCCAAATCTCCAGTTAATCAGACAGAAGTAATTAGGAATTGTTTGCACAGGCGGAGAGCAATTGTTTGCCCAGATGGAGAGCTCAAACCTCCCGAAGTGTTACCTGCGCTGTGTGACACGACGCTGCTTTGAAATTCCATCACAAATTAAATCTTTAGTTTGTGATATCTCATTCCTTCGACTCATCTTATCTCATGTTCCCACTTAAGAAGTTGCCTCAGAGTGTTGATAAGAAGCAGAGGGGGAGAACACTGCGATCCTGCTCCAGACAGATTAATTCATCGGGGGCGAAGGGGGAAAAAAACATTCGCCTTTTGCCACGTGGTGGCTAGGCATGCGATAATGTCTGTGATAGCAGGGGGGTGGGAGGAAGATTTAATGTGCCACAGGCGATTGACTTGACACATGTGCATGCGGGATGTGCTGAATGGAGCAAAAGCCAGAGATTTCTGATGTATGTGACAGTGATCTCATGACTGAAGAAAAATGAGAAATGATGGGTGAGGCTGGTATAAAAGCAATGTTGAATGAAATCCTTTGCATATAAAAGAGGAGAGTGATAATAGGGGGATTATGGAATGTATTTAGGGATGCAGAGTTTGGTGTGTGCAAATCTGACCACTGCTGGGATGGCGTCATGTGAAACTGCCCACCCATAACCATTCTGAAATCTAACCCAACAAAAAGAATGAAAAGCATCAGAGGGGTTATGTATAGCCTGTAAAAGGTTTGTCACAACTCTAATTAAATGTTTCCTCCATGTAGAGTTGTGTTCAGCGCTCTTTGCTCCACTGCCACACGAACACTCTGCAGCATCGGGACAAATGCACATCAAGCATCACACGAGAAGCTTTTACCCCCCCCCCAATCAGCCCCAAAAGCTTTCAATGCAGCCTCTTCACCGGGGTCGGCAGCTCTCCTGCATCCTTTTGGCCACTCTTGGCTCCCTCCCACAAATAAAAGGCAGCATGAAATTATACATCTTTTTAATTCCATAAAACCTTTTTGAAATGTTCCAACCACAGCTACATGGTGTTTCAGGGATGTTGTGGCGAGACGCCATTCTCTCTATTATAAGTGTGCATACAATGGAATTATTTTTTTTTATTATTTTTTTGCGAAAAAAAAAGTTAATTCAGCTTGCTTGTCCTCAGCCAGTCAACCTGATGTGTTATAGTGATGCATTCAGAATCAGAAAGCCTATGTTACAAAGTAGAGAGCTCTGCCAGACAAGGAATCATGTTGCGTTATAGGAAATACGGGATTTTATGATTTTGGAGCTCAACTTATATTAAGGGATGAAAGTTGAGATTTTTCAACCTCTGCTAGGTCGAAAAAAAAAATCATTTTTTTTTCGTAAATCCCCCCAACTGTATACTAATTGGTGGATTACTCCTTGAAATATCTGACACTGTCTGAATTTTAACGCTGGCTGTCATTGGTTTGCCAAGCTCGAACTTGGACATGTCTTGTGGTTCTTATTTTTTGTTTTTTTTCGTGTCAACCCATTTCTTCTCCAACATTGTCAACTGTCTTCCACGACAGCTCAACATTGCACAGCGTATAAGAGCCTTAGGTAAGGAATTAAATGTTTGTGAGGCATGTCAAGTCACTTTTATTTATGTAGGCCCAAAATCACTAAAATTGCCTCGGAGGGCTTTAGAGTGTGTACAACACAACACGCAGTCTATCATTAGCCCCTTTAGTGAGTTCTTTCGGTGTTACAATATAATGTGTGCTGACAATTTGGTTGATGATTTATCACCCACAGTGTGTTGGAGATGTCAACAATTTACTTTTGTGCCTTTTTTTATGAAAACCACAATCCTATACTGCAAAGCAAGAAAAGGAAGAACAAACTTGCTGCTTCTGTACCAAGGCAACATCTTTCTCTTTCTCTGGCCTCTATCCGGATATTATTGAGCTTTTGGTAATTCCTGTTTCCATGGCAACATGAGTCGAGACATTCTGTGGACGATGGGGAGGTGGAGTGAGAGAAAGTGTGTAAATGTGCAGGCAGTTTGAGGAGTTCTCTCCAAAGTCTTTTTATTTGTTAATGTTATATGAACACTGAGCAAGTCACATTCAAGTTAGACAAGTCAGTGAATAAGTGTCTCCAAAGTGATAATGAAAGAAAATGAACTTTTGATTTTTGCAATTTAGGATCAGCATTTTTGGGAAAATCCTCTTTTTAGCAAAGAGATGCTTAATCAATGAACTTTTCTTGAATTTCGAGAATCTGAATATAGTTTCAAAACAATTTAAACTACACTTGGGTTTGATTTGAATCCCGAAAGTAGGGCAGGAGGAAGAAAGAAACCCAGTGAGCAGAAAGCCACAAGGCATTCAAGGTAAATCGTTCAAGAAAAACTGCAGTTTATCAATTTAGGGATTTTTTTCTTCTTCACTACACTTCCAAGCAATCAAGACCATTATGTGATTTTCCTGAGAGAATTCCGACACATAACAAAACCATATTTTTCAGCCATTGTTGATGCTGGGGCGAGGCAAGCTCAGCCTCCACACATGTTGCCACTTCCTTCCTGTCCTCAAATAACATGACACCTCTCACTTGCCTCGATTTTCCCTACGCATTGCTAGTTTCTTATTCCTAAAGGGAATTATTCATTGTCGCGTTTTCTGAGCCGTGGGGAAACACATGCACGTCATGTTGATGGAAATACAAGCATGCATATAGGTAAATATAGGAGCTGAGAAGAAATTCCACATGGAGAGGTCTAAAAATAATAACAAATATCATGTTATTACAATAAGAATAGTCATGCCCCATGAGCAACGAACCTGACATTTGAAAACCAGTGACTCAGTCCTGTCATAACAGCAAAAACCCTTTCTTTTTTTGCAAATGATGTGCCTTCTCGAAACCTTTCGTCACCACTTTGATCAGCAAATGCCACGGCCTCAGTTCACGCCCAAACATGTGCCCAAAATGTCTTCAAAATAGCAGAGAGGTTTTTGAAGAATAAAAAGTAAAAAGTTTTCTATTAAACGTTTAAAAAAAAAAATTCTCACCTCTGACAGTGTTGAATGCTTTACACTGAGCGCTACTGCAACAATAATGCTGGGTGATGACCCATCGCTGCTTTAATGGCTGCCTGACAACCTTTCAGTTACCTGCTGGTAAAAGCCTGACTGAATAATAGAACATTTTTCAACATATTATTGTATACACTTTCAGTCAATTTGGTATAATTCAAGCAGTATGTGATGATTTTATGGAGACAAAAGTAAAACATCTATCAAGCTGTTGCTCTGACTATGTACTTTCCAACTTGCTCAGCCTGATTCTGGCAGTTTAAGCTATCAGTCAGTTTTGAACCCACTCACCAAAGTTAGAGTTCAGTGTGAGTGTTTTTTGGGGGGCAATCAAAAGGAATACATGCTTCCTATTCCAAGTCAGTGTACCATCAACAATTGAAGATGCCATTTTAAGGTATAAAACATTGGACAGTGTTGCTTTCCATGGAACAGTGTGGATTTTGCAGTCAGCAAGAATTGCTCAGACCAATACTTTGGGGAACAGACAACATAGGAGAGCCACTCAAACCTCAGATGGTTTGAAAGAGGGATGAAAGAAGCCATCTTTGTCAACTTGGAAAAATAACCATTTGGCGGAGTAGGTTGTCTCAGGCACCAACTTTCTGCCACCTACAATATCCATCCACACCACAACTCATGTGAGCTTAATGACTCACAACAACAAAAAGCAGCCAGTTTCAGAAGCAATACACAAATGTATATTCACAAATATTTTATATAGTTTTTAATATCTGTGGAAAACGTCAGAATTGTAGTGAATTGGATGTATGTAATTAATTTCATCATGTCATTCAATCATTGTAAATGGGTTGTAATGATATTTTTCGACAGTTAAGTGACGAAAGGAGTTTCACAGAGGAGTTAAATGTATTGTTGGTACATTTCGTGAAAGTGTTTGAATACACTGTGAAACGGTCAAGCAAGCATTTAGCTGCCATCAGTCAGATGTGTTTTGGAGGCTGTGGGGCCTACATCAATAATAATAATAATAATAATTGTATTTGTAATGAATGTTGAGTCAAGACGCACATCAGGACTTTGACAGTTCAAGCATTTCTGTTCTACTCAAGATGCTTTTCTATTCAGGATATGCTGTCAGCGGTGTTATACGAGTATATTTACACATGAATACTTGTGTAACCAGAGAAGACAGAAGTTCATGCACATTGGTAAGACACTCTAACCCTTAATAGAGTTCTTATTTTGGACTTAACAAACCGTAATTGTTCTATTATCTTAACCATGTGTTTTTTATTTAAGACATAACAATGACGGTTGGGTATATCAGATGCTGTCGGGGCACTATTTTAGGAGACACTCCTGTGGGTCCTATCAGAGCAGCGGAACAAACAACACATTTGTTGGTTCAGGTTGGAGGACTCGTTGATTTATTTACTCTACAAGCTCAGGTCATTTGGGAATTTTTGCGGCTGCCCATTTCTGTTCCCAAGCATTAGTCATGATTCTCGCCGAGACGTCACGGAGGTCATATTACACTGAAGGCGGATCTTTTAGATGACGTCCAAATTGGAAGCAGTTCCAGCCTCATGAGCCAGTGGGAAAGATGACACAGACGTTAATAGTGGCACTAATGAACATAGATGATGCATACGATAAGGACCTTGTCTGTGTGTTTCCTTGGAGCCGCGAACAGCGGACAACATCGGGCGAACGTGATACAGAACGAGGGCGCAAAAAGAAGTCATTATTCCTCATTTAATAGAATATTAGACCTGGCCTTCAAACCACCTTTTGCTCTCTCTGGTGTCGGTCTTTTTTATGATTGCTCCTGAGGAGAGCCACGAGTTGTTGAGTGCAATATTTTAGCATTTAGTGTGATTCATCTATTACGGTACCTGACAAAAAATGTAATAAAATAGTGCATCAGTAATGCCATTTGAGTTTTTAGGAGGTGACACCAGTGGGTTTTTTTTTGTTTTGTTTTGGGGTTTTTTTGTCAGAGATGAAAACAGCAGGGGTAAGTCAGGCTTAAAATCTTAATATGCTAATCCAGTTTCTTGCCGATTGTAGCAGCAGCTCATTCCCTAAGTAGTTTAAAATCTACCAGCTGGCCATGACCAATACTTCACACCCCAAAATGCTTAGTCACCATTAAAAAAGAGCCTCCTATTATTTAACTGTAGAGATTAATCACTTTGTTTCATAACAAGCATAACTTTCTCCCACTTGAAACAATGTAGGGAGTCGAATTACATCGGAGGGGTTTTATTAACGTGCTGTAGTAAAAGGTTCACTGCCTTTAAATCCTTGTATGATATTTATCCTCTTCCCCTCATCTCTCTACTCATATCCCCCTTTTATTCCTTCACTATCATGCAGCCTTTATTTTCTCATTTTCCAGTGCTATCTTCTTCTTTTTTAATCTCCTCTTCCTCCTGTCTTCCTCTCATCCCTTACCGTCTCCCTTCAGATATTAATCTGCAAGATTTGTGTGTTTTTCTCATATATCTGGTGTTATTTTTATTTTTGTTCTTGCCTCCTAGAGATTACTTGTCAGCAGAGCATTGCTGTTGACCTTTTTGGCTTGTGGGTGTCATGTTGCTGCCAGTTGGGTCTATGGCTCACTCACCTTGAAGTGCTGTGACACAGACTCATTGTCACAAAAATATTCAAAGCTGCCAGCCCCCAGAACCTGTTTATGATCTGTGCTGATTGATATTTAATAATCAGTGTCTTGTGCATCCACCCTGAGGGGAGTACAGAAAACTGTGCATCCACAGGCAGTCACAGCCTTTTAGGTGACCTTACTCAAAGGTCCATTTGTGCTGCTGGTAAATGTAGTAACTTCCTCTGAGTCAGGGGATGTTCCTGGAGATTTACCACAAATTGTTAGTGACAGTTCATGTGAAATATTTACTGCTAAAAGAAAAAATCTCTTAAAGCTTTTATATGGGCTACCTGTGTGTAACTTGGGTTCCCTGTGCAGTTTTAGACCTCCGATACCACTATGGGCCTTCTGTGTCTGATATGAGTGGGTTCCTATTTTTGCATTTAACCATTGTTTTCTTAACTGATCAATTGTAAAATCAGTGAGATCTGATATTCATTTTACAACCACATATGAAAAAGTAGGCAGAGAGATTTAAACTAGTTATAGATTTAAACGGGTTTATGGTGTATTTGTCTCTGCTGTTGCAGAGCGTGTTGTGCACACTCAGCTTGCCTGTGCTTGTTTGTTGAAATAATCTAGAACCATACTGTCTGTGAGCAGTCAAAAGCTCCACCGCAGACCGCAGTGTTTATTCTCAGTGGGTTTGGCCTGACCCTTTCACTTTACATCATGTTGTTCAAAAGTATCCTCCACTGCCGGCTTGAGCACTAGTTCGTCCCACCCCCACCTCTCTCCCTCCCTCCCAGACTCTTTCCTCTAATGTGCAATAAGCAGAGGCTCTGTACCGTCTTCACTCGGAACATCCTGTGTTTGGTGAGCCGCCGTTGTACCCAAAATAGTTGTTGTTCCTCTCCTCTGCATCCGATTGTCAGGGCTTTGAATCATATCTCGAGTCCTCCAAAAACAGAAGGCGCAGCGGTGTCTTAAAGCACCAGGCAGCAGTGTCCTACATTAAAAAATGAGAGAGGGTGGGGGGGAAGGAAAAAAACCGACACGAAAACCCAAACCGCCTCCCAGGGGAAAGAAGAAGGAGAGGAAGACGGAAGATGCAGACAGATCCCATATATATACACACACACACACACACACACACACACACACTGATGCACACACAGAGAGTTGAATACAAGCGTGTGCGTACATACACACGCATCAGTAATCCCCCTACTGGAGAGTTTCTTATTATGTTTTTTTCTTTTCTTTTTGTTAAACCCCTCAGCCCTGATGATTTACAATGCGTGAGAGATGGCTGTGGTTGCTGACGGGCCTGAGATGAACCATTTATCACACACACACACACACACACACACACACACAAACACACGTACATAGAAAACATACACAAGTGTGTTTGTGGAGGAAGAGACACATAAAAGCAAATACATTTAAAAACCCAACCATCGCACGCAACAACCAGCTCCCTTAATTATGATTTCACTGACAGAACCGCCTCATCAAAGACATTACACACCAGAGCTACAGCACGTCTCCATTCTGCAGCTAGTAAAGCATTTTATTTATTCACTTCTTTATTATTATTCTTTTTGAGATTAAATTACTGTATGTGGAATCAAAACTAATTTTGATCAAGGCCAAAGAAAATAATTAACTGACTGGAAAAGACACTTGTGGCATATTGAATGTTGCAGTATAACATACACCACAACAATATGAAAATAGTAGTGTCTATTCTATTATTGTGTGCCAACTTTTACCCCCTGTCTTCCACTGATAGATGAGACATGCCTCCTTGATTAGACGATGTCAACCATGTGACATTATGCGCAGCTGTTATGAGACGGGGCTGAGGGACTGTGCCGTAAACCTCATTCTGATGCTGATTTATTGTTTGAGACGTTTCTGATGGGGAGTTCATAATGATCCACGTTTAACAGACAGCACCCTCACTTAAATCCAACAAGTTGTGTAATTACAGTTTGGCAGCATGACTTTTTGGCATTGGCATTGAGGGAAATAAAAATACGTACACGTAAAGGCCTGTTAATAGTTATTTTTAAAACACATTATTATCTGTCTCTCTAATATTTTTGATGGGTAAGTTAGCGACAATAAGGTTTTGTGAATAAAAATGTGTTTTAGTGTCAATATATGTTTTGAGATCAATTGTTCAAATCACTTAAGATCTTGTATGTTTCAAAAGAAAGTTACCTAGGTTTTGAAACCATCAGAACTGTAATCTGATAATACAAATAGAACTCATTAGACCATATACCTCTGCCAAGGTCCAACATTCCCATGTCAGTCAAGCTGCACTTGGTTGTACACACTCTTTTTATTAGTCCCCGAAATATGCCAGATTTTCTTTCTTCAAAATCCAGGAATTCTTCCCTTGGAAATTAGTGAAAATGTTAAAAAAAATGTAAGCAATTGAGTAAATTTGAACACATCCACACTAATACTAAAGGGTTCTTTTTTGCCCATGTTCCATTCTTTTCATGGAAATCCAGTCAATAGTTTTTGCATAATCCTGCTGACAAACATACTTGGCAGAGGCAATAATCTGATAAGAAAAAAAAACAAATCATGCTGCTCCTTTTTCTTGTCTAAAAAACAGAAATACTCCCGATTATAATCAAACTTTGATAATATAAATGTACATCTACAGCGAGGATCAGGGTGACCCTGAAACATAATCGTAAATCAATACCCTCGCAACTCACACCCACTTGAGTTGTGCTCTCTTCCCCTTCTTTTTCTCTCCTTTTGTGTCTTTCTCATACAAACAAGTGATCTTTCAAATTCCAGAGATGGCCTCTGAGCAAGCAAACTCAAAAAAACCTCCGCGTCCTTCCCTGGGAACGCTGGTGATCTTTAAAAGCACACACGCTGGAGCAAACAGCAGCGTGATTGATGCCGCACATCCACTAATGCTTGTCTACCCATGTAGTGGAGATTTCACGTGAATCAATTTCTTACCATCCAATAATTTCACCTGTGAGGGGGAGTTGTCAGGTGGTTTGTGATGTTCCAGTGAAGGAATGAAAAGGAAATGAATTATCCGCTAATTTCTAAATGTAGAACTAAACTCTAAATAAAGCTGCTATGGTGAGGGCAGTGCGGAGAAGCTGCAGTGAAGTGCTGGGAGAACGTTATCTGTGGCAGCTACAATTTAATACTGACACTCAAACTTGATGAACCAATTAGCACATCCAGCTCTGTCTGGAGCAAATGACATGAGTGGATGACAAAGCCACGGATACAGAGGAGATAATGACCATTACTGTTGGAACAGTCCATACCTCTTTGGTCAGTGCTCGCTGTGTATGCAGAACTCTGGAACAGGCAATTATCTGGTTTGAGGACAAACTGTGTTGGACTCAAGTGTTTTCCTAAAGTTGGTGGTCGCACGCGACAAATGATTTGCTT
Source organism: Paralichthys olivaceus (assembly GCF_024713975.1). NCBI lineage: Eukaryota > Metazoa > Chordata > Actinopteri > Pleuronectiformes > Paralichthyidae > Paralichthys > Paralichthys olivaceus. The sequence continues at coordinate 9,170,069 of NC_091116.1, forward strand.
TTTTGGTCACAATTTGCCTGAAGGTTGTGGAAGTACCACAATATATATATATATATATAACGTATTTGTACTGTCCTAACCTGTGAATACTACTCCTAGCAGCCAGCAGACTTTGGCAGTTTTTTTATTCCTGCTTCTGTCATGAGATAACATGCTAATACTTGGTTGTAGGATTATAACACTTCAAAAAAGTGAATGTGAAAAGTTTGATATATTCAGATGTCCATATGAACTATCAAACTTCTAAGCACTTGTTGGACACCCCTGGTTTTAACACCAAATCTGCAAATCTAACCATAGAGAAATACTGTTTGCAGCCCCACTTAAGTACTTTATCCTCAGGCTGTGGAGGATCAGTTGCATCAGGTGGCTGAGCTCCTAGCCGGCATCAACATGAGTAAAAAGGCAGGTTATTTAAAACAACAACCAACAAATTGGAGGATCACTTCACATTATTCGTGTTTTCAGGCACTTCTCTCCCACAAATGCCCTAAAAAATCCATTGAGAAAATAATGAGGACACGACTCAGAGTCATAAATCAAAGCTTTGGCCCCGTGGCAGGCAAATTGTAATTTTTATTCCGTCTTGAGATAACCACCGTCTCAATCTTATTGGTAATGTAAACTCAAAAAACCTAAAGACTCGCATGAAAAGCTGCTCATCGAAGGTCTGAGAAGAAAAAGCCCCAAGCATTGGGGGCAGTATTTCGAGTGAAATGACTTTCTTGAATCAGTGCTGGTTTGGTAATAAGTTGGTAAAATAACGATTTGGTTCCTAGTTCGTGTGTGGAGAAACTAGATTTTAAAGAGCTATTCCACTTAAATGGCTTCTTAGAGCTGTAAACTAAATTACACTAATTATCAAGAGGTGAGAAGCCCTCTACTTTATGCAAGACGAAGTGTGTGTGCTGCTACTAAAATCATAGCTTGACAAGCTCATTGGTAGGTTGTACGTGTGAGGAGGAGGGGTAGTTATTCGTGTCTTAGCTCTCCCTCCCAGCTCTGCGTTCAAAAGGCATTTTTTTTAATTTCCAGAGAGAGGCCCTCAGGCCAAAATTTAGGGGTGAATTTACATTTTAAGTGCAAAAAATATATACTAAGCCAAATACACAATTTTAAGAGGCTTGATGGTAATTTAAACATTAACACCAAATATGTTTTGGACTGGAATGTCCAAAACATATTTGGTGTGTGTGTGTCCATGTATCCAGATGGACACTGTAGGTACTAAGCATCAAGTGGTCTCCAGGAGCGTCCAATTTGGCTTTACTCTGGGCCTCATCCAATATTGCACCTCACAGCCATGAACACACATTTCCATTTCAAAGAAAGTCTTTATCTACCACACATGTGGTCATCCTTGAGGCTAAGGGGCATTTATTACATTTTATAAAGATGTGTTAATCTACTTGAGAATCATTTTCACTTTTCCAGTAATGACTCATAAGATAGTCAAGAAGGCTTAACTAATTTGCGCTGGATAATAGATTTTATTCATTTCCATATCATTTTTTGTAGCTTTCTCTGATTAAAAAAATCAAAAGGTGACAGTTCATTAGTAGATCAATCAATCAATCAATCAATTGGTTTGTGATCTGGTGAAATCCCAGTTTTTAGCCCCAAGCTGTTTGAAATTCAGCTCCCTAATTCTACTTGTACAATAAATGACAGTGTCTGACAATTATTCATTACAGAAACATCCGGTTTGTGTCACAATTTGCATATTTAATTCTTACATCCAGCAGAACAAACAGGATAGAGCAAACATTAGCACTAATGAAGGTACGACAGATGACACCCATGATGGTTATCACTGTCTGTCTCTGCCAACCTCTGCTCGTCTTTCTTCCTGCCTGCCTCTGCTTACCTTTTTCATATTCCTCCACTCTCTTATCACTCAGTCTTTCAAGTGCCCACATGATAAATAGATACATTATATCCTATAACCAGTTGTGAGGACTAGTATTAACATAATCAGAAGAGTAATTCAGGCCTCAAAAGATAAAAAAGAAACTCCCCTTTTCAACAATCCCCCTTTTCATGCTCGCTATGTTCTCATTAATTTTCCCAAAGAGGCCTGTCAGCTGGGATAGTCCATTATCCATTCATCAACGCGTCACACTCAGGCAGTGCCACATATTGGCTAAAAAGAAAAGGTCAAACAACAAAATTGTGTGTGTGCAACCTAAAGTGTGCCTTTCAGCATTTTAATTAACAAGGCCCGGCCCAATGAAAAATGAATGAGCTAGGAGTAGTAAAAAAAGAGGGTTTGTACAGCCTTGAGGAGAAAAGTGCAGACACAAAATGATAATGTACCAAGTCCCTGAGTACAATAAAATCGCTAGCTAGGGGTACCAAGCCAGAGACGATGAATGGCATAATAGTCGGTGAAAAGCTCTGTGAATGTTATACCTTATTACCATCTGTCAAATGAGATGAATGATTTTCCTGTTCCTTCATTCAACATTGTGACTTTTTACCCCAAAACATTTAAAAACTCAATTAGGACTACACCTCTTTTTAGGGCTGATGAGAGATGTTCCTTTATTTTTTACACATAGTGAAGCTGCATGAAACAGACCGAGCAGTTTCAGCACCTTGGACAGCGCAACAGGCTGTAAAACAGGTAAAAGCCCACAATGAAAAAACTGATGTTCTTCACATTAACCTTCAAATAAAATCTGTCTGAGAATGAAGTTAATTTCACTGCCACAATGCTTCCAACTCTAGTATCATATTACAAACTACCATACAAAGAGTGACTAATATAGTAACTTTGCAGCCTCAGGTAGAAGGAGATGACCTAAACTGGTCTTGTTGGTGCAGGAGTGATTATGCAGAAAAGTTTCTTGTAATTGAAAATCGTAAGTCAGCAATGAGAAATTGGACAACATCTGCCTCCATTAAGTTGATCTTGTGTTCAGGGGCCCAACGAAGGAGTCTATTTGAGGGGAGGCTTTAAAGAGCTTTGAGTGGTCAACAAGACTAGAAAAGCTAATAACAGACAAGCGTCACAAAATCTGAACTCCATGCTCATGAATAAAGATAAATCACAAAAAAAAAAGGTCTGTGAGTTCCAAAAGTCGTCAGTGACTGGAAAATCTGGCTATTTCTTTTTACTCTTAAGGAACGTCTCACAGTGGCCTGCAGCACGGTCACATATAAGACACCTAAAATAGCATCACAGCTATGTATAACCTATATAACGTCACTTTGCAGACAAACAAGTCCCTTTCCCTTCCTTCGTCACTCGCACCCAAATAACACAACAAACAAGCTTCTTCTCTTTTCACTGAGCTCATTACACCTGCCTGTTTCTAAAGCTCATGGTAGAATATCTGCACAGAGCTGTGCTTGAATTGCTTTTCATTTCTGCTTCAGATAAAGCTCAGCACTGTAGCTGTTGTTCAAGAGACAGTATGTTTGAGGGAGACCATCTTTCATGCTTGGCAATTTGCTATGCAGAATATCCCACTGTGGCCTCCTTTGAAAGTTTGAAATAAATATTTAAAAAAATATATTATTGACTGTAGAATAAATTCTTCTGGAATGTTGAGATTTGCTAATTCTCTGAAGAATTACAGACATATCATGTGATGAATCTGATCTCCTTACTTCTTGCACCAAGACCCAAAGCAAGTTGTCTCTTGTACTGTACTTGTAAGAACAGTTGTTAACTCATGACAAGGTTGATTCAATCAGTCACAACGTCTTGGTGTTTATTTTTTCTGTCATCAGAAGAAGTGGCTTCGCATGTTACTTGTCAGTTCTTTGTGTAACGTGATGTGTGGTGGTTCTATCACTCAGATCAGATCAGATGAGTATAAACAGCAGGACAGGATGGAGACAGATATCTTTCCTAAGCTGCACTTTAATGTCGTCGACTCACAACAGCATCCTTCATTACACGACCTGTCATTGCAAACATGCAAATAATACCTGAAGGAATGAATATTGGTGAAGAGTAACCTGTAAATATTGTAAATTTATTTTTTAACAAATTAACTCAAATATGTGAATTTAGTTCACTTCTAAACCTTTGTCAGTCAACTACCTCACAGCTTGAACACATGGGCATCATCTGACCTCAATACAGTTATATTTATTTAGCAAATGATGAAAAATTGTGTATTTATTCACAATTCCATCCATTTCTGTTATGAGGATGACAGGAGCAAAGCTTACCAAACAGCTGGTGGTGCTAATTCACAAGTCAAATGCCATCTAACCATTAGCAAAACGTCATGACTTAAATATGACAAGTCAAACCTCAAATTAAAACATCATATTAATGGGATTTATCGCTGTTTCTTGTAATATTACCCTGAACTTTAAAGTTTCCAATGCACAACAACAGAAACACTCGAGCACTGTTCAGCATAACCCAGATCAAGATCTCTCTAGTGAGTGTTACACTTCACATGATCCTTCACCCATTTCTTCCTTTTCTTCGCCAATTTTCTTCCCTCCCCTTTTTTGGTTCAGGCTCAGAGCTGATCCCAGCATGCGTTTTTGCTCGTGGCAGACAGCGGGGGAAACACCATGTGGAGATGAACAGTCCATCACAGGGTTTACACAGACATACAGACAGTTATTCCTGTGTCTCCAACACACCTGACAAGTCTTTACAAGCGTTGCACACACATGGAGAAGCTGCAAACCTTGGATTGTAGACTGACGATTCTTACTGTGAGGATGAGTGTACACTTCCAACACCTCGATGTGTTTAATACCATATAATACCAACATAAACAATTAAGCTTTAAATCACATCAGAGGAGACTAAAATAAAAAAAAAATTGGAGCCTGGAATAAGCAATATTCAACAACAAAGGTCATAAATAAACTATCAATCATAAGTCTGTGATTCAAACTCCATAAAGGTCATTGTGCTCGACTCTTTGTATCCCAGCACCTTATGGTGCAATGCCCAACAAACACACGTCTGGAAGACTTACTTTCTCCTGTGAAAACATAAATGTTTTACTCTAGATAACTTTGTTCAGAAGCCGAGTCCGGAGAGAAATGCCAGTAATGGAGAAGCAGGTTGGTGACTGATTACGATACCATATGCTGTCCCGGCAGTGACGCCCGGGCAGAGAGGCACTCACGGCTGACAAATGATCCGATGAGTGTTTCGCTTCGAATGAGCAGTGACAAGAATCAAGATCACAGTTGAGTTGAAACAACGGCCAGAGGATTTACTGTCCTCCAGCAGTAAATCTGAAGGAAGGCTTCAGTATTTGATGGAAAGCAATATGGCACTCACACTTAATCTGTATGAAATGACCAGTATGAGGTAGACTTCCATGCAACTGTGTTTGAGTTGAATGCATTAAGTCAACTGAGTAATTCATTTACAGTTCTGCACCATGAAGGCTGTGACACATTGTTTGAAATGTCATCATCTGCCATTTAGATAAAAGTACCTATGCAACATTGTAAAAATACACTGTGAACATTATTATTAGACTATTAATATGAATGCATCAGTGCATAAGTGATGGTTGAAGATAAATCTGAGAAGTCAAGACGTTTTATGTCCAAGAAGATCTTTACTTTTTCCAGTAACTGTGATGTAGTGGAAACAAGGACAAATGGTGAGTGAATTAAATATAATGTCACAGGATAAAAAGCTGTGATATGTCCGCTGCACAACACAGTATCACACACAGTTGAGTTCCACCATTCTTAAAACCATGACATGGGCTAGTTCCTCCTGTTTCTTTACAAGAACTAATCATTGAAAAAACCTCAAGGTGAAAAACGCACTTCCTTGCAGCGACACAGCCGTTCGGATGAGCGGATATCAAGAATGTCATTTTTCCTCTTTTGGCCTATAAATGACCTGTCATTTAAATGGAGTATTAAGATTTTTTTCAGCAATGTAGCGATAGGAAGTAGAAAGAAGCAGAACAATTATAATAATAACTATTTTAAAACTGGTTCAAAGCACATTAGTTCACTAAATGTTGGTGTAGTATTTTCTCCTGACTGTGACCTCTGTGCAACCCTGCCGCTTCACCTCTGTGACAGTTTGTCTGCATTTCCCCCCGGAAGGATCTACAAACTACAATCTAACAGCAGTTTGGGTAAAAAGGTTGAAGGCAGCAGTTTATTCCCTTTGATAAAGAACAAAAAAAAAGCCAAACCTAAGCGTGAGAAGCAATGTAAATAAAATGATATATTATTCAGTTTTAGCCATCAACACACACACACGCAGTCATTTCCCGAAAAGTAGGACACAATGAAGACCACATTCTTTGCTTTCATTTAGCAAGTATTTATGCTAATGGGGTTGAGGAGGCCCTGCTTTATATAGATCATCGCTTGTGGGATCAGTGCAATAAAACCTGAGCAGAGGGTTAACTGGATGTATTGTGGCCTTATCTTGTGAGGCGAGCGCTGTGGGACCACATCAAAAAAAAATAACAAAGCCTACAGAGTTCTGCTTTTCTGAACTTTTCCGTCATGCGACCTACATTCGGTTGCGCTCGCTGTTAACCTTTAGTCAATGATATAATCTGGATAAGTGGTGCGTGAGTTTTAATTGCAAGCCTTAATTTTAGAATAGCACTCACTAATTGAAGCCATAAAAATGTCCTCAGGTGGCTCTTGACGGTCATAAAGGCCCAGCATGCATACTCTAACTAGGGGGCAACGTTTTTACAATGAGAGCCAGTTAGCAGGATTGCGTTTAATTTGTAGAAATTGCTCACTATGGAAATATATGATCATATGATCGGGAATCGATGCTCGCAAAGCTGCACGCACAATTTGAAACTTTAGAAAACTTCTTCAGCGCCACAGAAGTCAAAGAAACTGACCTCAGTTGCACTCCTTGTGTCAAATGGACTAAATTAGCTGTGAAAAATGCACAGACTTCATTTTTAAAGCTGAAATGAGAACTAATGTTGAAATGAAGAGTTAATCGAGACTGCGGTTGCGACACACAATTCAATCAACCCCTCATCCACAAATATAGTCGGTAAATAAGGTATAAGCATATTGTACAGCACATGTCAAAAGATTAAACGCGCTAAATTAATAACTGTCTGGTGAGAGAGTTAGTATGTTGTAATATATTTGGCAGGACCAGTAATTATAAAACTAGGCCATATTGCAATGGGAGATAATTAACGGTAGCCCGTCCCTGGGAGGTTTTTCTGGAGTGGGGGAGGCTTTGACACAGCCTATTCAATTATGTCCTTCCCTGTGGGTCTGGAAAGCCAGAATATAGAATATCTAAATTAGGCACATGACAAATCTCTCATTGAGTCAGATGAAGCAGGTCACGAATGGCAAGGTGGCCGTCAAGTTGAGGGAGCAAATCGACTTTGTAGTCAGCCGTGGGTAGAAAGAAAGTTAATACAAGGTTGTTGACTTGTTTTTGTGCTCGGAATCGACTTTGTGCTCGTTTATATAAAAGTAAAATTAAGATATTATACTCTCTAAAGAGTCACTATGCTGCATTCATATTATCTCTCTAATATGATCTGCTCTGTATTGCTTAGGACAAGGAAATATACGACCATGGAAAGGGAAAGGCACCAACATAAACCAGATCAATTAATGAGATGCTGGAAACTACTCAAAATTGCCTATTGATTTTTGTGCAGCATGTGTGCAGCTAATTGCATTGGAAATTCCTACAATGTCAGGATTATAAGTTTGCTTGATGAAATTTGTTGCAGCCTCCCAAACGATGCTCGTGAGGTGATGGGATTTAATAAGGCTGCAATTATAGGAAAGATGTTAGCTGCGACACTTACACCTGAGATGTCGGTGCTCGGAAGATTATGACGTAAATTGGTTTTGCAAAATGGATGGAACACAATGTCCAGAGTGGAGTAAGAAAGAAAAACGAAAAAAGGCTTACATGATGGAAGTTTATGAGGAACATATTGAAAACCAATTTCATCCAGTAGCAATTTGTTTTCGCCAATAAAAATGCTATAATGATTATTAGCATTCTTGATAAAGGTTACTCCTGATATCACATATGTATTAAATTAAAAAAAGTATTTTACACTGTTAGAAAATACCTGTAAAATCGTTATAAACTGGAAATCTACAGATGTTCAATGAACAGTTTTTTTTCCCAGATCAGTAATAAAACATGTTCTCCCTTTGCAGTATCTAGCACATCATAGATAAAGAAATAGGTCATTTATATCAACACGGGAATTCAAGGCATCACATTTGACCCTCTATGCATAGCCCTTTCAACACCGGCACATTGGATAGCCAGCTAAAAATAATACAGGAGACGGCTTATACTTTCATTGTAGTTGTGATGTCTGGGGGATGTGGATATAGAATCTGCCAATTAGCTCTAAAATGAGAAATATGGCATCAGAGAGATTCGAAGAGGGCAGTTCTACGTGTAGTTTGACATGAGAAACAATGGCATGTGCAGGAATGGTCAATAATCACATTGTTCGCCTCTGAACTGCTCACTGTTCATACTGCAGTACTTTGTACTTTACATCTTATATATTCTATTTTTAGTTTATCCTTGTGTAATTTCTGAGCATGGCTAAAGGGGAGCCTGGGATTCAAGCATTTCATTGCCAGCAAATGCTAAACGTAATCGTCGTGCATATGACAATAAACCCTTGAATACCATGTTTCTTGTCTACAGTGTTTCCCACAGAATTCTATAAATCTACGGTGGTAGCAGGGGTGTACAGCAGGAGGGTCACTCTCACCAGCAACAGATTGACAGTGTGAAAGAGAAGTTCTCTAAACACACAACTGCAGCTGAAACGATAAAAGTCTCACTGTCTACACGGACAGTAAAACACTTTACTGCAAATAGCAGTGCACACGGCTATACAATGCAGCAAAGGAGCAAAACACCAAGGTAGAGATCTGTTTTGTTGGTATAAGAAATGTTTTGGTTTATTGTAAAACTTTGATGGGACAAGTCAGGAACGCTGCATCTACGTCACATGCTGCTTGGTCGAAGCTGGCTCAACCAATCCCTTGGTCTGTTTTGGGTGTCATTTGTTGCACTGCAGGAAATAAACCCCCATTTTGTCTTCTCATTTCGTCTCCTGTTGAATTCTCTCTTCTCAGCATCTTGGTTTATCCCAGTAGGGAGTAATAATATGGGCATAGCTGTTGTTTTGTCTTTGAGGTCATGTGACTTCTCACTGGCTCGCTAAATCAAGATTGGCAGTGCTGTTGGCAACCCCTGACCATACCTGGAACTATCCCCACACCTAAGATCTGGGAGCTCATCTCCAAAGCAAATGGAGAGCAGGGGAAACAAAAGGAAAACCTGTGTTACGGGCAACATGCTCAGTTCCTGCAGTGAAAAAGGCCAAAGGGTCAGACAAGTGAGCAAGTTTTAAAAACAGTTACTAAGCTTGCAAATCTGCATCTCTATGAGCTCTTCACTTATTCCTTGAACAGCCAGCTAAATAAAGAGAGGCTAGGATCTGGACTAATTAGGAAGAACTTGAGTGTTTTTTTCATCTCAGTTAGTATTGGCTGAGATGAGCACAAGATGGCACAGTGTCTACTTTATGCAAGCATCTCATTATGCAAGAAATAAAATGTGCCTGAAAATGAAAGCCTGAATTTGCTGGGCTCACAATAAGTGTTTGTCACAATTGTATCCAACTAGTAGAAATGTCAGTTCCAAAAAGGAGAAATAATGTACCCTGTTCTCCCCCAAAGTACCGCAGTGTCCTGGCTGATGTCGCAGCCACCTCTTCCATTGTTTCAGAATAATTTGGAGCTCTCCTCTGATGTGACGATGCAAATTACGAGTTCAACTCTCTCTCCGCTGGCTAATGATGTGGTGGCGGATGAGTGGATGTTAATTCACAGCGAGTCGTTCAAAGCCACAGAAAACGACACATCCCCCAGATAAAGCCGAATGATCTTCTCTATAATCTCATTCTGCTGAATCTGAACAGTTTCAAACAAACATACAGCCGTATAGCATGTGCAAGAAGTCTGACCATTAAACATATGGCTGGATTGAAGTTATATTGAGCCAATTAATTAATCACTTACATTATTTTAGGTGTATTTGTTAAAATTATCCAAAATTCAACCCTTAACCAAACAAGAAGTTTGCAGAATGGCTTGGTCAAATTCATGGGTGCTCTTGCCGTCAATCAATTTTTTTTAGAATAATCCTTATTTGGAACGCAGAGATACTTTATCTCTGACTCATCCTCAACCTCGTTGTAGCCTTCTAAAACTAAAGTGTGCTGCAAAAATAGAAAGACACCACCTGCCGCTGTTAATGCTCTTAATCAGCATTGTGTGTAGTCATTTTGCTTGTGAATACTGGATGATTCATTCATATTTAGAAGTTTCACACTCCAGCCTTAAGCACTTGGCTCACTTCTCAAACTAAGTAGCATGTAAAGCAGCCACGTGCTAAATTAATCACAGCTGATGTTTTCTGTTTGGTTTTATAAGCCTTAAACTTCATGCTCAAACTGTTATTCCTCATCATCAGCATATAGATCCTCTACTGACACTGTGGCAGCACATAGAGATAATGGGGACATTTGCTGGTTCAGATCTGCTTCGGAACTCAATGATACGAAGCTTATTTCAGTGCAAAGCTCACAGCGGCGTTCAACAGATCTGGTCTTCTATTCATCACCAACAGGGCAGCTTGCTGTTTTTATCTCTTGACATCACTCAGACACAGTATCAATCCTCTGCAGAGGACCAGGCTGAACTACAGTATTTCACTTCTTTTTTTCAGCTTGTTTTTTTTTTTTATGCCAAGGTCAGGGAAGTTGGGCAAAAAACGGCACTCAAGCCATCAAAACGTTCCCTTCCTCCTCGTGTCTACTCCTCTTTGGATTGCAACTCGCAAATCCCTTGCTTGTCAGTGCTAGCAACAGCTTACTAACTCTTCATGCCATCATCATCATTTGAAGTTGGCACGCAGTGGCATTTGTTCGTTTATCCGGCAGTCGAAAATCGTCACATCAACGGCACTGTTAGCTGTTTCATTAAACTGATTCAGTGGCGGAAAAGGGAAAAATATAGTTGCTTTTGATTCTTGCTGCAAAGCCTTGTGTGCTCATTCTTACCACCATTAAGAACATCAAAAAAGAAACAAAGAGAATATGTGAGCTAATCAATAAATAAGGCATTGTGTAAGGGGCTGACTGACTGATGGAATGATGGAAGAGAATAAGATGTAAACAAGAATTGGTGACCAGCAGGTGGTGGGTGGTGAAATCTGCATGCTGCCTTTTGAAATCCTCTCGTGCCCTGGTCCTCTAACCTCCATGCAGTATAAATCAGAGAGAAAGTGAATGAATGAGGTGTCAGAAAACACGTGGGCAGGCACACAAGCCCCGCTATATCTACACTGTGTGTGTGTATGTGTGTGTGTCTTCCGCAAAAGGAAGGAGGGTGAGCAGCCGTGGCTGTTTCCCCCTCCTGTGACAGCTCCCCGCTCATTCTCCTGTGAGCCATATTCTGCTCTGCTTAGGGCAACAGTGACACACACACACATGCCAGCGCACGCTCACTCGCATCCTGTGGATCTTTTTTTTTTTCGTTTGCAAAATGGCACAGATACACACATACTGCACAGTGACGGGGGGCTGGGACAGCTCAGGCGCCCAGCAGGAGTCACACAGGCACTGTGCCAAGTTATAGCCCCTGCTCTATTCCACCCCAGCACTACGCCTTGAAAAAGGCCTCGGTGACACACTGTTCAGTATAGATAATATATGACTTACCATGTGGACACTAGAAATTCAGTACATTGTGTTCCTGTCAGCTAGTCACAGCTGTAGATCACAGTTATGCAGTCAATACACATTTGATTAAAATAAAGCTAAATTTAGGACATCCATATATGCACTTCATACACCCACTCACATGAATTCAGAATTTCACAAATCTATGCACGCAGGGACATACAAAGGTCCAGCACATATACAAAAATGAATATACATATGCAGCATCCTAATGCAGTCATGTATATTGCATGTGTAAATTTTCTCTGGCAGCACGTTTAATTATGCCGGAACAAAACCTGAGTAAGCTGTGTCTTTGTCGTTACACACAGAGCCGGATGAGAAGCTCGGCATAAATTTCATTTGTGGGCATCCTGCGTGTGTTTGTCCAAGATTAGCTGTTCATGTATGTTTCTACAAGAGGCTACAGGAAGTTGTTTATGAAGACAAAAAAAAACAGAAAATCTTCCAGATGCATAACAGGGGGAAAGACAAAGGCCAACTCTGCTCTGGTAACTCTGAAAGTAGGAGCTCCGACTGCTTAGTCTACTGAGCTGAAACACCACTGAATTGTGAATATTACCCATTATTCCTGGCTTCCCTGAACCAGACGAGCTGCCGCTGCAATAAATACACAATTCAGTTTTGAATTCTTCACATTTGAAAATATTCCTCACTTAATATGGGAGAGCAACGCTGGATTTTAATGACTAAGTCTTTTTAACTGATCTACAGTTCGGCAATTTATGCTGCGACTATCAGTCCGTTATGCACCTCTCTCAGACCATCAAACTAATTTTCAAGCAGCTATTTTAAGGTTGAAAAGTTATAACAGTTTCCTCATTGCATTATCATTGCAGCATCTCTGTCTTTTATTTTCCTGGCAAGGTCGCCAACTTCAGGAACACCACGCCCATGAACAAAACCGAGATATCGAAGGTTATGACACCAGATGTTCCAGAGCAACCTTTTAACAAATGTTGTTCGGCTGTATACGGACAATGATTTTTGTATCTGTCCAGCTCACCTGAGCAGATGGTGGGTTCGAGTCCGGTGAGGCCGAGGAAGTAAAACGTCAGTCGTTGGCCAGGAGGTGGATGAGTTTGAGGCTGAAGCTTATATGCTTATAACGTTTCCATGTTAACATGTATTTATGAGCTTCAAAGAGTCTGTTATATAAGCAGTTTCCCTACAGCTGTATATGTATTGCACCATTTATATTCCTGGAAAAGGAATATAAATTCTACCAAAAAATAAATACAAATTTGCAACAAATAAAGTCAACAATAGGGTAATAGGAAGGCTGACCCTGCTGGATTGAAATGACCCGCACGCCAAATGTACCCGTGCAATATCCATACTCTATTTTCCCCATCAGTGCTGTGCCGGTGCAAGAGCTCCACCACGTTGCTGGAGCAGAGAAGCAGCAAAGCTGGGCTGTTGTTTTCCACCCGCAAACCCCAGGTGTCATTCTGGACTCCGCCCTCTACTTCCAGGCTCACATCAAGCCCATCATAAAATCATCAAACTCCTCAGTTATATTTCCAGACTCTACGGAAACTTTAGGACTCAAGCAAAGTCTCGCCCAATGACAAATTCGCTTAAAGGGACTGTCGGAATAATAAAACAGAAAAGTGAGTGCTAACAGGTTATTTTTGACTGATGGAGAAAACATTACAGATGTCAGTATCATAAGCAAACACTCTAAATCAATGGCATATTAGATGGAAAAATAAATAGTTCTGCTTATCATCACATTTTTGTCACTTGTGGGCGAGAAATAAGTGTTGCACTTAAACCAAAATAGCAAAATGTGCACTGGAGTCACATATTGACCGTTGCCGGAAGGGGGGGTTTTTTCAAATGTCTGCCTCAGATTGGGAGGAACATTTCTACATCTCCTCGGAGTTGTCCTCATTGATCGGAGATGGATCTTAAGTGTCAGCGTTTTTGAGTTGGTTGCTTCATTCCTGCCTGGTGCTGCTAACAGCATCTGGGACCATTTTCTGGGGGATGTTTTGCCCTTTTTAGAGACTCTCATCAGGGTCCTTTGTGTGAATTTGGCTGTTCTCTCCCATTCGTCAGGGTTGCCTCTCTGTCAGAATTTGTATTCTCATCAGCTCGATTTTTTAAATGTCTGCTCTTATTTTGTGCATCTTCGTCTGATGTGACTGAACTGACCAATATTAGCGGGGCTCCTGTTCCAGGGCATTAGGTATGAAAGAAGAGAAGCATTCATCAATTTCCATCCTCAGGAGATGGCGACCTGGGTTACACCTACCTGTTTAAGTCTGTGACGGCAATTCATTACACTGTAATAGCCCATCAACAAGGCTTGCACTTGAATTATAAGCTGTGTAATGTGTCTATAATAAGATATGATTTTTACAACAAAAAATTAAACGGTACCCAGAAACATCACCAACTTCAAAATATAATGAAACGCAGTATTATATCAGGCTAATAACATGTTCAGCACAAATAAGCAGTGGCCCCACATAGAGCTATTGCCAAGTGCTTGGCCGAGCCAGGCGTTAACCTCATCTGGTAGCGACACTGATAACACGATGAGATCTGTCCGATTGAAATCAGGAGGTGATCAGTCGATCGTATTGAACATCAGCTTCCTAATCGTTAATCGGAGTAGCAGGTCGCAGTGTCGGGGAAAAACAGAAAACCTTTTTTTTTTTCCACTGGCGTGTGGTGTGGAGACAAACAGCCTAATCAGTCACAGTCGGGTATAAGGGGGCCAGCGCTGAGCACATGGGAATTTAGCCTGGGAATTTATATGTGAGAAAAATCTCTTTTTTTTATGGCACTGATTGAAACTGCCTACCTGTGTTTCTACTCATACGTCGTATCAAACACTTGGGTTGATCCAGTCCTTGTGTGCATCTGCATTTGGTCCTCACCTCTCTCAAGTGTGACAGTAAACAAAAACAGGATTTTCTGCAGCTGAATTCAAATGTCATATCCTGCCTCCTTCAACCAAGACGCCACCCCTTGTCTGAATGACATTTGTGAACGCTTCTGATCCCAACAATCTCCTTCCAGGTTCTTCATAGGTGAGAAGGAATGCGTTTTCAAGTGTTTTCACATTCACATCCACTTGGTCATTTATTCTCCAATCAACCATATCTGCTGGTCTTTAAACTGTGGGAGGGAGCTGGGGTAGCTGGAGAAATCCCACGTAGACAAGCGGACAACTTGCAAAATCTGCACAGAAGCTTCCTGCTGCAGCCGACTGTGTCTTCACCAAGTATTTGTCATGTCCATATAGCTCTGCCAATGTCCTATCCAGAATTGTCCATTCTTCTGTTTTCTTGATTTGTGTTGTCGAAAATTAGCTGAACAAAACAATCACTTTCCTCTTATTGAGACACACAGGCATGTGAAGGAAGCTCAAACCACAAGGAGACAAATAACCTTCTTCCAAGGGAGAGTGATTACAATTTCTCTCCTTACACCCTCACCCCTATGGGGTTGTAATCAAGACCTTCCCTTTGCACCTATAGTGATTGATAGTTACACTCCCCCTCGCAATCAATAGTTTGATGATATTCTGCAGTTCTGATTGAACAATGACAAAAAAATTCTTTTTTGTGACTTTACCCACCACAAATGATAATGTTTCTTCTTTTTCATCTGGGTGATAGTCCTCCCCACACTTTCATTTTGTATCTGTTTATTCAAAAAGTACCGTTACTTTAGCTTTTTTCTATGACATCCTGCAAGCCACATTATAGTTAAGTAAGCTATTTTAGAAATGTTAGTTTAATGGACAGACATCCTCTCAAGATTTCTGTTCCTCCACATCCAATACAGTTTAATGAAACGTTTTGGTGCCCAAAATGTTTCTATCATTTGACAAATTATTCATGAACGCCCAATATAGAAATGAGAAGAAGGGAGAAACTATGAAAATATAGTTTCTAAATATATATTTAAAGCCAGACAGGAGCACATGGCAGGAGTGATTTAAAGTCAGAACTCCCCCCTCATTAAAATGAACTACTGTCCTGAGTCATCATCTTGAAAAGCAGGGATTTTTAGGGAAGCTGCGTCGTCATGAGCAACCAGAGCATCACTTTAGACTTACACTACATTTGAATTTGTTCTCCCCCCCATGCACCATCAGCACTCCTCACACACTCACTGGGTGGAGGCTGCCAAGTTCATTTTTTAACCTGGTGTTTTTTGTGCTAGCCTATGCGACATGCTATTTACAAGCTGATTTCAATGACAATGGATTAAGTGCTGCGGCACACTTGTGTAAGAGGACTGCAAGAGTGGTTAGGCAGAAAAATGGGACATGAGCATAAACACCAGAGAGATCAGGCCATTGTTTCTGCCTCTAAATATACAGAATTCAGCTTCCTGTGGCTGCACACACACAGACACAGAGAGAGAATGACATTTACCAGTCCTGAGAGAGGCATATTTTCTCCTGCTTGACTCACAAGCTGTTAATGCCCTCTTGCTGTCACACAGTAAACTGCACTTCTATTCTTCACACACATTCATCCCTGACTTTACACGTGATCAATAGGCATTTTTATCATGTTAATATTTCACGGGATAAATGTGCTCTCGCCTTTAAGCATAAAGATGGAGTTTGCACGTCTTCTTCTGCCATATCCTGCCGTCGAAAGAACTTACAATTTCACATGCATTCACTTCCTGTTTTATCCAAGCAGTATTTATGCAGGAAGTCTCCTGATATAGCTGAGAACATCAATAATCAAAAACTATTTAACATAAGCCTAGTCGCATTTTTGAATGGCTGTTTATCTTTATTTTGAGGGGTCCACCCACAGACTGTATATAAAGATGCTGGAGCCAAAGCATCTCAATCACCACCTGGTGAAAGGTTAAAATATCATGATTAAAAGGTTGCAATACTTTTACAATAACGTTAATTACAGCTGGTTTAGGTTTCTGTAGTGGTGAGCTGACAGTATAGATGATAATAACAACAATGTATTTCCACAGTGTTTTCAAGAAGCGGCTATGTGTCAAAACAAACCCACAAACACACTGTAGAGGCTGTAGGGGCTCCTGCATTACTTACAGCAATATATGAGACTTAAAAGGATGGATTCCTTGATGGATACCACTGTAGTGCATGTGGCCAAAGATTTAAAAATAACTTATACTGCCTAAACACATGTTCCTTAAGGCAGAGGGATTTAATGACTCGCCCAAGACGAGGAGCAACCAATGTTTTTTCTCTCTCCCTCCCCCCAAAGCGTAGGATCATTTACTCCATATTGCAGCTCAGTACAGATGATTTTTCAATTTTCATGTACCTCCTGGGTTTTTCTGAAACACATTGAAAGGATCTGCCCTGAGTAATGACTTTTTTTCCCCCTGACTTGCAAGGTAGCTTATAGATATACAATTTACACCCCAGCCGCTATCTTCAGAAAGCACTGCGGAATACACAAGTGTCGATAGGTGTATAGTAATGGCCGCGGGTAATGGCTATCCCAGAAAACAGCTGCCACATATGTCATGTCTTGATTCCGTTTTTTAAAAGCTGAGGAAGTTCACTTCTATTGAGCATCAAAGAAAAAAATATATCAGTATAAGATATAATATATGACCTTTTTTGTTGCCTCTACTTTAGTTTGAGAGTTATAGGTCAAAAGTAAACTGCTGCTGTGTTTCAAACTCCCGACGCCCCCAGAACCAAAACCCTGCACTCTGATCCTTTGCAGCTGTTGGCTTCAATAATATTTTACTGTATAATTTCCTATGTAAATGACCTGCGGGGCTCCAGGTGTCATTAGAAACATACTTTTGTGGTATGTGTTTTATTGCCACTGTTAATTTTATGAGGGCCGTTAAGTTAAGTGGAGGTGTATGCTGCCAGCAATCAAGCTGCTTGAATCAGCAGTTTATTAGCAAACCCCCCACCCTGCACACGCACTCTCAAAAAAAGAGGGAAAAGGAGATGAAGTTTGGTTTGCTGCACCCCCTGAGGCCTGAGAGCGACCACTTGTGCCGTTCCTTGGAATGATAAATCCAAGAGCGGAATTAAAATGCAGCAATCGTCGTTTGTATCGATGTTACACACTAAACTTCCCTCACTGACTCCATTTAAAGGGGCAATGAGTGAGATTTATACTGCCACATAAAACAAAATGACCACACCATATCATCTGTGGGGTTATTGATCAATTCCAGTGACCCAAAAAAAAAAATACTGCAGCAGGTGTTTGGGGCGTCTGGCTTTGAGAACTTACTGTCCAGCACCTGACTGGCAATTTAAACTGCTTAGCATCGGAGGACATTGACAGGACGGTGGTTAATCTGATCGTTTGTCACGCAGGAAGTGAGGGGAATGGTACAGAAGTAAATGGACAGGAATTCTAATAGTGTTCCGTGATGGTTCCCCCAGAGAGGAGGATGAAGTTACAAAATACTTATTAGCCTTCAACACCTAAATAAAAGCCAACTGGACAAGAGGAGTTTTAGTTCATTTACAGTTAGAGATGGAGGATACAAAAGGTCGTTCACTTTGCGATATTGAGATTTGGCTTTCAAATACTCACAAGATTTACAATTACAATATTCAAGGTTTGACATAATGAAACTTTTATCCTAAAAGAACAAGTTCCTCACAAAAAGTCCAGTTTAAGTCCTGACGGTTCTGCTCACCTGACAGATTCACAGCTTCCCAGGCACACAAACAACATGTCCACCAAACAAGTCCCTGATTCTTATCTTGACAACATTTTAACCTTGTACATAAATTGAACCAACTTTCACCTCAGTCTGTCTTGTTGGTAGAAATGTGGGACCTAAATCTTTCAAGGCAGAAGAGTTTGTCCCTGCCTAACTTTCTGCACAGATTATTTGCTGCAGCAACAAATGCTCACATCAAACATTTAAACATATTTTCTATGAGTCCTTTAAATCAATTTTTTTGCTGACCAAAAAAAGGGGAATGCTGCTGTGGGGCAGCATTTAATATAAAAAGCAAAAACTCTACTTACAGTATAAGATACTAACACACACACACACACACACATATATCTTTAAGTAATACTTCTCTCAATAGAATTCAGTTTCATGTTCGCCCATGTTATAATGTCTGTATCTGATTTTTTCCAGTTTGAATTGCCTTCTCGTGCTTGACCAGGCACCTGTGGTCCCTCTCTGAGCGCCGTTAGACTCCAAGAGTCACTACAGATGAAGGTTACACTCCACATTTAACCCCTTCCTCTTGATTTAAGGATTAAACATGCCAATCCCTCACCAGCGGCACTTTTTCATGGAGTGACTTTGGCCCTGAGCACTTGAAAATGCTGAGCATTAACCCACGCCCCTGGCACATGATCAATAAGCTTTGGAGACGCGCACGCGCCCCCACTGACTCGGTTGCACACACAAACAGGAGTCATTGCTTCCATTATTGAAACTATTAACACCAAGCCAATATCGATCCATCACCCTTGCCTCTCCTGCTCCACACCCCCACCCCTCCCTGTCCATCAAGGGTATGTGTGCATGTGAGGAAAGGCAGAATGTGTACATGTGCTTACATCATATATGCACGCTTGTTGAATATTTGCACTCTGCAGCAGCACCACACCTCCCTGATTTGTATTGACTTCTCTACCCCACTTGACAGCTGACATCACTGCCTATAAGCATAAAGCATTCACAGCTGGGCCAAACACTTGATAGAATTCATGATAAAAAAGTGCTGCAACTGGAAGAAAAAAAAATGTACCCCCATCTCTGAAGAGGTGACCTTTAGCGGAGAGGGGGAGGTTCCTGCAGCACTCTGATGGCAAGAATTCAAATGCAGGTTCGCAGCGTAGCGCTCGGCAACTATCTCCTCCCCAGTGGTGCCATTAATAATGGGAGCCAATCTGCCTCGCTGAGACGTGGGGAATGTAGTCATCTGTAGCACAGTGGTGCGGCCAGATAAATGCTGCTAATTGATATGGACGGCAGGAGCTTCGCAGTGTGTGGGATTGGAAGGTGGCAGGGCGGAGAGAGCCCGACGTGTTTTCAGGCTGTGATGAGCCCACTAAATGTGGACCAAAAGGGAAACCAAATTAAACTCTTTCTCTACTTTTCTTTTGCTCTTATACCCATCTTCTGTTCTTTCCTCCTCTTGAGCATCTTCCAGAGAGATTGCATCCAGAGTAACAAGACACATATGTATTCAACCGAGTCTATCTATTTTCACCCCCCTCTCTCAGTCCAATGATTGATGCATCCTTTCAGCATGTACAGTCTTGCTATCCACAGGGATGAATAAACCACAGATGAGAAGCAACACACATACACACACACACACACACACACACACACACAGCCCAAGCACTTACATTGGAAGCACACCCAGATGTCAACATAAACAAATGCATAAAAAGGAATCTGATATAAAGAAATAAATATTCACTACAACACACACACACACAATGTTCTCAAGCTTTGACTGTACCTTTTAGTCTTACCCATCATTCACACTGTTGCATCTGTCATGGATTCTCACTTGCTTTGCAGCGATGTGCATGCGCCCGTGTTCTTTTTTAGTTTTTCGCAGGGGCCCACTCCGCTTTCATCTCCTCGCCCCTGTGACTCACTACAAGACAGCCCCGCGTCCATTCATCCGCAACGCAACAGACGCGAGACAGACAGCCAGGACCGGCGAGATGCATGTCTCTCCTCAAAGACTTGTCTGTTGGGCGCGCTTGACAAAATAATAGGGGGCTGGAATGTGTGTTTGTGATGGAGGGGCCCTTTTTGTGGCCATTACTACTACAAAGGTGAGTTATGGAGTTGATGTGCCTGTTGTAAGCCGAAGACGCAAACAGGGGAAATAAATGCACGGTGGCAAGAGAGTGACATAAGGTCTCACTCTGTTTTTCAGTCTCAATGACAAACCTAATTGTGATACCTTTTACTCATGGACAAGCAATTTATAGGATATTCACCTTGGGCATGGCGGGAGGGGGGGTATTTATATATGAACAAGCTCCAGAATTAAGCAGCTACATGCACAGGGGCAATGCAGCATGATTGACTTGCATGGACGCTTTGCAGTAAAGCATTTTGGAAAAGCACCAGTGCCCTCTTGTGTCCAAACATCAACTCCACAGCTGCTATTTAAAAAAATATTACATTCATTTGGGGTTTTGCTGAAGAGGGATGAGCAAAATAAGAGAGCGAACCTTTCAGTGTCACACGGATGCAGTGAAATCTGTCCCAAGCGAGTCTGGCAAATGTGTGACTCAGCAGGGGGGGCATGCACAGCCTGCACAGCAGAAATGTCAAATTTAAATTCAACCTGTCTAAGCACACTCTTACTAAAAACAAGCACATTTAGCTGCCAGTGCATTATTATTTGATTTCACTTGTTAATAAATCACGTTGCCCCACATAAGAGCACATCAAACATTGTATTAAGATCAAAAAAGACTTGCCCAAAAAAACAGATCCATCAACCTGTGTTCCTCGTGTCATCTAATTCTTCCCCCTCTCCTCGTTTAAACTCCTCTCGACTTCTGTCACATCTCTTTTTTTTTTGACCGCTTCCGTTAATGCAGTGTGATAATCAAACCGCTGTGTTTGCGACACAGCTCTTAACAGTTTCTTGGAACAGAAATAGAATAGAGCCCTGGAGTTTTATCAAGGAAATACTTAATGTGTGTTTAAAAACAGCCTCCAAATTTTGGTTCCAGACCCATTTAACTTCATTTGAATAGTCCCAGCTGTTTGAAATAAAGACACTTCATTGCTGTTGGATACATTTTAGTGACAGACGGGGTTTTGAAGGAATATTTCAGTCTAAAATCACAGCTATGATCATCTTAGTGTCCTAAAGCACAATATGTTCATTTGAACTCAGTGTGTCTAATGAGATGGTTGAGCTTGCATGATGTGTCACAGGGCGAAGCCGAGAGTTTCCATCCTGCCTCATCTGTCGTGTCCAGGCCAGACTGAGTAATAATCTCTCTTCATTTTTTCTAGAATTTCAAGCTGTTCAAGGGTTAAGCAACATGATTTCAGCTGTTTACATCACATGTTCTGTGTTTTCCTCTTTGAAATTTAAAGAGGCTCCTTGTAAACAACGGAAAAATACAGAATACACCAAAATACAATCTGCGTATCATCCCTAATTAAACATTTACAGAGATAATGATTATTCAAACATTTTAAATTCTTAAATTTTTACCTCCATGCTCACTTCCCTGCCTTTTGTTGGCACAATGCTAAGCTACACTTGCCATATTAGCCCAGGGGAGACTCAGTGCATTGTGTTGTTGCATCCTCAAGTGTGTATGTGTGTGTATATACATTTTGTTAGAACCTTTTCCAGCATACACACTGTCTTAATGAGGCAAAACTTAATTTCTGAGGTTCAGGTTAAAGGTAGGCATGGGTTGGTCATCGTTAAGGTTGGGTACAAGGTTTTGGTTAGACTATCCACAATAAATGGTAGTTATTGCAAAGTCCTGACCAGCTGTGGCTGATCAAATAGACGTGTACCTCCATTGTGTGTGTGTGTGCACATTCATTTTCATGCACAACACAACCACTGCAAGGGGTCAATACTTTACCCGACAGCTCTTAAAAATAAATGCACTTCAAATTCTAATTATCATCTGATTAATTTGAAATAAATCAATTAAACTCTTCATTCCAATAAATTTACCTTTAGTATTTTAAAGTCATTGGAAGTGAAGTGTTTTCGGAGGTTGCAGATTTTGACAGTAAAAGCAGAGGAGGGCCGTCTGTTTTCAACACAATTACAATACTATTATTAGAATTAGTAGAATTAATCAAAGTGTAAGGAGATTAAGTAAGAGCAATGACATTCACACAATTTATCTACCCCAATACATACACTGCGTGCAGCATAAATCATCCTGATGTTGGATTAATAATAAGGCTGTAAGACATGAAAGTGCTAAAACAAGAAATCAAGCAAACGCGCACTTTCCTGCCAATTATAACGTATTTATCTCTCCAGCTCTGCAGCAATAACAGCCCGAGTCAAACCACAGCTGGCGTCGCCGCTGACAGTGGAAGACTTCACTGCGGCGTAATTAGCTCGGAGGTGGCGGCTGAAAGTAAACAGATAAACTAATAGAAAGATACAGATATAACTGATGCTGACGGTGGAGGGGGTGGGGGGGAGCTGGGGACTCTCCTCAAACAGAGATTGTACATTATGTTTCGCCTGCTGGATAATTAGGTTGTGCTGGGGTTTTTTATTTGTATGTGTGTGTGCGTTTGAAGGGCCGGTGTGTGTTTGTGATGAGAGCACAAGTGTCCCCATGTTGAAAGCCTTTGTCTCATGTGCACGTTGGTGCATGTATCAGGCCGCTCATCTGTCAGATTGCGTGTACCTGCATGTGAGCAGGCACCTTTTTCTTTTAGGGCAAATCACCTTCATTATAAATGTGTCTCATTAGAGTAATGAGACGATTTCATTATCACTTAAACGACCTTGTCCCTGGTGCTAAACAAGGCCGGCTGTTACAAAACCCAGCGGGCTTCTTGAGTTGAATCACAGCGGGGGTCAGGCACGCAGGTGGGTGGGTGGGTTGACAGGTGTTGCCAGCTGTAACGTGAACAGAGACGTCTAATTGAAGTGCATGACGGGGAGTTCACGCATTTTTTGATTGTAGATAAGAGTTAATGACGTGAATGTTTAATAGGCTGGAGTCTTCCTATTGTAAAATTACATTGTATTATGTCTTCAAACAGTCAAGTAATCATGTGTTATGTCACCTATAAGATGAGCATCTTGTTATACAAACCTAATCTGGGAAATCTGGAATGACAGTGAGGAAACAACCAAACTACTCAGGGAGCCATTTCTCTAGAGATGCATTAATTGTTTAAATTAAAGCATATATTTTAAACTCTATACTGATAGGCCTTCACTTTCATAGTGCTGCACACACGGAGAGAAAAGTGAGAAGTTTGTGTAAAGAATTCAAAAAAGAAAGTCAACACACACTTGGCCAGTTAGGGAATGTGGGATTGTCAGACACAGCCTATGTTTTTCCATGTTTGCTTGATTTCCACTTCTGCATCAAGCTTTAAAATAATCATGAACTCTTGAATAACTCTGCTAATGAAACTTCTGCTTTGAAAATAACGTCAGAGAGATGAAAACCTGGTTCACAACAAGTTCCCTCCCCGCAGGACATTTCATCGACCCCCTGATCTACAATTTGGGAGCCAATCCCAGCTGAGATTCACGGGGTCGCAGGGTTAACATACAGCGACAAGCCACCATTCACGCTACAGGGAGTCTCCATGAAAAGAGAAAGAACCCAAATTAAATGACCCGACTCAAAGTCTCACAGACCAATGTTCAAGGATCTTCACCACACACAAAAACAACACGCCAACACCACAGCAGTCTACCACGGTGATGTTTACGGCCCACAAGGCAATATGGTGAGTCGTATGTCAGTCAGGCTCCTTTTCTGCTCACTGCCATGCCAGGCTGTGTTCTAAATACAATTGCCAACTTTGAAATTAATCAATAAAAAGATGACATGTGAAATATGTGCATAGCTGTTTGTTTTGTGTGTGTGTGTGTGTATTTCCTCAATTTGTCTGGCACCAAAAATTAAATTAACTCTCTTTGTGTTTGTTTTTATTGTGGCCTTAACTTTATCTCTTTAATTTATATATTTGATTCCTATGAAACATGTTTACTGATTCATGTACCTCTATATACTAGCATGTTTTGCTTCATGTTTCATCCTTTTTTTATCTGTAAAGCACTTTCAGCTGCATTTAACGGATGAGAGGTGCTATACAAATACAATGCATTATATTATTATTACACTGTACGATGGTGGAAGCAGACCAAATTCAAAACATGGAGACGCACTGTCAGAACGTTGATTTGCTCATTTCGTACAAAGTATATACAGAATGTATACATACAATAGATGTGCACCCTCACACACTCTCCCTCTCCTCAGCTCTACCTGGCTGCCACTAAAGATCCTCCTCTCATCCTTGCTAAGCACTCAATCTGTTTGGTGAGTGAACTTTAGTTGTTGGAGAGCTTATCTCCCGCTTGTAAAGCACCCAGCAGCCAAACACTAGGGCCCTAATCCCCACTCTCCAAACACCTCACTCACTATTTGCTCTCATTCTAATTGTCTTCAAGGCGTTTCAAGGCTCACACAGGTTAGTTTCCCTGTGTGTGTGTTTTAACCTCCTCCCCTGTACATGTGGGGCAGTAAAAACTCCAAGTGTGTGCGGGTGCGTGCCTTTATGAGTTTCACCGGTATGGTCGGGCAGGGACCAGTGACCACGCAGCCATCAGGGTGCATTTAGGAGGATTGCCACTGTGTAGGAAGGGATCAGGCCCAGAGTCTAAACCAGAGCTGTGTGGACACAAGCCCAGAATCAGCATTCAGCAGTGAGTGTGTGTGTGTGTGTGTGTGTGTGTGTGTGTGTGTGTACGCTCACCCAATGGGTAACAGTTCCTGGTCACAGTCTGTGGATGAAAGTAATTGCCAGTGGAGGGCAACGTGCAGCTGAGGCCCAGAGATGGTGTGTGTCTGTGTCAGTGTATTTTGTGTGTGCTGCTGCTTTTGTCCAATGAGCCAATACTCTATACACACAGTGGATTTTCTGCTTAGTCACATGCACAAATATATGCAGTGTATGAATTGGTCTATTAATAGATAGTGTTGTGTTTGTGACCCACCTGTGTGCACTTTCCTCACACTGCAGAGTGGACAGTCCTGACCTGGCAGATGTGTATGAGCCTGACCTACGGTTTTAATTTACAATTACGTGTTCAGCTTTTCAGGAAACTAGAACGTGAAAGGCGTTAAGTACATACTGTAATGTTCATCGTCATATCAACAAGGCAGAAAAAGACTTTATATAGTCCATGTTGTAGTCAATCATCCAGAATGTGATTTAACACACATGAAGTCAGTTACCACAATCATTAAAGACACAACTGGAAAATAATACAAAACATAGTCTCAAACTAATTCTGCTATTCAGAGACAATATAGAGTCACAGAAAACAATCCTCCAAGTTTTCCTTCAAGACATTAGGGTGGAGTGTTTTAAAGTAAACATTGCAGTAGAACTTGGTTTGTTGTCTACTTGTTTGTGTTTTTATTTTATACTAATCCTTATCTCACGACCACCTGTCTGTGCTTTTAATTTGCTTTTCATCTAAATAGCTGTGCTGAGAGGGTGAGTGAGGTGTCTGTATTTGAATTTGTGCTCATAGGACCCCCACTCGAACCTCCGAAGGGGCTTTTCTCTTAATCAATATCAATTACGAAACAATCAAAACCCCATGAATAAGAAGTGAAAAATCAAAGGTCATTAGACAAACAGTCGCACTTATCTCAGCTGCTGCATGGAACCTTTTTCTTAACCCTTTTACTTCACTACATTTGCCATAATGCAGTTTGCACCTTTGTTACAGGTTAACTACCATGTCTGCATTTGATGAAATAAGCTTTCACCTCCATTAAAGGTGGATTCAAACTGTTTTTATTAATATTCAGTCTGATTCAGGTGGATCGATTTGGGATATATTGTCAGATCTATTCATCTTTGAAAATGAAAAAGTTTTGTTATCTCTTTTTTTGTCATGGAAAATATATATTATCATTTAGGTTGACATTTTTAATGATGCTGCTGCCATCTCGTCATCACCTTATATCAGTCTTGGATAAGAACACGTCTCATTGTTTCCCTACATGTTTTTCACTATAGATTATACTTGGTATCATGTATTTTATGTTTTTCTGTCTCACTCCTCTTCATCAGCCTCAGTTTTCAGTGTTACTTGTTGTTATGTGCCAGCAGAGGGCGACAAAAACTAACAATTAACAATACACTTGTATGTTCCCCTCAAGTCTGCAGTGGTTTGTTGAAATGTACAGTGGGATGCAAACAATTAATTAGTTTTCCCTTCCACTAAAAAATTAATTAATTAATACATGAAATTAATTAATTTGTGCCACAAAATTAAACTCTCTGCCCCCCTCTGTGTTTCTGTTATATATTATATCCTATAAACTGGAAATACGCCTGCATGAAAAATCTGTTTGAACTCGCTTCTTTCCACTTCTGACACCACTGACCCAAAATGGCCACCAATTGCACCAGTCCACACAGACATTTTGCATGTCGCTCCTAGGAATTTAAGGCGAGCGCAGAGGGCAGGAGGAACAGAAGGAGACAGTGACAGGCACTGCGAGGGAAATCAGCGAGCAATGGACAGAGGGACCGTGTGACAGAGGGATCGCACCCCGGGGCCTTTCTGATCCTTCACAAAACCACTTCATCAGCAAAAAATAAGCTGTCCTCTTTCAATCCGAATTGACGTCACAGGGGTCGGGGGGGGGGGTTTCGCCGCTCGCTGCATTACCTGGAAGTGGCTCATAGATCAGCGGCCCACACACAAAAAGTAGAGGTGGCTCCCTGTCTGACGACAATGGCACCGGTTGCTTTGTTGGAAACACAAAAGCAGCGTTAGGATTTAATTAAAACTCGTCCCAGGTGAACAATAAGCCGGACGTTGCCCAGCTAGTCGTCTTTTGTAGCACTATGTGGCAGGATGGGTGGGGTGATGGACGCGGGGGGGGGGGGGGGGGGGGTCTCACATGAGGGTGACTGGACCGGTGTCAAACTAACATCTCTAAAGAGCAGACAGGTGTGCAGAGGACGGAAAATTCCAAGAGAGACGTTTCAAGGATTGTTCCTATTGCACTTATGACTCACGTGGCACAAAGAAGAGAAAAGAGGCATGATGCTGAGGGGAAGGGCGCTGTATGACAAATGGGATTGGATTGCTAATACGATTTTGGCTCAATAATAGATCAATGGGTTTCAGGCGGCCTGAGTAATGCGAGAGGGGCTGGCTCGACTCCGACTCCGACTCAAGGAGAAAACACTCGAGGAGGGCTTCCGTGCATTTTGTGCTTTGCGCAATTCAAACTGGTTGAAGGTGGCGTGAAAGTTGAAAAGCGAGTGTGTGCGGCTGGGAGGAAGGGGATAATTTGCACCCTGCTGCTTTCAGCTCTTACAGCTCTGCTTATTCTCTCTGTAAATAGATTTTGATGTGTTGTCATAGCAGCAGATCCTTGCAGTCAAATTTATTTTAATAAGAGCATTGTACCATTTCTTCACTTTATGTTTATGAATAACAACCTTGATTTTCCTTTATGTCTTATGTTTCAGACATTTATTTTGGTTTTCAAGCTCAATCTGGAGGACCATGCCTGTTGAACTACATTTCCCATGTTGCCCTGCATAACGGGGCACAGGAACGCTTAATCAGCTCCGATTTAAAAGGTGCTGGATTCTGAGAGCTTTTGCACGTCTCATTTTTTCGCAGTGGATCAAATTGAGCTGAATCATTGTTGGTTTTTAGTTATTTGTTGTTTAAGGCTGAAGCTTTTCTTCTTGTCTGCTGCCAGTAGGAAATAATGCAGCACTTTTATGCTTTTCTGTCCTTTCATGTCAGATCTCAGCACTTGCCCAGGCAGCCATTGGCACCTGTTTCCTTACACTCTGTCATACTGTTGAAGTGTGTCGCCCTGAGGGGAGAGGGAGTGGGTGGGTGGGGATCAAATCAGACAACCTGCCTGCCGTGCCTTTTGCATCTGGCTGCCGTGCCTTCACCTTTGCCCTCTTTGTCGCAATAACGGTGTTAAAGTGGAATTGAAAACAAAGCACCAGCAGAAACTCCTGAGAAATACCAAAGCCCCGCCAGAATAAAATGTCAGCTGCGCTGTATGGGTTCCTTCAGCCAGCAGGGACCTTTTGGCATAAGGGTGAAGGAAGGAGGTGAAATTAAAGCGAGTTGTACTGTTGCCCTCAAAGCAGTTCAGCGCCATAGACTATGTGTAAAAAGATGGACAACATGACAACTTCCAAAAAGTCAAAATACACGTCAAATAGAGTTTTCTCAAAGATGGCGTCTATCATTTTAGGTAATTCTTATAAAAACCACACTAACTTTGGGTATCGACGCGACCTCAGCACCGTGGCTCCGTCCCCTGATCGCTACTGCTCAGACTTTGGTTTCAAATGTGCAACATAAGCAATTTTAAGAGCATGCAGCATAATTGCACGTTACCCATGAGAAAAGAGTAAATACAAAATGTTATAAAACTATTTAAATAGTCAGTAAGATCAGAGCTGGATGGAAAGTAAATGAATACATAGAAGTAGAAAAGCTGAAGGTAGACTAAGACGTATACAAATTGTGGCTTTAACAAAGATTTAAAAGAGGATTTTTTGTTGTTTTTGCTGGTGGTAACTCAAACAAACAACCATTTGTTTTGAGGGAAGTAATTACAAACCGATAAATCATTGCTTACAACAGGGAGAGCAACGAGGTAGAAAACAAACCACTGTCACTTAAGGTAAGGGAGAAAACGTGTTGGAGCTTGAGGTCTGTTTCCTGCCAAAATTATAGACTAGGATATTCATTCTCTGTTATGTTTTATATGAAACTGATTCACTTTAATAACACCCAAACCTCGTTCTTCCATATCGCCTTGAATAAAAACATTTTGGCTGATGAAGCCTTGAGCTATGAAGATGCTACGGTGCTTTGAAGGGCACAGATCTCTGTACTCTGCATTTGGCTGTGGATATAAACATGCTCCTTCCTCACTGCACAACACCACAAGGACAGGTTGGACAGCCGCAGCGTAGCGATCAAATATCCTGCGAGCCTGGACCTGAGTCAGCGTAGGTAATTAGCATGCTCCTCTCATCTCGCCTGATGCGTGTTTGTCAAAAAGGCAGGGTTTGGGACTCGAGATGGAGGAAGCTGCAAGTTACTGTGCTGGCAGACGCTGCTCACCCGACTTGATGAAGGGGCTGTCATCAGCTGGCTTTAACAGTTAGCTCGTGCAAATATCAACTGAGCAGCATGTGTGTTTGCTTTAGCTTCCTCAGGCTTTTCATTTGCACTGACAGCCATTAAAGTACACACTGAATCTAAATGCCATCTGAGATGTTTACAGTTAAAGGGAGACGGTGTGTTTCAGCCACTTCCTCTGCGTCTGTCTCACATTCCATATCCAACAAGTCTGATCACATGGCCTGGGTTATGTCATGGGAAAGTTCAGGAGTCGCTACAGGTGGAGAACCATGAAAAGGAAGCTTTTTGGAACGTGGTTTTAAAGAACAGGTGATAAGAGCGAAGACAGAAACCCATCCATGTGTCCTCTGGGTGATTTGGTTCTTCATGATAACGGACAAGTATCAAGAGGGTCCTTATTAAAGTGATTGAACCACCCAGATCACTTCACAACCCCACTGCTACAACTCAGTCACTGAAAATTATTTAACAATATATACCATTACTATAAATATAAATGCCTACAAAGCATCTGATTCAGAGAGTAACGTTCGCGATGCATCTGGTCGTCCACACAGGCGTTCTAGCTCCTTATCGCTATAGTGATCCTCGTCCATTCATGTCAGAAGCAAATGCAAGTGACTGTGTCATCATTTACCAATGTTTTTCCCACCCTTTATTTTTCAAACTAAAACGGGACCAGCAGCATTTCTAAACTTCTCTGAGTAATGTGGTTGGAAGGCGTGAACATAAGAACGGTGATGAGAAGTAGTGTGGATGTAGCCATGGAGACAAAACAGCAGTTCACACTCACACCTATGGGCAATTTAGAAGTCCTCAATTTACCAAAGCTTTATGGCTTTGGACTGTGGGAGGAAAAAATCGGAAAAAAACCCACGCAGAGACCGAGGAAAAGCAAACTCTGCTCAAGAGTGTCAAGTTGGATTTTGGGGGACTTGTATACAAATGCTGCTCAGAACTAACAATGTGTTGTTATTCAGTTTTGATTGAATGGTGCAGCCATGAAAAAAATGTGAAGTGTTTTCATTGATGCAGAAGTGTAGAAATAACAGCATCGTATTAAATGAGGAAACTTACTGATATTTTAATAGGGATCTCTTGAGCTCCAGCAGCTTTCAGCTTTTAGTGACCTTAATCCCACACAGTATCAGTCTGTGGACTTTTACTAACCACTTCTTCACGACAGATAGCTCAAGGTAAACAGCGTTAAGGACTCAATGGGATTCTGAAGTTTGGCTTGGAAGGCTTGTTTCTTTTCTGATGGGTCTTCTTGTGACAGGAGAAATAGCGAAGAGAGAGACTAATATTACCCAGTTTGGGTCCTGGCGAGACTGTTTTTTCATAAGGATCCCTGATGCAGAGCATGTGAGACATCTCAGGCTGCAGCACACAAACTGTGCATTGCAGGACTGTGGGTGGGCCAAGCTCCTTTAGGCCAAAGAAAGAAAACACACAGATTCAAGAAGGATCTTCCGTTATTTGGGGAAGGGATTCTCGTCACAGAGAAGCAAAAGTTGGCCCTGTCTTTTGAATCTCGTCACGCTGCAGGGTTTTTTTACTCTTTTGGATTCTTGGGCACCGCGCTGCTTGCATGAGGATGACTGATAGTGACATCAGAGGTACTAAAAGTAGCAGCAGACAGGATATGGCTCTGGATAGGTCGCAAAAAATCTGTGAGCCTTCGGGTCCAAACAAAGCCAGGGACACATGTATACAGTTTGAGTTTGCTTTCCTAAAAATGCAGCACAGAATTTGACCTTGATGGACAAAAACAGCTGTGGAATATGTTGATGATAATTGTGCATATTGTTACAGAGCCATTATGCAAACTATTATGTAAAAATTGGTGAAAGGAAGGTTCTTCAGAAGACTCAATTATCAGAAAATACAAGATTTGCATGAAAAAGCTGCGACTTGAGTTTTTTAATTATGCATAAGAAACTTGGGACACCAGATATTGAATAATCCCCTACGAAATCAGGGGATTAAAAAAATACTCTCCTTCACAATGTGGATCAACCCCTGGTCTGGATCTGCACCAAAATTAAATGGCTTCTTCCCTGACCCATACAACATCCTTCCACCCAGTTTTGTGATAATCCGTCCAGTAGCTTTTGCGTAATCTAGCGAACCAACAAGCAAATGCAAATGAAAACATCCTGTTGCCAAAGCCCATTCCTTAAATTATCAATCAAGCCACCAAATTTCATACAATCATAGATATCAGTTCAATGAATATTCCTTCCAACAAGTATTGTTGTAAACATTACCAGAAGTAATATCCTCTTTAGAGGAGCGTTGTTGCAAGTCAAACACTCAAATTAAACAATAATTTCCAATGCTCAGCCACAGATTTCCAACCCACAAATCTCATATCAGCTGCTTTATTATACACACGGGAGACATGTATTTATATAGACGCAATAGCTTCTGCGTCCTTTTCAAAATATAGAGGGGACACAGCGGTAGCAGATTAGTCATTACTGACGGAGCGCTGGGAGGAGGCTGCAGACAGTGTGGATACGCAGCAAAGATTTGTTTTTCTGCTGTGAGGTATTTGATGATTGTGATGAAAATAGGACAGGTGTGTTTGAGCAGATGCCAACAGATGGTTCCTTTGTGAGTGACACCCCAGTTTCCAGTTGTCTTTTAGTTTTAATGATGGTGTTCAGTGTACAAAATGTTAAATCAGATTTACAAGCATTACAGCCTAGTGCACTTGGCTCGCTATCTTAAGGCTCAGAAACTGCAGCGGGGAAATCTTGGGAATCCCATGGTGAAAAGCAAACATTAAAGGAACCAAAAAATCAAAAATGGTGCTCGTAAATAAAATTCATTCTGCTTCAGCATCCGTGTTGATAGACATGCTGAAGAATTACTGGGCTTTCAATATGTTGCTTCTTGAGCTGATGCAACGCGGAGACATAGTTGTCACAAGCGGGACGTCAATGCCACCCGAGAGACACTGACAGGACATTTGCTTGCAACAAACTCCGGCTTCAACAAACTCCATCAGGTAGAATCAGCATCTCAAACTGTTTCGGAAACAGTCAAACATTGTCAGCCTCATATGAGTGGTTTTGTGTTTTTACTGTGGGGCCCCTGTTCTCTTATTTTGTGACCCGTGACCTAGGTGTTCCCAGAATGTATAAAGTCGCCTTCCAGCGAATTTAACCTCACACAGCTGAGCGGCAATACGGCATGAAAAACAGGGGGTGACACTTGAATTGTGAGCAACGCTTTGAATAATAGATTTGAGTCAAGTTCCTACTTCTTTATCTTCTTTACCTTTTGTGCAACTTCCCCTGCCGAAACCCAACAAAGACCCTTTATTTCATCCAGCCGCATGAAGCTGAGCGTCATGAGCCATCTGCACTACGGCGATGTTAATATTTGCTTTTGATTACGAACAAAGAGCACCTCATCCTGCCATCAAACAATAGATCAATAAAAAAGAGGAAATAAATAATTAAACTCACCGTGCCCTTGTCAAGATGACGGCAATATCAACAGCTGTTTGGTCCTGGCTCCAGTCTGCAAAACAAAAAAGAGAACAATGCAGATATGCATCTTATCTTCATATATTTGATTTATTATAAGATCACGCCCATGTGATTAAGAACCCACACCATACTGACAGTAATGCTTAATGGCCTCCTCAATAGTCTTTTTTCAACATGTGAGAATACAGTATATATCAGCTCGGGGAGGTATTTTGATTAATTTGCATAATATCTGTAAATACACAGTGTACACAACTTATATAACTGCTATTAAAATGACACGCACTGTTTAAACATTGATTCTGTTTTGTGTGTTTTGTGTCTTAAAGAGAGAGAAAAAAAATCCTGGATTTGAACCCTGATCATTCTGTATTCTTCCACAAAATTTCATGGTAATCCACCCAGGACTTTTTGGCGTAATCCTGCTAACTATCAAACAAACAATGATTCAAATAAAAGTTTGGCTGAGAAAATAACTTCTCTCTAAGTATTTTTAGGGTTGTCATATTCCACCTTTTTGTTTATCTCTGCTTTGTAAATCGTTCAACCGCATCCTCTGAGAAGATGTATCTGGAACGGGTCACCAGTGAGGCCAAGCACAGACTTATAGGCTACTCCACGCCGTGCTGTTCCAGATGGGAGTTCAATTTTACTCTAATGCTGAGACAAACTTGGCAGAGACAAAAAAAACACCACAACGTGAGGGAGAGATTCCTGGCCCATATGAAAGTGATCAACCAGTTTGCTGCACATAATTTCAACCAGAGTTCACACGCAGACGAATCAGCCACTACACCCCCCTCAGCCCAAGGTTATTGGCGGTGGTTTGTTACATCCAACTGTTTGGCTTTTTAAAGTCATCGCACAGAAGCACGAGACAGAATAATTATGATTATACTTTATCGGTCCCGGGGGGGTTCAGAGGTCATGCTGATCCGCAGCTTGGCTGGAGCTGGTGGTGCACTTCAGTGTCATGCTCAAGGACATAGACCAGCTTGAACTCCCAGTTCACTGCAGGATCGAAGTTGTGCTTTGTTTCACAGCGCCGATCCCCCATTAAGACTTAATCACTGGACTTTCGGGCAAAAAAATGTTTCTATCAGTTACAACCTCTGAATATTAAAATGTTCATGGGCCAATTTTCTCATTATGTTTTGGAAGAATTAGTAGAAGGCTATATGTCTATTAAATATAGATTTATATTCATCCTTCAGGCTTGGTGCTGCATCCAGGTTATTTAAAGAGCATCAATGCAAGTTTTTTTTCTGGTACTTCCAGAACCTCCAAGAGGAGGAGCTCTGAGCAATAGCCACAGAGCCTCCCCCACTGTATGAAAAGTAAGGACATATTGACAAGAAAACAGCGGAAATGAGGATTTCCGTCCTGATTTTATTAAATCAATATGTAAATGTGTTGCTTATTCGTGATTCAAACGCCTTCAACTTTGCAAAATTCAAAAAAGAAAGAGGAAAAGGGGAAAACATGCACAATCCATTTGAAGTACTTGTCCTTTTACGCACTCAACATGCTTTACTCTGAAAGGCATCACCGGAATTCCTGCTGTGCACTCTTGCTGGCTTGGCATTGCTTCCTCTTCCCTCTGCTGTGCACCTCCACAGCGTGTAAATGACTGAGCAGCTTCACACCGCGCACTGGTCAAGTACAGAGCGCGCAGCGCGGCGCCAGAGGAGGACACGGTGCGCGCTTTTGTTTGTCAGTGGACTTTATACAGATGAAATAACCACCTCGTCTTTTTTTTAACCACAACACTGTTTCTTTACCTGCAACTCAGTCAAAATTAAAGTGTGGCTCGGCAGCGGGGAGGAGAGAGAGACTGATCATCCCGGGACCGGAGTGGAAACCTCTCCCCGTGCGCAACGGAATATTGAGTCGCTCGCGTGTGACAGCTGCGTAAAGCGAGTGGGAAAGCAGGGACTGACTGTGAAGTTTCCCCCGGGTGTTTCAGCCTGTTCGTGGACTGGTGAGAAAAGTGTTGTGGAGGTTGCCCCCCCCACCCCACTCTCCAATGCGTCGCTTCCCCGCATCCTGATGGACTGAGAACGGTGGAATTTTGGAATAGCCTTCCCTTTTTTCTTTTCCATCAGTTTTAATCGGTAAGTCACACGGAGAAGCGGGGTGAATAATTTAATATGTGTCTCATAAAATAATAAGTCATTACTGTGCTTAATTAGTTCATTTACGGGAGGTTGCCCTCAGCTGTATTTTGGAGAGGTATGGAATCCAGGCGTCCATTATGGGGCAGGTTCCAACTAGCTGAAGTATGTTATGGAGCAGTTTAAACCATCCATATTTGACAGCTACATTTAACTCTCCTGCAGTTTGTGGCAATGGGGCTGTCAGAATGTATTTATCATGTGCACGATGATACCAGAGTCCTGTAAAAGAAAAGTGGCTGGACTTGACAGAGAGAGGACCAGCGAGTTTCCCCGAGGGGGCTCCATTACCTCGAGCACACCTGGCTGTTTTCCACACGCAGTTACAGTATCTCACGGCACTGTGCAGGCGTATGGAAATGGGAACTGCTGTGCCTGCATAGTGGCTGTTTTATTACACACTGTTTTATTACAATTCCCTAGAGTTATTTGGATATTAATATTATGCGTAAAATGCTTGTTAACATTGCACTGCCTAACAGCTCCTCTTCTTCTGCTGTTTGGACAGAACTAAACGAAGTGATGGCTTATGAATATGTTTGAAAGCATGTGAGTGGTCACAGATGGGTTTTAAAAGGGACAGCAACACGACTTCCAACGAAATTCAGCCAATCAGAAAGGAGATCTGTTTTTATTAATTCCTCCTTTAATCTCCCTTTAAATCTCTGTATACTGCCCTGTTAGTATTAAACATACATAAACGGATATAATTGTATTTACTGCAGCTTAATTGAATCAGTTTGCACTTTCTATCATGTGAGGTTGAGGTTGTATTCCCATTTAAGGACAAGTTAATGGAGGAAAGAAGTGTCTAATTAGCTTTTAAGTTGGGCTGCATAATTGAGTTTGGATCCCAATTTTTTGGTTGGATGAATCGACGTTTCGTAACCCTAGTGGTTTGGTCTATAAGTGTTCCATACCATAAATGTACATACAGCTTAAAGCATTAATGTGCCTGAATGACTTGGGATTAATTATTGA
Organism: Paralichthys olivaceus; assembly: GCF_024713975.1. Lineage (NCBI taxonomy): Eukaryota > Metazoa > Chordata > Actinopteri > Pleuronectiformes > Paralichthyidae > Paralichthys > Paralichthys olivaceus. The sequence goes on from NC_091116.1 coordinate 9,206,334, forward strand.
TTGATGGGTTTTAAAGAGGCCTGAGCCCCTGTGGAGCAATTTAACAAATTATGCAGAACACGAGGGGGAATGTTGTTCGCTGCTTTGTTTGAGTTCCAGCTTTTTCCGCGCATGTGTCGTCAACAAGATGTCTGCATGTAATGATTTCAATTTACAATGGCGTTGCCCATTTTCTTCATCTTTAAAGGTCAACTATTTTAATCCTAATAATCATGGAGGTACTGTAAATATTAGGAATTGGCCGAGTTGTGGAAATCAGGTGCTGCAGTGATAGATAAAAATTGCTTTTGCACTAAAACCAAAACCTATTCAAACACACACATTTAAAGAGGTGTTGTTGTCATGTGTGAAACAATCACAAGAAATTGGTGTGATCAGTGTGCAGTTTTATGAGAGGAGGCATTGTGAAACTTTACTCAAGCACACTACTTTCAGACAGAGAGCCTGCAGATATACTGGGAGAGCCTCTGCGTCTCTAAGACACGGAGAGAGTAGGCAGCGCTAGCCAGCAGAATATTGAATCAGTCAAAAAAAAAAAAGGTTGGAACAAGGGGCAAGGGAGTTGAACTATCTCTTGCCTCTAGAGTGGGCGGATGTCATAATTATCATTTCTCCAGGATTGCTGCGGAGGGCTTTGGGCACTCGCAGAATCTCTGCAGATATGTGGGTGTAGCGGTGGTGTCGACCCTGTAGGGCAAGCCACATCACTTCCAATACAGAGGAAAGAAAGGGACAAGTTCCACCATAATTGGTGCCCGGGAACACTGCCGGGGCGCTCCAGGAAGTTGATGGACGGTCAGGGCGAAAAGGCGTACTTATTAAACAAGGCTGCAGGAGTGTGCGCGCGCAAGGACAATAACACACTTTCCCACACATGCATGCTAAAGCAATAAGAGTGCAGGGAGCTCTAATCTGCTATCCCATGTCAGGCTGAAATGAAACAACCTCCCCCTAGCTGGACGCAACAGGTCTCGCCATCTCACATTCTCCATTTTACTTTCTCGTTCTCATTCAGCCCCCGAGCAAAAGCAGCTTCATTTAAAGTGTCAGTGGATGCACGCAACTGTCACTTGGTGACCCCAAAATGAGTAGGGATGAAAGAGAGGGGGGGAGACTAAACCCTGCCTGTCCCTGGTAATATTGCTTCTTGCTTTACAGTTAGGTGTAAATTGGAGGCAAATAGCTGGTTGGATGCAGCACTGTAAAAAGCATTCTATATAATTATCAGAGAGGACATTCTGTATCATCTGTTTGTGCTTAGTCACTCCTTGTTGCATTGCTGTCGTCCAGGAGTGTGTGTTTGCCTCAAACAACTGGAAGAAAAAAAGTCTCTTTCAGTGAAAGGTGTTCTTGCTCTGAACCCTCTCTGTCAAGAGACATATAGGAGGTGGTAGATTCAGGCCAGTGGATCTCTTATTGGAGTCTGGTGAGTCAATAGAGTTCTTGCAGGGCTCCAGAGGTTTTTCCTTTAGAAGCACTAGTGCTCATTACTTAAGTACAGTAATTATCTATCTGTTTATTTGCTGTCTGAATATTAGAAAACCTGCTGTTCAGAAATTAGCACGTGCAATGTGAAGAGCTGTGGTTGGAGTTCTGATGAAATGCTCATTGAGCAGATTATTTAGGACAATAAACACCGCTCTGCCTTTGTTTGAAATGCAACACTCCCTTCTGTTGCATCAACGTCATGTGTGATACGTGCATACTCCTTTCTCCAGTTCATGCAGTGTTGTCTGTAAATGCATTTAATCTTCTGTTTCTGTTATGGATGTAAGCATGCCAAAGGTGCGTTGCAGTAAGCTGTCCAAAAAACAATCAGGGAATTATGAGGTGTTGACTTTTTTCTTTTTATATTTGACTTGATGCTTTATTTCTTGGAACACGTTTTAACAGGAGCTTTAGAATGCTGTCCAGCCCCTTTAACTGCCCGCTGTGGCATTCCTACTTAATTGGTCTTGAAAGGTCTTGTTCTGTAGGACAGTGCAGGTCAGCTCAAGTCTCTGAAGTTGTTAAGTCATCAGACACTCAATTAACTCAGCCGTAGTACCCGATCCAGAAAAAAATGACACAGAGGAGGCAGAAAATACAAATTACCTTGAAATCTGCATTAAAATAACTTGACTCTGGTGACTGGACAAGACCTTTATATAAAAATAAACCTTTTTCATCTGCTTTAATCCCAAACTGGGACTGCAGTTCTGGAAAAGCACCCCCCCACACTAACTCAGACCCCCCCAGGACCGTCCTCAGACTTGCACATTAGATTAAAACTGTCTCTTTAACATCAATTTGAGCTTTATAGTGTAGATTTTACTCAGTGAAAGTCATTATAATTACCATTATTCAGATTTGTGTTCCATGTTTTGTCAAAAAGCAATCAAACATCCTTTTGTATGCAAATAAATGCTAATTTTAATTTTTGCAAACTTGCGTTGACTTGATATCTTGATATCTATCAGTCTTCTCATGTTCTAACCAGCTCATCCAGTTGAGGGCTGTCAAGTTGATCCAAGCACCAGTCATTCTCCTGTGCATGTTTTCTACCCATCAATCCAGAAACTCCACCTCCATCTGTGTGCTGATAGACTCTGTGCCGTCTTGATTCTGGCAGCTCCATTGAGTCATTTTATGTCCATTGATCATATACTGGATTTCCTCCAGGCAAAATTTGCATCAGGGTATCGGATGGGCTGGAGTTTCACTCATGTGGGCCCCGCATCATAAAGCGACCTATACTGATCCCAGTATGACACAGGAATGACTCATGATTCATCCCTGTGACATAAATAGGGAGAAAGCCGAGCTCAGAAACAATCAGAATAGGTGGGTGTACATGATCCAACCTGCGATTTCCTGTCAGAGGTAAAACTTGCCAGTGCATGTTTTCAAAACAATAAGAGATAGATGGTGACTTTGTGATAATCCCCTGCCCTGGTATTTGGTTTTCTACATATAAAGAGCTGAAAAAACTATGGACATGCTTTGCTATGTTAACTAAAAGCTAATCCACAGTGCTCAACATTGGGGCACTATTATTTTGTTTATTTACATCTCTATATTTTTGGACTCAACATATTCAAATATATATATATCAACTCTATAAATTATAAAAAGGGTACAGCTACCTGCCAAAATGAACAGAATCAATTTGGACAGTAATGCTGGCACTGTAGCCATCAGTAAAGTATAAAACTTAAATACAAAAAGATCTCATGCACTACTTTTCCTAAAATATATTTTATTTTAAGGCCTCTGAACCAATTGTCACTTTATCAGATATAATTCATGACAAGTAGCTTCAACCATTAGCAGCAGTACTGCAAAGGCTCATTACTGCTCAACGTTAGATACGGAAATGGACGGAGCCCCTGGTTTGAATTCATCATTTCATCTCATAAAAGCTTACAGATATGGACAAATCAGACATAATCAACTTTACCACAGGAAACTGTCGGGGGGAAGTGTAGCCAATAGTTCGACAGTTAGTGATCGAAATGATCATAGGACACGATGAAGTCATTTCAGACTTTTTGAGGAGAGACTTTGGGAATTCGTTAAAAAACTCTTGACTCTGCACCGATCTGTAGAAGATGTATTGCTAAACAACCATGCCGTCATAATGGAGGTAAGCGGGCAGTTACATCTTTTGAAACAGACTTATATCCTTTTGTATATAAGGCAGAATGAAAAAGAATTAAGGATTTAGTTTGGTGCAATTTAATCCAATTATGTGTCTGCTAATTAGGGATGCCACAAACATAAGAAATATATGCATAACACTGTAATCTGCCATTAAACAGCTGGTACTATAAGTGTGCTCCAGTGTGTTCTTAAGTTCAGGGACATAAGCCTACATGTCATTTTTAATCAAATAAACCTAAGAGACTTATGTTTGGTTGGACTGAAACACCAATTAAACATTTAAACAGCCAAATTATTTCATGTCTCCAGTTTATGGCTCACATCTTTTACAGAGCATTTATTTTTATAGGCTACTTTGTAATATAAAATGAAGTTTGCTCACCAAATTACACGCATATTTTTGTAGAGAATGAAAACCATTGAATGAGCTGCTCAGTCCTGTTGTTGTTGACACTACAGACTGTTCTGGGTGGTGCCTTTTTTTCATAGTGTTTACGCTCAGTAAGCAGGTCTGTCCGCCTTTAATGCTCAGCTCCTTTCAGAATGAAGCTTGCATATCAGACAGCAGATCTACACCTATTTATGGAGTGAATCATAAGACTGTCATTAAAATGATCACAGTCACCCTTTGGCCCTTATTTTTCTGCTGTGGGTGGATTTCTTTTAAAATTCCAAATACATAAATACTGAGAAAATTGAGGACATCCACCTTGAGGTGGAATGTGAAGTACATACTGACTAATTCAAAGATTACTGGTATAATATGTAATAATTCTGTAGCCTTTTATTTGCATCAAATCAGCTTTACTCATCGTTTTGTCCATCTCCGCTATAACATCTGGTGCAAATGATGTATGATGAAGGAGAAACATGCTGTTAACCAGTTGGCTGTTTGTATATATGTCACTCATCACATACATTCATCGCTGATTCCTGCATAATGTCAATCAAACATTTCAATGGTGATGATGGTGAATAGAACTCCCATGCTGCTTCATGACTTCATCAAACCAGGTCTTTTGTTAGTGTCCCCTAACAGCCAATGAGTCACAAAGAAAACTGTGCTTGAACTTAATGTTTTGCCAGGAGTTCCAGATGCAGCTGTATTGAGTATTCTGTAGGAATTATCAACAATTTACCAGCCCTGCTAGGCACTGGTGAGTCACTCCTGAATAGCACGTATCCTTTTTCTTTAAAGGGACAATTAAATCCACTGAAAACATACATCTGTTTGGTGCAGATGTGTTTTTTTTTCTTAACAAATGCACCTTGATGCCACTATACACTGGTGTAATCCGCCTGCTCATTTCTGGAAACTAATTACTGCGCATTAGTTAAACAGACCATTTGAAATGCAAGCCTGCTAAATCACGCTTGCCAGGGGAGCCGAGCACCCCCCCCCCCTCCACACACAGTCTTTGTGCTGCTATTATTAGTTCTATCATGCATATGTTCTCAATCAGACATTAAGGCCCACCAGGAGAGAACAGTAAGGAGGCAATGCAGTACACAAGGGAGGGCGAGTGAAACTGGTAACACAGATATAAAAGGTTCCCCTCTGTAAGGCATTTCAATTTATCAGGCCCCACTGCTGCCTCTTATCACACCAACTGTAAGAACTGCTGCATGACATGAGAGAGGACAAAGCTGATCTGTCTTTCGAATAGGCCTCTGATGACATTTCTAAAGACGCCACCCTTGTAACACCCAGCAGAGCACGGGACGTTGTCTTCGCTCCCCTGGCCATTCCTGACGGTAGAGCAGCTGACAGGACTATGGGATGCTACAGCCTGACTCCTATCCAGGTGGAGAATGTGGGGCTGATTTAGAGGCACAGTTTGGTCCAGTTGATTTTGAGTTTCCTTGTACTGCAAAGGGTGCTCAGTGGCTCAGAGGAATACAAAAATAAAGCCACTTTTTGACTTGGTGAAGCATGCACCTTTCTCTGCGTCTTTCCTCAAACACCAAAGCTGTGTGCCATAAGCCGTAAGCCTGCCACCGTGGTACCATATATTGCATAAACTCAGACCATTCCCCACACAGTCCTCACTAATGAGTCTAAGAAACATATTCAGTTTGAAACCAATTCCTGCCTCCTCAGAGTTCAGCATCCATGTTACGGAGAACAGATCACATCTACATTTCAGCGTCTTATGCATGTAGATGATACGCCCATATATAAAACACCATTTATACGATTCTGACAGGGGACCTCAGCCTTCAGTGAATTAAAATTTACTCCCCACCAGCCTCGCTTCTGTCAAGATCCATAAATCACCATGACTGCAGGTAGCCAAGCAATGAGGAGGACTGAGGTCATAAAATGTTAAGAACTGAGGTTGACTGCGAAGCCTTTAGAAACAAGCCGAAACCCAAGATACACCGGGAGTATCCACAAGATATCCACGCGATATTTGAAATACAAATGCGGAGTGACCATTATCAGTCTTGACGGAGTTGGGAGAATGGCTCTATCTGTCGGGTGCCACTAGGGATAACAAGCCTTTTATTCTTGTACATCAAGATGCCTCACGCTACACAAAATGGAATTAGGCTTCTGCCTTATGGGCTATTTGCGGTTCCAGACGCAGACTTTAGTTACTTTGACAGTGACGACTAGAGAACATGACTACAGGATGTGTTCGTATTATCTAAAAATAATGGCTCAAACTGTCAACTGTAAAATGTGCGCGCTAATCGGTACAGTTCAAACCCAGGTTTATGTTTTGTGAGTGCAAACTATGTATACGGGATACAAATACTGCAGTGCTCTGGACGTTTGGTGCATGAAGCGTACAAAATCAATGTAAAGCAAGGGTACATTTGCCTTGAGCTTTTCAGTAAAGAAAACATGTTCAAGACGGGGTCCTCTCTCTTTCAAATGTGGAGTGAAAGCCACTGTCTTTCAGATGTTTGTGAATACGTCCATTAATACTGAGACAGGATGGATTGAGAAGGAAATAATTGCAGGATAATGTTTGTTAGTGTCGATACTATTGCGATTTTTAATGAGCAGATATTTTTGATAAGTTCATATTTGTATTACCATTGGTTTCTCCGGAGACCGGTCGTAACAGTGAATCTAATACCTCAGCTGTAATTACCGCTTTTGGTGGCGCACAAGTAGACAGCCAGGAAGAAAATGAAATGACAAAGTACAAAATAAACAAGCACACAAGGGGAGTTCATTCACAGAGTAGGATGCAGTGTTGGCTGCCTTACTGAAGTGCCAATGAGCAAGACACAAAACTTTAGACAGCAGCAGGTCTCAGCTGCACTCAAGCCTGTCTCCTCCTAGTTAAGTTATGGGACATTGACCAAAAGTAAAAATTCTAAATGCATGTTAAACATTTTTCTTGTGAGTGATGTGCAGGCTTGTTTCTGTTCGGCCATTCCATGTTACGTTCTCCTCCTGATTTATTGCCCATTAATATCAGTGCCATCTTTTAAGCATTGAGTAAGAGGAGTATATTATCATGCATTGATCACTGGGTGGACATAATTAAATCCAATCAATATGGAAAGACAGTAGTTTCTCAGAGTTCTCTCTGTTTCCGCTCTGCACTGTTGGAAGTATCTGCGTGCCATATGATCATGTGTATTCATGACTTCTCTGTGTGAGAGTACTTGCAAGAATTGTCACTGCATCATGATACCATACCAGACTAATGATGTCTCATGATATAGAGAACACAGGGACGGTGCAGTAAAATAGTGGTTGGTCCAAATAAAGTGTGAAGACGCCATTTATGGCCCGTGCAAGTGGCCATAGCCTATTGTGTATGTCACAGAGCCTGAAGAGGGGCTTGATGTGTGATAATACTCCATCAACAGAATCTTCTCCTCCACTTTGCCTCTGTTGTCTTTTCCTCGTCTCATTTGATGTTGGACAATGAGATGGCTTCACTCGCATGATGGGAGATCTCATAGGGCTTCAGTAGATCTCTAATTGAATTGCCTGAATAGCAAGAGATGCACATTTGAATCTGGGAAAAGAGAGAGTGCGGCAGAAGAGGCTGGCACTGGAAGAGTATTTCATCTCCCGCGCCCGTCACGCTGAGTTCCATGCAACATTGATTGCCTGAAAAATGGATCAGTTAGACGAGTCTGTTTGAAATACAGAACAAAGATTGCATGAAGCTAATGCCTTTCCATATCTGCCCTCAGCAGCGTGTTATCATGCAGTAGGCGATAGCATCTGTTAATAGTCTTTGTTTCATTTCGTATTGTCTCACGAGCCATCAGGGTCACAGAGGTGAGAGCCTTGGGTGCCATGACCACCACCAGACTCCTGAATGAGAAAACGCAGACAAGTGATGGAAAATGGCCAAAGACATTTTTGGCACCAGCTTTTAGAGTCGTTCTCTCAGTGTTATTACTGTCTAAGCAATGCTTTTATAATAGGTTTGACAAATTGTAATTGTGTGTCTCATTATACTTTCACCACATTATCTTCCATTGATATACGTGGCTGATTTGACCTCATCGTCATAGCTCCTTGTCATTTGTTCAAGATGGTCATTTCCTAACTGTTGTGTTGCTTTACAATGGCAGGAGATTCCAATCCTTTATGGTTTGCCATTGTAACTTCAAATATTTCTGCTATTTTCAAAAACGTCTTTCTAAGGATTTCTGAACACAATGGATAATTACATCTTCAGTAGATAATGTACGCTTTAAATTTTTTTTAAATGTTTTATTCTTTAAGCTTTTAATAGTGACATAAACAGCTATGAAGTGTTGATCAAGACTGCAGAATTAAAGTCTCTATTAGAGCCCCACTAATATATGGCAGACAATATCAGCAGGACAATGTATTGGTATTGAAGTTTATATTTGCTGATATGCACCAATATGAAAACAATTCAGAAAAGATTCAAAATGTATAGACTTGCATACAATGGTTTATAATTCAAGTTCAATTCATTTTTTATTTGTAAAACAAATCATGAAGATTTAAAAAAAGATGGGCGAAGAATGACAAACCTTTTTTGTTAAAATTAATGATATTGTTACAGTTGACTACAGTTCCCTGAAGATCACTGCTCACTATTTGAGAAACTACGAGAAACAATCCTTGTTTTTGTTGAGTTATAATTAGCTGCCCTTTTTTGGAAAGCTCAATAATGGGTCTCCCTATTCTTGTGCTGCTGTGCAAACTGACTCAGAGCACTGGCTGTCCCCGGAGGCGAGAACAGATTAATTATTCTGGTGTAATCTGTCTGATGTTGTGGTAATTCCTAAAACAGATAATTATTCACGTTTTCTAACCTTGTTATTTATCTTATTGTCTTCAGTTTGATGTGATGATGACCATTTCATATGCTCCAATGATCTCAGGGTTCTCTGTAATATGTTAGTGCTTCTCAGGTCCATCTATTTCAGCTGAAGCGACCTTGGGGTATATGACTAATCCGTCAAAAACGTTGGAGATAGTGTTGACTTTGGTTTTCATCAATGATCTTGAGTATTCTCAACAGCAGACAAAGTCTAACAGGCAAAAAGGTTATAGTGTAGGAGCATGGTACAAATGTCAGGGGAGCTGAGGGAAACTCTGTTACACTTTAGTTACAGATTACACTCTGATGTACCTAAAATAATCCAAAAAAGATGTCCCTGTGTGTTTTTCCCTCCTGAAAATACTGATTTCATGCATATGTCTTCACCAATTAAAACAATGCTGTTTTTATTCCTGCTATGGCCTTCCATGCATGGTGGTGCTGCCCTCAAATCCCATGTTTTCATTCTCTTCTCCTCCGTTTTTTCGCGTTTAGTATGTTTAGTAGTGCCACTGGATAATTGGGTTCTCCTTAAAGCCCTGTTTGGGGGGAAGAGGGCTTTCAAACATGCACAAGAGACTTTATCTCTTCGAGGTCCAGGCGACTCCTCGGGTGCATGTGGGGCTAATCAACTCATCTCCTGTAATCTGATATGTAACAACTTCTAACATTAAAGACAAGGTTTTGGTCAGTATGTGTTGAGTTCAAACAAGGCTCGCCTAGTCAGGTCAGAATTAAGTTTTCCAGTTGCTAATCAGATTTGTTTACGAGAACAGAAGTGAGTTCTTGACATCCTTCCAAATCTTCTCTCTTTGAAGCATTATCTTCTAAGGCGGGATATTTAGTTATCCTTGATCATGGGGAGATCCATCTCATGACTTCTCCACCAGTTCCCCCCTGAGTGTGATGCTGCCTTTTGATCCATTGTGATTCCATTTAAATTAACGTAATGGATTTAGATGTGGTGCTGAGGGCTTGTGTCAATAAAAACCACATTTCGGTGTTTCCCTCTGTTTTTCAACATAAATCGTGCTCACAGCAAAGTTTGGGGAAAGTTTGGAATTTCGCAGTAACATGAACAGAGTAGTATGAGAAATCGGATTAATTTCGGCTTGGTTTCTGATCAGTCCACTCGAGTCTTGGGCTAATTGGTTGAAAAATAAAGCCATTAAATTTCAGTACTGAGGTGAATGCCTGTTATAAATGTAGCTGTAACAAGGACACAAAATGGTCTCCATTTAAAGGGGCATTAAATCTCTCAAATGAGAAATACATTCTTTTTTTTTTAATATGTGCCATTATCCCACTGTGAGTCACTGGATAAAGAGGCTGTCTTAATGTCATTGTTCCCCCTGTGAAATGTATTTACTCATCACTAAAATTGCAGTGTCCCTTTTTTTTTTGCTTTTTATACGGATTATTAGGATTCCCATTAACAGCTACACTTGGTTTAGCTGCCATCCTTCATGTCCACACTGGAAAGTGTTGCTCAGTAGTATAGAGACCACGTATGGGTAAAAAACATCAGCATATAATCATGATAACCTTATGATGAAAAATAGAAATTGTAGAATAGTAGGCATGTTATCGTGGTTTGCCTTTTCAAGTTATATATTTTTCATGCATTTTCACCGTGTTCAGACAATTCGACACTAGCAAATGCTTCCTTCCAAGACGAGTGTGATTTCCCTTCATGCATATAATGCACCCATAAATGTCATTTTACGTTGTTACACTTTTTACACGTACAACAGCCAAAGTTCAAGTGTTGTAACACATTAAATTTTGATCTATGTCTCAGGCATGTAAATAGAATGATTATTCAGAAACATTCATTTAATTCATGTCAACTTGTATAACAATGTTTATATAATTTGTTTTCTCTCCTCCCCACCCCTTCTGCCCACACTCTATCCTTTTCTCCACAGATATCTCAGCCCGAAATGCTGCCCTGTATCATTTTCATCGCCTTGTTTGTCACTGCGGTCCAATCCCAAGATATCCATCCCTCAAAGGCATCATCCACGATTAGTGAGTCTTGTGATTCCTTGTGCTCCTGCGAGGGGAAAGATGGCATCCTTCATTTTAACTGCGAGCAGAGAAACATCAGCAAAATCTCCCAAATCAAAGTCCCGTCAGGTGTGCCCTTCCACCTGAACCTTTACAAAAATGACTTGGTTGAGCTGCGTGCAGAGGAAATGGAAGGGCTTAACAACGCCCTGTCGCTGCACATTGGGGGTAACAGCATACAAGAGCTGGAACCAGGGGTCTTTAGCACTCTTAGTTCACTGAAAAAACTCCACATAAATAGCAATTTCCTCGTCACTTTGAAAGAGGACACTTTTCAAGGCCTGGTGAATTTGGAGTTTCTCCAGGCTGACACGAATTTCATTCGGGTCATTGAGCCGGGGGCCTTCAACAAACTAATCCGCCTCAAGGTCCTCATCCTGAATGATAATTCCATAGAGTTTTTACCCAACAACATTTTCCGGTTCGTGCCCCTCACACACCTGGACCTACGTGGAAACAAGCTCCAGACACTGCCCTATGTAGGGTTCTTGGAGCACATTGGAAGGATAATGGAACTTCTCCTTGATGAGAATGACTGGGTCTGTGACTGTGATATTTTACATTTAAAAATATGGATGGAGAACATGAGAGCCCAGTCATTAATCGGGGATGTGGTCTGTAGCACGCCACAGCACCTTAAGGGGACCATTCTGGCTAGAGTGAAGCGTGACGTGCTGTGCCCGTCCCATGCAATTATCAACCTGGAGGAGCCATCAAAGTCACTGGATATGGTTGTTACTCCCTCATCCAAAGTGTCTCCGAATCCTAAGTTGATCAACGCCAAAGATGACGCCAAGGTACCGACACCCTCTCACTCTCCTGGCAGTCCTTGTGTGGAACACTGCTCCTGCCACAATCACCCTGTGGCTGGGTTTTTGATGCATTGTCAGGACAGAGGAATTCAAAAAGTGTCAGATATCGGAATACTTCAGCAAAGCCCCACAAAGCTGGTCATGACGGGAAATATGATCCAGAAACTCTTGAAGTATGATTTTGTCACATATGATGGTTTAGAATTGCTCAACTTGGCGAATAACAGAATTGATTACATAGATAATGAAACTTTCCTCAGCCTGAGCAGTTTGAAAAAACTCTACCTGAACGGCAACAGAATCGAAAAAATGTTCTCCACAATGTTTGTGGGGCTGCACAACCTTGAATACCTGTATCTGGAATACAACCTTATCAAAGAGATTGCTCCAGGCACATTTAATCCCCTGCCAAACCTGAAGCTCTTGTCATTAAATAACAACCTGCTCAGCTCTCTTCCGGCGCAGATATTTCGCAATGTGCCCCTCATCAAATTAAACCTGAGGAAAAATCTACTTATGCACCTGCCAGTAAGCAACGTGCTTGATCAACTTGACGCACTCGAGCAGATTTATTTAGAGGACAACCCCTGGGACTGCAGCTGTGACTTGCTCAGCCTCAAACAATGGGTGGAGAAACTCAGAAAGGACACAGTGGTGGGTTCCATTTTGTGTAACACCCCAAAGAATGTGATGCAGGCTGAGCTGAGAAGCCTTCGTCATGAGATGCTATGTCCTGGCTTAGGGACATACTACCCAGGTGAGGAGGAGAGTGTGACAGCCACACTGGGGCCTGACAGCAGTGGCAGGGGTTTGTTCAGCTCACTCACAGACACTGTCCCACTATCTGTGCTCATCTTGAGCCTTCTTATTCTTGCTCTCATGATTATATTCTGCTCTGCCGGGCTGGTAGTGTTTGTGGTTCACCGGCGGCGAAGAAGGGCAAAGAAAAAAGCAGCAGAGGAGCAGCCAAGAGAAAACTCCAACAGTAGTCCCATCCACTTACATTACAGCATGTATGGGCAGAAAACCACACACCACACTCTGACCCAAAGAACTGGGTCTGCAACTCTGTATGAGGACAGATCACACAGTCCCATTGTTCAGATCTGCCGCAACCCCACCTACTGCTCCCAGCACAAGGAACATGACGCAGATTTGGATTATAGCCTCGACGAGCCTAGCGGCAAGCATCACGTCTGCCGGAGTATCATGGAGAAGGAGAACACTTCTCCCCTCACAGGGAACCCTAGCTCAAAGTTCAGACCCATGACTGGAGAGTGCCCCGCGGAGTTTGTCACGCTTGGGAACCCCAACTCTTTTTACAGGAACATTCTTGAGAAGGAGAAGGAGCTGCAGCAGCTCGGAATAAGCGAGTACCTTCGCAAAAACATGCCCCAGCTTCAGTCTGCTGTGGATATGCATGTCCCGGGGCACCAGGAGGAGTTAAAGCTGATGGAGACAATTATGTACTCAAGGCCGCGCAAGGTCATGCTAGAGCAAACTAAGAATGAGTACTTTGAGCTTAAGGCTAACCTGCATACTGAGCCGGACTACTTGGAGGTTCTGGAGCATCAAACTGCATTTAACTGAGCTAAGGCAGAAAAAAAAAAAATATATATATATATATATATTATGTTTTGAACCAAGTGCCTTGTCCCGTTTCCCCTGCTGTACGTTCCACAGTGTGAAATATGTATCATGGGCACATCACTTTAAGTTTAACAGTAGCACAGAATGTAACTGGGTTCTTTTTTTTGTTACTATCTATTGACAGCCATTTTATGTAGCTGGTGAAAGGTGTCATATGTTTTTGGCCAAATGTAACTTACAAGAAGCGGTCGCAGTCTGTTGAGCAGGCATCTTTGAAACTCACTCAATCAAGGTTTTATGATTGATTAAATTTCCATGGCTTTATCACAGCCAAATGAATTGATCCACACGGCACACACACACACACACACACACACACACACACCCTACATCTGAGGATAAAGCAGATGTTTGGGAAGAAATTAGTGAATTTCAATCACCACTTGACCCAGAAATGCTGTTTAATCAGTCTATCCTGGCTCAGTGTGACCTGATTAGACCCCTCTGTCAACATAATCCAGATGGAAAGCTGTAACCAGAATGCTCATTGTGCCGTGGAGTCAGCAAAACGCCAACTGTACATCAGAAAAGCACTGATACGAGTGCAGCTCCACTGCTGTTCTCCTGTCGGCTCCTCTGATGGACCTATCGCGCTGCACAGCTGCAGTCATGGGACGTTTTATTTATTTTTATACAAACTGGTGATATTTGCAGAAAGGATGCTTTGTTTTCTCTCAATCAGTAAATAGAGCACTTAAAGTACAGTATATAATACACAACTGTAATCTTGTACAAAATGCATTGCACTAATCAAATGCCATAAGATGGTGCATGACAATCAACGGAGTCCTGCTGAAACTTTAGATGTTTTGTTTTTTAAATTCTGCCAGAAAAAAATGAGCTAGATATGTGTATGATTTGTGTTTGTGTGTGAGAGAGATGGCGTTTCATGTCACTATTTTATGTCCGACTATATTCAAACAGCATTCAGGAGCATCGCACACTCCTCATGCCGACGTCAACAGGCCTGGAACTGTTGTGAACTGATCAAAGGTCGGGGAATATTAATCTATTAGCACATGAATGGTTACTGACGAGCAACGTTACTACCCAAAAGCCCACAGACTCAGCTCGTATTTAAAGCAGTGGACTGCTGGGAAATGACATTTTGCAATTGTGGACAACATCACAGTTCAGGATTTATACCGCACACTCCGTTCATACTCATGGAAACGCATTCAACTTCTAAACGGTTCATGTAAGCACACACTCTGTAGCTTTTCTACGTAACTAGATTGAATTATTTATTCTGTATATTTTGTATATACTTATGTTCCATTATATCTTTGTTTTTTTGTGTGCCTTCAGTGCTGTACAGAATATAAACAGAAGTTGTAACTGATAAAGAGGAAATAAAGAATTGCAATGTCACATAAAGTTGGATTTCATTTAGAAAGAACTCATGTACAAAATCGAGCCAGACTGATATGAAGCTTTGGGGTAGGTGCAGATATTGGGGTATATAAATGTTCCTTTCAGTCAATCCTGCTCGTTAAAGTGTAAATGCTGAGACACATTACAGAAATTGTGATTATGTTGAAATGATATCAGTTTTCTGTTGTTGCAGCTGTTTGTCAGCTCGTAATGACTTAAAATGCAGGGGATGATAGTACTAGGCTTTTACCTAATCATAACCCCCCCACCTACTATCCTTGATTCAAATAATTTTAGGTAGGTATGTAGGTATACTTAGTTTAGGTACAGTATAAATAAATGCAGATCAAACATTTCCAAAAGCTTTTATAAAGAGAGGTTTCGAAACAAGATTTAATTGAGCCTTGATATTTTACTGTTTAACCATAAACTTTATAAGTGTAAATAAAAAATAAAAAACATGAATTCAGAAAATATAAATTTCTTTCTACCTTAACATAAATGCACATCTTTTCTGCTTTTATATTCAGATACAAGTTTTCATATTGGTGCATATCATTTGGGGCAGAAGTATCAGCCAACCACCGTATCAGTCGGGCTCTCGTGCAAAGTCCATAATGTTGCAGCTCCTGCTCTTTGGAACTACAGGTTCTCCGCAGTGCACAATCTGTCCCTTAATTGACACATCAGTCACCCTGACAGGAAAAAGAATTGACATTTTCTCCCATTGTGCTATCAGTCCTCCCAGTGCAAATGTACATGTGCATGCATGTACTTGTGTAAACACCATGTGGTTGTTTTCCTGCTGTGTGAATAATTCAGCCCCCCCACTACGGCCCAAACCTAGTCCTTAATCACACAATAAAGGCTGCAGGGTTTTCTCACCACTGTGCTTTTCTGCATGACTTTCAAATTTACCCCCTCTCTCTGGAGAAACTCTGGACCCTCTCTAACTCCTCCACTTGCTATCATAATTGATGCATCTGAAGCACTCTTTGCAAGAACACGCACGTAACCTTGCAGCTTCAGATTCTTGCCATGCAGACTCACATGCTGCACGAGTACAGAAACCCTGCTGACATAAATAAATGCTGATAGATTTGTATGGAGACATGCATCATTTAAAGTGGATAAACTCACAGAGGCAAATAGACCTGTGCGCACACACACACGCTCACAGCAGGGAAGATGAATTATGCTCTGCAGCTTGATCCTGTGAGGCTCATAAGTAATATTCACCTCCAAAGGTGAGACATTAGTAAAGTGCAGAAGTGTGTTCAGAGGGATTCTTTACTCTAGGGGCTGACTTCAAATAAATGGAATCGCTTATGAGCTAAAACGCTCTGAGGTGCCCAAGTTGGATTAAAACTACACTGTTTAATAGATTCAATAAGATAGGTAATCAACCACGACTCAAACACGTATAGCAGGGTTTTGTAAGACTTGTCCTTAAATTTGAAGAAAGATTTGGAAAGTGCAAACTTTGATTGTGTCAAGGTTTTGGAACTTGCATTCAGGGTTCCCAGCACATTAATTACTCGTCAGATTTCAGAAAATATAAATATATATATATATGAGAAAGAAGAAAAGAACTACAGTAGAGTTTAACTCTCAGCGTTTCTTTTTCCTGAAGAGTAACAACCTCTCACCAACATCACAGGCTCTGCACATACACTACAGCTGATGTGATGAGGTTTGTTTGCACCATGCTGCATACATTTGCACAATAATGATGAAACATGGTCGTACATTAGAGGTAAGTAGCTCTTGTTCAATTTAAGCTTATGGAGGCAGAGCTCTAATGACCCTGGGATGCTCATGTTTAGATGCAGCTGCTGCACTCACACTGACTTACCTATGACAATCACGCACAATGCAATCATATGGCAACATGAACAATGGCTCTAATTGTCGTGACTCAGAATTAGCCCTGAAAGTGATGAGAGGTATGCATGACGTATAATATTTAAACACACACAAAGCACACAAGCTGGATTTAGCCGAGCCAAACAAACCCGCAGACTCGAATGCAAACAACACACCAGTAACCAACTGCGACTATTTACAATTCGTTTTGAACACGGCTCGTGTTTGTTTTGCACCGTAGCCAGAAGAGAATCACATCTTATGACCTGAAATGTAATTGCCAAACTCAAAAGTAGGGAATTTTTACACCACCAGCACTCAAAAACAAACCAATAAATTATTCATTCTAACAGAAAACAACACAGCACATTATTGCAATAATAGTATTTGTGCTCCCTCCATTAATACACGCAGCAAACAGGACTTATTGGAGTGTCCAGTGTCTCATTCCCACCGCAGATGATATATTAGCTTTATTAGCTAAATGCTTTCAAAGCGTGGTCTGAAAAATCTATACATCTCCCCCAGTTATTTTATAAAATGGTCCGTTAGACTACATCGTCGTTCTGACCACAAGCCATTAATATTCATATCTGCAAGCACAACAACATCTCTTCTGGGCGGCATTATTGATCGTTCGTTTGCATCCAAGAGTTTCACCACGGTTCGTCTGTAGTTTGCTTCAGTCAATTAATGCCTTACACAATGCAACGTGAGGGCTGCGCCTCTTTCTCGCCTTTAATTCCTCGAGGTATTTTAATGAGTGGCAGAGATACAGAATAATTAGGCTTTCGGATACAACTCCTGGAAAACAAAAACAAAAAGGTTTACTGCATGCAGGAGGTGAGGATGTAAGTTGTATGTGTGTAGGTGTGCTGAAACACTGGGGATTTTTGGCTTTTTCCAAACACCAGTGGTTCTCAAAATGGGTTTATTAGCACGATATCCGAGGCCAGTTGATGCTTCTGCATAGATATCTCTCTATGGCACGTCTATCACCAAACTTTAATAGACGGGGCGTGATTTGGAATGAACCACACTCCCTTTGTTCCCTCCAACCATCCATTTCCTACACCTGCTTTTCTCTAATCATCCAGGGTCATGGGGCGTAAGGGTTGGCTGGAGCCTATCCCACAATGCAATACAGACATCCAAGAAAAGCACATTTATGTAAAGTGATACAGAAGACTGAGCAGAGGAATTTGCATTAAGTCGAGTAAAATGTCGGACGATGCTGTAATCGCTGCCAAAGGTGTTTCCAGTGTAAAATACCTGCTAATGTTCCACCGTGCTCAATTAGATCTTATCTGCACTTGATTTCCTCTTGTTTCTGTCGTGGTGCATGTACTCGAGGCACTGAAGTGACATGAATCCATATCAAGTGACTATATACATGCACTGTGTAGTGTCTTCAGGAGCCTCATCCATGAATGAAGCACCATTGTGAGGGCCGACTTTGTGTGTCACTTCCATACCGAACTGTAGTCTGCTACACAGCTTTACCCTGGGGGCGATCTTATGATGCTGGCTGCCAAGGGGAGCAGCTTGCTATGGAGCCATGGACACTGAACCCCATATCCTGTTGTTCGCTTGGCACACAGTTTAAACCCAAGCCGGTGACCCAGTTTTGCATCTGAACATCAGAAGTATTTGGTGGTGGGATGTATTGTATTGAGTGTTCTGTTCTGAGAGCAGCCTCACAGGTAAAGCCGATAAAAACTATTATATGAAAGGGGAAATAAAGAATCCACCCTCATTTCTCTCTAAAGCCCATGAGTTTTCTGCACCTCAATAGACCAGGATGTGATGTAGCCTTGAAACTAAAAGCCTTCAAGTGTTTGGTTTCTTCTACACATGGAAGGAAAATTCTCCAAATGCTATTAATGTGTGTCCTTACTTATTCCACAGCTGGAAGTGTGGCCGTTATCTCAGAATTTTGGGAATATGCAGGAAACTACCACCTGGACTACAAATCAACAATGTATAGTGAGATAAAATGGCCCGACAAAAGCAAATTGCAGCACTTCATCACCAAAAAGGTGTGCTCCTGCAAGGTGTTGAGGGAGAAAAATCCCCAGATTAATGAAATCTAGCAGGGTAAAAGTATCTAAGGGAAGATTTTCCCTTTTTAATGGAGTGTGTGCCACATTTCATCAGGTTTCACATATAGCACAGTACAGCTCAATGAAAATGGATGGCCAGTAATAGAGGGAAATGTACAATGTGAGTGGGACCATAACCAATTGATGGATTTAATGGTGGGTAACATAAGGACACCTACAGTAACAGATTGATTTTTGTTCAGTTCTCTTGAAGGACCTTCTTTTTTTTTTTAAATCGTAAATCAATTGGGAAACAGTTACTCTTTCATAGTAAAGTAAAGTGCATTTAAGGAAAAGCCATTATCTCCTATGGATTAACCTTATTACATTCTCTCTGATTATAAAGGAGATGATTCACAGGGGATCTCGGATGGTTGTTACAGACTACAAACCATGTATAGCATCAATATCATTTTATAATGTTTACATTAAGATTGGTTGTTAAGTCAAAATATCTATAAAATCTGATTGGGGCATGACAGTCAGTGTCACGTTCCTCCAAAAATAAGTCCAGCCCACTTAGAACGAGGGAGAAAGAGAACAGACTACAGGGAAAATGGAAAATAACCAAGTGTCAAAATTCTGAATGTGTCTTTTTTCCATTTTAGCATCTTGTTTTTTTTACCATGGTGGAAGACATTGAATGTTTGCAGCATAGCAAATAAGGGGACCTTTCTATTTATCTCTGCTAAGTAGGATACATTCTCACCACTGTCTATTGGTTTGTTGGGTAGTTGGTTGGTTTGTCAGCAGAAAAACACAAAACATACTGAGCTGATTTCGATGAAAATACGGTTTCTGCAGCTTTCAACATGTTAAATACCATTAAGTCCCTGTCAAGCCTATAATAAATTAAATCTAAGATGTATGTCAAGTACCACATATACCAAGGGAGTCCTAGAATTAAATACTTAAATACTTCCCTGTAAATGAAGATAGAGTGAAGTAGTCTAGAGGACAGCACTCTTCTATACACCGTATTATCTCGCAAACTACAAGCAGAGATATTAAGTACGCATAGTCTTTACCAAGTGTACTGCAATAAATTCTGATCAGTATTTGTAGTGTTTGTTATCAGTTCCACATTGTTCTGGATTGTAGTTTTATTACAGCATGCTATATTTGTATTGAGATAGAGTCACACTAAGACAAATAATAACAGTTTTAAACTGCGACAGAGGTAGTGTTGAGTGAGCGTCAACATAAATAAGACCTATCTAAACATTATTAATTTAATGTGAATCTGCCTTTGTTCATATATAGAAGTATTGTCTATACAATACAATATGAAAAAAAAAAAAATGCAAAGCTCAATGAACCTCAACCCAGAAGTTTTTTTCCTCTCTGTGGATTCAGTGAATTGGATTTTATAGCCGAGAAGAAGCCTATTCATGCACGCTTAACATGTATGGGACATGTATGCGTGTCCCATAAGACAATCTTCCCCTGTTATGTCTTGGAAACACAGCAGGAGCTCGTCGAGCATGAAGCGAGGTCGGGTGTGACATGACCGTCTGCGGTGAGAGGGGGGAGGCTGAGGGAGGCCGCAAACATCCTCCATGACACAGAGAGAGAGTCATAAGTCCCACTCCCTGCTCCCTGCATTAGAACAAATGTCCTCATGTGATCATGCTGCTGAAGTATGAGCCTTAAGTGTTTCTAATAATATTACAAGCTAATGACCCATTTCGGGAAAAAAGATTCCGGCCCGGCAAGCTTGGAACACTGAGCAGGATCACTGATGGGCCTCCGCGGCTCGGAGAAGACGCAAGGCATCCGTTTCCTTCCTCCACTGAATGATGGTGCAATTTAAATGTTACATGGTGTGCCAACATCAGTGCTACCGCTGCAGTGGCTCGCAGCTATCTTCTGCTTCTTTCTCAAAGAGCTGTCATGCAAAGCACAAAGAGATGAGATGTAAGTCTATTTCTTAGTTCTCCTTCATTTTTCTTTTGTCTGTTTGCCTCATTTTTTTTTTACTTTGTCCAACTTTCCCAGAAGTACATCTAAGCCATATCAATTAGAGACATAAACTTTAAACTTTTGCTCCCAGAATGATCTCTGTCTGCACGGCAACAATGCACACAAACCTTCCCTCTTTGCTTCTCTTCTCTGTAGTGTATTCTATGAGTTGCAGACTAACAGGAGAGAGAGAAGAACAACTACAGACTCAGTAATAAAACTCCTTTCAATCGGCTGCACAGCATCAATACTCCAGAAAAGGCATCTTTTCTTTTCTTCCTTTCTTTATCTAAAATCAACACTGTAAGGCATCTGCAGGAAAAATGATCAAGATTGTTCCTTTTTGTTCCTTTTGAATTATAAAAAAAGACATACTAACAATGACAAGTCAATGATGTGGCGAAGAAAAAAGGGTAAAAATTATGAAATCAAATCAAACAAACAAATGTGATCTAGTAGAACAAACTGGACAGGTGCAGAAGACAATTCACGAAGAAGATAAGGCTTTTTATTTCATTTTGTTTTGTGCTTTCACAATTAAGTCATGAGGACAGAATTCGCACTGTAAAATAAATGGTAAAACGTCTGGTTTTGGGTTGGCTAAAGTCCCAAAAAACCTTTAGTCATTTAACAGAGATTTTTCTTTTTCGAGATATAAATACATTACATACATTCAAGACCATTAAGCGGTTGAATAATCCTGTAAAGACATATATAATTCCCCATTACAACTTAAATTGTATGGTTAATATTTGAATAAGAGTAATTTATTGATTTTTATGGTATTAATACTTAATCTAGACATTTAAGACACAATATAATACTCTACATGAAGTAAAACACTCCTCACTTGCAGCTTCAAAGTGCAAAGCAGCTGCATGTGGAAATCAATGTGACACATGCGACATATTTTTTATGATAAGAAGCCTGAAGGGCAGGGAGTGTGTGCTTATCTGTCAAACTCATATATACCATTCAGTCATTAGTCACTGATTAGCAGTCACATTCATAAAGGGGCGCTCTGCTCAGCCTGCGGCGTCAGTACAATAAAACAAGAATTATTGTAATGATGTTGTAAAACCTGTGTTTTTGTTTTAATTTGTACCACAAAAAGGATGTTTAGCACAGTAGGGGGGCCACAAATCCAAATTTGATTGGAGAGGGCGAGTTCTGCAGCAAGGAACGTCTCAAAAAAGGTTAAAAAAACGATTGAAATAAAGTTCTGTGCGTGTGCTCCAGCTGATTCTTTGGTTTTGAAAGAAATGAATGAATTAAAAGGCCAGTTCATCTGTTCATGTGTTGTCATGGTTTGGTTGTTATTGAAGCCTTACACCTGAGGAGCGATATGTCTATGAGTTTGAGTTGGGGCCCTTTTGATTAGATTAGATTAGATTCAACTTTATTGTCATTGCACATGTCACAAGTACAAAGCAATGAAATGCAGTTTTCATCCAACCAGGAGTGCTTAAACAGTGAATAAATAAATGTTACAGATGCTAAAGTATATGTATATGCTAAGCAGTGAATACATATATGGTACAGTATGCTTATGTATATGCTAAACAGTGAATAAGTATATTTTACAGTATGCTAAAGTATTTGGATGGGCCAATAGACAAAAAGTGAAGCCAAAGTGCCTCAATCACCACTGCCTCCTTCATGTTAGTGGATGGGACATGGACCAAATTCAAAAAGTACACCTTAAAGTTTCTGTAATTTTAGGTAGTTATTATCACACTGATACATGTTCAAGTGCTTGTTTTTCAGTTCAGATCTAACTGCTACAGAAGCAGAGTGAAAAGTCATGATTGACACCTCGCTACCACGGCTCAAATCCACAATTGCTACAGCGCAGACTGGGTCCGAATGCGAAAGAGGCCTTATTTCTAGATAGTGGGAGGAAGTGGAGACATGTCGTCCATCTTATATACAGTCTATTATATACAGTCTATGGAAGGTCCCCAAAAATGCTTTTGCCAGCCCTCGTCTGGATTGTAGTCTGCAAGTAAAGCTTTGGTGTTGTATCCCCTGCCTTGTCACTTTTTATATAATATTAAAAACCCCATTAATTTAAAATGAGAAAAAGCACATTAATGCAGAACCCCAGTGGATAAAAGTATTAAATCAAGTCTAAAATAAAGTAAGGTACCAGATAACAAAGGGAAACTTCAATATTGAGAAGAACAAAGCTGCTGCATGTTGTCATTAGTGCACAAAATCTGTCAGTAAGCCGCTGTCTGCTTTTCAATCTCCCGAAAAAGAGCACTTGCATGTGAAAACAAGTGAAACAAGTGATTTTAAAGTTTTCTGGCACAAATCAGCGGACCTGTCTCAATTGCCAGTCCGCCCGGCTCATGAATCAAATGTGATTCATAGGTCACATCCCCCAACTGTCTGGAGTTCCCCCACTCTCTCAGTCTTCACGACTAAGCGACACACTTCCACTGTATGTATGTGTGTGTGTGTGTGTGTGTGTCTGAGAGGCTTAGGACCATCCCCCGGTGAAATCACTAAATCCTTCAAGTCTCTTCTGTGGATTTTTGAAGCCTCTTATTTGGAATTATAGCCAGTCCTTAATCTGGTGGATTTAAGAGAAGCTGATTGCTCTCGAAGAAAAGGAAAACATTGTTCTTAACAGAAAGAAAAATTTCATTCCACATTTAAAAAGTGACTCTGATTTTTGAGCTTTTCTTTTAACATGCGGAAACTGCAAACATTTTGACGTCAATGATGCGGCAGTCATTTTGATTAAGCTTTCTGATATCTACGAGAGCAGTGGATGTTTTAGACAGAGCCGTTGCTTTCACCTGCCATCTTTGAACAACTAGGGCATTTACAGTGAGCTGCAGAATTTGCTTCTTTTCTTTTTCTTTGGCAAACTTTTAATTCACACAAGAATATCCGAGCATCATCGGCTCTAGGCGTCATGCGTTCCTCCTGTTGTTTTCTTGACGTTGGAAGTCAAAACAATTAAGTCATTCCTCACCCATAGGCCTGTGTTGCACAGAGGCTGCAAGAGCTGAAGGGAGGCACATTTAAACACACACACACACACACACACACACACACACACACACACACACACACACACACACACACACACACACACACACACACACACACACACACACACACACACACACACACACAGTTCCTCCACACAGGCATTTTTTTAAGCCTATTTTTTCTTTGTCAGAGATCTGGGACGTATAAATTATTTATTCCAACTGTGGTTTAAGAACCCAGAAAAAAAAAATATCCCTAATTAGGAGTAGTTTTAAGTAAAACTACATCTACTGCACACGTCTGACAATAACACACACAAACACACTTTTATTCCTATATTTTATTTCCAATCCACCAGGAGCCACAAGATGTAATAGAGGACAGTTTTATATGACGCTGTGATTGTACCAACACCTGCAATAAATGTCAGGAGAACGTAAATACTGGTGACACAAACACACCCACATGGCATGATTGACACAGGGACAACAATCATAGTTGCATGACCACGTGCCACGCTAGTTACCAAAACATCGCATTGAGGGAAGTACACAGGTAATAAAACGCACAACTAGATGATTGCACACTAGGTTAGCCAGCTGCCTCCGCTTCCACGTTAACACGATTTGATTGGCTGGTGCTTCCGTTGCCGCATGAAAAGTTGAGCTCTTCTGACCCGAGTGAATGTGCAACGTTTTGATTGACGGGTCCAACGCGTGTGTACGAGTCCAGCGATACTTAAAAATGCCTAATCCAAACCCCTAACACCGTCCAACAGCCCTTTGGAAAAGGATCGACCAAAATATCCTCGCAAAGATATCTGTGCAAGTACACATACACACACAAAAACAAGAGAACAAGGTGGGTCATTGGTTTGTGTTTATGTTGCTCAGCTGGAACTGAGAATGTGGCAGATTAGCACACCGCATAATGTGTATATGAAACAACACACGGCCCCAGCTTGTTTAGGAGTGATAGCTAGGACTAGGCCCAGTGCACATGGCTGGGTACAGCGGGAGCAGGGATGCAGGCTTGTGTGTATTTGTATTATCTGTGTGTGTGTGTAGGCCCCCCTTCGAGTTTGCCGCTTCCATGCTTATTGAAGCCAGCATGTGCTTTCCGAAACCACCCACCACTCATCTCGCAGCCCGGGCTAATTTCTTCATCACGCACTCCTTCATGCCCACATTCAGAAACATGCGCATGCACACTCTCACCTCACCAGCCTCTCAGCGCATCAGCGTCATCACCGTGTGCTTCTGCATGTGTGGTTATTCTCTGTGAGCCTCTGCCGACTGCAGATCAATATCTGATTCAAATTCACGAGCTCCTGCCTCCACAAATGATCTGTTGGACGTAAGTGAACTCGTCGCACATTGCGTGCAGACCCTCGCCCTCCCTAACGATGCACACAGGCAAATGTGAGTCCATCCGACACGGTGAATCATGCCCAAATCCCTTAGAGCATTTTTCTTTTTCTCTTTTCATCTGCTTTTTTTGTAAGGGGGCATATCTGATGTGTTCAAGGGGTGAAGAGGACACCGCTCAGGCTTTCAACACTGCATTGTCATCCACACTGTTGCAAGTGAGCTCCAGCCATATCCACCGTGAGCTAGGTCACACTCCTCAACAGGAGTCACACACACAGAAATGTGCGCACACACACACACACACACACAAATGGGGATTTTTGTAACAGGATACACACACTTCTTCTCTGCATGAGCTCGAGCCTGCTGTCAGTTTCGGTGAAAAGAGGTTGGAGCCCCTGGAGTTTGGCCTCTTCTTTTTCCTCTTCTCCCCAATTCTCCTCACCTCTCTCTCTCTTTCACACACAGACTCTCAATCCTGCTCCCTCCCTGTCACCGTTTCTCATCTCTTCTTTTTTCTTCTCTCCACTCCCACACAATCTCTCTCCATCTCATTCGCTCCCTCTTCCCCTTTCCGCAAAATGCAACGACATGCCACTATCCCTGTCCCGTGCTCCTTCAACTGACAAGCATTCTCACATGCGGTGTCTTTTGTGCCATCACCCTCTGGGCTATTTTTAGCCACCCCTGCTGCACCTACACAAATGAGCCTCCTCCGACTTATTATTTGGAATTATATGGTGTGCATCACCTCTGAAAGTTAGGCGAGACTGGTAAATCTCCAAAGATCGTATCTGTTTTATACACTGGGCTAGTGTAGCAGAACAGGTCCACAAATCCTGGAGGAGATAATACGGTTGTGATTGCAGCGCATGTGCCTTCTGCAGGTCTCCCTCTTGTTTGGTTTGAGTTTATTTTCCTCTGAGCATTAAGACTCTGAAATCACTCAGGCATTTAAACAATGTCCTCTTGGCACTTTGCTGTCAATCACTATTAGAGAGTGTACTTGAAAACCCAGGGGGCACTGTTCATGTCTTTGTTAAAAACACTCTTTCCCTTAGTTTTTGTTTTTTAATATATATAAAAAAACACCTTGACATCTGGCTGTTTAAACAAGCGTTGCAGGGGTGCGCCAACACCTGAGGACATAAATACAATGATGACCTTTTGTTGCTGTCTCACTCTTATTAAATCTTGCTCCAGCTCTTTAGCATTTTGTATTTTTGCATGCACTACCTCGCTTGCCTAAGAAAAATATGACGGGGGCATACGCGCTTTCATTTGGAAAGCCTGACCTCATTGGTGGATTTTAATGAACGGATGCAGTGACCTAGAATTACAAACACCAACAGAGTGCACCAAAAAAAACGAGGGACAGAAAAAAAACAACTAAATATCACATGACAACATTCGGCTCACTCGGTACCTGGAAGTGATTTTTGAAGCACTGTGGTTGAGGCACCATGGTTAGAAACAAGGTGTCAGCTGTATCAACTGGGTTAAACGTCCACAGGTGTGAGTCAGACGACAATAGCAGCTGCCATTTTGGAGAAAATCAAAGAGAGTTACCCTGAAGGGTGTCTTTACAGTGAAAGAAAGAGTACGGAAAGAATGGGATCAAATATCAGTCGAGCACTTGATGTTATGAGTGGTCTTGTGGTCCTATTCTGCAAAACATATTGAGCATGTATGCAGGCTATGGAAGGATGTAAGGCGTTGTAAGGCATTCCCTTTATTTGGTGTTGGCTATTTTTGTTAAATAAATCTCAACATTTGAATAATAATATGCCAGCACATATAATGGGACCTCAACATACAGTGGATGAACATGGAGGATTTGCTAAAATAACAGTTATTCAATTTGGGGGCTAGCTTTGCTTTTTTCAGCTATACTTAAAATCTATCTTAATGCAACTATAAGAATATGATAGCAGGCAAGGGAATGCTAATGATCTTAATCATAGACTGAACAAAAATATGAATGACGTCTTCCCCTACTTCCCACTGTAAATGATGCCATAATATCCCAGATATAAACGCTGTCATTTTGAGCTAGTGACATCATTCGTAGTCTGTGCTAGCATACAAATAGCATTGGAATGAAAGTTTTAGCAAAGAACAGGCCTAAACACTGTTGCATGATACATTTAATCTTTGATTTGGTGAGATTTTTTATGTGACCGAGGTCACAGACTGATAATTGTTCATTATTACAAACGGAAAAGCTGTAACCATGCACATTAAACTCACTTACAGCCAAAAAGAGTGCTAAATCTTAAGTTTGGAAACAATTAAGAGGTTTTAAACTTGCATGTCTTACCTCATCAAGAACCTAATGAACTCGAATCCTCAGCTCCAGAGTAAAATGCTGCCTTAAGCAGTTTGATTGTGGACAAAAGTGATGGATGATCTCATAAAAAAGGGGCAAGCATCCCAATGACCAAGACTTGTTTGGAAAGAAAAAAGTTCTTTCTGGGTAATGGCTCTGAGGAAGAGGAAATTTACCTCTAATGGTCGTTTTTCAAGTGCAGTTTAAAACATGCAAAAACAAGCTAAGTTTCCACTTGCTTGTTTAAATCATGTTATTGCAAAGGACTTTGCAGTTCAGCACAAATGCACATAGAGGATAACATAAATTTAAAGTTTACTGTGTCACACGGGCTACAGGTAGGGAGCAGCCACTGTGACTTCAGGGCAGCAATGCGCTAAATCACGGATTAAATATGAAACATTGTGATAAGCCCTGTTTCCTTTTGTGTCAAGATAATGAGCACTGCAAGGTTATGTATGGGATTACTTTAATAACATCAAAAAAAGTTTTTATATTTATGTGCAAAACTAGGATCTCCATATACAGCCTTTTTTAAGGTGAAGCTCCGGTTTGTCTTTCAAGGGCTATAAAACTTGCCGGTGCATGAAAATGTCAGCTGTCAATTACAGACAAATGAATTAAATATTGGCGTTAGCAGGTTTCCTCACTGTGCACTCAGTTAGGGAACCGAAATGAGGAGAGAGGAGATGCCAGATGCAATGTAATTTACAATTAAGTGCTTCACTGTTGGCTGCCAAAATATGAAATGAAAGATTTAATGTGATTGCAAAGTGTGTGAGGCATGGCGTCCTGAGCAGAAAGTGTAATGCTCTGCCTCGGCGTTGCCGGTTATTACTTCTCTTTTTTTAGCTGTCACCTGTTTGAACGAAAGTGGCGTTATTTCAATCAACAAATGTGTCTGTAGTGGCTTCATACAGACTTATGTAACAGCTCAGTCGCAGGTGCCACTGGTTTTTTTGCATTTTCATTATGGTTTTTAATAACGTCTGCAAACACTGGCATTTAATCCACATAGTGTTTTATTTCATCCTGAGATTCATCCATCTACACAATGGAAATATTGAAATAAATAATATGAATTTTCATTGTTAAGATATATTATATAAATATGGTTTGTATTTTTTTTATTTGTTTTTCTCTCTTTTTTGGTCTTTCATGAATGTTGATGGCAGAAATTGAAACAGTCCTTGGCCGTCGTCAGAAACATATTTCCTTTCCTGAATTTTGGCTTTAAAAGCTGAAAAATTGTTTGGGTTATCTTCCACAGAGCTGGAAGAAGACAAAAAGCCACAGACTTCTTGGAACATTTTGCAAACACGGCCGTTGATAAATTGTGTGCAGCAGAAATACGCACAGTAGATGACCTCTGCAAACCCTTCCACACTCTGCCACATAGCTAGAGAATACTTTCTGATATAAAAATGTGCATATTTTATAGTGCATTTCAGATGTGATTTGTGAATAAGGGTTTGTGAAATATGTCTTTTGAACTCTAGTACCCGTCCTGATTGACTTTGAGTTTAATGTGTGAAACGTGAGTCCCTCGACACTCAACAGCTGCTGCTGGAAATGCCAGCTCAGTTGTACCTCAACCATTTCAAAATGTCAGCTTCATAACTGCCATATTGCACCAGATTGATTTCCATGGCAGAGCAAGCATGCGTGTTGAAGGTGAATACTAGTGCAGTTTGTCACAGTGTGAGCATATTTGACACCGTTTGTCCTCATATTACTGCGGAGCACACACTGTATTCAATAGGCATTTTATAATGTTGGTTTTTAAACATTCTTAGAGATAAAATTAAGTGTCCCAGCTTCAAAAGAGACGTGCAATAGGAAAACATATTTCTACCGTGACATGATTTGTGGGATCATTCCCTTGCACACACTTCCACACTCCTGTTGGTGTCAGGTGATTGACAGTAAGCAGAGCGTAACTTAATGCAGCACTGATACGAAGACACTCAACTGTGGCACAAATGAAACAACAATTAAGCCAACTCTGACAAACACCAAATTAAGGCTCCATGTTTACTGTGATGGATCACCTTCGCCTGAAGCCACAGCATTTTTCAAATTGTTTCAAGTATAGAATTGAGTGGCAGCAAACAGCTTCTCCTGAAGGAACGAAAACAAGCCTCCGTATTGGAAAAAAAAATCCTTTAAGCCTACGGAGTCAATGATTGATTTCGTTTTTTCTTAACTCCATGCTTTGTGCCTCAGAGAGGCTCTGTCCCGTACTCACAGACGATTTTGATTCAGTAGAGCTAAATTCTTAAAAGTAAAAGAAAAACGAGGCCATGTGTATTGATGAAAGCTGATATTCCCTGATGAAGTCCTCAAAGAGGCAACTAAAGTGAGAGGATTATAAACTGCAAAAGAGAGACAATAGAAAGCAAGTGATTACCATTTGAATCAAGACCTCGTGTAGACACTGAAGAGCCACTCCTGCATGAAGAGGCTCGCTGTCCAAGACGTGAGCCACAAGAGGAGATTAGGCTCCAGATTATGTTAAAGGGCTGTGAAGAACTTTCTGAGGATGTCATTTCTCCCCCTTCACCTTCCCTCGCCCCATCTACTGACAGATAGACTCCTGGAGAGAGCTCTTGACGAGATCTGCGCTTATCGTGGCTCGCCCGGTTTTCTTCACTCCCACTGTTTGATCGAGCAACCTCAGGGGTGCACTCAGGCAGAAAATAGCAGAAATATTCTCAGTATTTTTGCTTGAATGTGACCGTGCTTTCCTCTAAGGATGACTGTGTCAGGAAAGAAAACACACTTCTCCGCCTGTTCTGCTGTGCTCACAGGTAAAATATTCTAAATTAGAATAATGTTGAAAAAATACGAAACAAAAATGTACTATTTTGAGATTTAAGTCAGAAGATTACAGGAAAATATTGCAGGAAAAGTATTTTGAGGTAAATAAATATTTGAATATTTTGGGAAAAAGCTATAACATGTATTTTAATATTTTAATTTTAAATAGCAATTTCGTGAGAAAAGAAAATCACAGTATCATCGGCAGAAACTTGCATCGAGAACTATTATACTGTCACCAAACTTAAGTAACCCAGATGTAGAGAACTTCTATATATATATTGATTTGCAATGATCCCTTTAACGATTAATACAACTTAAATTATCTTTATAACTTAAACCTCTTTCACACCAAAATCAGTAGGTACATGTGGGTTTGCCCACAAGTTTGCCTTTCTTTCTATCTACGTGGGTTTTTTGACCAGTGACTATGTACTTATCCTGATTGCAGTAAAAATCTGCATGTGCTCATGTCATGATGGATTAGTTACAAAAATGCATTAACATAGAAAACATCCTCTTAAACCCTGAAGCCTCAACAGCTGCACAAGAGGACAGCTGAAGAAAACATTGAAGTGTACGTAAGTATTGATCAGACCTCAGACCTGACAGTGCTCGGTGTTTCCCCATCTGCCAGAATGGCTAAAGGCCACACGCCAGCTGCCTTAACAGGTTTTCAGGTCCGAGTTCAGTGTTAAACAAAGACTGAAGGTGTGTTCGGCTGGAGTTAAGTGACAAAAATGGAACAACACACTTATTTAAAGGTGCCTTTATCATACGTATGAAAATATTGCAACTTGATGACAGTGAAGTATAAAAAAATCCACAAGATTTGATTATATTTTAAGATTTTACTAAATATTAAATTAAAGTAATATTAGAGGGATTTTATTTAAAACACTTTTCTTTGTTCTCTTCTTTGTTATATATATGAATTTCCAACTGCTCCAGGGCATTAAGCTCTACGTGTGAAAACACAAAAACAGCTTAGGGCTATCTTATGTTAAAGCATGGACTAATTTGACCTAATATCCCTTTCAAAACAAGTTACATCTGATGTCTCAAAACGCTGAGATTACTCAGCAGACATGCAGCGTGCGTTTCTTCTGAGTGACGCTGGAAGTGTGTGTGATCAGCCACCGTGCCACGCACTGGCAGCAAGAGTTCCACGCTGCCACAGCGATGATGTGTCACTTCCCAACAGAGACTTTCAAACATGCTCATCATCAGCCAGGAGAAATAAAGTGTGAATTGCGCGGAGTCAGGCTGCGGCCCGTTAACATGTGATTCACACAATCTGCTGTACAGTGCAGGGTTGAGACATAAACACCTTCAGGGGGAAGTAAAGACGTGGGCAACCATGGCTCCCACACAACAGTTCATTTGCATTTAAAAAAAAAGAAAATCGTTTTTCCAGCTTTCATTCAGTTCTAACACTGAACTCACTGCACCAGAATGCAATAATGGCATTCTTGTGATCCCGGATCGTTCATTAATGTTTCTGTGAATATAAGCAAGACTCTCCCTTTGAATGAGAAGCTCGTGAATATCAGATGTAAACGATGAAGGATGTGCTGCATCGTGAGCAGGAACGTGTCCTGCCAATCATACGGTTAGCTTGGTAGCTTGTCACCAACTGATGTATTCTGTTCCACTGTAAACACACACAGCTCTTGCATCTCAAGATTTGACATTTTTCTTCACCAGCAGCAAGGGGGGAAAATTCCTGATCCTTCAGCAGAATACTCAGGATGATGCAGTGTAAAGTGCCAAAAAGCACAAGTTTATTCAGGAAAGTAACATCACTGAAAAAAGAAATAAGCACTTTTTCTTGGGATACTCGCAGAGCTTCTTTACAGGTTCATTCTTCTTTTGCTTTGTTTTCCTTTCTGAGCACAAATAAGACGGCAAAAAAAAAAAACATCCCTCTGTCAGCTGGTTGCTTTCATCTAAATCAAAATTATCACACTGAACCCACAGAATTATCACCGGAGCCGCACGGCTAATGACTTAGGCTTTTGAAAAGAAAAAGCAAGGGGGGGGGGGCTCCAGTAGTGAAATAACCCACTAAAAAGAGCTCATTACTAGTCTGCAATCCTCACTCCTTCTACTGTACATCCAGCTATCATTAAGTCTGCATTTTGAATATAATGACCTTGCGTTGTTACATGGCTGTCATGGGTTATATCAGTAATGGTCCTCAAGCCACTGAGTCTCACTGTTGCTCAAAAGCGACACAAGTTAAGGACACACATGCACACACACAAAGTTGGTGACAGTATTTTTTTCCCCAGCCATCCCCGAAGGACCCGAGAGCCACTGGCCACATAGCCCTGTCTCGACACCTTGTCACAACCCTTGGTCTGAGTGCACTGAATTGTGTGTACATTTGCATGTGCGTGCGCGCGCCAACTCGTCCGACGTGTTCTCATAGCGAGCCATATCGATGTGACGTGGCGAAGTGCAAAGCTGATTGCGGGTGCATCGCTAACGGGGAAGGGGGGGGTGGGTTTGACAGCGCCGAGCGTGCCACGAAGAAGGTCATTTACATCAGGACGGTGCTTGATGTAAATTGGATCGTTTTCAATTGGCTGTTAGATAAGTGGGTTACATCACTGTTGCGGTGGGATCTATTTCCCGCTCTGCTGATCGAGCGAGAGCTCAAAGTTGAGGAAGATGTTCAAGAAAAAGAAGATGAAACTGACTTTCTCTCTACTTTATGGACTGTTTTGTCACAGATCACTTCATCGAGCCACAAGTGAAGTGGCTGTAAGAGTTAATTTTCCACTGTAACAGCTTTGGACCATAAAAGAGGATTTCAGTCGCCCTGTGTATTTGCTTTGATGTGGTCACTTGATCATGCAAGCGAGCAGCAACCAACTGTAATGTAAAAAATGCATTTTTTGGGGGGTGACACATCCGTTTTGACTGCTAAATTGTGCCTCAGATCAAATAAAGAACATAATTTTGTTTTTTCCACTCCAACTTTAACCGCTCCCAGGTCCACTGTGTATAATCCGTTTTAAGACTTATTCACACTGTGTACCCTTCGGCTGAGCGGCTGCGCGCTACGGTGGTGGGAGGGAGCATTTGTCTTCCCTCCACTGTTCTCCTCCAGTTTAGTCACGACTTCTTCGAGGAGGCCAACTAAAGCTCCTTGTCCTTTCCTATAAGTCTGACACAGGGAACAGACAGAGGAAAGCGTTAAATATTTCAGCGCGGTGTCGTCCCTCGTAATGTCTCAGGTGGAGGCGGTGTGTTGATGGCGATGGGTGTGCGTACATGCAAGCACTGACAAATTCCAAGAATCTGAATTATTAATGTCGGACATGACGGTAAATAGAACCTTGCATGCGTTGTTCGGGAAAATCATTTAGATCCTTGTTGCCTTATTGCAAATATAATTAAAAGAGGGTTGATGTTTTAGGATTAGGATGAGCATTTAGGAATATTGTTTTTTTTGGGTTTTTTTTATTCGACCAGTAAATATCTATATATAATTATTCAATTCATATATTTTACTCAATTCGTTTTTCCTCTCCTTGAATTTGCCCTTGACAAGGATTCTATCAGGGACAAGATACTGTGTGTACAATAAAGCTGATATCATCTCAACAGCTTAATATGTAAAGATAAGATGTAGAGTAATTAATTTTTAAATCCCCCCCCTTTTCTTGCGTCTGTGTGAGTGTTTGTGAAAAGTTATTTTGTGAGATTTTCCAAGGCCGGCCATTACTTTCCTCAGGGACAAGCTGCCCTGCTTCACCAGCATCACAACCGCCTCCCCCTGCAGGGATCTCAAGAACTAAAATTGTTTTTCAGCACAAAAGCACACATGCACACATGTCCTCACCGTGCAGTGAAAGAAATTGCAAAGAAGGGTTTCAAGAAAAACCTTGCAACCACAGAGTGCACTAACAACTCTGGCACACGAAATTACATCTATTAAGAGCATCATTATCACCAAAGGCTGCTGTTTTTCCTTTTACTGCAGCTTCATCTGTATGTTTACTATTTTACAAATACGTCATCTATAGAATATTTAAAAGTTATAGGAGGAAGGCAGTTTGCTAACTATAAGGGCTGATTGGTCTGCAGATTGTAGTTGAAGTTTAACGTTAAGAAAACATCATTGTAATAGCACTGCTTTAGAATTCCCCTAGAAATGTCCTGTCTTTTCAAGGTCCTTAATCCATCCATTCTCTTTTAAAGCCAGTTCACGCTACACAATTTTGAACCAATTTTCCCGTCGTTGTTGAGTTAAGAAAGTGACTCGATGGCCCTGCCGAAACACTGCAGATTCCATCTCGATTTGATTCACGCTCAATATCTTGACAAGTATTTTTCATACTGCACTTCTGTAATCTGCGGCAAAACGATCGATAACCACGTGTGAGGGTTAGGGTGAGACAAACTCAGTGGAGCTTTACATAACTGCTTATGGTTGGGTTTGGTTTCGGGGAGAGAAACTTGGTTATTTTTCTCAGGGCTCGACCGGGTTCAAGGCAGGAGCTTTCTAAATATTCCCAGATAAGGGTTTGGCTGCCTGCTAGGTGTTTACCCAGAAGCATGCTTGTACTCAAAAGAACTTTTACATTTGAGATTTTCCAGCAAACCAACCCAAAGCTCAAGCACACATGTGTCAAAGTAGCTACAGGTCACATTAAAGAACAACTCTGGGAGATTACAGCACTAGGAGCCAAAGAAAAGAAGCCAGGAAATTTGAGAAAACATGATAACCTGTCCCCCCTCCCTGTAGTATCTTTTGCTTTCTCTCAGGCATATGGCAATCTTAAGGCAATATGGTGTCCCCTGATTGCCTGGGAGGCTAAATTCATATCTGACAGGCTTGCCCCTGTATGGCTTTACTTCCTGTCAGGCATCTGGTATTGTCTGGCAGGCTACCTACTCTGGCTTGGCTTCCTGGGAAGCTTAACATTGCATCCTGCTGCCTAACAGACTGCTTGTATGTTCAGCAGCCTGTAGCTAGTACCACTCTGTACCCACTGCCTTGAGGCATTCGTTTTAAAAAATGCAGCCTATGAGACAAATGCTACTTTTTAGTATTTTTATGAAGTGTGTATTCTCAGCACTGAAACTACTAATACTGCAATTCTCCAAAGGGCCAAATCTGTACATATATGCATGAATAGCAAGGTGGAGTAATGTGAGTAAGAGCAATTGTATTAGATGCCAAGAACTCCTTTTTTTTTTAAATCTGAGGAGGTCATAGGTCGATATGACAAGAGATGGAGGCGGGTTGGATAATACAAATGAAACTGCGCAAAACAGTAAACAGCTGCTCTGCCTACAACAAGTGTGATGAAAGAAGCTTGCTGGCTTCCTCAGATGATGCTTTACTGGAAACCAGAGCGGTAAATGGATTAAAAACCTTAACTCTTGAACAAACGCATGATCCTGTTGAATTCAAATAAACATAAAAACATAATACCAAGAACTCTTATTTTCACAGCAGAAAGCCATGATATCTGACTTCTACCTCATTGTGTGCATTTCATTTTGTTATCGGCATCAGATGTGTTAAAACCTTTTCTTCCTGTTTCTGTCTTTATAAATCTTTTGAATCAGTTATGTTGTGTTTATTTCAGAACAATTGGTGATATGAAGCATTTGAATGTAACGCAAGAAAAACCCTCACAGTCGTGTGAATATATTGTAGAGTTAAGGGTTAATAAAATCTACAGGTCAGGACAGCTAACTTATGATTGGCTTATTGTCAATTGAGAGAGCTGTACCAAAAGTAATGCCTCGGGTGCAGCTGCAGATTTTTTTTTTTTACAGCTGAATTAATCAAGTTATGTGGTGCTGCTATAATAACCAGAATTGAATAATACATTATACAAACATTTCAGATTTCAAAGTTTCAAAGGTGTTCTGCCAGCAGAGTTTCAAGATCACTTCCCAAAGGCGCATGCCGACTGCTGGGACTTGAAAGACAGGAGTATTTGGAATAGAGAGTGCTGTGGTCGGGTCCTCGAGGTGGACTGCAGGCATCAGTATGAAAATGAAAATTCAAGGAGAGTCAAGAAGAAGAAAACACGGCAACGGCATCAAATGGCACCACTGCGTCCAGTCCCACCTGAGCGAGAAGACAAAAACAACGCCTGAAGGTAAAGAGCACAACTTCATTTCAGGCGCTGACAGAGGTGGACAACTAACCAAGACAATCAGTAACAGTGCGATATACAAAGGCGTTAATGTTTTTTTATCTGTGCAGCGGTTCGATATCATCGCTTCTTATCTATTCAGAGTTGGTATCAAAGTTTAACAAAATAATCCTGTTTGTTTGGGGACTTAAATTAACCCAGGTTACTCTGCTTTAAGATATGCACCCAATGGGATTATGCGGAGATAGATGTGTGTGTGTTCGAGAGAATACTGAGATCTGCAGCAGCCAGATGTCTGCAGAGCAATCCCTCTGCACAATTACCTCCGGACATCTGGGACCTATAAACACAGCGAGCGAGCTCCAGCACTGTCTCTTTTTCTTTGTCTATTATTGTCCCTTCATCATCGTCCTCTCTCTTGAGTCTATTTCTTCCCCTTCCACTACCTCATCTTATTTTTGTCTTTCCCCTCTTCTTTCTCAGCACCCCCTGCATGCACGCATGTATCTCTCTGTCCCCTTCCTCGCTTCCTGTGCAGTTCCACAGCCTTGAACACATGAATTCTCCAATCTTACTCCCTCTTCTACCATCGCTGCATCTGCACATATTTCTCTCTCCCAGTTGGTGGTCTCCCTTTGCTTTCTCTCTCCCAGCCTTGTTTTCCTCTTCTAGTATCACCGTCACTTTTCACTTGTCACTTGTCAAAGCAGCATCTCCTTTTTGGGCGTCAGCAACAGCTGAACCTATTTGTTATTCAAATAGTTTTTGTATTCTTATTGTAAGCTTGTCGCCTGGTGCGTGCATGTGCTGTGTGTGCACAACATCAATCATCCTCATGCAAATGAGTGTATATGTGTTGGGAAAGGCATAAAATAAATAAAGTTATCTCTTATTTTATTTATTAGTGCACAGCAGAAGCTACCTCTGTTGATCAGCCAAGCTCTGTGAAAATGTCCCAGGGCTGCTGCTGCATATTTTTCAACATCATCTTATAACGACAGTTTAAACATTTCTCAAGTTTGATTTTTCAAGATTTTACAAAGGTCACCAGTCCTAATTCCCTCAAACCACCTCATCCGCTATAAAAAAATAAGTGACCCCAAATTCCCAGAAACAACACCTGCAAGCTAACTGGTTTTGGACCAGTACACAAAGTAGACAGATTGTGACTGTGTCATTTGGTCTTTAACTCTGGACCTCTTTCTAGCACCTGTGCAACTAGATTTGCACTCAGGTGCTCAAGCAAACCAGTTCCCATTTAATTCAATCAAGCAGCATCAAATTCCATACACCCATTGATATTAGTCCTCTAAACATGTCTGTTTCTCATCAAGGTACATGAATTATCAATGAATTATTCCCTTAGAAGAGAATATGTTTGTCAAAGAAAAATAACCTGGATCTGCTCTAAAACGGGTTCTTCCCTAAACCATACCACATCCTTCCACCACATTAATGAAAATCTACTTTACAACAAACTACTTTACTCATTAATCAGGATCTTTTCCTATGTAAATAAGTACTTTGGTTGCCTTAACCAACAATAATAAATCAACTAAGTCTAAAAAAGTCAAACCCCAGTCACTTTCCCCGAGTGGACTCTATACTACCACATGTGACCTCCTCAAGCCTTATTGGTAGTAATGGCGTTTTAACACCAGACAGTGACAGATTCTTAGAACGCCACCGGGCATATTATGAAATGGCTGATTGCTTTGTGCCTTTCTGTCTGTCACCTTTCAACCTAAAGGATGGAAAAAATAAGGCCCTTCTGAAAATACTGCACCGTCCATACAGGTGTAAAATGTTGAATTCCAGCCTCCTCACCGGGGTCCACGTAGATTTTGTTGATTTTATCTCTTTATACATAGAAACAAGTTGATTGCTGTCTGTGCTCACATAGAGAAAGACACTCAGCTGCAATTACAAAAGCAAATCCAACACTTACAGGAGAAAGATTTGTCCTTGTATATGTATGCATTCTACTTGTTTTCTAATTATTTCTAATGTAGAGGTGCAGCGATCTTTTCTGCACCTGTAACTGCTGCATGTTTTCTGAACATCTCAAAGATTTCCACAATACTTGTTATTGGAAATACAGTGTTAACATTATGCCTGGCAGTGACATTGAAATACATTCACAGATATATGTACATAATACAAGTAATACATAAGGGAAATCTAATTAAGTAAGAAGACTGTTATTCTTTTGACAGTGAAGCAAAATGACATAGATTGCAAATTTTTTTTATTTGGCATTGGTTAGTCAACTACTAGGGATTTAGAATGGGGTGAAAAGCAAACAGTAATTGCCTTTCCACTGCTTTAAACATTTATTTGAGAAAAAAAAAAACAAGGGCAAGGGAACCAATTGTGTTCAGGATGGAAGGCTGCTGATGGTGATTGTGTCTAAACAAGATACGAACTCAGCCTCAGGAAATAGGTTCACCTGTTAACAACATTATGAATAATTTTCTTGCTGCAGATATTATCCCACAGTCATGCTGCAAATAATGTAATATGATAAAAAAAAAAATTACAAGCACGTCTGTTATCGTGCATAATCCCAAGCCTGATATGTAAGAGAGAGAGAAGCTGCAAGTTGGGGTGTCCTGTTTGAGCACCAGCTGAGGGATGGGTAAATAATTCCTCTGTAGCCTCGTCTTGTGATGATTACTGGAGCCAGAGGAGTAAACGTGGGGCCTCAACCGAAGTTTACCACGGCCCAAATAGCTCAGGTAGTCTGTCACGGCAATCTAAATACAACCGGCGAGGGAAAAGTCAACGTGAGGTAACTGTTTTTGTCCACAGGATAAACAGTGGCACACAGGATTTAAGGGGTGAGGAAGGCGGGTGGCCGGTTATAGAACGAAAATCCCTAATGTAAGAAGGAATTAAATATCCTCTTGTTTTCTTATATTCGGCTGTTTTTAAATGCAGCTCACTATTTTAAAAGCCAGGCACTGTAAGTGGTTAGTCTAATGTATTTACTTATAAATCAAAGCCCTAGAGGGCAATTAAACTTGCTTAGCCTTGAATGCATGATTGAATTGGGATTGCGTTCCTTAATTTGCACCTACATTCATGTAAAGAACATCCATTTGCTTTCAAAGTAAGGCTTTCCCCTGCAGTGCATTTAGCAGTAAGAACTCAGCATTCCATATGTTGACGCTTCCTCTTAGTGTTTATATTTATAGCTCACTTCCATTATTACGTATTGAGGTGCAAAGGGCATCCAAGGACCGAGAGATGACAAACAAAGTCATAACAGGAGCAGGAGAAGCCGAAAACACATACAGGCTCTATATTTTTCATTTAAATAAAAAGGGCCACATTCGCTACAACTGCAAGCCGCTCTTCCCCCTGCCTTAATATTATTGACCCCTGCCAATCCCTGATGGATTTTTGAATATGGAACAAGGATTTTTTCATTTATTCTCCAGCGACACTGAGGATCCTTGAACCACTTGTCCCTGTCATCCTGCGGTTTCAAATGGGACTGTCGACCTTGTAAAACAACTTGAGAGGGAGAGGCTCCGAGCCCGTGCTCAGGGCCCTCACACCACAAAACATCTTGCAGGGACACTTATCTGGGATCACCTGCAATAAACTTCAAGTGAACCAGGTTAGCAACAGGGGATAAAGTGCCGCTTCCTATCTTTGCTGCATGGCCCAAAAAGTTAGAGTCAATATTGCCTGCAGTAATAATTCCTCTAAAGGATGTTCGCCCTTGTTGATTTGGCTCCACGCCTCATTTCTATGGTAACGGCAAATGTTGGTTTACATACAATCCAAACTGTATATATGTTTACAAACCAGCTACATACACCATTTTGCTTCAAATGAACCTTGACTCAACAGTTTATCTTCACTCAGATTGGATTCTGACTCATCTGACCAACACTGTTAAATCTTGTGACATGAAGCACTTTGAATTATCACTGCAGTTTACAGTAATATGGTGATGAATTACTCTGACACAGGGTTTCTGTTGCAAATTAAACATTTGGCTCAGAGCCTGTTGCCACCTGTCAACATTTAAACAAACGTTT
Organism: Paralichthys olivaceus; assembly: GCF_024713975.1. Lineage (NCBI taxonomy): Eukaryota > Metazoa > Chordata > Actinopteri > Pleuronectiformes > Paralichthyidae > Paralichthys > Paralichthys olivaceus. The sequence goes on from NC_091116.1 coordinate 9,246,796, forward strand.
CCTTCGCCGAGTCCAAACCCTGCGGAGTTCTTGAAATAGCAGTTTGAGTCATGACGATGGACTCGAGCTCCCGTCTTGGCTCTTGATGAGCTTTTGACTTAAAAGCATGACTGTGGGGGGGCTGGCTGGAGTGTATATATGAAGATGACCACAGGGACAGGGCCCAGGTATCTCGTTGCTGAAACAGGAGAGTGGAGCTGTCAAGGTGCGACATCTGAGCTAATGACCTTTGGCTTTGGCAATGCATTAGAGTGGAGGATGGGGGGTTGGAAAGGTAAAGGTCCATACACAGGTAAAGCACTGAATGCTGCTCAAACGCCTGGAGAATGTGTTGCTGAACATTCAAATACAACCAGAGTGTTTTGTTGCTTTAAACATTTCCTCCAGAATCAGACTGACTCAAGGAAAGATGGCCCCATCTACCCCATCAATATTTTCATTATCTACCCGTGTTTATAACGTGGGCTTCTTTTCTTCACATAATCCTGCAGGCCAGGCAAGATTTGAGGCATTAAGAAGACAATTGTTTGTGAAATACTTTCACATAATCCCGTGACCCACTTTTGGTCTTTGCTGTGGAACCTCATTGAATTCCTTTATGTGGCTTTATCACAGGCCCCTCTCAAGAATACATTTCCATCGTTAAATGTAAACTCCTGTGAGCTTTTTTTTTAGAGAGAGGATGATTCTTACATACAGACACTCAGCATAACGATGACTCGCCTGGTGGGTGAGCGAAGCACGAAGCAGACCTAACCCTGTTTATTTTAACAAATGTAAATGCAGGCGTCCTTTTGATGCCAGGGACTGTTTGCAGAGTTCAGAACTCAGGCATCTTTCATAAATAATAAAGTGCTGATAGTGCAGGTATTGTGTAAGACTCTGGCATTTGGATTGGGTTACCGCAAGATGTTCCCACGTGAAAGGTGGCGTCTAGGCAGACGAGAGGGAAAGGTGCCGTGCCTGGAGACATATTTTGATGTGACAGATGTGGGTCAGATTTCAAAATAATTAAAGCAATGCCAAAAAAGACTAGACTTTGAATGTAAGAGGATTAAAACGTGCCATCTTCTTACTCCTTTACAGGTTTTAAGCAGGTTTGTAAAGAGCAACATGATGATGTAAAGAAGGAATTACCGGCTATAACACCTGTGCGATAGAGTTTCATATGAGTGCATGTTTTTGAAACAAAGCCACTTGTGTGTGTGTGTGTTTGGACTGTTATTTGTTTGTGTACTTCCTTGTGTGAAAGGTAAATGATGATGTCTTGCTTTTCTAGCTGGAATAAAAGTCTGACAAAATCCCTGTTAAGTTAAGTGATACTTAATCAGAAAAATGTGGTTGTTTAGCCCGCGACCCGGTCAGTTTAGATTCAGCCGATGAGTTTATATTCTCCTAAAGGGCAGCCACATGGTACAACTTCAATCATCTGCAACTAAAAGGCAGACATGGTGCGAAAACACAGAATATAACGGATGTTTCAAATCTGACCTCCAGGATGTACAGAAAGAAAACAGAAACAGGGAACTTCCTCGTCATGTAAACCGCCAAAGATTGAAACCATTTGTTATGTTTCAGGAAGAAAGGCAGTTTAGATATCACTGTTCAAAGAGACGACAAAAAAATAGGTCATTGGGAATAATTATAAATATATGCTGTCTCATTTTTTTTGTACAATGGATGATTTTAAAAATACTTTAAAAAGGATGAAGTCAAATATACTTGTATTTTAGAGTTGACTTCCTGGCTCATTTCCAGCTGTATAACTATAGCAGCCATTACAGTACAGATGTAGAGAAATTCAAATCAATCATCTAAATGGTACATCACTATTTGCATAACTACAATTTGCAAGTAAATGCAGTGTATGCAACACATTTCTATGTATTAAATGTAATGTCTTGCTATGTATGGGAAAAGACTTAGGACGAGACCAAATACATTCATATATTCAGCTTATATCTGTCCGCTAACACAAAAGAGAAAGATGATGACATACGACAAACCTGAATGGAAGAAGTCAGATGTTCCAAATGACCCTAAACCTGGGCACAGTTGCAACACAGATCTGGGAAGGTTGCGACAAATTTCAGTATTCAACTACTTCTTTTGGTCTCAATAAGCATAATAAATTGAAAATATGTGTGGTTTTACAATAATATCATAATATTATTATCTTCTGAGTAATATTTGTCAGATAACAGTAATATATATAATAATTTTATATAGCTGTCTTAATAAGGAAAAAGACTTTGCTGTAATGTTTAAATGAATCTTTTTGGAGAATGCACTTGGATCATTTTGACAGCCTTATGGAAACGAATTCTGAAAAATGAAAAAATTCAAACTAAAGGAAATCTTTGATGAATATCTACAAATGATGTTTTAGTATTAAAGTAGCTACGCCCCTAAAACGTCACAAACACTGTACTTGAACACGAACATGATATTCAGGTTAATGTTGTTAAAGCAAACTACGACACCTGAATTTCATTTCCCGCGCTGCTGAAAGCTACAACAGGTAAATGGACACCATGTGGCGGGTTGTAAAGTGCACTTCCTGCCGCTGCCACTGAACTTCCTTGATCTCAAACCGCTGACAACAGGAGGGACATCCATCATGTCAGAGGAGCGGAAAAGTGAGAGCAGATAAGTCTCGTAAGAGTCTGACTGGAAACAGACCTGACCGGCCCCCGCAGTGTCGTAAAGAACACGGCCCCTGCACTGTAAACATTTCCCATCTCTAGAACACTTGAGAGTCGACACTAAACAGACGGGGGCCGAGCAGAACAACGCCCAACACGGCATCAGTCAGAACTGTGAACCTGAGGAGGAATACCACTTGCATTTATCTCTACATCTTTTACTGAAATAACCAGTTTGTAACATCCTTGCCCGATGAGAACAAATGAGGACAATCCTTCATGTTGCGACAAATGTATTTTTCCGATAGCTCATGTTGCAGATCACAAAACACACTTCAAAAAACAAAGATTTTGGGCTCCATTCTTCCCTAATTGTAAAAAAAAATTGCAGCCAGTAATTGTGCGAACGGCCTCCCTACAAATTACCTATAATTCCACGGTGAAATTGGTGCAATAAAGCCACAAACAACTGGCAAACACTTGCTCCAGGGAAACTCTTGTTCTGTCTGCGAAAACACATTTCACACTCGCTTTTATCTCCTTTCTTTTCAAGCCATTAGACAATCCATTTGAAATGCTCTGATCAAATCTTCTGATTCTTTTGATGACCAAAGGAGCCAAATTAAGCTTGGTGACATCAGTAGCATTTTTTTGGCACCGCCAGATTTTCCTTCAGTGGCCAGAATCCAACGCGGTTTGGTATTTCCTGTGAAGACTGTGCTCCCATTCATAACACAATCACTTTGATACCGCCGTGTCTTCTGTTGTCTTGATGACCTCACTTGAGAGTTCCCCCCAGAATCAGTCCCGATCAAAGAGCGCATCGCTTGATGATAGTGCAAAGACCCCCAGAACCTCAGATCAGACCCAGGCTTTGTATCCCACTCGCTTCAGCCGCAGCTTCGCAAATTGCCACCCTAAATAAAAAAGAAATTTTGAGAAGCACAACAGAAAAGCACAAGAAGTCAAAGGGGGTGAGCACTTAGTGGAGTAATGATGCCATTTAGCATCGCCAGTCTCCCGGTTTGGGTGACCTAGATAGGGAATGACACGAGCAGACTGTGGTGACTGGAATCGCTTCCATTTTGCTCCACACTGCTGATGCAGTTCTGCTGAGAGACGTGAGGACTCTGTCAAGCATAATATGCAAATCTCGGTATTTTTCACCAAAACCATCTGACGTTTTTTGCAACGAACTGAAAGATGTGCTCCAGCGGCGGGGAAAAGTTTGTGGAGTATCAAAAAATATAGTCGTCTTGTTCCAGCATATTTTCTGCAGGATTCCCACCTTTTAGTTTGTTTGTTTTCAGTCACTGCTGAATATTACAGCTCTGTAGCATTGGATTTTGTGTTTGTTTGTTTATTATTAGATGCAACATGCTCAAAGTAGAAACCCGAATGATTGCTGTGAAAACTGTTCCTGCAAGGACGCTTTCTTCAGACTCATGTGGCCCGTCCTTGTCTCGCCGTTCACATATTCATGTTTTCATTCATATTCAGCCACTGATATTTTAGTTTATGAGGTGCTCATCAGCAGGAAGACATATTGAGACGGTTACGAATTGTCATCTGTCCACGAGCATGGACAAAGACACGCACATAAACACTCCTGTCACTACGCTTGAAGTCCACCGAAGGGGGACAATCCAAGGGCATCCTCTGGCCCCAGACGATCTCGTCTTCTGACAAATCTGCCTCACTCTGCACTTTCTGCATAATTCCCTCTACTACGGGTCTAAATGACCTGCGTGATCGCCATGAATATCAATGTCAAGCGTGTCGGGCCGCATCAGTTCGGCCTGGTCTGATGCAAGTCGCCGGCTCAGATGTTAAAATAGTCTGCTCGGCTGGAGAGAGGAGGAGGAGAGAGGAGGGGCCGGAGGAGGATGCACAGACAGGACACCGCTTGCTGAGGCATTTGTGTCACCTTAAAAAGAAATATATACTCTTTGAGGATGTATATACATGGGACACGCTTTGCACTGCCGCAGAGCACCTTTACAATCTTAAGCAGGTTTGATACTTGGCGGAAAATGAATCGTTAATTTGACCTCCTGTGCAATCATTGGGGGGGATTATATTTTAGCTGTGTTAACCTCTGACTTACAAACAAACAAACCAAAGTGAAAGATTAGATTTTGTCGTCTGATGCCATTTACGACCGCTGTGATGATGATGCGTCTCCCAAACTGCTTTGCATTTCCTGTTGTTGCATGTCAGAGATAAGAAAAACTAATCAAAAGCCTTCTGAGGTGCAGGATCCTTCTCATCCAGCTGCAGTGCGCAGAATTATTGTTTGATGGAATATATAATCATGATTTAATCATTGTGACGCACAATGAATAAAATAAAACAAAAATAAAGTCTAGACAGCTGAAGAAAAGAAAATCAAAGTGAATAAAACTTGGATCAAACAACAAACTGGGTTAGACCCAGTGTTTAGGAAATCTTCATCGCTTTAATGCATACTAATATCCGTATTTAACATAACACCATTATGTCTGCTACTAAAAATCCTCTTATCGTTATGTAAATGTGAGATCACGTCACTGTGGTCTCATGCTGCCATTTTGTGTCAGGTCCCTCTTATGTGACGCAGACCACCGCTGGTACTCAGCCAGGATAAGTGCCCTCAAATAAAATATCCTACTGCCAGATCTCAACATGCAGAGCCATCAGGCTCAGCTGCTACAGAATCTGACCTCTCAAACTGACTGCTCTCCACCACACATTACAGTTGTATAATGAGGACTAAAAAAAGATTTCTGACTCAAGTTTTAAAGGTTAGCATCATCCTCAGTCAGGGCTACCTTCAAGAATATTCCAAATAAAACTCATTGGCATGTGCTCGTCTTAACAAAACACGTGCTTTACACCTCATTATGTTTTTTTATATTGTGTGCGTGTTTGTTTAGTGAACAGGAATCAATGGAACATCCCCCTGAACCATCCTCATCTGCCATTTGAGGCAGAAAGCCAAAAGCAAACATTTAATTGTTTAATGGAAATTGAAAAAATAAATATTAAAAAAAAGAAAATTATTCAGACCACATCACCCTTTTGTACATTGTGTTACTTTGCAGACATAAAAAATGTCTTATTAATTTTCCCCTTCATATTCCCTCAATACTTCATAATGGCAAAGCCAAGGCAGAATTTTAGAATAGCTCGCCAATTTATGAGAAAGTAAAAAGTCGAACCAATGACTGTATATAAATATCCCAGATACGAACACTGGAAGCACGGCAGTGAGGTTCTGCCAATACTGACACCAAAGTGCAATGAATGCTGGGATAGGCTGGCCCAAGACAGTCCACCCGTTGGACCTGTGGACCTCTGAGACAAAATAAGGCATTTGTCCTTTCTGATATATTTGCAATACCTCTGAAATTATGTCATTACAGTTTTTTTGAGCATTGATTAATAAGGGAAACAAATATTTAAGAAAAAATCTGCATGAAATTAGCAAAAACAAATATAATATTTAAAAGTGAAGGGGTCAGAATGTTCCAAATGCACTGTATTCAAAGCCAGAAGAAAAACATTTTTTCAAACAATTGCCTGGTGACTTCAGTATCGACCGTTCAGCTGTTTTCATTTCGGTCTTCTACCAGACGTTCATATGACACACAGCTTTTTCAATTAACTTTGTCCTTGAAAAATAGAACTTATATCAAAAGAAAAGACTTGATATTATCTCTCATCTGCTTGCTCAGTGTGACCAATTTGAACCAGGCCAACGCAGGCAGTTGCAAGTGCAGTGCTGCTGCGACATAAAAATAATTGCATGGACAATGCGCTGAGAGTAAATCTGGACCTGTGCCTGTTCTGATTTTTTATTTTGTAACCCAAGCCCACACTTGTGTCACTTTTCAGGACAACACATTTGGCGAGGGGGATTTTATTTTTATTTTGATAAGCTCCACTGTTTGATACAAATAGTTCTCCTTGTGTTAGTAATCACACAGGCAACCGAGGTGAAACTGATGTTTCCTAATGCCTCGCTCAGAGCGCTTAAACTTATATTTGAAGTAGGACAGAAGTGCCTACTGTGAGATTATCTGCAGCACTTTTGAAGTGGGAAGCACAAAAAATGCTGCACACTAGCATCTCTTCTGGGTCTCACTGTGTGCTGCCGATTTCGAAACTCCAGCTCTCCCGCCGCACCTTGATCATATAATTCTCCAGCACCAGTAACATCGAGCTATCAATAATTGATTCACCAGAACAAAATGTGTGTGTTCTTTAAGTGGTGGCTTGTGTCTGCAGTCCTTTTTTTTCTCTTTACCAGGCGTCTGAATACCAAAAAGAAGAAACAGTTTCAAACTCCAACACTTCTCACTACTTTTTCTTTCTTTGAAGTAAAAATAAAAGATGATTTGAATGGAATTGACAAGTCCAAGCACAGCAGTTTATCTTGACAACAACAAAAAAAGAAACTATTCACTTGCAAAACGATGTTCAGAATTCAAAATAAAAACCTCAAATTGAAAGCAAAAGGACTTTTCTTGCAAAGACTACAGTTACAGTCTGGTGAATGGGTCCAGTTTGACCTGGAAAATCAGGGGGAAACGCAGAGTCAAGGTTTATTCTTTCAAACGCCTTCACAGAGTAATGGACAGGAAAAGCCACTGAGCAGTTCAGTGGCGAGCCATCATCCATCTGAAACAAATGCTTGTGGGCGTCGTGTTCCCTTTAAATGTCCTGCGATGCTAAGAGTCAGACCGGCGTCCCCCGAGAGGACCGCAAATGTATTTTACACGATTCATGTACATGTAAGTGGCTACTAACTCGAGGAACAAGTGCACCCTGTGGGAAATGAGATGTGGCGTACTGTGTGCATATAGCCGTCGCGCAGTGGATGATACTGTCTGCATCAGGAACTAGGAAGAAGAAGCAAAAGCAGGTTAAACCTGTGAGGATGAGAGGAGGAGGAAACAGGAAGGAGATACCAATACCAGATACCAATATACAAACATTGGGTCTGTACCAATTCAAGAACAGCAATTTGCTTTTCTCGAAAATAATTTCTTGCCCTGCCACTGTCAATTACTGTTTTAATTAAGTGAATTCCAGTCGTGTAGTGTTAGCCACAGAAAGCTAAAATGTAAGGCAGCGTTTCCTGCTATGTAAAGGAAGTAATCACTGTATTTTCTTAAAATGTATTTAACAGTGTTCTTAGATTAGAAATTCTATAGCGTTGAACCAGACCATACAACAGTGATAGCAATCATCACTTCCAAACAGGGTATGCAAAGTCCAGGTAATGGGATTGATAAGAGCAAAATGTAATCGTAGTATCTCTAGGAGGAAGTGGAGTAAATGTAATGTCAAAATAAAATAATCTCTGTTATTAGATGTGATGTGCCTCTGAGGCGGTGAGGAAGAAGGTCCCTGCTTATTACTGTAAAAGCAGGGGGTGCACGCTCAATGACAAACACAATCGCTGTCACACACTTGATCCTGTTGTATTAACTTACTGTCGTCATTAGTGGAAAGAAGCCCCTCCTCTACGAGTCAAATGAAGCATAGTTGAAAGGATCCCACATCGCTTAGAGATGCCGGAAGCAGAACCAGCGGGGGGCATGCTTCAATGTGTCGTAATAACAATTATAATGTTAGATTAGAGAGGTAAAGATGCACCCAAGTTACCGAAAGAGCTTAATTTCCTTTCAGGATGTCGTCACATTAAGAAAACACATAAAAAGACGTTCTTTAGTTTTCCATACGGCAGAAATAGTCCCTCCATATGTTCAAAGTTTTGATCTTGATCAAAGAATTCATGTTTCATGAAGAGAGTTGTCAGAGTCAAACTGATGCACGCATAATTAGTACGCGATCCCAGCAGCTCCCTTAATTAAAGCGGACTGTGTGGTTAGATATAATCAGATGGGATTAGATGAAACTCATTGTCCTCTGAGGACTTCCCCGCAGCTCAATTAACTCAGTGAATAACCTGAATAAAATACATCTGCATTACAATATTCATTTTCTGCTTGGAAATGGATACCGTATGAATTATTGAACAACAAAAAAAAGATAAGGGGACAATTAAAAGTCCATATGCAGAGAATGTGTGGATTTGACCTGCACGGTAACAAAGGGAGCATTTTGTGGCTGTAACCTGGCTGGATTTTTCACGCCATCGCTCTCTCCTTTTGTTCTGCCATGGCAGGAGAGAACTTGTTTAACCTTTCCTGCTGAAACTCAAATGAGAAATTTAGCAGGACTCACCCTGGGGACTTCACTCATTAAAACATATTGCGCTTGAACTCGTACTTTTTAGTATCCAGGCCATGGTGAGGCATTATTCAAGCATCGGACATTAGCTGTCTCATTGTGCTACCTAGGAATGCTAGTTTCTAACCCAGGGGCAGGAGGAATGACAATGTAGAACATTTTTTATTACGCCAATATGTCATCCACATAATCATGAAAACATGGTGCAAGTTTTTTTTTCTTGTGCTAATTTAGAGATTTCCCAAACTGGGGTTAAACAGACTCACCATGTTTTGCTGCAGGGAGATTTTCTTGCAATTCAAGAAAGGAAAGACTTTGCTACTTTTCATATGTCTGCCTTATATGAAAAAAAGACAGAGAGAAACCTCATGCTGTGTCAATTATATAATCTCAAACTGCTTGTTGTCCCTCGTTCTCTCACATCATGAAAAATGAGCCCGGAGGAAAAGAAAAGTCTGCTGCAGCAGCCTTTTTAAGAAGCTGCCATATGCTTGAAGAAAGAAATCACACTTAGTGACAATATGCATCAGCTGCACTGTCTGTACATTTGGTCCTGTTCACACAGATTAGCATGCATGATTTAATCAGCCAGATAATTGATTACATGACTGTTTGAGGTTGGATAGCTTCATATCCAAGCCCTAGTATCTCAAACAGTCAGCAAATCCTAGACTACATAAGTATAGCACGAGCAGAGGGGGACTCTCCTGGTTGCAAAAATAAGATGATTTCTATAGAAGTCTATGAAAAATTGATTCTACTTATCATTTGATTTTTAATGTCAGTAGACACATTGCTATAAAGAGTTTATGTTCTTGTTTACAACCTATACTGCAGCCATTTCAATCAATAAATCAATCCATTTTTATTTATATAGCCCAGATTCACAAATCTAGGGGGAAAAAAAGGCAGAAACCTCAGAGAGAGCCACATGTGAGGGATCCTTCTCCCAGGACGGACAGTAGTGCAATAGATGCCATGTGTAATAATAGTATTTACAGCTTTACAATTTGTAACATAATGGAAAAGTGTGTCAATGTTTAAAGTATTTGTATATCAGAAAAAGTCTGATAGAGATGAAGGGAGCAGCAATGACAAATGAATTGAGGAATTATTGTCAGTAATGGTATATGAGTAGGCATATTGTATATCAAGCAGTCTTGTTGTAATCATAGTCCACGATCAGATCAAGATCACAATCCACCATCAGGATCCAGCACAACTATCCATGATCAGCTGCCAACACCATCAGGATCCATGATTCGTCATCACGATCTATGATTCGCGATCTACCATCACGATCTATGGTCCATGATTTGGCTTCATTTAAGTGGTCTGAAGATTTGCACTCAAAACCAGGACAAAGGGAAAGCTGAAATCAGGAAAGTGAAGCTGATGCGGAAGTGCCTGAAGCATTTATTCCCTCAGATGACCAGCAGAGGGGGCATTTCCTAAAGAAGATTATGATCTGAACCGCTACTTTCAAGTCTTCTTCAATACAGCATGATGGTAACGTTGTACATAACGGTCCAATACAGAGTCAAATAGACGATTGAGTATGGTCTGATTTGGGGTGTGGGTACCAAGTGAAAAACCAAGTAGGCGATGGACAAAAAGCCAAACTCGAAGCATGACGACTCCACCACTGGTTACTTCTCAAAACTTGCTCATCACTCCGCAGCACAACCTGCACACAGCGGTGGCCCATACACAAAATAGTCCCCCTCTGTGCAGCTCATTTGTCAACTCGATGATAATATATAATAGCCAGTTTGCCTGCCTGTGTGGGCCGAACTCTGCTGCAGCCTCGAGACGCCATTTCTCTGCATATTTGCCAAACAACATCAGATGGCGAGTAAGCGGAAAAGGGAAAACTCGACAGTTTGGATTAGGCAAGATTTATACAAATGCTGAATAATTCCTGACGACATCGCTCTTACTAACACAGTTCCACGTCATGTTTGCCTGCCTGCAGACTGCCAGTGCCGCTCAGTGCCACAAATATTGACTGTTGCTTGTGCCTGTGGCTTGATTACTAAAATCCGTCATCTCATTTGCCTACCAGCGTCTGTTGCATGTCTCTTAAAATGGCCAAGTGATGATATTAAGATGTGTCCAGGGAGATTAGAGGCAAAGTGAAAGTGACATTAAAATGGATGCTAAATGGATTAAGCAGCTTGTTTCTTTGCCCCCCCGTCCAGTCATGTTGTGGAGCTGTGGTCACAAACAAAACTGATGTAACCCCCACATCCCTATAAGATTGATTACAATTACAATGATTACTTCAACAACACCACTTTCTAAGTGGATATTTCTTAACACAATACCATTTTCTATTAGCATTTATACTAAAATACCTGAAGTGGCTCTTTAACATTTTATCCATTCCTTTTCACAATCCATTTTGTCTTCTGTGTTCACTTGCTAAGTGGAATTGTTATATCCAGTAATTTATTCGATACTGTGACAGTTAACCTAATTAAGATCAGCCTCACACTCCTTTGAAAGTGGATTTTCTATTTAATATCCCCCTGTATTTGTCTTTGCAACATTTTTGCACATGCACACATATTGTAAGAAAGAAGTAATTTTGAAACCTGGCACTGAACGCAACCTTGGATAATGTAGATTTTGTCGATACAGAATTTGTGTTAGTGGAAAACCTCCTGTCAACTCAAGCTTCAGTGAGGAATATGTAATATATATGAATAAATATGATACTGTCAGACAGTGTGGGGGAAGATGACTTTTCTACCTTAAAGCTAGAGTGTTCATTTAGCACAGTGGTAATCTGTGAGACTCAATGCACACATTCTTTTGATATATGTGCTACTTCACGGGCAATATCATCACAGCGACTAAGTTCTTACTTCAAGAAACCACCTGTCAATCACACAGTGTTCAGTACATGTACAGTAGGTTTGAGTAGGAGTCACACTGTTCTTTTCTTTGTTCTTTATTGTTGTTGCTTTTCATGCTAATTATTCAGCTCTGGTGCCACAAATGAAAAATGGACGCTAAGGATGGAAAGCTGTGGGGCTGCTGTTGTTAAAAAGTTCCCTAGAGAAGGTAGGAGTAGAAAAGTAAAAATGTGCTAGTTTAAAGCTACTGCAGATAATGTGATCCCTTAATATGTAACATTAAATGGCTCCCTATCATTAGGGTAATCCTAAAGGACAAGTTCATAAACTGTTCTCTGCTTTTCACAGTTTCCTGCCACCTCTCCTCTGCCTCCTCCTCGCTGCGGGTCATGCTGCATCCTGCCCGTGTTCAAGGACACGCGCTTTTGTCAAAATTTGTGGATGTAAACAACTCAATTGGCTGACAAGAACCGAGCCCTTGTACAATAACAGTGTTCTCTTCCCCCGCGGCTTTATTTGCTTTCATGTTTGTGTCTTAATAGTGTTGCTGCTCTTTTTGGGGTAAAAAAAAAAAAAAAGAAGAAAGAAAGAAATGGAAAAAAGGGGAGACTTTGCTTCTAGCGCCGGTCCCACAGTTTGCCCAGAAAACTTCAAAGGGCTGTGAGGAAAAGTTTCCTACAGCTTGATGCTGTGTTCACCTCAGTGCCACAATCAGGAGGGCTCCATCTATCTCCATCTTCACCTACTCAGAGAAAAGGATGTGGAATGTTTGATGATTTCTGTCGGTAGTGAGTCAAGAGAGGCTGTTTCTAACAGACCTGCTTCCACTTAGCTTGAATTATAATCACTACAGTATCTGCAGTAGCAAACAACTAACATATGGAAATCTCAGACTCAATCTACACACGGAATTAAATGAGATTACATTTACACCTGGCGTTAATTTCTGTTTCCAGGTACCACATTGAGATGTGATTGCTCTGTGCAGCTGACATCACATCCATCTGCGAAAAGATAAACAAGACACAACAAAAAAGGAAGATGGTGACTATCCGTAGGCTAATGGCTACTGCTTTTGCACCATAGACTGAATTTAATGATGGACAACATGACAGCCCGCCTAAAACAAGGAAAAATAATCTGGATGGCGCCCTAGTGGCTCAAAGTTGATAATTCCTCTTTTTCTAACCACAGAGATGTATGTCCAATTGTTCATTTTCCACTAAGTTATGCTGTAATGAGTTATTTATGCTTTAAAAACAGGATGAAATGTCATGACGGACAGCTGAGACAAACTGACGATTGGTCGAGCACATTCATCAGTGGGACCACCCCGGCTCCACCACTGCACAGACTCCAAATTACGTCAAAAGCACTAGATAGATCCACTAACAATGTATGTCGTATGTCGATGCACAACTCCATTGCATTGCATTTTATTGCCAGGTGTAAATACATGTAGGTATCATTCACTGCATGGCTCTTAGAATTAATCTGTGCAGTGTGTGAGTACGTTCGTCTCAAGAGGGTGGGGGGTTTGTCTCCTGCGAGCCGAGGGGATTGGACGAACTAATCAGAAGATGCAAGTGGAAAGAATGATGAAACGCAAAATGGAGATGTCTGCTCACTCTGATATTTGCATTTTTTCCATTTAGGCCTCTTCTCCCTGAGACACTGTCACCTCATTCAAGCTCCGCAGCCTCTCAGAAATATAGTTCATTTTAAAAGTGATGTATGATTAGCTCTGCCAGCCACAGTCCTAATTGAAATGAGTTTCGGCTGTGCAGCAGGGGGAACCGAGGCAGAGATGCACAGCTGGGGCTGTTTCAATTGGTTGGAATCAGTTGTTCGTCCCGTTTCATTCTGCGGACTAATGATTTGCTTGCAGTGGTTGGAATTGCTGATAAGGTAATGTAAGGGAAAGTTTGAACAGTGCAAATTAACACTGAGCACGCTTACGTTTGCTACAAAGGAAGCATAGTTCACCTCAGTTAAGAAGTGAGCAAAACTAAATAGTGACAGAGTTAATTTGCACCTCAATGCCAATGCTGAGCTACAGCTCTCCATTTACCCATTCAATATAATTCATCTGCAGCGTTTCCATTGTGCTGTGGTGTTTGGTCGTGCATCGAGACCTGAAAGCAGCTGAAAACTGGAAGAGTTCATTGTGACAGGCGTCCGACAATCTACTGTACAGCAGTATCTCTGCTGTAAGCAACCTGTGCGTGCAGCGTGGCAGCACTGACCATTTCTCCTTTTCTTCCTTTCCAGTAACAAGGGATTAGGCCCCCCCCCCTTCCCCTCATCTCCTGGCCCTACCAACCTGCTCTGCACCACGAGGAAGCAGGAGCTTTCTCAGTTACCGCAGTTCTGTTTTTTTACAGAGTTGTGCACACTGACTGACACATCCCCTCAGCCAAAATCACAAATTATTAAACACTGTCCGTGTTTTGCATTGTGAGGAAGAATTGTGGGGGCGGGGTTGTTACTTTATAGCGTAAAGAGAGAGCCCTCGAAAGCCCCAGGTGCGCACACTTGTTGAGGAAGCGATGATGAAGATATAGCAGTGACACCCATTTAAAATCTGATTTGCAAATTGTTATTTTCATTGTCTGCCGCTGCCAGCGGCTAATTATTATTCACAACTGGGACAACAATGTGACATCTTCCATTTGCTGGAGGATTAGGGTGATACGACTTGAAATGCACATGTTTCTCACAAGGAGAAAGAGAGATGCCATGGGCCTATACATACTGGCTTTTCATATTAATGGCCTTGGAATAAGCGGGCCTCCAGGCATCATCACCATAAGACACTGTGTATAATTGAAATGCTGTGCAGGAATCCCAGCGCTACATTATGTTGGCTCGCTACTGTAGCTTGCAATGTTTGTTTCTTAAAGGTAATCTGATTTACACATCTCTTAGATGTATCACTGTGCAACTATGAGAAGCAAATATTTGTCTTTTGTTTGGCCTCCTTGCATGTGTGTATGTGTTTGGTTCATATTTCTGCTGCTTCGGCTGTTTTTATGTACTGATAAAAGCTTTTCTTTTATCACCGTTGAGACTCAGTTGAAAGCACAAAACAAATATACTGGTTTGCTTTTTCACATGTCAACGTTATCTAATATTTTCTAAAACTTCACAGTTGGTGTATTACAGAGAAAAACAATAAATCACATGAAGACAATCATACTTATATAAAAAAAACATAATCCTAATGCTGCTGAAGCTGAACTGAAATACAAAAACGTTTTTTAGAGTTAGGTGTTTAGTGTTCTCTAGTTCTGATCTTTGCCAGAAGCTTGTTCCAACAGAAGAACAGAAAATAGACACATTTTTCCTTGAACACCCACGTGAGCATCTGTCTCCAGGCGAGCAACTGCCACAGCACGAGGTTTCAACAACGCCTGGAGGTAGCCAGGTGGCATCACATTGTAGGCTTTGTGTTAGTGTCTCAATCCAAAGGGCATCGAGAGTTGTGTCACAGATATTTAGACAAGTCCAAGCGCAGGTAGGCTGATGTGTTCTGGATCACTTTGGAGATGTACCTCTATAGCTGGCCACCCGGGCAGGACACTGCTGTTGCCAAATTTGCGGTTTGACAAGACCCTGGTGGAAACGTTTCAAGGCTGCTCCCAGTCCTCTAGGACCTGGTAGCTGTGTCAGGGGGTCTCCAAATTGAACATCTATCTTGGGACAGAATGCATGAATCTTGGCATTCTGTGATCTAAGAATATTGGAGATCTGCAGAGGTTTCTCAAAGGTATTAAACAGCTCCCCTGAGAAACATGGCATCATGAGATCAAGTGATCCCCCTGAAGCGATATCAATAAACAACAACTTCCATGATGTTTTTAGAAAACAGGACAGTTTCTCCTTTGAGAAAAAAAACTATCAATCCCCTGTCAGAGGACAAGCTCCCAGTTTTATCTAGATTACATTTAGATAAGAGCCTCCAACTGATCTAGGCTACAGTGTTGACCGTGTCTGATGACAGGAATCATCACTGGGATAGATTTTTAATTTTGCCCTCAAGCGCAGTCAGCGTGTTGAAGTAAAACAGAGACGAGCAAAGTTGACTCCGCTCTTCTTCTCTTCTACTAGTCCAGCCAGTAGCAATTAGCTCACAGTTTGTTGACAGCATGGGGTGAAGCTCTAACGCTCCAGGGATTAAACGGGTCGGGATGTTTGAGATGCAAAATTGCTTTGAGCGCAAAACGCAGACCGATGGCACCATTAATATTGGTTGACATTACCACACTCATTTAGATTCACTCAGCATGTGGTTTCAAAACCTACAAAACCATGGCTTGAAGTGTCAGTGCTGAAACCTTCCAAGACTAATAGATCAAACTGCTAAGGCTGTGTCAATGTGTGTAGTTGTGGCTTAGAGCAGGTACCTCTTTTATCAGCACAGCTCAGTAAGCGTCATCCATCGCAGCCTCTGGATGATCTGGTTTTTCCAGTTGGACATTTTCCAGGTGGCACATGACGCAGATCTGGCAACACATATAGATTTTACAATCTAACAGGAAACCTGATGTTTATGTGACATGGTCAATTAAATGCATGTTGCAGCCTGCAGCTCTTACAGAATTCATGATGGAACAAATCCCTGTACACTGCTTACTCCCCTGTACATCTACATCTTCCAGTAGTAGTTCAGGGAGAATCACAATAGGATACTCCAGGCATCTTGATCACCATCTGCTGGCTGGCAGCAGTATAGGTCATTAATCCTCCGTGTTTGTGAGTGACGTATTACACTGTTACTTAATGTACAAAAGCAATTTTTTCCCTCTAAAGTTGGTTTTCATTAGTTATTTGATGAAACCGTCATGATTGACAGTTGAGACTGACTCACGATTGGTCCAGTGTGTGTATCGGCGGGACCTCACGACCACGGCTCCATCCCCAGACCACGGCAGTGCAGACTCTGGCTTCAAACGCACAAGATGACGGCATTCACATCCAGGATATTTGGCTTCATTTCTGTATAGTGGATCAAAGTTGAGACGTTGTCCATTTTTATACACAGTCTTATGGAATTTCAGTATCATCAAACTCAGTCACAGTAAAACAATAGAATTTCACTAACCCAACTAATGTATAGCCCAGCCTGACATACACATGTCACACTTATATTTATAACAGATTTTTATCATAAGTAGATTCACTGGCAGAGATGGAGTAAATATGGGATTTGACAAAAAATGGCCTTCACTTAATCAGATAAATGATTCATTAAGATTTGTATGCATTGATTCCTGCCACCCTAATACAGACTATTGCAACAGACATGCTGGAAGTTGATGTATTATGATTGTAAAGTGGTCTCTAAGAGCTATTACCATTTGTACAAACAGACAAACACTGAATTGATCCCAAGGGAAAATGTGTGCTCCAGGGTAATAACAGAAAGAAGAAAAAAAAGAAAAGTTCTTGCATTTACACGCAGACGGTGATCGTTTGCAGAGTGAGGAGATTAAGTATTCCTTGCTTTTATAAGTTCCTGATACATATTCATAACCGCCACCGCTCTGTGTGAGTTTATGCAGATGACTGTTAGAGTTAAAGTTACCAGGCTCCGCCAAGTTCTGTGTCTCTCTCTCCCCCGCAGCACCTTTATTTTCAAGATTCAGCTTCCCCTGGCCTTACCACAGCAGGTACTTGAACCTGGAATCATCCGGTTAGAGAAAAACAATGTTGACGTACTGGTGACAGGCGAAACATTCAAAATCTCCTCCAGCTTTGCTACTCTAACATTTTCTTTCAAGTTTGGGCTTGTGCAGAACCTGCACACAGGCGGGCTCTTGCTTTGCTGTAGAATGCATTCTTACATGTACTCAATTACATCTTTGCTCAAATATTTCTATGGATAGTTTCAATAAATAACACAAAAACCTCATCCAGATATTTTCTTTTCAATAGGGGCATTCTATTTTCCCTGCCTGTATTTCCATTTCATCATTTTTGTTCATCTGGTGCCGTCGGCAGCAGTCATCACTCCTCTCCATCCCTCTTTCAACCACAGGTCCGAAATCCTCTCTATTCTCCTCCATCCATCCCATCTCGTCCAGATTACATTACTTTACAAAACAGCATGTGTTGTTGTAGAAAAGAAATCTCTGGCTGGATTATTTATGTGTCACACCAGAGCCTGGGCTTTTTCATCCACATCCCTGTCTGTGGTTATAGTTGACTGGAAAGAAACACATTTTCTCTGATTCATGTATTAAACCAAACTACAATCTTTCCTTAACCTTAACCAAGTATTTTGTGTTTTTAAAGGAAGCTAATGGACAAAAATAACAATGCTGTCACCACTAAAAGAGCATTTTCTGGGTATTTACCATATGTAGTCTGTATTTTTGATTTCATTCTTGCTTACTCACACCATCCTGTCGTTTGTAACAGCGTCAATAAAAAGACCAGCACTAACTTTAACATATTTCTTACCTGAATGTGATTTAAAAGATCGAAACTAGTGATAAAATAAAAACTCTTATTAGAAAACACAACGTTCACTGCTTCCTGATTAGTGTTGATGACTTTCACCTTGTCTTGGTCAGCTGTCCAATCAGAGGTGGGCAGCATCCAAGTTCACACAGAGAGGAGGGGGGTATGGAGTGAACCATGTCGCACACAAACAACCTGCAGGGGGGGGTTCTGTTGACAAAATAATACACAATATAATACACCGCACAACTTTAATGTCATTGTTCTAGCGGGGGGGAAAAAATAAATGTATATATAGTATAAAAGTACAGTTTCAAGTTAACAGTTTTCTTCCAAACTGAAACTTGTGTTAACGTTTCAACTTGAACCCCTGTTACTTCAAATCAAATGAAAAGCAATGATTTAAAGTGAGGAAAAGATTTGTGAGCATTTAAAAACTGTCCAGGAGGAAAAATATTCTTTACTTCTTTCACATGATCAATCAATTTGTATTAGTGTAGCCCATATTCACAAATCACAGTTTCTCTCATAAGGCTTAATTAAACTACCAAACAACCTTATTAACCTAAACCTAACTTTCAAACATCTGGCTAATCAAACTGATCCGTGTACATCTACATTTTGTTAAAGCCGATATGTATGCACTGTGAAAATGTACAGTGTGTGTTGTTTTGGAATTGTGAGCAAACTGGAAAAGTGACAGTTGAGACAGTTTAAGTGTTTTCTTGTAATTGTAATAAGAATTCCAATATGAAATGAAATGAAAGAGGTTTGGACTATAAAGTGAACCGCTGTGTTTACTTGTGCACAGGCTGGGTCTGTTTGAGCGTGAGTTCTCCGGAGGGAACATCTTTATGACCCTGTTCCACCTGGATGCAGATGTAAAAAATCACAATGGCAAAATCACATTTCTTTGAGGAGGAATTGTATTTTATTTTGCACTTTCTCAGGCTGTCGCATCATGTATTTTTTATTTTACAGTCACAGCTCCAGCTGCAGTTGTGGCAGTGCAGTTCTTTCTCTCATGCGAGAACTTGTAGTTCACACTTTAGTCTGTGTATGTCACTCAGAATCTGTTGCGCATGACTATAGATTGAATTAATTATTCGGGAAACACTGGTCTACGATGTATTTATCTATGGTTACGGGCCTAACATTATTTATTTTCTTGTGTTTGTCCTATAAGTTTTCTTACATTAATCTGTAGTGTATTTTTGAATTTCTTTGTCACTCTTGGCAGAGATTTTCCCCAAGTTCACCTTTTCTTCAAGTGCACTTTGCAACTGATTGGCAATAAAACATAGCACCAGTTTATGCCTTATTCTTCTAACACTGGGTCAAATCTGTTCATTGGCAACATTTCCAAAATTGTAAATGAACATATCCAAGAATCCCACTTTGCAACAAAGCGTATTTGACATGTGGGGTTCGGCTGTAAAGAAACAAGGCGGCAGAGTGGCTCTACACAGTGCAACAACAGCTCGGAGCTTGTATTCTACCTCCAGATCCACACATACCTCTAATTGCTAGTGCCTGTCCTTTCTACTGAGTCATTAGTATCGTAATGCAGTGTGACATCTATCTTTGGTCCAAAATGCTGTGCTCAGCTCACTGTGGTCAGTCGTGCCAACTGGAACACAAACAGCAGCTCGGGATTTTTGGGAGGAAATCAAAAACACGTCCAGACACGGCTTTTCTCCAGTGATAATTTTAGAAATAGTATTTCAACGCAATTTCTATTTAGATGCATGTGCATCCATCTCTTTTTAAATATCTGTTTTTATCTTAATGAGCCATAAATCTGCTTTATTTCGACAACAATAAATGAGTTGAAGATAAGTCTTGACACGTGATGTCATGTGTCATCATGGAGCCAGTCTGTGCCGGCCGCTGCAGCAAGATGCGCGGCGAGTCTGCTTTGTTCACCATGGCGAAAAATAGACTTTGCTTTAGGGCACGATGCAGGAGGAGGAAGTTATTTCCCCAGCAAATGGAATAAACTGTTTTTTTTTTTAAACAGTGAAACACAAATACATTTAATAGCTAAAAAAGAAAAAAAAAACAGTACAGACAAAAGAAGACACATGCAAGGTGTTTTCTATATTGCAGTAATAAACTTAACATTATGCGTAATCATTAAACTTAATGATCCGGGTTATTCTGTATCTGAAGGCAACAATACACTAAACAGAAATAGTGTGTGAATCTGCGTGATATTTAATGGCTGTAAAACTTATTTCATAGCCCATCTGCCTTGTCACCATACTGTACCTGGCCCTGGTGGGGAATGTCTCCATGAAGACTTATTTGTTTGTCCTTTTTGTGTACACGTGCCCGTCCCAGAACACAAACCCCCTCGATAATACCGCTGTGAGTCAGGTCAGAGTTGAGTTCCTGCAGCGCTAGCACAAACAGCCAAAGTCTTCACATATATATATATCTACTCTCAATAGCCCTTGACATCGCCCAAGGCCTTTAACTTTCACATTATTGGAGATGAGAGTGGAGCTGATGTTAAATAATGGTATGAAAGTGAGCGAGAGCAGAGCAGTGGAAATAATCTAGAGGTGTTGAGTTTTATTTTGAAATGTGTTCACCTCATTATATTTTGACGTAAATTAAACTGCGGCGAACTGAGACTGGACAGTATTAATACACATAAACCATACATATATATGATAAAGTTCTTGTTTGTATATGATAAAGTGACCGTTTACTGGAGCTGGGGCAATGTTTCTTCCCCTTCTTCCTCAGAAAAACCTAAATACCTGTGTGTGTATCACCCCAGGCCTTTTATTTGCTGCTTCCACATTTTCCTATTACAAGAAAACAATGCATACATTATATCATATTAAATTTAAATGATATCATCATAACTAACATGTGGCCACATCCCCGCACATAATAAGTTCTCTCTCTGCTCATTTTTTCGGCAATAGTTGAAAGCATTGCTGCCTCAGCGAGAATGTAGGACCCAAACAAAAGAACAGTGAGCGTGAGATCAAGACATAATTTGCAGAAGACTACATTTGTTCTTCATTGTCAGCATGTTATGCATCAGCGAGCCGCCGAGCGTTATAGGAGAAGCATTGTGAAAGTGAGATAAAGATAGTTGTTTATGCTATGAGCTCATCCAGAAAGAATTACACCTGAGGTCAGATGATGAATCAGGGGGTAGAAGAAACCTCTTTCTTTTTATCATGGGCCTAATTGGCCCCTGTTTTGAAAATCTGTTATAAAAGTGGCAGAAAAGAAAGAGAAAAGAAAGAATGGCATCACATCAATTCCCTAATGCATATGAAAGGAATTTATGCACTAACACGTTCTAATGAATAATACAATGTTCATTTCCAGTTGAAATATAACAACCATCATCATAACTATAGCTGTTATGTCAGTTGGATGTTCCTAACTGTGGTGCCTAATGTGCCTAAATAAGCACAGGGGAGGATATCATCAGGGTTGTTGTGACTATAATTGTGTTTTCTTATTCATGTACTGTCTGATTTTTAGTTTTTCACCCCTCAGTTGATGCAAAAAACACAGTTTTAACCCCACAAGCAACTAATGACTCCTGAGATGGCAAGGTTGGCTAGGCACAAAAAAAATGTGTACAGACATCCTGGTTGCCCAGAAGACAGTGAAACACTTGAGATTCCAACTTGTGTGACGATATGGTCAACACTTTGTTTTTCACTGCAAAGATCTTGATAGCTAGAGGATGCATTTCCTTTAAATTTGGTACAAATGTTCTCAGTCTGCAGAGGATCATTTCTAATGACTTTGTAAGGCCACTGACTTTTCCTTTTGATTTATTCAGAGAAGTAGTCCAACATCGACTTAATGGATTGGGCCTAATTTGAGATTTGAGATGTTTACTTCTGGTTCAGAGCTCTTTAAAAGAATTGGATAAATGAGCACAAAATTAGCATGAATCATAATAATTTTAATAGCCCCCTCACTTTTAATGTAGCACCAATACTGTTTGTTGGTTTCTACCAGGCAGCTGGAATATCAAGCCAAAATAAAAAGGGAAAGAAAGGACAAAATCAGAAATCTGAGATTCAGAATCGGCTGGAACTCACTTCCTCCTCTTTGTTAAATCCCATGGACCACTGATGGTGCTAATGAGGCCTTATGTTCTGATCTAATCCCTTTCAGATTGAGATTTTAACTTCTAAAACAGAGAGAAGAATCATATCCTAATTTTTCTCCTCGGCTGTTGCATCTTTCATGAGTGCTTTGAAAATCCCAGATGAGGGTTATTTGAATATCAATAAGCCAAGAGACTGCGTGTGATCAAAAAGGCTCCTGAGTCAAACAGTTGCAGGCGAGTGTTGATGACCCAGACAGATGGTAGCTCTCAATCCCTGGACAGTGAAAATGAGACTGAGGCACAAACCTGAGAGGGATGAAATTTGAGTGAGCATAAGAGGGTTGTGTTTCTCCCTGAGAAGAAGGAGGGGGGGGGGGGCTCTGTCAGCCATCACAGGGGGATTCAGACAGATTAAAGACTGGTATATACGGGAGAGGTTTGGTAGATGTTTATTTTACAGTTGGGTTCTGCGCCTCATGAGACCTTGCAAGGTCAACCTACCGCAGCAACAGGGAATGCCACTGAAGAATTCCAACTTGTTTTTCCAGTGGCTGCACACACCAAAGGGGAAAATTCAATACTCCAAGCAAAAGCGCAGAGATGCTGAACTGTATCTGCTGCAGCAATGTATGAAGAACATGAATTTCCCTTTACCAATTTACAAGATCGAATGTAGTTCTTCCTGAGGATATGAAACTACCATGAGTACCCACATCCTTGAAAGTTGGAATAAAGTATGATGGCAGAGATGAAGTATCTTAATCCCCCAGAACTGGTCCCCATGAATCATCACGACGGCGATTCATCATGGGCAGATTTAGGAAGTGGAACGATGGAAAGCTTAACAAACTGATGGCACGATCACGAGCTGACAACAATTGCACTGATGAAGCTGACAGCGAGCGTAAATTTGCATAATTAGCTTCAGAAGCAGCAATTAGGCCGTCAAGGAATCTTTCATGAAAAGCAACAATGACTTTGTGGATAAAAAAAAGGGCATCAAACACAAATGTTAATGCACAATGATATGAAGCTTAAACATTTGACTCCTGGTGACCAGGTAATGTAAATTAAAATATTGATAGCCTGAATGTTATTATAGTTTCATTCCTTGGTCATTTCATTTTCATGTTTTGATTTGCAATATTTTGAATGACAGATTTTGGAGTATCATAGTGTCACCTGAAACAGGCAACAATTTATTGAATCAACTCCTTTTTTTACTAAGTCGGAACAGAATAAATATTTAATGCATCTGTGAGCGAAAAGCCAGAATTGCAGTTGGTGAGCTGAATAATTTAAAGTCATGTGAGGATTCTGGGAGCGACATCATCACAGGTAAAGGTGAACAAAAACTCATCCTCAGGGTTGCCCCCAGTCGCTGAGTTGACTTGCATGCTTGCCGAGGGAACTGTCCTGGTTCTGTGACTGCTGCGGGGGGGGGGGGGGGTTCAGCTCCATTTTTCCCTCATATTCCTCCTGCTCTGTTTTCTCTCTGATGTAAAGCTTACTGAATTGCTCCCTTTAAATTGGGAACGGATTCAAGTTTGGAATATTAAAGCGATTGCCTCTTCAGTGCTGCTTTGACTGCAATGACTTATTCAAATATATTTCCATACTGGAAGATATGCCTGTAGCTTTTTCTCTCTGACTGTCCATTCTATCACAAGACCAGGGTCACACTGTTTTGTTTATTTTCTCTGTGATTGATTACACAGGCTCAGTGGTACCAATTCGATTCCACCACATGGGCAAATGTAGCATCTGTCTGGCAGCTGACAATACGGAAGCATAACAAACGCTTTAATGTCTCTTCTAATCCAGTGTTCACAGTATACCACCAGTTGATTTTCTGTCCCCTAGTAATTCGATTTTAAAGATTTTTTAAAGGAAGTGTTCACTTGAATCACTTTCATGTAAAACAGATTCAGCTCAATGTAGATCAAGAAAGTGATTTTGTGACTGCGGAGAGTAACGATGCTGAAAATATCTTCCCTCCATCATTTCTCAACTGCTGTGAGACCTTCACCTCAGCAAGATGATTTTCCCCACACATACAAAATAAGAGGAGAGGCTTGATTACTGAGCGTAGGCTTTCTTTTACTTAACCTATTTCCCTTTATGGAAACCAGAGTCCTTCCTGGACAGCGTATTAAATCAAACTTCATTCTAATTTAATTGTTCAGCCGATAAATGAAACAGACCTAGGGAGCAGCTCTAAGCACAGGAAGGTTTAACACTAAGGGCAAAGCTCTGGTCAAACGTCTGTGCTGCCTCATAACTCACCTTCTTAGAGCTAACTATACTTAAATCTACCATGAGTTGATATTGTTGGCTAAATTAATAAAAGATGTCAACAGAGAACTTCCGTGTTCATCATTTTGAGGTATGGGATTGTGCAGATGGTTGGCATAGACAGTTGGCATAGATTCTAAAAGTGTCTGGAACTTTAGAGATGAAAAGCGTCTCTTCAACAGATATTCCCTGGGCTAAGTGAATAAGCTTTTTGAAGACGGTGAAGGACATGTTGCGGTGCACCTGTTTTATTTGAGTGGTGATGTGTCAATAAATTGAAGTGCTGCTTTCAAAAGCTGACTAGAAGATACTGAAAGAGCTAGTGTCTTCTGTGTACAGGAACCACTTAAAAATGAAATGATTTATCCCAAGGGGGTTTTATCTTACAGATAACAAAAAGGCAAAAATACAATTATTGGGAAAGTGGAGAAAGATTTGGGAGGTGTATTGAACTAGTTCAATCAGGAACTTCTTTTTGTCCGTTTTTAATGATGAAACAACATGTGGGGTTCTTCAAGGGTCCATTCTTGGTCCTCTTCTATTCAACATCTTTTTTAATACTTTTCTTGACATAATTATTTTATTGCTTAATTGCTTTTGGCCAAAGAAAGGAAAGATTAGCGCTCAACTTAAATCCACCACTCTAGAAACTACAAATAAAGCCAGACACCTTGATGTAATCACTTAATTTGAGCATCAACTTAAAATCTTAAAAACAAAAAAAAAAGAAAGAAAAGATTTAAACAGCATATTTAAAAGCTGCATTTATTGGCAGCCTTCTGTGCACCGGCCCTTAAATCACTACCCTGGTTTCCTGTGGGACAAAGACGACATTTCAAAATCCAATTACTTGTCTATAAGTGATCTCAGGCCTAAATACAGAACATCTCTGACTGACTTGTACGTTATTAAGCACACAGTCCCCTCAGGTTATCTGGAACAGGACTCAATTTTCCCAGAATCAAAAGCAAGCAATGAAAGGCGGGTTTTACTTTCTATGCTCCCTACCTGTGGAACAAGCTTTATGAAAACTTCCCAATTAATAACATTCGCAACCTCTTTTTTAATTTCGAAGTATTTATATTGCCTTTTAAATGCAATTTTAATGTGTTGTTATCTTAATTTTTTTTGATTATTATGTGCTCTGTAAAGCAATTTGAATTCCCTTGCTTTGTCTTTTAAATCTAATTCTAATTTGAATGTCTTCTTAAAGTCATGTCACATGAAACAACAGAATCTTAAAAACTAACGGAAACTAAATTGAAATCTTCACTACAAATAATGAATGATGAATCATTGATATTGATATTTTCTGTACAATATTATTTTCTTCTTATATCTGTCATTATGTGATTCACAGCATAATATCCATTCACGGTATTTTTTTATATTTGAACCTTTCAGTAACCTGTTGCATCTGTCATTTATAATGAACAAAGAATCATTGGGAAATTGAAAACATTTGTATCAACCTATGAATGTAGTGCCTGTTTGTATTCTGTTTGGAAATAAAATCAATGGAAAGGTTTCATGTCCCTCTAATCTGTGTGTGCCCCAGAGATAGAAAAAGGACAAAAACCATAATAACTTCTGAAATGTGTGAAGCTGCTCATAGTATGAGGTGCTGCACCTTTCGTAATAGTGTTTAGGCCTGTGCACACAAGGACTCTCAGTCATTTGGGTTGCAATGTGTCCATGCCACCAATGTTCACTGATGAATATGCAAACCTTTACCCTTTGTAATCACTTTGGAAGAAATAACCTGAAGTCAGGGTAAGGTCGAGAGAGTAATACATGAAAGCTTAATAAGAACAGATGTAAACATCACCCTAATGGCTTCAATTAAAGAGGATCTTTGTGCCATTAACAGTATTACCTTGAAACACTGACTATAACAACCTATATGCTAATTTAAGGTCAATGAAAACACTTTTCATAGAAAGATATGAAGCTTTTTTAGTTCTGAGTTTCTCTGCCGCTAATCTGTGATAAAATGATTTTTAAAAAGTCGCAGACTCCCTCCAACCACATATTTCCAGCTGATTATCGCCATCTCTTATCTTCGCTTGACCCAGTGAAACATGTCTGTGCATTTATTTTCAATATTATCGACGCTGAGTGTGAAAAGTGAGCCAGCCAGCTGCAGAGTTTGTTTCGTTCAATACAATGCCAGTGAAACCTTAAAAATAACGATCCCATAATTTTTAACACACTTTCCCCCATTGTTAATGATTGATTGTGAGGGTGCACATAAAATACAATAATTACACATTGATCTCCATCCACACAAATCCCTTCTCTCGCCTCTGGCTGGGCGAGGAAAGCAATTGCAACAATATTTTCTACCCGTAAACCTGTATTTCCTTAGCCTGCACATTTATAAATTCATGCAGAGTTATGTGATAAGTGTTGGGGGTAGCGAGAGCTGTCACGACGCAGGGATGGAGAGACAGTTTAAGCAGGAAAAGAGTGTATGTACGTTGCGGGAGCCAACAACTCAAATCAAAGTCCTCATCTGTGCTAAAGCATAAAGACTTGTCACAGCCCTTGAATGTAAAACTGCTTATGTCTGGAAATTAAAAGAGGAACAACAAAGTGCTAGGGAAATCAAGAAATCTGATTTTTGAGAATTGCGATAATACCGGATAGTGATTTTGAGAAACAAACTTTGAATGCATCAGCAGTGACCTATTGTTATAAACTCTCCACTTGCAAACTTGGACAAAGTACTGTTGGCAAAGTGGGGTCAAGCACCTTGAAAGTGTTTTTGATGGAATCAGACTAATGCCTTCAGGGCCCCACTTAGAATAGAAAATGCACTTGGGCACATCTGAGTGACCATAGACGTGTTAGTAGAGATTTCCTGATTCCATTTTTCCCTTTCCCAAACCTACACTTTGTGTATCGGCCGATATCCAGTATTAATATTTTACCAGTGCGTTTAAAAACAACTTACATAACATAATTTAACCGCTTTATGCTACTGACCCTGTGTTGCTATCAAACCTGGTAAGATTTAAACAGCATATTTAAAAGCTGCATTTATTTGCAGCCTTCTGTGCACCGGCCCTTAAATCACTACACTGGCTTCCTGTGGGACAAAGACGACATTTCAAAATCTGACATTTCAAAATACAGCTTGAAACTAAAGTCTTGCATATGACACACGAACATATTGTTAACATTTTGCCGAGCTTTGACTAACGCCACACTACTGGAAGTCTCCTCTTCATACACATGCGTAGATCTGCAGAGAAGTCCATTCATTAGAGGAATCCACTAAAATGCAAGAACATGTGGCTTTCAAAGGAAACAGGAGATGGCTCCCTACTAAGAATTGGTTTATTGCTACACCCAGGTCACACTCATGATTAATTAAGCGACAAAGTACAAACCTTTTCAACCATCTTTTCATGTTCAGCACCCTGCACTTCACACCACATGCTAAGATTGTTAAACTACAGCCCTTAATGTTTGCCACTAATTGCTCCATGCTGCCTTATCCTTCTGCTGCAGCCTGGATTCAAGGGAGAGCTGGTGTGTGTTTGCCAGGTGTGGCATGTACTAATAAAGGGACGAGGAGAAGCATGACAACTCCCCTTCACGTTTCACAACAGAGGGGCGCCTGCCAGGCACCT
Organism: Paralichthys olivaceus; assembly: GCF_024713975.1. Taxonomy (NCBI): domain Eukaryota; kingdom Metazoa; phylum Chordata; class Actinopteri; order Pleuronectiformes; family Paralichthyidae; genus Paralichthys; species Paralichthys olivaceus. The sequence goes on from NC_091116.1 coordinate 9,275,036, forward strand.
TGTGGCACATAACGAATCGTGTTTACACGGACCAACACAATTTATAGCTCCTGTCCACGACTGTTTGACAAGCTGCCTGCACACACTAATATATTTTCCCCTCGGAGGAGAGGTGCACAGAGTGGATGTCCACTCCTCTCCCAACCCTTGTCGTTATACATGCATGAACACAACAAAAAAAAATGCAAAGCAGACTTGTTAGGACCTGTTTAGAGGGACGGGGTCCTGCAAGGCTTCTGCTGCTGCTCTAAGTGAAGCTCGCCTTCAAAATGTAGCTGCCGGAGCATTTGAAATGGAATGCTGACCCACTTAGCTCTGTTGTTAAGCACGAGGGGTCTGAGGGAACGAGCACACGCAAACTCATCCCCCGTGTGCACATGTGCACGCTCCAACACACCGCTGAGAACACACACCTCAGCAAAGATAAAAACAATCCCCTCGCTGATAAATCAGTTCTTGGGAAACAACAAAAATAACTAATGTATTCACCGACTGGGCTTTGTGAGGCTTTTGCACATCGAGAACTCCAACTTCTTTCCCACCATGACAACGCTGCCTGTAAGCCACTGAAACCTTTCAGTGAGGTTCTCGTGTTCTTACGCGACCTTGCAAATTTTGTGTGTGTGCGTCCAGATGCCTTGAGGTGGCGATGTGCATGGATATCAAGTTTAGGCAGATTCAACTCGCGCTGCCTCTAAGCCAATGACACCTTCTTGGTGTGCTATCGCATTGATGCGCTGTCCGATCCTTGCAAGTTATTCTTCTGTTATTCCCTCTGGTTGCTCCTGCAGCACTGCAGAGCGGCTGGATCCTCTGTGGTCAGCGGGTTACGTAAATACCAGGCCACATCCACGTCACCCCTGCTAACTCTTTACACAGCATGTTCATGTTTCATCTGCAACAAAGTCTATGTGGCCTCCAGAAATGATTCATCTGGTTTCCATAGTGAAACCAACTCCTCACCTTATTGTTTGCTCCTTGGCAAAACGCAATGAGTTTTACTTTTTCTATAGGGTCTGCCAGTCTGAGCTGATCCCAAGTGGAAAAAATATATTGGGAGGTTTTGTTTATTTTATCCATTTTTAATATAAACCGTCTCTCTGCAAAAACTCATCCGAGGCCATTTAGAAAATTCATCTCGTACATTCTCTCACTCAGCTGTAAGAAAAACTGCACAGAGCCCAAGGCAAAAATAAATAGCTCTGAACTGTGTCGGGCCACGTTTTGCTTTCAGTGAAACTTGAACTGCACTATGTATCTGTTGACAAATTTAAAAAGAAGGTTATAATAATAATAATAAAAGTGGTGGTTTCATGGGATAAAACACCCAGATGCTTCTTTTTCTCCAGCAGTATGAACATGAGTTCAAATCTGATGCCTGTGTTTGGGTTCAACTTTCCTAACACTGTTTATGTGAATTTCTGAAATGTAATGCGAAGTGGAAAATGCTGCGTCCTCGACAGGAATTAGCTTAATGTGGAAAAACGTACACTCTCATATGTAACACAATATTCATTCAATATTCTGCACACAAATATACTTAAAGAAACCTTTTACTTGAGTCGTTCTTTCAGTGCGCACCACAGCCAGCATCTTTTTAAATTAGGAAATAAAAACCTGACACAAAAGTAGAGGTGCCTCAGAAAAACCAAGCTCTTGAACAGAAAACAAGAACCACGTACTCCTTCCACACTTTTACAGTAGCAATCAGTGCATAAAATGTACACTGAGGAGACTTAATCCCAGCTCAGGTTGCACCCTCTTAATGCTAAGATCTTTTTACTGCACCCTGGATGACTTGGAATAGAGTATCAGGCCGAAATAAATGGATTCACCGCGGGATCGTAAACAATCCCCCCATTCACAGAAAATCATTTATATCCTCTGTTGTATCTTTCTTTTCTATTCCTTGTATGACTTGTGCTTTCTTTCAGTTTAAAAAAAAGTATCCCCAAGAGAAAATAGTAGTGAAACTGAAAGATAACAGGAAGTGTAGTTCCAGTAGGCACAAATCCCCACATTAAAGGTGATACCTTTTTCTCATTCTACATAGCTGACATCAGCAACTACTTAATCTAATGGAAATCTGCAGCAGCAAGGAATATTATCTATATTCCATCCTCACAAAATTCCTTCAAAATAATAATAATAATAATAAACAAATAATAATGTTTTCTAATTGAGTGATTTGCTGAAGTAGTTCAAGAGATTAAAACAAATGTGATTTAAGCCAGATCAGGAATAGATGCAAACAAGTGAAGACCAGATATTTGAAATTAGCATTGTAATGAACAAAAAAATGCAAATTACTATACTTTTTTACTATTACTATTTATTTCAGGAACCTCATTGTACAGAAAATGAAACTCTGAATATGTCTCAAAGTTGTTTTTCAACGAGAATATGATAATATATGTTAAAATCTGCGTTCATAGTTACACATTCCAATTTAAATGTATCGTGTCATATTGCTTCACAAATTGCAGTTTTTAAGTTGAATGCTTCAGAAGGAATATGAATTTCTGAAACTGCCAAATGCATCATTCAGCGCAGAGCAATATGGTTACACAGCGACAGTAATGTAAAAGCTATGAAAGCCTTAGGGGCTTGTCAGATCACTTCAATGTTTTTCCACAAGAGAAAATACACCCATAGAAAGGTGATGGTTGATAACATTAAGAAAACTGATGTGAAATTGCTGGTCTCAGAGTTCCCATACACAGGCCGGCAACATATCAGTAAAAAGCAAATCTGCATTGCTGACGGATGACTGATTGTCTAATCTGATAATGACTGTTATCATCTTTTTCCTCAGAGATGTCCTCTCTGTTTATCCTCGCGGCTACATTTAAAAATACACACTGGATATCAAGCAAATCTGAAGCTTAAACTCTAAAATATGTAGGTTTATCAGATTCATAGGTATTATCATTGTCCATTTATAATTCATTTGGAAAAAAACCTGTTTCTGAACTCCACAAAACACAGAGCTGCATCCCTCGCTGCTGTGAACTTGTTTACCAAGCCTAATTAGCAGCGGTACATTTTTCTGTTGGAACACTGGTGGAAATTCATGCTACATTTCCAGTGAACAGTCTTATTGTTGTTATAAGGACCTAGGAATTTGTTTACCTGATTACAGACAAGATGTCTCTCCTGGCACCCGGATACCTACAAAATATCTGTCTCCCTGAAGCAGGCAGGACGCCGTTCTCTGGAGCCTGACTGATTAATTAATGAACTGCTCAGCAAAGAGGCCAGTGGGAAGAAGTATTTCCAAGTCTAATGCACAGTTTTCCATCAAGAGTAGGAAACTAAATGTCTCACTCCTCAATCAAAATAATACAGATCTACTTCGATGACATTGTGAAGCTGCATGGGATCATGGACATTTTTGTCTTCACCACCTTTACAGCCAACAGAGCATGCAGCAGCGGAACATAGGCAGGAATAAGCAGCCGACTGGCCATACGTTGAGTACGTTGTTTGCCTAGAAGTTTCTATCAGGGACAGGCAAAGCCACGGATAAAGCAAGTCTAACACAATTAAAAAATTATATATTGGACCTCAAGATGCTAAACACTTAAAGTTCTTATTTTTCAGTAACGCTGAATTGCCCATTAGCCTACAAAATCAGATTGGTGGTGCAGCTTTCTCCAGAATAAAGTATATTTAGTTGCTCGTCGTTTACGCCTGTCTGAGTAATGTTTGCTCACAGTTAAAGTATTCAGCTGTTGGAGGAAATGTCTGAGTAATAGAAATGTCGTTGTATTTATAAACTGTGAAGCATCTGTAAAGATTTTTATGTTTGAGAAAAATGGTCAAGCAATGACATGAATACAAATGTAGTCATACTTTATTTCTCCCTATGTTCCTTTTACTTTTGATACAAGAAGGCTCTCAATGTAAGTGCCAGCAACAAGCTACACTTAATACTCATCATCTCGATCAAAACAAATCCTGTTTATGAAGTCATGGCAACAGAAGTTGGAAAGGTATGTTCTGCCTGTGTAATTTAAATGCAATTGATAAAACAAATTAAGGAGCGGGATAGCATTGGCCTGAGGCTGGTGCTGCTGCCAAGTGACACTATCAAAGCCAGTATGAGGATCATGAGTCAGTTTGTGCAGGCTCACATGTTTAGGTATCAAACCTCTGAGACTAACAGAGTCTCCGAGCTATTATTTTTCTCTAGGACACTGATCTGTTATCAAGTTATGTTGTGTATATTTCATAAACGAGGGTGCTACATGGTTAATCATGAGACCTCCGGAGCCATCACGGGACATGTGGCTGGGGAGCGCTTTTAAAATAGTGCTTTATTATGCATAACAACTTGTTCACAAAACTGCTTGTTTTTGACACTGGCACTTTTGTTCTGTAGAGATTTTATGGATTCTGATTATTGAGCATCACTTTTTGTGTTTCTTTTCTGCTCAGATTTATTGCGGTTTCAAATGGGGATTTTCGCAATCCTCTCAAATATCAGTAAAACACTAAAATGCCCAAATCCAGGACCAAATTATCCCTGACTTTGCTTCCTGTTCCCGCTGCGTTCCGTTGTTGGGATATTTAAATCTCCTTGTGTTTTCCCGCACCTGTCACAATGTGTTTCCCCTGTACTCAGCTGTCTCTGCTGCCCTTTTAGTCTCCATGTTTCTCTTTGTCAGTTTGTCTGTTTGGTTCGTGGGATCCGGTGTTTTTTTGTGTGTTGGGATTTGTCAGTGTCTGGATTTTAACACAGACTTGACTCCAGGAAACAAAAAATGCAAAATTCACAGCATGTGTGCTTTTAAAAGGTGGAAAGGTGTGTTAAGCGCTGGAATAATTTCAATAATTCCGATGCCATTGGTGCATACACGACTTCAAACATGCAATATACATATATGCTCCTAGTTTTGGGTTTGAAAACCTCACACCCTGAGTTTATCATACCCTGCAGACATTCCCTCTGTTTTTCATAGAACTGGGGATAAAGATGAGTTAGAATTAAAAGTCTCCCTTTTCCTCATCAAAACATAAGTTCTTTTTAAGCATCATCATTCAGTCCTTTTTGTATGTATTTATATGTTTATCAAAATTGGGCTGTTGCCTCTCTGAGGCAGAATCAAGACGCATATGATATCAGCAGAGGGATTCTGATGCCACATGTTCATGCTCTGCACACACATTTAATACAGCTCGCTCTATTTTTCAATCCACTTTCATTTATTGATCAATCACTCATTTATACAAACACAGACTGACTGTTGTTTTGCAGATAACAGAGAATACACCAAACTGGCCATGACTTGATCTTATAGATCAGTGCTCCTGCTCTGATCAGTGGGCAAACGCCTACTTTTTAAGCTCTTTTGCGGCGCCTCTTAAAAGATCTGCTTATGCAACAGACAGGATTTCACTGCAGGTCCTCCACGCGGGAAACCAAAGATTTACTTGTCAGCAAAAGAGCAAATGAATCCTTCCTGGCTAAGGGAGATATTTATGCTCAAAAGGGTTACATGCAGAGTCACTTCACCAACTTCCTTTTTCTGCCATGTGGCTCTACCTTATTTGCTGGGAATTGAATCCCTGGGGGGGTCAGAGGTCATCAGTTTCACACCTGGTTGCACTAAGCCCACCCAGTAGCAGGTGTTCCAAATGAACAGTTGCGACCTCCAGGTTTCAAATCATGACCCGGAATGGATTCAAGTACACGTTTAACCCCCTTCAGCAGGGATCACTAATGTAAGAGAAGAAGCGGTGGATTTATGTCGGCGTGCGCTCGTGGGCACGATTTACATGAGCTGTCATTATATAGAAACCATATTGTGTTTTTCCTCGCCTGCGATCCCTGCCGGGAGCAGAGGAGTGAGAATCTATATCAACATAGCCACAGGTTACAGAGCAAGTCACAAGGTGGGCCACGTGTTCTCAACAACAGACATGTGACCATATATCCGCCTTAGAATGTTTTTTCTCCTAATACCCAGGACCTGCAGGAGCTGAGGCGCTGAGCGAGAATCTGGGAGGATCTATCCTCACACAACAGTCGCACAATAACAGCAGAGGCCACAGGGATGAGTGCAGGTTCTCACGTGGGATTTGAAGTGCAAGAATATATGCCTCCGAGAGCTCAAGCGCCCAACAGAGACATTATATTAGATCACTGCAGCTCTCCATATGATATTCCATCAAGGCTCACAATATATTAAATTGATGTCCTTGCTTCTCTTCTGTAGCATCTCTCTTGTTCATCTGTGGCTGCTCTTTAGGGACATGCTCATCAAGGCACATGGTATGGTTTGGTGTATGATAAAGATGCTTTGTGGCCTTGGGTCTGGAAATGAAGCTATAAAATGCAGGTTAAGGGAAATAATAAGGAATAAATTGCATCAGAATTCATGTATTTAACAAACCGTGGGGACAATAACACTGTACAATGAAGTGATGAATGGGTTTTTTGATCCCGGGGGCTGATTCCAAGTCCGAGCAGAAACCATCTTAAGACGTAATTTGATACAAGCACAGCTGCATACACATCAGACAGTGAAAAACATGGCGAGACAATATTTGAAATTGTATTGTATGTACCCTTATTTATTTCGTGTTTGTTTGTGTCATTGTGATTATAATGGCAAGAGGACATGAGTTTTTAGAGTTTGACGCTCATGTGGCCCTCAGCCTTTTCTTGTTTATCACTTGTCTACCCTGTACGACATAATATTAGACCAAATCTAAGGGAAATGACATTTCGATGATAAAATCGGATTAATAATGAGAAAAAAGTTGAATTTAACTCGATCTAAGCCATGATTTTAGGCTATATGTTGTTTTAAAGGTCAGTCCGGATTTTGGAGCATCTTGTTATGTCTCGTCAGCTGAGTTTAGTTCATGTGAAGTCTTGTGTTTTTTGAGCACTCTATTTTAAGTTAAATGTCTAGTCTCGTCTTGCACTTCCTGATTTATTTTGTACTCACCTTTTCCCTCTCGTTTCAGACACTGACTTCCTCCTTTTGTGTGATTTTCCCGCCTTGGTGATCGTCTTCCCCGCCCCTGATTGGTTTCACCTGTTTTCCCCTTCCTCATGTATAAATAGTCCTCGTCTCCCTTTGTCCTGTGCCAGTTCCTCTTGTTCTGTCCATGAGTGTTTATGGAAGTATCACCGTCAAGCCAAGTTTATGTTCGTCATCAGGTTTTGCAAGTGTTTATTTTGTAATGTTTCTTATCCTCCTAGAGAGCGCCTTTTGTTCGTACACCTTTTTGTCGAGAAATAAACCTTTGTTATATTCGCTACTTTTACCGAGTCGTGCATTCGTGTCTGAGGTCGTTACACACAAATAATTTGGCTCATCAGCTCCACATTATCATCATTTTCAGGATTTTAAAAAGCCTGAACAATAAACTGGCCATTCTTAAGAAAGAACCGCAGAGGTGGACCACGAGGGGATTATGTTTGTTGTCATCATGTGAGGACTTTATTCTCATAAATCTCATCTTTTTTTACTTTAATGTACTTTAATATAGCTGTCATCCGCTGTCATGGAAATTCATCTTTGTCATAGTATTTAAACACCTTTTTTATGATATTATGTTTGTTAGCTAAATTAACCACATGCAAATGTCTCCAAGATAAAAGAAACATTTACCAAAATAAACTTTTATCAACGACATGTGGTTTTCTTTTTAAAAAACCTTACCATGATCTAAAACCATGATCACATCTGTGAAGTAGATGATGCGAAGTCGATAAATCAGTCTTCTGAAAGGCAGCAATGATGTTTTCCTCTGTTTGCTGCTTTAAAGTCTGTGTTCCCACTCAAATCATCAGGGTTATACTTTATAATGTCGACCTCATGCAGGAAAAGCCACCAAACCCATTAGGGTACATTCTCTGAAAATATCTGTGCAAAACGTTTACAGGAATCCATCTTGTAGAAAGTGATAATCAGGTGCAGCTATTTCAGAGTCTAGTGAAAGCAAGGTAAACATGTTTAAGAGCTAAGAAAAACCACACAGTTTACAGTTTAATGGTATGGACAAAGTGATTATAGGGTGTGCAACAATAAAAGTGGACAGGTTTTCCAGTTCTTTACTGGAATTCTTTGTCGAGCGTGTGAGTTGTTTGTGGTTTCACTCCTCTGACTCCTGTTGCATTATGACATCTGGAGTTCGAATTTGAAAGAATTCACTCTTTAATAATAAAATAATGACTTTTAATATGTCCAGTACTGCGGCACAGAATTACTCAAAGGGTCACGTGGAGTTTACAATGCTAATATCCTCCATGACAACTTCTTTGACATTCCTGACATGTTTCAAACTCAACCACTGATCTTGCAAACTGACAGCGAAACACACACGAGTTCAGTCTGCGGCGCTGAAATCTGCATTTCATTTTCCTGTCATCAGCAGCACAACTGGGACAACTTAAAAGTGACACGGTGAATTTATAAACCAAAGGTAATTAATGAAGTGCAAGATTTGTATGTTTTATTGAAAAAGAAAAAGAAAGAAACTCTAAATGGCTGTTGTGCTTCGCCTGGCAGGAGCTCATTTGTATATTCAAGCATGTGTCATTTATCTAATGCTGATTTACACAGTGAAAGTATATTAAGCTGGTAATTTCAACACCCAGACCTACTGCTGATAGTTATATGCCCATAACGACGAGGAAGCAAATGAGGGAAAGAGAAATTAAAAACAGAAAATGACTTTTTGTTTAGGAACATTTTGTTTTGCTTCATTTAACTTGCTAGGGCCTGAAAATGGGTCTAATAAAACCGTGGAGGACACAAAGAACACATGCACTTTAAAACACCAAATATTCTTTGCATGAAGAGCCCAAAATGTAAAATGGTTGAGGGCCAACTTGAGTACCCAAAAATTTGCTGAGAGGTTCTATGTTGCTGCCACTTGCTGGAAAAAGTAACGATTCACGTTGGCAGGATTCAAAAGAAAGTGGAAAAGTGCAAGGCCAAGTTCTTCCAACTGCCAAGTGCTTTCACCTTCTAATTTAAGCAGAACAAGTAAACAGGTTGAAGACAAAGCCGGAAGGGTTTCGGTTTTTTATTATTTATTGGTTCGTGTGCAGTATCGCTTCAGCTAATAAAACACATGACACCTGGTTGACAATGCAAATAAGGTTCCTTGCTAACAAACATCATGAGCTCAGGAGGCTGGCACGCTGAGCACGAGCAGCAACGACAGGTTCAAACAGAACTTCTTTTGTTGGCATCGATCATCGGCCCAAATAGTCAACACTGGCTTCAGATCCTCTCTACCTTTTTGGGGGTTAAGCATATGACTCCATTATTCCTGCGTCGTAATCCCATGTCCTGATGAGGCAATTTGCGGAGAAGCTGATCGCAGTTTAACGCGGATTACGTGCCAGCTGCCGTGCACGACTGCGGGAGGTGTATTATCCTTACACATGTCTGTTTTGCATATCTATTTAACCTGGAATAATCCATTCAGGCTTTTATGATCAGGACCATATGGAAGTGTTTATCCCCAATCAGTAATGTGTAATCATGCAAACTGGGGTTTCATTAAGGTGAATGCTGCCAAGTAAATGATGATGTCAATATTAGTCAGGTTATGTAAAGTATTGCTAATATTACTGATTTCATTATATGACACATTAACAAGATGAAGGTAAGGAATATTCCTTTTTCATATCAAATGATTCTTGTGCTGATTTAATAGAGTTACTTGGTCCGTGAATATGATTAATATTAACTCACAAAATACCTTTTGGGTAAAAACACTTTCAGTGTGAGTCAAGACTTCTTGCCCACGAATATCATCTGCTCGTAGAAAAGGACACAATTCTAAACATGTCAAATATTTTAATTTATTCTGGGGCATCAGAACTGGAGGTTGTGAACGCCCTTAGCAGGCCCATTCCTGAGCATGCTGGGTCAAGCAGGTTAAGCACGGATGCTTTGCTCGCGTTATGCTCGGGACGTTTCTATTTTTCTACCTCCTGGTTTAAATTGTATCCCAGACGGCAATTACACAGGAATGTTATCAGTCTGCTGGAGCCCTTGTTAGAGCAGGTTTATGTGGGCACATGCATCGGACACATGGAGATGTTTTGCTTCATCTTCTGCAATTATGATTGTAGATCATTGGACATAATCGGTCGTGTCATGTTATAATACTTAATCGTCAGTGCTGGATAGTAAATGAGTCAAATGAAGCTGGTTATAAAAAATAGTCCCACCCACCTATATTGAAAACAAACTCTGCTCTGGGTGGCATTTCAAAAATATATATTTTATTTCTTTCATATTCCATGACTCTTAATAGTTTATTAAGTTTATTAATAGTTTAGTAAGTTCTTTTTTTCTCCTTCCTTTTTAGGGGGGGGAAATGTGCCTCTCTTAATTTGACTGCTGGGAAATAATAGTGTTTTGGATGGGAGCCTTCCCTCTGTGCTCTGCTGCCTGTTTCATTTTGGCTGTATTTCTTAAGGCTCTTAAACCCCAGGCATATCCGAGCACTCATTTGAATCACTCCAACCTTCTCCCTTTCACTCTCTCCCCCCTCCTCTCCTCTTCTTTCTCTTCTAATCAAGATGCAAGCCATTTTTTTTTAATGCCACTTTTCCGCTCTCTCAAAAAAAAAAAAAAACTTAACATAACGAGAAAAGGGATTGTCGCTGTCTCTTGGTTTTCCTTTTTCTCCTGGCAAGTGACGACGTGGCTGCGAAGGGAAAAAAATAATAATTAGGCGTTTGTTGACAAGAGTTGAAGAATCGATGGAACTCTATCGGCCGCCGGATCAAAACGACCCATTCATTAATTTAATTGGCTGCTATGAGATGTGTGGGGTGGTTCCACGGCTGCGTTAAACAGCGATACTTGTGGCATATGTAGGGAAATTAGATATGGCCGTTCTTTGTGGCTGCAGATAAAGAACGAGAGGGGACCCTAATCAGCCTCGGACATCTGCAGAGGTTTTCCCCCGCTATTCTCCTTTTTCTTCTTTCCTCCACCATATAGAGTGTTGCTGCTGAAATCTGTGGGAGAGTGACTCAGAATGAACCCCGGCTATTATAGGGCCTCGCTCTGCATTAGTGTGCAGGCTAGCAAACCATGCTAATGCACTGCCGCACTCGCTCCTCTCTCATTTACACACACACACACATAGATGCACACAAAAGCCCCCTGTGTTTGCGAGAGCACAGAGGGGGCTCACATCTCACTTTACCAGAGAGAGAGAGATGGAGAGAAAGAGGGTTGGGGGGGGGGCGGCGGCATATCATGAGGCAGTTCCAAACTGTGTCTCGGAGTTGCAGACAATAGGCCCGTCTGATCAAAGTGGAGGAGATGCATGACACTTGAATTGCGGCTCATGTGCCGTCTGTGGCATCGCGTACATACAGAGAGAATGGGGCCGAGGTAGTGTTACAGAGGAAGATGACAGAGAGGGGCGATGGGGAGAGAAAAGGGAGAAATGTCGCTGTGCAGTATTATCCACGACGAAGCAGGAGCTGTGTAATCCAGAGTGACGGGGAAGGAGCGGCACATAAAGGCATGCCTGTTGAGTGACACATATGCCGTCCGAGTCAAAGAGGACTCCTGTCTATCCAGTTGCGCGACAGATAGCGTCGTCAGATAGCAAAGATAAGCGCTTTCTCTGCGAGCGACCGGCCATGACCTCTTTTGAATTCCTCCCTCACACGCTAGACACAGGCAAGTTTTCTAATATTTACCATCCCAAAATCTCCACGGGTCCATTACGACCTCCCATTACCCCCTTGCGATGTAACGTATCCTCTACTTTCTCCTCATTGTTGTCAGCCCCCCCCCCCCCCCCCGCTCTCTTATCCCAGCGTACAAAAAGGATCAGATGTACAACAGGCACCGCTCTGGGATCTCGAGAAGAAAAGAAAAAAAAGGGAGATTCTGTGACTTTTTACATGCTGAATGGTGATGAATAGATTTGAAAGGAGTCTTAAGCCTTGTTGAACACACGGCCTCTAGTCCGGAACTGTGACCGGAAAATAAATAGCTTTTGGAATATTTGAGGGGGGGAAAGTGGTGTTGAAAGTGGTAAAGCCTCAAGAATCTTTCCCTTCTGGCATTTGTTGTGTCATGATTGCTTTGGAATCACTCTCCACTTACTATTCAAACAGTGTTCAGAGCTGAGACGTCGGATTTTTCGTTTGGGCTTTTTCTCGACCTCGTAAAACAATCGATCTAATGTGGCAGCAGAACACATCCACACTGAAATAGAAAGATGAAAAACGTATGTTACATTTAAGCCGATTCAATATGACAAAAAATTAAGGTGAGTCGAATGCAATGCCTCCAACAAACTCTCTTACAAACTTCTAGTTGCCTATAAAAAAATTTGCATTTATCATATCTCTCTATTTTTATTATCAACACAAAACAAGTTATAATTCCATGTGGTTCTGTGTTTTACGCTGTGACGTCTTAAACCAGCCACATGATTTGATTAAACTTCATTAAATTGTGTTATCAATTGAAGTATATTTTTAAGTTGGATCAACAAACTTCTTTCTCCAGTGCATTGAGTGAGTTATTTTACTCTCTTGTTGTTTTCCAGCATGCAGGAGCCAGAAATTCTGCAAAACAACAAACCGTGAACCTTTGCATTGTTTCGAGTTCTGACAAATCAAAACCATAGCCTCAATCACTCAGCTTTGTTTCAGCTCACACACGAGTTTCCTCCACCTGACACCTGGGAGTGGATTCAATCAGCAGAGAAAGCTTCCTTTTTCATTTCTTTCCTTGCATGCTCTGAGGCAAACGCCTCTCCGACAGTGAACCTAACCTTTAAGAGCAGGTGCTGCAAATCTTTGAAAAGCAAATCTGGGTGGAAAGCGCTAAATCGAAGAGACAAATAGAGTTTTATGATACAGAACCTGCAGCCCGAGGTTGAAAGGGAAAAGAAAAAGAGGAAAAGGGAAAAGGAAAGGAACATGAATGCAGAAAAGAAAAAGAAAGCCGAGGGGCATTTAAGTGTATTAAATGTGAATCCAACAAAAACAAAAGCCAACCATGGCTTCTATGCGTCTCCTAAGGCTACGGCGAGCCAGTGTTGGCTGATGTCATGCTTGGTGCAGTGGTGCAGACTTCCCCTGAGTGAAGACACTAAAAACCCGATGCAGATCAGGGAGCAGCTGGGTCTCAGGCCAGCGACCAGACAACGGTATTAAGAGACGAGGCAGGAGATCGCCCCCGTCCCGCGATGGCGAAACTCCATGTACTTATTCTGTTTATCTTTCGCCAACAGTAGTTTGTTTTCTGTGGGCTGCATGCAAGATAAAGTGGGAAAAAAACAAACACCCATGAAGAAAAGCACAAAGAAAATCCATGTAAGAATCGCCGGGCAGTTGCGCTATCAACGCTCTGGGGCCCATTGACTTGTTTCACAGACTTTGCCCTCAGCCTTTCATGTAGGAATGTTGCATGATTATGTAAAAAAAATAAAAAATAAAAACCTTCCTGTGCAAAAAAATAATAATACAGCCATTTCTCTTTGTTATGATTTTCAAATTTAGGCCCCCAGCAGGAAAACATCACCCAGAACATGACCCAAACATTTGCTTTTCCCTCCATGTAATTTCCTGCACTCCAAAAGAAGCACTTTGACTCTGCTGCTGATAATAAAACATCACAAACAAACATTGCTCTTGCTCTAGCTATTTATTCATCTGAAAAAGGGGGAAAAAAATCGATCAAATGCATAATATATCAAACCAACTTTGGAAGAAAGACATTGTGTCTTCACTTTCAACAGACAGTTCTGATTATTTAGGGAGCCATAAAATGGAGGCTGTCCCGCATAAAAAAGAAAACCTCATCGCCTTTTAATTCACACTGCAAGTTGTAACATAATTACAGTGCAGTTATTTCACATTGTTTCAGCATGGCTTGGCTTATTTCAGAGAGAACTCGCAGGACCATCACATCACAGTGACTAGCCAGCTCTCTTTCTCTACTGATGAGAGGGAATGTCACATCAAACTGCATCTGCGGAAACCTGGCGGCTTAATGCTCCCTGGCTCCCCGACATCCTCGCCCATGCTGTAGATCAAATACACTTTAAAAACCAATTCGCCACTTCTCCTTTTTTTCTTTTCCCAGCGTTCCAGACAAAGGCGAAGAGTTGACAAGTGGAACTTTGCTGCAGATGTAGTTCGCCGTGTGGATGCCGGAGTGATGAGCTGACCGTAACGTTGTGTAACGTGTCTCCTGTCAAGTTTTGTCCCAGATGAGCCCAGATGACTGCAACGAGTCCACGTTGCTCTGGTTGTATTTTACTGTGTTAACAACCGTTGCGATCAATATCTTCACTGTCATGGTCAGATGAATAACGCATTGACTATGTATCATATCATCTTCACAAAAACCTTATAGATACAGTATATGCACAATGTGACCACAATATAAACATAACCACCAAGTTATAAAAGTATTTCATGACCAAAGGCCCATTTTAAACTTGTAATAATCAATCCATAGAGTGTATATAAAGATGGCCGTCGCGTCTCCACTATCCAGAAACGAATCCGACAATATCCTGGATACAAACGCTGTCATCTTTCGCATTTGGTCTGCACAGTGGCAATCAGGGAATGGAGCCGAGGTACATACAGTAAATAATGAAGTTTAGGAGGTATCTTATAAACGTCAAATTCATATGGCAGCAGTTGATGGGTGGAGTGAGACCTGGTGAGAGATGCACACCTGAGCAGTCATGGACTCGGGAGGGCAATAAAGGCAGACACACTCCTCATCACTCATTCTAGCACTCACTGCAGATATGCTGACCTGGTGACTGACACACCTATGTGCATTTATGTTCTTTACTTATGCTTTGTCTGCACTAATGCAGATATTTTGCAAAACAAACTTTTTCCTCCGGGCGTGGGCCTCTCATTCATGCACTGACCGAGTTTTAAGTCACTAAAACTGAGATTTTTAGAAGTTTAAATTGGGCCTTTGGTCATTAAACATTTACACAACGGATTATTATTTTATCAATAGTGTTTTCAGGTGTTTTTTCATGTAAAATAATACAAAACCAGCCTCCTCTGAAGAACGCTGAGTGCTATCGAGCCTTTGTGGTTTCGAGTTAATGAAAGAGATAAATGGAAAAACAAAGCCGCTCTCTGTATCGTCTCTCCATCCTGCGCTCCATCCCAAGGTCAAAAACCATCCGCTCCCCAAGAAAACACATTGTCACCACTAACAAAGTTGATAAAAAAGGTTTCTCAGGGTAATAACAAAAAGAATATGACACGTCGCTTGGCTTGAGCAGGACTCTATTTCTTCCTTTACGGCGGGATGCCGGGTTCCTGAGGTGATGGTTAGCGCGCAGTGACAGAAATCGTTTGATGGAAAGAAAAGCAGCTCCACCACCGAAGAGGGGACACGGTGTGTCAGCAGCAACAACTGTCGCCGCCAGATGTGAGCCATTAATCAATGATTCATGGTTGGAATTACTGCTTCGAGGACATATGTCCCTCCTTTTTTTATTTGTAAAATAAAAAAGAGAGGGATGATTTTGCTCAGGGGAGAAGTCAAGTGGAATCATCCTGAAGGTGGTGCGTCCGTCTCTGGGATTACTGTATCACCTCGCCACAACTGTGAAACACAACCCAGAGCTCATGACCTGTTTGTTTATGTGTATTTAATGTGTGTAATAGTTTAACAAAGCAGTTTTCAGATTTAATTATCTGTTATTGGCTCTCGGGCAGAGATATCTATCTCTGAAGAATGATATTATTAAACCTGGCATCAAGGAACGCCAGAAATAATAATAATCCCCCACAACAACAGATGAAACAGCAAGTGGGAAGATTAAGAATTAAATCTGGAGACTCCAACACACACACATACCCACAGACTCTGTGTACATCTTATTCCCAGTCTTGGACCAAACTTGATTTTATGAGATGTCCTCATGATTTATGAAAGTTACGACTCCATCGGCAGGAGTGCAGTCGTGTTTTTGTCCCTGTCAGACAGTGGCCTTACACACAGATACAGGCTTTTTTGGTGGGGTTAAGTAAAGCAGCGCTCGAAAAAATCCTGCACGTCTGTGTGGACTGTTAAAATATTCAGCTTGTAAGTCAAAGCTGTTTATTGCCAATGAGTCACTGAGTCAGCCTAATATGGTAATGGTAGACTAATATCAATGCTGGCAACGGCTGCAATGCTAATTAAGGAAGAAGCAAAAATGAAAACATGTGCAGCTCCGATACAACATTAAAATAAACCCAAATATACCAACATCATACAAAAGTATCTTTGATTTTTTTGTGAATGGCAAATTTGAATTTACAAACCATATTTCCTTGTACATTTTAAAGATTATTAGAATATAAATGTAGCTGTTGTTTACTTATTGTATATTGTCTGACTTGTGTTGGAGCAGCGGCTACATTCTGGTCCGACTCGGGCTTTAATCCCGGAATTACATCTAACTCAACTATAATCTGTAATAACTTCTCCAACTATCAGCTGGTGCGACACTGAGCAGCTTAATGCATTTTAGTGGACAAGGTTTGGACTATGCTTTCTGTCCATGTGTTTGTACTGTATGTATGTTTGAGTAAATGTCAATGTGCACCTGCAAGATAAATACAGCCTGCAGGACTATACAAAAGAAATCAATAAAAGGGAAAGAAACAGGCTGTTGGTCATCCACCACCACCTTCACCTTTCTTCACTCCCTCCTTTCATCTCTCCACCCCTTCATCCTTAACCTGTGATTACTACTCCAAAGAAATCCCTTTCTCTCAGCTCTATCCACGTCAAATCCCATTCCAGCATTATTAAAAGGAAGACTCCTCGACAGTGAGTCCAAAGACTTCGAAAGATCCAGTTGGGTGGGTTTGAACTTAAAATGAGGTGATTATATAAAATGTATTTTGCCCACATGTTGTTTGTCGTCTCTGTATTCTTTGAATTTTAAGAAATCCACCGGGAAGATGAGCCGTGCCCACCATTTCCCTTTGATTGTTTTGTGCACGCCCGCATTTGTGTGCGTGCGTGTGGGTGCATTCATGTGCGTCTTCGGCTGCGTGGGCGAGCGTGTGCATCTGTTTGGATTTGTGTCTGCACGTCTACGTGCGCTTCTGTTGTTAGGTGGGTGGTGTTAGCATGCGTTAGTGTGTGTCTGCGTGTGTGCGTGTGTGTGTGGGGGCGGGTGGGTGGGATGATCTTAGTTGCAGACTCGCGTTTCTAACGGAACTGAAAGGAATAAATCATCTAAAGGTTCCAAATAACTGAAGTGAAAAGGCTTTTCAAATTTCCAGCAGCAAGTGTTAAAGGAGCACAATTGCCTAGCCTTGAAATAATAGACTCCTTTGGAGAGATATTCAACCATTGGACCATCTGCTTCCATTTGGTGCCCTAATTAAGAGTCTTCTCAAAGGGACTGGGTACAACAACTTCGCTGTGGTACCAGTATTTCCTCCAAGGCCGGCACGCTGCTTTTAAAGGTGCATGCCCTCCAGCTCTGACTATATCATTTCTTGTTTAATTTGCATCAAACATGACTTAAGCCCTCTTCAGACAGGATTAGATTTTTTTTTTTTTTTCTGGGAAGGTGCTGCAGTGTAATTTGTATGCATTATGGTTGTCAGTCAAGAAAGCCATTCATTTAAGATGAGGGACGGCTGTGATTTGCCTCACATTATCACTTGCTCTGCGAGATGTGAGGAAGTGAGCAATACGCACTTTTCAGCTGCCAGAAAACATAAAGCGGCACTGCATTAGAGATGAACAAGGCCTTCCATTAGCTGATGAGTGTGTCCACATAGAGGCTGCGGAGAAATTTGCTATCGACCCTTTAATACCTCCACACATTATTTAACACTTCATGGATCCATACTGAATTAAATTGAAAATTCCCCTCAACTTAAAATTAAACTTGCAGCACCTCCTTTTAAAAAAGTAATAGCGGTGGCCTTGCGGGGTGTTCGAGCATGGCTTGGATGTAAAGGTCAATAGAATACTAATTGGAAAGGTCGTTAAAGAATACGTAAGGCGATCAAGTTCATTTAGAAACTTTTTTTAACCCTTTGTCTGCAGTCATTAATCTCACCTGGAGTCGTCAGTATTTTCCACACCGTCCTCCTCATCATCTCCACCGTTTGCACTACACCTGCCCCTCAGCCATGTCTCTTTGCCCTTTTTGGGGTCAACATTGTTTTCAGAACCTTGCATGCCTTTTTTGCTCGACTCTTGTTTTGTTTTTTTGGACCTTCTTGACCTCTTCTCCTTGCCTTCGAGTCAAGCATTGCATTCCCGAGTTCTTTTGAGCCTTTTCAGAAAGCTGTGTTCAAACTTCAGACTCACTGCAGTGGGAAGGTTGCAACAAAATGTATGTTTCTCCAGATAATCCCCTGAATTTCAGTGGTGCCAGGCCCTCTAGCAGCTCATGTAGTTGTTTTCTATGGTTATGTAAAGACGAACCTTACAATAACGAATCACTTGTTCTCAAACTAATGTTTTATCTGAACCTGACCAGAGCCGGATGTTTTTCCTAATTTACAGACTCGTGTAGTTTAAAACATCAAGTAACCAAGCCAATGTGACCAAATCCGGCCCAAGTCGAATATTTTGCTCCAAACATAGCATTGATCTAAAATTGCCACTTATTGTCATAGACTGTGTTTAAAGCCACCCTATAGCTTGTTGCAGTATAGGTCATAAATTCTGCCTTTTCAATGTTAGTAGATGGGACAGAGTACACATCAAACACATTTTACTCAAAGATGTTTTCTGTCATTTTAGGTTAATAACCTTTGTATAAGTGTGAATTTTTCTTGGAGTTTTGTTTTTAGTTTGATGCTTTAAAAAATTGTCAAAATGATTGACACCTGAGATTCACTCATGATTGGCCAAACGTGTATATCTGCGGGACGTCATCCATCTTCATCAACAGAACCTGATACCAGCCAGTTGGAACCATGTACCTTTAGTACATTGAAGTCCTCATAAAGCCAAAATAAAATAATTCCTGGTAAATGTATTTTTTAAAGCAATATAACAAAAATAAAGTCCCAGAAAAGCCTGATCCTCAGGGATGATTTTTATTCTTTCACCACCATCCCAACCTTCAACTTTGGTGAAAGATTCAGTAGCTGCAGTGGGATGATCTGCAGCCTCTGCCCCTGCAGAAACAAAGAGGAGGAGAAAACTGTCATCACAAAGCAAACAGATCTCTAAACAACCAAATAAAGAAACTCTGCCATAAAAATGATATTGTACATGGAACTCAGACAGGATTTACAAAGCTCAAGTGGAAGTTTCTTTTACAGCAGCTGGAGAAGCTGAGAAAAAATTGAGTCCCTAGATTTTTTTTTTTTTAAATATGACACCATTCCTGCAACAAAAGCCTGTATTTCTGATGTGGATGTCTCACTGAATATTCAGCGATAGAATATTGAGAGGCTCCGGCTCTTTTGATCCTTTAGTGATCAGAGAATACGTTTTTACTTCCGATTCAGTTATTGTCTGAACTTTTCTGGGAGAGAACTCATTTTATCTGATGAAACCTGCTGTAAACTGGATATGTGGTTGCACCTGAATCCTTTTGTCTGGTTTATTTTCATTTTCTCCTTCTTTGTATTGATTTTACTGTATATTTCTTGGCTTGTCTTAGTGTCTGTGTCTCTAAGACATCAGGGGCATTTGTACCAGATAGAGTCAAATGGCTGTCAAGCATTTCTTGCCTGCGAGGGAAGCTCTCACTTGCATTGTGTGCCTCGGCCTCGTTTTAATGGTATTATAATGTCTATTTTCAGAGTTTGAATGCATTAGAGGTGAAGTGGAGGTTCATAATTTTAAGTATTTAGAGTTTTATCTAGGGATTACAGAAATCCAATAAAGCTATTATCACTACAGAGTAAAAATAAACTTGCATGAAGCTTTTAAATAGCACTCATGAAACAAGTCACATAAAGATATCAATAAATACAATACATGCAACAGTATATGGTTTGGATTTCGATATAGACTGTGTGCATCAGGCCTGGAGTAATGAATAAGCAGCTCTCTCCATTCCCATTCCCTCAAGATCGCCCCATGATGTATCTTCAAGAAAGACGCTTAACTACTAAATGCTCCAGTGGAGCTGCTCAGTGGCCAGAAGTGGAAGATTGTGGCTGTGCTGAGCAGCTCCCAGCTGTGAACGAGTCTAACTGTCTAAATGAGAAGCAAGGCATAGACAAGGGATGCGGCTCAGCAGATTTTCCCTGGATGAGTAAAAGCTACATTGAAGCTCCATTTCCAGGATTTAGAACAATGTGATGTGAATTCTTTCACATCTCAAATGCTTGTTGACTTACAGAGGCCATTACAGTTTGACAGATCCGAGTATGACAAATGGTGAGAACGATGGATTAGTCAAATCAGAAACACTTACGCTATTGTCTCTGTGCAGAAATTACAAACGCAGCACGGCACCGTACAGTTATCCCTCTCTGTGGTGCTTCATTAAGAATAATTGGCCAAATGACAAGTCACCGTGTTGCACCGCCATTTCATCAGCAATAGTCACTGTAATTGGAGAAGAGGCTCAGCAGCGAGGAGAAGGTTACCCTCCCTAATAGGGAAGGAGGCTGACTTCAAACTCCACTCCGGAATATAAATATATAATCTGAAATGCCTTCGAATAAACCGAAGCACTGAAAATGCTTGTTTGAGGGGGAGGAGGGGGAGGGGGCACAAAAGGCTTCGGTGGTGGCGGCGCACTCAGCAGCCAAGATGGAGGCGTGCCACTTCAAGAAATCAATAATGAGTCCAACATGGTGCTGAAGCTACACAAACAATGCCTGGACGACACTGGCAGGCTTCTGCTAATGTGGGGGAATGAAAGGAGAGGAGTGGTGTCCTTGAAAACAAAGAGGCGGAAAAAAAAAAGGAAGAACAAAAGAGGGAGGACTGCACTGGAGAAGATGAGATATTTGCTATGTTGCTTTTTTAAACCTAGTTATGGTGAGTGGAGGGAGCTGGTTGTTCTATACTGTCATTCATATCATCAGACACGACCACAGGTGGATGCAAAGATGTGGATGCTCATTAAGTTGGAGAATTTGGCTGCCTCAGCCGTGCATCTCCACTGGCAAGAAAAATGTTCAGTGCAATAACGAGTTCAGGGGCTTTTACCATGAGATGCCATCTTTCCATTTGGTCAGTACTACCAATGTATGCCCTGGTCATTTGTAAAAATCGTTTATCCACAGCTGTTGTTCATCACGAGCTTCATGCTGTGGGTCCCCGTGGTCAAACTGCAAAGCAGAGACATTGACTGTGTATAAAGATGGACGACTGTCTCCGCTATCTCCCTCTATTTCGATCTGAAGCCAAAGTATTGTGTATTGATGTGTCAGGGTATTCTTTCCAAACATTCATTTGACATGCAGTTTGATCAAGGCATATTCAATAACCGTTCTGTGTCAAATGAGCACAGATGCAAATAAAAACCAGCTGTTTGCCACTAAAAACAAGTTTTACTGGAAGTTGCTTCAGGGAAAGCTTCCCATATGCTCTTTACATTATCGCCAAGATGTGTTCAAAGTCATACATACCTCTCCACAAAACAAGAGGAAGGATTTCAAAACAAAAAGCAGCTGAAGTCCCTCCACCTTGGCACAGACTCCATCCCTGGCAGTCGATTCTGGGTCAGTGTTAATTCAAACAGGAAATATGGCGGCTTGGACCACGGCCTGCGAACGAGGCCAGACAGAATGACTTGAAGCACACTCTGCAATATCACTCCCATATGCACAGACAAAAATAATGGGTGACGCCTGAGAGAGGAGGGGGAGGCAGAGATGACGAAAGTGAACGCAGGACCTAAAAATAACAACAAAAAGAAGTTTTACATGCCAGGAAACAGTTCATATTTAGATGCAAATAAACTTCTTCTTTTTTTCCGGAAAGTTCCACTTTTCAACCACGCAAACGACGATGATTGAGCAGAGCGCAAACGACGATGATTGAGCAGAGCACAAACGACGATGATTGAGCAGAGCGCAAACGACGATGATTGAGCAGAGCGCAGAGTTACTTAGTTCAGCTCTGCTGCATTTATTGGCAACTTGGTATTTGAAGAATTTTCCTGTGGCGCGGAAACTTTGGAGAATTCATGATGAATAATCAAGGTCGTCTTCATGAAAAATGAATGCAAAGAGCTTGAGGTTGGAGTTTAATTATATTGGATAAGAGCTGTAAAAAAAGTTGAAAGGGTATATGAGAAATAAAGTATTGTGTAGTTTTATGTTTGTTATTAAAGGGGTTGGGGTTTGTGGCGTTCCTGAGTTGTGGCAACGACATAAACTTTACTTTGCTGATCATTTCCACGTGGCTGAGGGTTCGTTGTGGCTCTGCAATGTGGCATGACAACCAAAATAGTTTTTCTTGTTGTTAAATAAAAAAAGAAATCAACATGGAAGCCCCCCCCCCAAAAAAAGTGCGACCGCAAATGTAATTCCCTCCCTTCTTGGGTGATGTTTTAAAAAAGAAATTCATCTCATGCTGCTGTATAAATATATATATGCCTGCTGCTCTAAAACATTTTAATATCATTTCCTTTCAAGGAGGAGGAGGAGGGAGCAGGGAAGCGAGATGAGGTTATTTTATTGGATAATTTCGCAGGAGGTAATGCGAGGTGACAACCTGCTGCATCCTGCCTGGGTTTTTCTTCCCCGGCGCCTCAGGTCCTGGGAGTCGTCTTGGAGCGAGTTGGTGTTTGCGTCCGCTGGCTGCAGGGCTCATCGTTATTATGATTATAAATGCTTCATTAGGATCCATTAGCTGCGGCGCAAACCTGTAACAGTAACAGAAAAACAAGGAAGAGACAACTGGCTGCCAGCAGGGAGGGGAAAAGTGCACGAGAGATGACAGATGAAATAAACAGAGGGGTGGTGACTTGTGAGGTGTGTGAGTCTGTGTGACAAGAGGATGTTTTGTTGTGTACATGTCACCAGTGTGGGTGCTGTGTTTTCACATACACACACAGGTGCTGGAAGTCATTCTGAGCTTGTTTTCCAGGGAAAATGCTGAAAAGTTGAATAGAAACTGTTGATTATTTGACTCTTTGCAAGTTAAATCTGCTCTAAATGTTTTTATGTGCCAACCATGTGTTTGCATTGACTATTCTCACACATGCTCGGTCCATATGTTCCACACACATCACTACTGATGTGTTCTTTCCCATTGAAGATGATTTAAGGACACATGTTAAGACAAAGGGCACAGTCACTGGAGGAAAGACATAAGCTTTGGTTCCACATGAGTTATGTCTCTGTGTTGTTTGTGTCACCACACAGAGAGCTATATAAACACTGCATTACTTTTCACCCATGTGAGAATCATCGTCTCTCGCTTCTTTGAGTTATTGTGTTTGTGCACATTTTATTTTGTTAAGTTCGATGTCTCTCGTGTCGCGTGGTTCCAAGATCGTGGCACAGGGGGCGAATCTTATCAACCCTTGAAGTGTGCTTGTAGTTTCTCTTTTGTTTTATAAACTATGTCACTTACTGACAATACTTGGAATAAATATGACATTTAGCAAGCAGGCTTTTTAACATGCACAGCGTTCTTGAACAAGGAACAATAAACTAATAAGGACTTAAATGTGCATTTTACTAAATCAGGAGTTGTGCATATTTAAATAGCACATCTGTGTAGATTGTCGCCCCTTTATGAGCCAGAAAAATCCGAGCTCCGCCACTATTCCACATGGAGAAGAACCTTGTCCATCTTCTCCAAGAAACAACACCAAAATCACCAAGACTCAAGTGGTTATAAGTAATGTGAGATAAGGTGGCTCATGTTAATACATCTTTAGATGTTCAGATGCTCTGGTGAGCATTTACATTTTTTTTAGCTGTGCTTTGGTTTCATCAAGCTCACTGTTTTTAAGGAAGCAGTCTTGTAAAACCCAATGCATGATACCTGCACAGCCCCAAACAGCTGACAGAGAAAATTGGCAATAAGCTTGAGAGCATGGTGGAGCATTTAGCCGCTGAAGAGCCACATATTTCCCATTAGAGTTGATAGGAAAACTGAGCTGGAAGGAGAATGATTATTGATATTTGTAAGGAGGCTACAAGCACCACTCTAAATTAATGCAAATTTTTAAATATGCATTTGTTAATGTGCATTTGCAGCCCAGAGTGACCACAACTTCAAAAAAATCAATCATTTCATCTTTAATTTCATGATTGAAACGAGTGGTTTCCATCTAAAAATCTCCCGGGCAGTATTTACTCAAAGATCAATTAGCGAGATATTAACTTAGACATACTCTCGTGAATCCCTCTGCGAAGATATTAAAGCCAGCCTTGAGATAATTGGCAAGGGGAGGAATGGTAACTACACACAGCATCAATATCCACCAAGCAGGGACGTTATTATGGAGCTAATTATTGTTGGGACCCTGAGAAGGATTACGAGGGTAGAATAAAATAGGATGAATGTTTTAACATGTGAAAATGCAACATTATGAGAGTTGTAGATATGAGAGAGATGTAACAAACTTCATGCACAATAATTATTATGTTCAGGTTGCTGGATGTGTGGCATTGTGTCAGTGACGGCTCAAACAGCACAATAAAGAAACGTGTCAGTCCAAAAAACATGAAAGCAGAACTAAACTGATCAGATCGCTGACAAATGAAAAATGAGCATCAGTTGTTTTTGCAGACAAAAGCATTCATGCACTTTGGAATGTTTATCTTTGATGCTCCGTGACATGAAGATGCCTGAGGTAGATTTGGCGTATGATAACAGAGAGGTGTGGTGTTTATAATCCTTCTTTGCATGTCGGTGAAACATCCTGCCAACGCAAACACAAAAAAAAATTAACTGCATGTGTGGTGTTTGGCAAGAATCTGCTTTTGGCTCAATGGTTGCGAGGGTGGCGGACTGAGCAGATCCTCCAGAGTTCTCCAAGGGGATCCCGGGGTGGCTCCAATCACCTCCGCTGTTTATTTTGCTCCTAATAACTAAGTATGTCGAAATGAAGCAGGAAGTAACTTTTACATTTAGAATAATCTGGTTCAAAATCCTTAATTTACACAGGAAAGGGAATAAAATGTACAGAATTGTACATTAAGTACATTTAAAAAAGTATATTATATGTTGGTTGTGTTCATGTCCAACATTGTGGGTCACTGATGCATTTCTAATAGTTATCAGAAACATTGGCGCTCAGGCTTTGGCTCCACAGGCCGTGTTTGTCAGTGGGATCAGTCGACAGTTGGTTTTGCTCTTGTTTGATGGGATTTGTTCACAATACGAAAAAATCCTTAATATCGCCACGATCGCTCTTTGAGTCAACAACACAATGGAAAACGTCCGTCCTCTGAATTCACATGCGCTCGCCTTCTAAAGAACTGACGACGGACACGTAATACAAAGAAAAACAAGGAGATGTTGTGTTTGTACAGCAGAGTTCATGTTTTAACGTGACAGATTAAATGTCAACACACACTCATGAATGTGAATTTCACACTACCCCCCATCATTTAATTAAGTCACTATTTATTCCTCAGAATTCCTTCACAGACCTCATATTTTTTTTACATATATATATATTTTTTTTTTTGGGACTTTAAAGGAAATCCACCTCCTGAATTAGATGAGATGAAACTTTAATCATCCCTGTGGGGGAAACTGGGTTATTGCTGCAGCATAGACACAGATAATAATAGATCAAATGTGGTGTATTCAAGCTAATGCCACAAATGTATCCAGCAAAAGAACATACTGAGCATTAGCTGACAAACATAGGGGGATGTAGATAAAAATAAAGATGTTGCAAATTAATCTGCGTCTTGTTTTATTTGAAGCTGTGCAAACAAAATCCACCTTTTCTTTTCCTGGGTGGAGGGATACTGCCACTAATGCACATTTCTAACCGATGAACTGACCCATAATCAACACCGCGCCCGACAGACTCCCTGTGAAATTGCACCTGCACGCTTGTTCGGAGAAAACAATGCATCCATGTCATCAGCGAACGTGAGCGAGTCGCTCCTCCGATTGACGAGCGATGCAGCCCGCAGGCCCTGCTCGGCGAGCGTGGAGCGACCCAGATAATGTTGTGAATAATTTATGAAACAATGTCAGTGCTTCTTCATAATGACTTCAAATGGACATCAGCCAAGCATTAAATGACAGGGATTAATCTACTTTTGAAATAATAGTCCTAATGGAGTATCGAATCCTCCGGGACTGCGCGCCCGAACTTGGGAACCAACTGTGACACATTGCCTGTGCCGTCAGTGTGCGGTGACCCCAAAACACACTATTAAAAGTTGCTCAAAAGTTCACCCCTCCCTTCCAGGAGTGAAGACATAGATGGAAAGTAAAAAGGTCAATCACACCTTTCAAAGAAATGACTAAAGTAAGAAAGTCCCAATAAATACACCACTACACCTGTTTTTATATAGATTTCTACTATCTCTGACTTAGCTCTGCTTCCCAGCATTGCGTTCTATCTGTATTTTTTGGCAAATATAATTTGTCCTTCACACAAACCTTTTCTCCTCATTCCCCTGTTTTCTGCTTCACGTGTGGTAATGTCACGCGTCATTGGTTGAGGTAGAAAGCAGGAGTGCTTGTTTTGATGCAGCTGAAGTCCTGAATGTGTGTGACTGGAGTTTTTATTACCTAATTGTGCCGCCCTGCTATAAATACATCTAACTTGATGATAATGGTGCAGGAGTGCACAGATACTGTCTTAAGTGCAAATTCAGATACACACAGCCACTGACCCCACTGGGGAGGTTCGGCAGGAAGTAGGAAGTGGATTAAAGCAGCTCTGTCCTCGTCAGCTCAGACCGCACAAACAGATTGCGCAGTAAACATGCTAAACAGAGCTGTTTCTCTCTGGGGTGTTTCCTGATAGATAAAAGTTTCATGCATGTTTGCATTACGCGTGTCCCCTGTTAGAGAACGCAACGGACAACAGAAGCAAGACCAACAGCCACATGCATTAAAGTTGAGCCACTTTCACTCTGTTCACTCTGTATATGCTTCTCTGAATTATCCATGATGTCGGGCTTATAAATATTACAACTACAGACACAGAGAAAATAAGATATAATTAAGAATACATAAATAAATGGCACTCCTGGCTCCTGTGGGTTTTCTCTCACTTATATTTATCTCCCGTGACATAATAAAACCCATTCACACATCCGCACTTCCCCCCTTCCCCCAATCTGCATGCAAATGTAAATACGACATCTCTTGCTGGAGCGAGTGAAGTGCACAAGCCTCACGTGTGATTGGAATTACACGCCGAGAGCCCGGAGTCGAATTTCTTCCCGAGCCGCGGCTCATTCATCCAAAATCTTGCTCAGTGATGCAAATACTCTATCATTTAAACTCATTTATCTTTGCTTCAGGGTTTGCTATAGAGACAAATGTGATAGACCCCCCCCCCCTTTCACACACACACATGAAATGTGAGGTGGGAAATAAACCAGGAAAAGAGAGAAGGATTCCAGCGGAATGCATTCATTCATTATTCAAGAGCACTTGTTGCTTTTAGCGATATCCAAAAATTGGTGACATTTAATTTTTTTACAGCCTCCCTAACACAGATGGTCCTCACCAAGGTCTCGCTCATTCCTCCTTTATGCCGCAGATACAGAAATGTTCCCAATGATGAGAGGCTGCGGCGCTGAGTTCAAACGGATGTAGTCAAGAGGGCAGCTGCTGAAAAAAATACGAGCCCCAGTTCGTAGATGATGATTAGTGAATCATCCGTCTCCCTTTTCATCCGTCCTTCCTCTTTGGAAGCTCAGTGGTAATGATGTTAATCTGTGCTTGAATCTTTGATCTGAGACACTGCTGCAGTTTTTTGGGGGGGGCGATAATAATTGATCCTCACGATATTTATGCAGATGTTATTTAGAACATCCAATAATTGATCTAGGGTTGGCCTGTGGTCATCAGTTCTGTTCTGCCAGATTCACTTTTGGAGGCTGATGATTCTCTTTTATCTGCTTTCTTCTGCTGAAGTTTAGCCAGTACAAGAATCCAGAGACAGAGATTCTTTTGAGACTCTTCCCTCTCTCTTCACTGTTAGATTCGTGTTCACAAGAAACAGAGACATGTCTGCAAAAAGATGAAATACTCCAACAGCTTGTTTTCAATTATTTTTAACTGTGCTGCATTTAGGAAGTTCTGCAAATGTTTAAAGTCCTCACAGACCACCATCTCCTTGTGTGTCGAGGCCAGCTGTGGCTCAGGGGGGTAAAGCGGGTTGTCCACTTATTAAAAAGTCTGTGGTTTGATCCCATCGATTACATTCTGAGAAATGCTTTGTGCATATTCCACAGAAACATATAAAGTTGTCACGCAACACGCACTGCGGCAGATGCAGATCTGGACTTGTTGTGCTCAACACACCTAAAATTGAAAAAGATACATAACAGAGATTAAATGAGGCAGCGTTTTTCCAATCACCTCAACAAAAGAGTCGTTGTTGTCAAAACAAATAGTTTCCCCGTGTTTTTGTGACTGTCGGCATTTAGAAGAAGAACTTAACAAGACAATCTGATTACGGGATCTGCTATCAGGATAAAACACATGAAATACCTCGCTCACGGATGAAGACACTTGCATGTCATGTGAAAAGGGAGATATTCCTTGCTGGATTTATCCATCCCCCTTTTTCATTATCTTCACTTGTCTCATTTGTTTTGTTCCAGTTAGTGAAGTTTGCATGTGCAGCGTGTTGTTGACCTGCGCTCTTCTTCTTTTTTCTCTTCCATGGCAAAACACTTTAAGGAAACATTCTTGTCTGTATCAGCACATCAAGCCGTCTCCTGCGGGGCTTGTCAAGCACCCGTCACAAACTGTGACTATGAATGGCACCCCTGTGACCCTGGAGTATCAGCGGCACAGGCACACAAACGCACATATAAGCTAATTCTTTCATTGTGCTGCACACACACACACACATACACAGACAAACTCCAACCCACACAACTTTTAACTTGACTGAACTTCCGAGCTGATCCACGCTGGGCTCTGTGATGTGTGATTTGATTACTATGGAGAGCTGCCAGCAGTGTTTGCACTAGAAAGTTGTTGCTCTGACACTCGACCGCGCGGCTCGACACTCACAGATTCACTAAAAGAGAAATGTAAATACGCACACACACTCGCAAACATAACACCTTCCCGTCCTGTCGCATACTCTTTACGTTTTTTGAGCGCTCGCATTCCTGTGAGGGGAGTCACTCGGACAGTGTGTCTGATCTCTGTTCGCTGGCTTGTGATTACACAGATAAAAGGGCAAGGCTCAGTCTAGGAGGCGACATCGGGAGCTGGAAAAAAAAATCGCAGCAACATTAGCGGCGATGGAGGCCGACAAGGGTGTTAAGTTCCATCGAGGGAGGTCAGGGTTATCATGGACGTGGAAGGAAGAAAAGAAGCCCTGGATCGGTTGGGTTGACATGTTGGAGCTGATGTAAATCAGCTAATGTAGGGGACATTTTTACAAGCACGGAGCGGCAAAGCTTTTACATGAATGATCAGATCATGGCACTGAATCCAAAATGTGACGTCGAGGTCAGATAACCTTGTTTCCGTGCATCCCATTCGACCCCCTTTGCTGACATGACAAAGATGTAGTCGAACATCAAGTCCTGAGCTCACAGGGATAAGCGTTAGTGTTGGAGAACAGCTACAACTGCAAAAACCCTCCTCATCAATCTTTTAAATGGTAATTGTGCATTGTTTTGGTCCAGGAAAGCGATATCACTGCAGCGTTTTTCTGATTAGATTATTTTTAAAAGTGCCGACTGCAAACCAACCTGTAAATGATCTGATTACAACTCAGTTATTTTCTTGATTATCTTAAATGCAAAAAAAAAAAAGAAACAGAAGTTTCCCCATTGGGCCTCTTTACGCTGAAGTGCATCAGCCACCTTCCTGACTGAAGAGACGCCAGCACCCCCACCCCCCCTCTGACATGTGGAGCCAAGCCAAGTGCATGATTACTGTCCCCCCCGACTAACAATAAACCGGAGCGATGGGAGGTCGTGCAGATTGCATCAAGGGTAAGAAGTGCTGACAAGTAAGGAGTGCGGCGAGGAAGAGGCGAATGGAGACGGGCATCCCTAAGTGACTGAGCTCATTGCCCAGGTTGCCAGTCACTGACAGATAATAAAGTTAGAAGTCCTTTAATCTCAGCTGGTGCGTCAACGCGTTGTGCATTTGCTTCTATTAGCTGACCAGGGCGGGATGGTCCGATGGAGAAAAATCTGATCAGAGATGATGGATTTCTACTTGTCCACATGTTTATGTGTCCGTCCATCTCTGGGTCCCTTAAAATCTCTCAAAAATTCACCCACCACACCTCTCATTAGCCAATCAACACAAGAAATGTAGAAAGATTAACTGGAGACTAACACATTAGGCTGTTTGATAAATATTTGATTTTGCTACATTTTTTTTAATGATGGATGACTCCAAATAACCCACAGGCTTTGCAACTGACCACCTAGCAGCAACCGTATTAGAGGAAAAAACCTGCCAACCAGCACTTTAAAATCCTCGAGTTGAAAGGGTACGGATGCATGGATTTGTTGTTGTTAACAAGAAGCGTCAACATGAAATACATCATGCTCTGTCCACTGCATAATCTGAATAAACGCCCAGTCAGAGCCAAGTTAGTGATGCTTATTGAAAATCAATGCCGCAGTCAATGAGGACACACACCTCGAGCTGCAGTACCTGTGGTGCTGTTATTATGTTGTGGAGATAAGTGGCGAGAGCACATTTCAAATGAAGCGGGAGGTTGAGGGGCTCAAACATCTTGCTGCAGCATTTAGCCCCCGCTGCAAGACAGAACGCTTATCGCCACGGACGAGGAGGGAAGCAGCCGCTGGGGGGGGGGGGGGGAGAAAAACGACAGAGAGCTGCCACTCAAGGAATAAAAGATGTTACACAAGCCGGTGAGATTTAAATGAGAGGAGATGTGCCGCTGCTGCCCCAGCTTTCACGTTGTGCATGGAAAGCATTAACCTGGCTTTTAGCGTGCCACAATGGGCCCCTTAGCCGCTGTCAACCCACACACAGCTGAGTCCCAGTGACATCTCCTGCTCTGCAAAATACACTCATACACCGTATGCACACGAGCATACATTCATGTAGACCCAAGCAGACAAGATAATGAATCAGAAAGGAGTGATAAAACCTCCCTGAAAGCACTTTATTTAACTTTCATGATGTGCATTTGCAATTTTGCCTCAGAGATGCAACATGGTGTCGAATAAAAAAGAATGCTATTAATATTCATCCAAATTCCTTTCTGCATGGCTAGAAATTTTGTCCCCATCTAAATCCTGGTATAAATTATGTCCGACTTCTTAGACACAGCCAAACATGCATCGGGGAAAAGAGGAGAAGTCAGTTGTTGAAACTCTCTTCCTGCCTATTAATTTATTCCAGCACAAAGAAACAAGGAGCTTGCCTGCGGGGGCTCGTGTTTTTTTATCTTTTTTTCCCTTACATCAAGCTTGGATGGACACAATCACTGGCAAAACAGCAGCTGAAGTTCTGGGTTCACACAGACTGTGCAACCTATGAAGAGTAAAGATTGAACGGCTCAAACTGGAGGAACTCTGCACTCATTTTTATTCAGAGATTCACGCCACACATGAGTGTATATATGTAAATCCCCCCTTTAAATCAATCAGTAGAGTACTGCATAAAGAATAACTGATTCGATTCCTGTGGTCAACATGGAACATGTTTTGTTCCAAAATCAACATTTTTTAGATTAGTTTCCTTATTTTGTCCAAATGTTCATGGTCCTCAGAGGATGTAGTGACAATCAGCAAATGTTAGCATCCTACCATGTTAAACTAGTAAATTATTGCCTGTTAGCATCATTTTTGCGAGACTTTTGATTCAATTTGTAGACTTGTATTATACATTTTATTATTTGCTCAAATGTAATGATTCACTTTTTTCTATGACACAGCGAGATACCTGATTTACAGAGCTCTTAATGGATCTGACATGGGGCTGTAACAATGATTCTTTTATATTTCATTTTATTGTATGAGCACATTCAATGAGTTTGTGAAAATAACTTGTTTTATTAGACACAAATTTAGATCTTGATTACTTCTCTACATGGAGTTATAATGCTCTAAGGTGGCTAATTTACCTCCCATTTAAAAGGTTTGATAAATGCATTCATTTCGCCTTTCTTCCCCAATCCTAATCATTACCTGTGACAAGAGATGAACTCAGCTGTTTAGCTTAAATTGCCTTATCGATTACCTCCCTTATTAAAGCCCTCCCTCCAGTGACTCCATTAGCATGTGTGTAAGCTCCCCAGTAAACAGCTCATCTGAGGAGTGATTATTTTTTGCAGGAACAATCCCGATCAGAGTGGGATTTGGATGTGCAGCGGGGGAGACAGGTGCAGCAATGCAGCTGCATCTGTTTCAATTAGAGAGAACCTGTTGTTGTCTGTACTTCTCTCCCTGTGTGGTCTCCTGCAAGTGTCACTAAAGAACGACAAGCAATTAAATGTGACCTTTCTTAATTTAATACACTCAAGGTTTGGACAATGCAAACTCAATTGGTCTGACCAGAGACTGAAGAGGGATGGCCTCAGTATAGGCTATAAACCCTGCCTTTTCCATGTTAGTGGATGAGACATGGGCCAAACTAAAAGGTGCACTCTCCCAAAAATATTTTAGTTAGTTCTTATCACGCTGATGTTTGTTCAAGTGCCATTTTTTTTGTGACTATAACGTCATGATGAACAACTTCCTTGGGTCTGTCAGCACAGCATTTGAAAATCATAGGCTCCTCTCCAACTAGTAGCTGCAGCGTAATTTTCAATGAGGCTGCATAGTAGTAGCCTTGTTGTGTGGCATTTCTCCGCCACTAGAGACACATTAGGAAGTCCCAGTCCTCAAACATTCAGCGGGTGCTCCACGAGTTCAAGGATTCAAATAATCAATTTTTCAATTAGAAAGTCAAAGTTCTGGCTTCTCAAGCTCATGTTTCACTCTGATGAAAGATTTAGAGGAAATAAAAACTTAACACCTTTAACCTTGGCCTATCTGGGGAGCTGTCAGCATTTATAAGAAATGCTGCTATTTCTATACCACTTCTTTCTGAACAAGGCAAGGCCACCAGACGCAGTCGCTGCAATTGCAGCAGCAGTTTGCGAGCCTGTGCCTTGATGTGGGAGACTGTCAACTAGCTGTCTTTACTTAAGCTACTTCATATAGAGTATTCCTCAGCCCAAACATGTACATTACACACCCCGTGATGTTCTCAAACTCTGCAATGTGCATAATGTGATCAAAGTCTAAGAGGGAGGCAGATAATGAAATGTGGCAGGAGAAAAGTGCTTACAGGACAAGTAAGACTAAAATCAAATTCATTTAGGAGTGAAACAGCACGGCAAGAGATGATTCTCACTGAGATGATAATTCCTTTTTCACTATCGATGATTAGTAGTCGAGAGACGCGGCCGCAGGAGTGGGGGGGGTGCGTTTTCCACCATGTGAGGTGCTGGTGAAGTACCTATGGTTTTCACAGCATAAGCACAAACTCTGTAGTACACTGAAGTGTAGAGACAAGGTTTTTTGCAGTAGTTTGAACCGGAGGAACCGTCAGCATTTGAATAACTAAAGGATAGATTTAGTGCAGTGGAAATTGAGGTCAAGCTCGGGCAGCAAAACCCACATCGGTAAACATGATAAATATGATGATACCAGTGCTTTCTCATCGTTACAAATGCAAGCCAATAAAAAGAGAGTATTGTGTGTCACAGGCAACACGGATTCACCCTCCTCCTGAAGGTCACCGATTCCTATTGTTTTCCAAGATCTATTAAAAAACAACCTCCGGAGAGGCACCGCTGCTCTGACAAGGATAATCCATCATTTTAAATAACACGTGTGTTTATTATTAATGTCTCGGACATCTGGCCGATTAAAGTGGTTTTAAACAAAATCCATTTTGAGGTGAGGGCTCGTGTTTTCTTTCTAAGGAGATTCCCCTCAAAATCTAGAATCTGAAACAAAGTAAAACAGTTATTTGTCTAAGTCAGTGAGCCGGTGGAAATCTGAAAAAAGGAAGAACAAGAAGGCACGAAAAATGTCTATATGGGTAATTTCGATAAGAACGTGATGTTTTTATGGCCATAAAGAAATATCATGAGAAAAAAGAGAATTTATGAGAATGAAGTCATAATTCAACGAGAATATAGTCATCAAATTACGAGAATATTAATAGTAATATTATTAGAAAGTATAATTATTCCTAGATACTTATTTTCCTAAAATATTTCCTTATTCCTGTGATATTATGACTTTTTCTCATGAAATGACAACTTAATCCTTTAATATAATATAGAATACTTTCATTTCAATTCCGACTTTACGCCTCTAATTGTATGACTCTTCTCAATCATGACTGTACTCTCTCTTGTGCCCTATCGTACCGGATTTGTCCATGTGACCCAGTGACACATGTCCTGTATGGGCTGAGCGCTCCCTTGTTTCCTGTGTACAACCTGACCTTCATAAACTTTTCATGTCAGAAAAATGTCTCCCTCTTTTTTTCCTTGCGCATGAAGCATGTTACAACATCTTTTTTTAAGTCATCATGTTCATTTCACAAACTTTTTCCGGCACCAGTCGCAGATGTTTTTTGCAGAGCAGGATGAGCATGTCTCGTTCATTTCCCATGTCCTCCTCTTCCAGGTGGTTCGGTGAGATTCAAGCCGCAGCCTCCGAGTCATGATTTGAGTCTCCTCAGGTACCAGGCTCCTGCTGCCACCACGCGGGGTTCTTTGAAACATTTATACTGAATGTACATGAAAGCCTCATTCTGCAAAGCTGAAATATGGAGATCTTCACCCACATTAAGTTGGGCTTCTTTGCAGTTTTTCTATTATTCACATCTTCAAGGCTCTGCCCATGTATGGAAGTTTAGTATAAATTGAATCTCCCCGAAGCGTTGCCAGAGGCTTGAGACCTGCAGGGGCTCTCGTTAGGAGCTGCAGTGAGGGATCCACATCAGCTGGCTTCTCTCTCAAAACTGTCCTCTCCTGCTGACTCCCCTCCTCTATCCCTCCCTCGCTCTGCACCGACACGCCACCGTGCGCAGCCAGTATAGGACGCTAAGGTTTGGATGCAAATTATACAATTGGCAGCTTTCATATCTGGAATATCTATCTTTTTCTCACACATGCAAGTGGCGGCAATGCTTTAAAGATTTCCATCACAGTTTCCTGCACTTGCCTGGAATGTTACAGTATGCGTTTGTATTTGCATTAATCTGATTTGATTTGCCAGCACATGCCGTTATATCATTGGGTGATGCTTTAGCTACCACACACAATGCAAGAAAAGCAATAGAACCACACTGGAGTGCAATTCTGCATCACTGCAGCAAAATGGCAGGTTTAAGTACCAGAGGTTTTCTGCTGCTGCAGTCATCAATTCTAAACATACTCATGATTGCTCCAAACGGCCACAGTCAAAGGTTAGAGATGATGATTTTACCTTGAAACTTCAAAATTCACTGACTTGGAAAAGGGAGAATGCTGCTTGTTTCATTCTGACTCCTCACCCTGAAGGGTTTTGCTCTATCTCACTCTGGTGAGCTGATATGATCTCCTGTGAGAAGTGCATAACTGACCGATGATCGCATCCTAAATATTTATCGCTCTAACACAGAGCTTAACAGAATCAATCATCACATGTGTGGTTGCTTTCAGTTCCAGAATTCGTTGTGCAGGGGGAATGGGTGTCCTAAACATTCCTGCTGTTTTGTATTCCGAGCATTCTTGCTTACTTTGAACACTCACTTAACCTTACAGCAGCAGAGGTATTCACATTTCTCAGTGAGATATTGCTATATTTTAAACCCTCTAGCTATCTGTCAGCAGCAAAACATAGGAGCCTTAGTGTTCTGAAAAACAAATGGGATTGTGTGCAGCTTCTCAATGCAGCTGTCCAGACTTCAGTGTATGCGTATGCTAGTTATCTGCCTGCTTTTTTTTAAATAAATGTGTCATCATTTAAAGCCGGGGCCTTGTTTTTGACAGTGCACTTCATTGATATTTGACAGAGAAGCTTCTCAAAACTGCAGCACACTGTAGTTAAAACCCTTTTCTGCCACTCTTGCATTAGTCTGCACTTGTATTATGTGGAACTAGGATCTTACTCAAGTTCATAGTGGCACTGCTTTGCATTAATTGATTGGTGATTGATTATTTAGACGTGTGGAGCCTGTTTTGAAAAGAGCGAGAGTGCTCCTTAATAAACGGTGATTTGCGTTCCCCTTAATCCAAACCATGTATGTGGAGCAGCTCACAGCGTGTGTTCACGAATAAAACATGACACATAATGTGACGCTAAGCATCATATCTGCGTTCTGCTCCTTGTGATTAACTATGATGACCACTCTCATTATTTTTGCAGAACTCAGAGAACATATGACTCCAGATGCATGGCTGCATGGAAAGGATAAGTGGTAGGCAGCGGTATTGAATATGACGCTTTCCTCACGGATCATTCGTTGAGAGTTTACTGTAAGAGAAAGCAATTCTTTTCACATCGTAAGTCACTGCAGATACTGCCGTCCTTGACCTTTGCCTCTGTGAGAGCAGGGATGCACGCTGGTTTCCACACATGAAGGCGAACTCAAGGCACGATAATGATCTCAGCTGAAACTACCGCAGTTCACAGGACTGCAGATAAACTCTTGTTTCCTGAAACCTTATATTGAATTTTATTTTATTGTAGCCTTGTGTTCTTCTTCTCACACAGACAGCT
This sequence comes from Paralichthys olivaceus, assembly GCF_024713975.1. NCBI lineage: Eukaryota > Metazoa > Chordata > Actinopteri > Pleuronectiformes > Paralichthyidae > Paralichthys > Paralichthys olivaceus. Next base: position 9,311,859 of record NC_091116.1, read on the forward strand.
ACGCAACTAAATGTTTGATTTTACACTCTGGACTTCTACCAGAATCAATTGCGATTGTGTTTTTGTCCACATTTTAGCTGTAATGAATCTCTGCTTTTCAGTCCCTGATGGAAAAAGAAAAGCGTACAATTAAAATTGGGGGGGAAGTGTTACCGGTATGAAAGATGCAAGAGTTGTACCACTGTGTCTTTATGTATTTGGTCCACGTCATGTTATATAATGACATTAAAGTCTTCCCAGTAAGTTTTCCACTATATTCAACTCGTCTTTTTAGCTCTCCAGTCTTCTCCTCCTGCCCATCCTACTGGAACTAATAAGGACCAACGAGGACTCGCTTCACAATGGTCTGTACACTTCAGGGCCGGATTAGGTCAATTCTGTTTGGTGTATCACTGGATTTTCTTAAACCTCGCTCTTCACATTGGCAGCTCTCTCCTACCAGCTAGTTAATTGCAGTTAACATTCACCTCGCGTCTCATATGTGCCTCGTTAGACGACCAAAAAGTCACTGGTCATAGGCATAATGAAGATTCTGGCAGCCACAGTGGAGGTCTTTGTGTTTTAGGGATAAAGAACAGCCGTAGATATACTAATATGTCCGTATTTATTTCTGCACAGTTTCTAAAAGCTTACAGATATGGACAAAAAGAAGCATTACCATCATGAACCATGAAGGGGAAGTATATATATATATATCATTCACCACACTGGCACTAGATGTGTTTCCCTGCAGATTTTCTGTCATAACAGCACAGCTTGCGTCAGTTCTTCTCACTCCACCTGATTTTTGATGCTTTTTTATTACATCCCTTTCTGTGTTTTTCTAATCTGCTCTCCTCTCTGATACTGCACGCTCTTGTTTGCATTAAGCCGCTCTGCTCCGATCTTCATTTCATTCGTCGCTCTGCATTACAAATGAGTATTGTTTTCTCCCAGCTTCACCTGGTTTCTGAGGAGGAAAAACGTCGCGCCAAGTAACCTTCAAAATCACTGGTAACAATGTGGCTGCGGGAGTCTTGGTTAATAAAAGCGGTGCAGACCAAATGCATTAGTGGAAGTCGGGATACATAATCTAAAGCTGAGGAGTGTTTTTTTTTTTTCTTTTCTACCAGCGCTGCACCCAGAACAACCCCTTTTAAGAACGCACTCGAAGCCATATTCAACTTCGGTAAAAAGCTTTTGTAGTTTGTTGGAGAATAGATTTAAGTGGCTTCTTAGTCAGAGTCTGCAGAGCCTTGGTGACACAAAGCAGATAACAGCACCACACTGGGACATCTGGAAAGTTTTCCCTCAAATGTTACAATATGAATCATCCACTTTTATTTCCCTTTAATCTATAGACTGTCCAAGGAGACTCTCTCCCCCCATTCTCTGTCCACTTCTCTTAAGAGTGTGTTCAGGCACCTGGCTGGTTTATCTCGGACGCTGCTGAATCTTATGCATTGCATTGAAGCTGCCAAACTACAGGACGCCCTTCACTCACTTATAGAAATGAGTGGTTAAAGCAGACGGAGTGCTTTTTTCTTTCCCCCACCGCCCCTCTGTGGGCGAGGTAAGAAGCGCTGAATAATGGCCGCCGTCACTCTGTAATGTTTGTTTATGGTTCTCCCACATTCGAGTGCTTTCTCCTAAGATGGCAGCGCTGTCAACTGAGGGGCGTGTCTGGTCATTCACTGGTTTGACGAACATGAAAACAATTCCAAACAAATGTCCAAACTGCCACAGCCACATCTTTTTGAACAAAACACGGGGAAGGAAGGGATCTGCCTGTTTTCAACCCTGCCTGTTTTTAGTAGGATCGCTCGCACCCTCACATGGACGCTCATTATAACCAGACCCTCATGCCACGACACCAACTAGGGACCAAGTGCCTTGCTTAATGGCACAAGTGGCAGAAAAAGACACTCACTATTCATCCAAGCAACTACAATACTACTACACTTACCATGATGCAACATATCAACTGCACATCAGGATATTCTTGTTCCACTTTCACACTCGAAGTCAGATGCTGCATCATGCACAGTTTATCAAACGTCTGCAGCTCCCTTTAAAAAAATACTTTACTCTTTACTTTACTTATTTTTTTGCAGAGATCACAATGCCCAATATCTGTTTTTTTGGGGGAGGGGGGCTTCGGAGGCAGAATTGTTACCTGAGACTACAGTTGCTGTTTAGCCCAGGCTACAGTTACTGGGTGAGAAACCACAGCGCTACCCACGCCAGAACTACTAAAAGACCCTAAAAGTCCTGAACAATGTGAAATCTCGATCAATTAAGAAAAGAGTTTGATAGGTGAGAACAGTGACTTTGCCCTTTTCTCAGGCAGACAATGTAGATTAAAGGTAGGGTGAGGTGAGCTGTGGATTTGTTACTGCACCAGGGGACACTTAATCATAGCACTGATAATGGGAACCTCATTTAGTGGCCCAAGGCAATTTCTGGGCTCCATTGCCTTAGAACAATATACGTGAGCGAGGAGCCCCCTTTGAAGGTGACATTTGGAGAAAAAAAGGTTGCGACAATGCCACCGCAGACGTTGATGAATTATTTTTCATCAGCACGAAGCACGCTCTGCACCTGTGCGTGGGTCTAATGAAAGAGGAGAGGGCAGCGTTTGTTAGCCAAACCCCGTGCACGCAGTCCGTGCGTCATGCGTTCAAGCAAGCCAGTGTGTTTTCCAGTAACCGTGCCACTCCAGGGATTCTGTGTTCGTCTTTCCCTACAAATGAGGAGATGTTATTGAGTCAGCATGGGCAACAAAGGCAAAACATGAAATATGAGAGGAGAGAATCAACAACAAAGAAGATCATCTTTAATCATACGATTCTTTTATTTAAAGAAAAATCCAATTATCCACACATCTGAGTTTAAAATGAAGGGAGAACTCTTCCTAATGCTTTGCTCTAATACAGCACTGCAGTAGGGATGTGTCAGAACATGTATCATGCATTGTAATGTTGCTCTCACTACAAAAACAGCTGATTAAGTTCTGAAATGTAAGAGAAAGCCAACAAGGCAATCACAGTCTCTTGAAAGCTGTCAGTGCTGAAGGCAGCTTCCCATCAATGGAGCCCCTGCTGCGTTCTCTGCTGCAGGCATTTATTTTCTCACAGCACGTTCCCTTTTTTTTATTTCACTCAGTCCCTCTTGAAAATGAATGTTTGTGTGTCTGCACAGTTGCCTCACTAACACATTAACTGACAAGCTGGCAGCATTAAAGGGGGGAAAAAAACATTTGATTGTGCGCTGGAGGGACAGCGCTGAGTGCATCTGAAAGTGCTGACGCTCAACTCGCACACCGTAAAGGTGCTACAGGACAAGAGTCGAGGGATGAAGGGGGCTGGTGTGATCGCTGCCTCAGGGTAGGGGCCGCCCCGGCGAGGCTCTCGTGCAAAGTTGCCCCATAAGGTGCATTTACCCTGGCCATCTGCTGCATGAATGCTGAGTGTGGAAGACTTGTATCAGAGAATACACAGCGACAATGTTTTGATTTTTACTTTCATTCTATATTTATCGCAGCTAACTTGTTTACTTAAAAGCTGCATCAACTGTTTGTTTGTCCATTAGAGGGCAGTTTTTTGATACAAGGGGAAGAAACAATAGATATAACTCCCATTTGATTAGACGTCAATCATAGTACAAATACCATTCTGGATATAAACTGGAAATTGGAAGAATATATTAGAGCCAACATGTTTGCATGCATTGTCTTATTTACATTGTGACCGGAGATGTAGCAACATAAGCATTAGTGCAAAGTCCAAAATCCATCCAGATTGATCCTAGCAAACGTGAAGTTTATCTGTCTGCAGACGTAGAATTGGTGCTGATCAGGTAATTAGCAATTTGAACACATTTAAAGATGCTGCCACTCCACACGAGTGCAAGGAACTGCAGAAAAATATTGATTAGAGCTTTAATTACTCAGTCAATTCTTACCGCCTAATTATCCCACTTCAATTTAACAGCTCTAGGCAACCACAGCATTTATATGCATTTCTTCCTTTGTATATCCATGTAATGTTATCATATTTGACATTTCTGACAAGGTACTCTGTCTCATCACAAATGCCACTGAAATATCATGGATTCATGAATCCATATGTGAAAAATTGCAGATGCTTCCCTTCTGATTGTTTCCTGCATATAATGAAAGTAGGTAGGGAAAAAAAAAAATCTCTGGAAAGCCTTTAAGCTGCATATCCAATGCAATGGCCAAATTAGTCTTCTAGTCCCCTAGCAACTGAGAGCTGCAGGAGGCAGTTGTGTGTAGATGCTGCGAAGCAAAGTTCACATCACTTTCTGGGATGCTGATTCTCTTTTGTCCAGTCTCCTTACAAGTCCTATACATAACATCTTCACCGGATCTTTCTTTAAAATATGCATAGGCCGGGTGCTTAAAACAACCAAGAGGTTATTAAATATGGATAATGGCCCCCGTTGTTCCGTCCAGTGTCTCCCAAACAGTTGGTGAAAGGAAGAGCAGGGAGGATTGGGTGACAGCTTGGGAATTGAACTTTTAAGAGTGGGACTGCATGTTGTTGTTTTTTATCTCAAACTGTGTGAGCACGTCAGTGAAAGCATTAAAATAGCTGTTAGAAAACAAATATGTCAACATATATACATGAGAGCAAAGAAAACAAATGAGGGCTCAGTCACAGAGCGGCCACTAAGTTTTTTAAGCATCTGTCATTTACAGTGCAAGCCTTTGAGTGAGACCATGCATTATTAAATGAAAATTAACATAATATTCTTGTGAGAGATTCTGGTTGGACCCATATCTTATGTTGGTAAATGTTGCCAAACTAAGTCACATGCTGCTTTGAGACTGAGACTTCGCTCTGGACATTCTCTTGAAATCCTCCAAAGGGGCTGAGCATGACAAGGCAAATGTCTGAGTCAGTTACTCTGAACATCGTCTGGAGATTTTCCTGCCAGCCCCCTGGTGAAAAATCCAGAGTGAGGCGGGATGGACATGATGGATGCAAAACTGAAAAATAAACCTTTTAAGACTTATAGATATCTCAGAGCCATACTCGTAAAAGACGCTACAAAGATGTCAATGTGGATAGACGACGAGATTCGGGAGTTTTATTCATGACATTTTCCTGTTGTTGTGAACCATCGGACCCACCAGAGAACGTACGTATCCAATAAACCAATTTCTCTGTCATTTTTTCAGAGTTTGTGGGACTGTACTTGACTGTGTGCTGATTTTTCAATGGGTTTGGGTTCAAAACAGGAAGTTCATCTCGCTATGGGACATTTTTTGTAGTTTCTTGCTCGTGGCCTCTTTCCATTAATGATGCATCTGACTCTAGAGAACCATAGAGGGAAAATTGATATACAATTAAAATGTCATTAACATCCCTTTTGTCTGTGGCTGCTGTTCTGCAACATGCTCTTTGCACTTGGTTGTCGGTTAAACAATGCTGCAACTTGTAATCTCGTAATTATTGAAAACTAACGAAGATGGAACGTTTTTTCTCCAGCGTGAGACTTGAGTAAGAAATGTAGTCTCTCGTTCCAGCTCATTAAAGTATATTACCACAATGTACTATTTAAGGACCAGATCCACAGTTTGAGAAACCTTACCCCCAGAGGAAATCCTCCTTCTGAGAGTGGGGAGCCAGCCTCGTTCTTCACTGTCACACCGCTCGGTGCTGACTGTGATAAAACCCTGTGTGAGCCTGCTGGTGTGTGTAGGGGAAAAAGGTGGGGGATGGTTGCCGTACAGTTTCCGTACTGTATATGCGGCGGGAGGAGGGGAGTGATGGAAGAGATGGGCATGAGAGAACAGGAGGGAAGAAAGATGGCAAGCGCGACCTGCTGCGAAGGAGGGTTTACCCCCGGAAAGTCCCGTATTTATACACACCCCTCCTCCGCATCACTGAAGAACACTTAGCAACAGCTTGAACTCCGAGTCATGTTTATATGAACTCCTGTAAAACGGTGCCAGAGAAGGCCTGTACTTGGTCATGTTCGCGTCCCCCCTCGCCGTCAGACGACTGGTGGGCCTTAAACGGCTGAATGCTTTATGCACTCTACCTTGGATTAGGAGAGCGGTAGTATTAACACAGAGCTATAAGAGGCACAGATGGAGAGTGGGGGAGACAGAGAAGGAAAAATAAGATAATTCTGCCCGCCTTCTGTGTCGGCTTTTTGATGTTTGTCAGTAAACAGTAGCATCAAACATGATTTTCCTTTAAAAATAAATACAGCGCAGAGGCAGGATCGCCTCATTGTCACACTCAGATGTTCGTCTTGGAGTAAGCGATCTAATAAGCTATTATCCAACACTTCTCGTGCTATAAATAGCCTTTGCTTGTCATGTCCAGGATTTGATGCTAAACCCCTTGAGATCAGGCTGTGACGGCTGACAAAGAATCTGAATAAAGCTCAGAGAGGCGTTTTCAATAATACCCCTTTAAACAGCAGTTTCCTATTTGAGGATTTTCTTTTTCTCTTCATTTATTTGTCTTCTTCCGCAGTTGACAAGCTGCGACGTTCGTCGCATTGTGTCGTGTCACTCAGAAGTGCGCAGCGGGGATAATCAAGTGAGCATGAAGGGGAGCGTTTCTTTTATATATATTTCTTTTTTTTTCAACCGGCGCTTCACTGTTTCCTTTTACCCTGTGGGGCGTTTCTGGACGGCATGCATGCTGCGGGGATGTGGTGCGATTTTAAACACTCCTTTAGACGCACAAGCTGCAAATATGAACACTAAGACACACGCACTCCTCCCCTGTTGTCAAACTCCTGTGGTTTTGATACACAAGTGCCCAGTGGGAATCTGGGTAATGAGTAGGTGACGTGTATTAAAGTGCACGGTAGCATCCTGCTCATCTTCTCGTGTCTTTCAGGTGGCGCCGCTCATCATGCATAAATATCATTTACAGACGCTAAACAGCCTCAAGGGTCAGTCGTGGCATTGCAGAAATTCCCAGTTTAGCTGATGTGAGAGCAAACAGGGGCAATGAGCTAAGTGCAGTGGGGCCTCCTGGGAGTTCACTCCAGTAGTGGGCTTTTTAATTATACCTGAAGTCAGAGCAAAATTCACAGTGAGGATTTTATTACCATGACCCGTGTTTCTGGAAAAGCAGGGCGGCTCAGAAAGCTGAGGTTGGACATTTTCCTGAAATTTTCTGGCGGGGGCCGAATGTAAGAATGCAAACGTCTGAGTCAGTTGCGCCGGCTCACTCATACTTTTTTCCAGAGGTCCAGGGGCGAAAATGTCAGTGGACGAGTCGAAGACGTTTCTAAGACGCCACAGACGACAGTGATCTTCCAATACCCTGCAGCTTAAATCTTATTAGCTCTTTTTGCCCATTTGTGTTTTTTACTCCTGCACACATGATCTCGATATGTGTCATCAATTGGACCTTGTGTGAAAGAGCGAAGCTGTAACACGTTCGATCTTGCAGGACAGGGGGAACTTTGGCGAGCGAGCGGTGGTTCCGTGGTTCCGTGGAGCGGAGGAGGAGGATTTATGAGAGCGTTAAAAGTTTCTCAACTCACAGACAAGCATGAAATGTCCCAACTTGGGAGACTGATTTAAACACTTGAAAATACAATATTTTATCAAGAATGAAAAAAGGCTGCAAAAATAAATCCAGTTTCATTATCTTGAATAATTACGCAGTACTGGGGAATATTTCTGTAAAAGCACAGTGTTTCTGAAGGGAAATATCACCATGAGAAAGCAATCACACAACCCTGTGAATGTTGAGACTTTGAAGAGCTTCAGACGCTATTAGGAGTTTGGGACACGAAGACAGTGCGACCGAGCAGAACGGCCCTCCCTGTCAAAAACAAATGTGCTGATAAGTTGCGAGGACTCTAACCTAACCTAAACCTTTCTTTCTATACCCAGACACCACCGCAGTACCTCCCTCCCCACCCCAGTTTCTTCATTTCACGCAAGACTATCCAAGGTGTTGGTGGAGATTGTCGGACATCCATGCTTAGAGGTCCCATTCCAATTTATCGCTGTCCGGACTTTAATCGTGTGATTATCGAGGGGTTTTTTTCAGGAAACTACAGGAAATAGATGAGAAAATGTGAAATCTGACCTGAAACCCACACACCCACGTAAATGTATGTTATCGCAGACAATAGAGCACAAGCTGACGCACAGGTGGCTAATGCTTCAGGGCTCCTTCTTTCAGCCGTATTCTCAGTGGCAGACATCAGAGTTTATGAACGCTCTCTCTCGGGGTGATCAAGCGGCACATCAGTGAAAAGTGCTTTCTTGCTTTCTCTCACCTTCTATTCAGCCTCAGTCAGAACTAAAAATGTTTAAGTGCTTAATCCCAATTAATCTAGGGTCTACAGAAATCCTTTTATTAGTCTACTGAATTATCTTAGTGGTCTTAATCCCCCCTGACAATGAGTGCAAGCGTCAGCATGCAGCCCAAAAACGACATGCACTGGTTTCTGCTTGCACACTCAGGGACTAAACATACACAGTTTATTTAGCTTACAAGAATCCAATACGCAGTAATAATGAAAATAGTTACGATCATGTAACCTTTCAACTATACGATCATTAACATGAACTTGCAGATATTTTTAGAAATCATTATTATTATTTATATTAGTTTACAGAGCTCCTGCAAAGCCACAGGAAATAAAACACAACTATTTTCACAGGCTCAGCCCCCGACGAGTGGGCTGATCTTTAAATCCTGTTGTAAAAATAAACAATTACACAATTTTATTTAGGTAATAAGCAGCGTGTCATAGATTACAGCAGTTAGCCGCCCTGGAGGATACACACACACACACACACACACACACACAAAATCACAACCTCCTAATTTTCATCTTGCAAAACGATAATGAACAATTTCACGTCACAGCATATAATTGCAGATGAGGGGAATCAATCACATTAGCTCATTTCATAGTGAATCAAAAAGTGTCCAAACAGAGAAGACACCAAACAGTATCCAGTGGAATCCATGTGGGTTTCAAACGAGCGCTCGTTTATCCAACCTCATCCATTTGTTTACTGTAAAGCCCCATTTGAATAATTGGAACTTTATGTGTCTCATGCTGTGGACAGTTTTGACATTAAGGATGAATCGATGCTGCAGAGGTTAGCATTAATCTCCACCCACCTGCCTGCCCCACCCAACCGACCTGTCTGGGTGTTGAAAGCGGTGATCGCTCGTAGATTTGATTGAGCGTAGCCAAAGAGCAGAGCGAAGGTGGAATAAACGCGGATTAATTAACGTATTTACTTTGTCAATAAAGCAATAAAGGACATATTTTTAATGGGTTTTAAGCAGTGGAGGTCATCATTATATATTTAGTTTCTCATACTGTCCTGAAGCAAATGAAAGTTTGCAAGTTTGTATATTTTCACTATCAAAAGACAGACTTTCTTCTCATGGGCGCTTGACTTCTCAGTGACCTTTAGGAGAAGGAAAACAAACCTCACATAATGAATGACTCATCCACTATCCGACTTCAAAGGGAGACAAAAACGCTCCTCCACACGCATCGTCTGCATGTGCTCACATGTCCGAAGCGACATGCAGTGGAACCAGACTGCACGGCTACGCCAAGACATGTCATATTGTTCACATTTTAAATGTAAAGCTTCTCCAGTGCAGCACATTTGGGAGATGATGGCGTGTGGAGAACACTGTGTGTGTTGTCTACAGTGAACACACATGGATCCTTAGACAAAATATAAAAAATGCCAAGGTTGCAGTGCTAATGTACAATGTTCAGAAATCCAAGGCTGCGTAACCACTCACTTTGTTGTGATTTGTTCAGTAAGAAAAAGAAAATGTAGCCAGAGGAATTTACTGTTTTCCATTTTGGTGGTCAAATGTCAAAGTGACCTCACAAACTCTTCAAATTTGGTACAAACATTGACTTTTTGATAAAATGATTTAATTCTGGAGGTCAATCTCAAACGTCATGGTCATGGTGACCTCAATTTCTTGTTTTATATCCGAAACGCCAATCTGGACTTTCATAGCATCTGGCACTTTGACTTCACAAACCCTTGTTCTGCCTTGTAAATGCTTTATACTAATTACACCTTCAGAGAATCCTTTCAAAAATGGTGCTCATGTTCACTTAAGCAGCTTTCAGACCTGCACTGGACTCCTACGTCTTTTCTCTGGAGAAGGTTTGGTGTGACTTTTTCCCTGCCTGACCTCCTCGCTTAAAGTCCGAAGAAATCCAGGAGAAGTCAATGTTTGAACCCGAGCGAGTGTCGGTCACGCTTCTAACGTACGACAGAGACAAAAATGAACAAACAAAAAGAAATCAAATTCCTCCCGTTGAAAAAAGCTTCATACACGAAGAAGACGCTGATCACTTCCTGCCTCTGCCTGCTGCATCTCTCGCCTGAACAATGCGGAGAATTTGATGCTGTAACAAACGCATCTCCGAGAGAACCTCCTGCTGTGTGTAAGGCAAACTACGGGTAAACTCCACAGCCAATTCTCTGGATTTTCCCCGGAGATCAGGTCTGAAAACAGTTTTACAATCACAGATTTACTGATTAGATTCGGGTGGTCAAAAGTCAAAGGTCACAGTGACCTCACAAACATGATATCTAAAGTCTATAAAATTCAGATTCGATTTCAGCAGTCGAATGTCATGTGATCTCATACGTAAAAGAAAATGTGTGTTTGCAGAGACACACAGTTTTTTAAATTACAAATACAACATGGTTTCTACACACACCTCACTTATACAGAGCCACAAACAAAGCAAAGTTTCATCTCAAACGTTTGGACATCCTGCTCATTTTCATCGTCCAGAAGGAGTCTGACATCCTACAGTGGTAGGATGTCAGACCCCCCCACTCTTTGTGTTTTCAATGAATAAATGAAATGAACCAAATCACATCTGAGTGGTAAAACAAAGGCCTGTAGGCTTCCTGGTGGCTCAGCTGGCAGCAGTACGTGACGTTTTGGGTTTTAAATCTGGCCAGCAACTACAACATTCACATAAGCCTTCAGCCTGTGGTCGGCGTGAACGGGAAAGTAGGACAAACTATTGCGGCCCTGAGAGCAGAACTTTGTTGCACAACATAGAAAAAGGCTGTGTTTACTTGTTTTCTCCCACAAAACACAACTAACAAGCTACTGCAATCTCAAAATGGCTGTACCTCTCACATAGGTCTCACATAGATAATGACTTGATAATCACGGTTTGGATGACAACAACACAAATGTCCATCATTCTTGCAAGAACGGAGGATTTCTCTGTTTTTTTCCCACTTATCTTGTTTTTACTAAAAGTCAGTCTTCTTTCACCAAGCTTTTAGTAGATTTAACACAGACATACTTTTCTTCGAGAGTTGAGGGAAAAAACTGCAGCCCAATTAAAAAACAACCAACAAATCAGCAGTGGGGAAACAGTAAAGAATACATTTTAATTTGTGCTACTTTGTATCATGGTTTGAAAATAAAGATGGATGCCATGTCTCCTTTCATCCTGTTCATGTTGCAGTGCAGTGTCTTTTCACACTGTGGTACTGATACTTTTCTTAGTGTTGCATTTCTATAAAGCTCGGACCAAAAGTGGCTCTCACAATTCCCATGATGCATCTATAACATCCATTATTACATCTCCCTTCCCCCCTTTGTCCACTTGTTTCACAACCCCTCTCCAGGTCCGGCTTGCTATTATGTTATCAGCCTTAATATTTCAGCTTTTTAAAAAAAGTATCTTGAAAAAATGAAATAATGTTCAAATAATCTATGGAGTGTTAAGAAACATATCATAGTTTATGTAATATTTCATAATATTGTAATATTTGTATTCTCTGTATGTATGTGTATATGTATATGTCCTTTTTTTCCACTTTTCACAATCAAGGCTTTGTCTCTGCTAAATAAACAATTAAATGAAAACTGCATAAAAACATCTGGCATCTTCGCAGACTTTGGTGTGCACGATTAATAATAAAAAGAAAAGCGCTGTTAGTGCAGCGATTACGATACCATTTGGAGCAATTACAATATTGTTTATAGCTCTTACCACAGGTATTGGAAGTGGACTGCATGCGTGCACTTGGGCTCAGGCCCAGAGATATACTGCAGTGTGGTAAATGAACTGAACCTGCCACGGCTGCACAGTGCAGGTGAGGAGGCAGAGGTTCAGCTTTATTGAGCGTCCTGGAGCTGCCGTGGCCCTAATTCAACGTGATGTGTGTTCGCTGTGACCATCTGTGACGGGTAGGTGCACCTCAGGAACTTCAAAGTCAGCGGAAAGAGGGCGCAGGTACCTCAAACGTTCCCCTGGCCCTGTGGGTCAAATTGGAGTTTCAGGCTTTTCTGAAGGCTTTATTCCATTTCATCGTTATTTAAATGAGGAGAATAAGATGTCGGGCCGAGATCCAGTAAGACGTTGAAGGGATTGACATGATTAACAGGCAGGGGGTGGAGGCGGGGGGGGGACCTGCATGGCGCCCTTTTTTGTGTTTAGGTAAAGCCATAACAGAGACCGGGGATTAAACCCAGTTTACTGCTTTAGTGACTGTCATGTTGTTTACAGGCGAGGCTCTCACTGCACTCCTCCTTTAATCCTTTCTCCTCCTCGCCACTCTCGAAAAAACTCAGCATTATCAGCCGCTCACAATAAAAGTGGCCCCCACTTTCACTTTGATGTATAAAAGTCAGGATTCACCACACACACACACACACACACACACACACACACTCCCATACTTCTGTGTCTTGTAACCCAGTGGATTGCGCTGCACTCCAGTCGTACATCTGTGCTGTAATAAGTCACCAATGATGTTTATAGCTTGTAAAAACTTGTCTCTGGGCTGAAAAACACTCAGCGTCTGTGTATAACCCTTATTATGGAGCCATTTGCTGGGAAATTTAGAAGGTGCTTCTGGATATGAGTTCATTTACAGTTTGACAGAGATGTTACCCAGAATCCTTCAGGGGGAGGGAAAAAGTCCATTTATGTTGCATGCATGCGTTTTATTCATCAGCATCTTCCACATTCTCACTTTAAGGCCAAACACAGCTACACAGGCTCCCCTGCAACACTCTGTCAAGATTCAGCAATGTACTGCTGCAGGAGCCGCTGGGACATTTTTTTGGGAGTGTGAGCGGGATGACAATGTGTGCGTTACCCCGCTTCCCCTCCATACATGCACAGATAACACTGAAACACCACAGGGATGAGTTTGTGCAGAGATAATGCAACAAAAGGAATTGCTTGCACAGGCATTTGTATTGATTTTAATTGCCTTTGAGTGTTTTACACAAATTTAGAATCAACTCCCTTGTGATTTTTCTTTATTTTTCTTTACAGCAATCTCCTGGAGAAAGTTTCTCAAATTGACTTTAACAGGAGCTCCTTTCTTTGCTTTAGTTACATCCCACATCCAGGCTATCTCCTATCCTCTCCCTCTATCTTGTGGCCGCTTTGCGTCATTGCGCCCTGAAACACATTGCAGCTGCACCCTTAAAAAAAGTTGGACTATTTCATGCATCATTAACATACATCAACTGCTGACAATAATGAGGATAATTGGATTTTAAATGAACACAGCTCATAATTTGTTCCGCAGACTGATGAGGATTATTGATGTGCACGTCCTCCCACCAGCTTTGATTTACTCCGGTGTCTCGTCACTTCTTCTGTCGTCTCTGACCCCAAAGCAACTCACGCCTTGGTTTGGCATCTTTCTATGTGGAGGTGCCGGTGCAAACAGAACAGCTGTTTTGTGTAAGCAGATGTGCATCATTAGGTCCTTGATGGCTGGCACTGTGGCCTCGCAGCAAAATGGTTCCACGTTTGAATCCCAATTCGGCCTAGGGGTCTTTCTTCCTCCCACAGTCCAGACACCTGCAGATGGGGGTCTTTCTCCTTCTTGTGTCACCACACCCTGACACCTGACTCCATGTCCAGGATGCACCCCACCTCTCGACCAATGGCAACAGGTTTGAAGGAAGATGGAGGACGGATGGATCGTGTTTTCCTTCACTTCCTGTTCACTTCCAATGTGCGAGACTGCAAATATAACATTTGCTTCCTGTGACCTGAATAATTAAGTTCTTTTACTTAGTTTCCTGTCTCATCAAATCCTGTCTTATTTTAAACAAAATGCAGAAACAAAGGATGATTACATTCGGTTGTCCATGTCGTTATTTTTTTTATTTAACATCACTAATGCAGGAAAGTTCTGGATACAACGATAAATGAACTGTTCTCTTGGGAACCATATTTCCAAATAACACGATAACATGTTTCCAGATCAAAATCAAACTCACCAACTTTAAAAAACAGCCCAGTATTAAAAAGCAAAATATGAACTCTTCCAAATCAATTTAAATCTTTACAGAAAAAAAATAGAATCTGATGTATTGGCCATTATTCAGTTACAAGAAATCATCAATCAATAAACTGCAGACTAGCTGTGAGGAAAGGATGCTTGAGTGTTCAAGTCAGCTGCAGAGGAATTCAATTAAAAGAGTATTACAGCAACTAAACAAAAGATTTAGTCAAGAATATGCGACAGTGTAGTTGCATTTTAAACCCAGTAGATGGAAGCAAACACCAAGATTGACCATAATTACAGTGGGAAACAATTAAACTGCCCCTTGCACTGTGCACTGAGCCGAGCAGGAGCATCAGCAGGGATTCTACTGTACAATCATTTCACGTCGTCACATAAAACGTTCGAATTGTGAGCTGCTGGAGAGATAATTTAAAAAGCAAACTGTGGAAAGTGGAATTTGTTGCACACAACATGCATCTTTTTTGCTTTTGTGCAGCAAACTGAATCACAAGTCATGTCAACAAATGCTGCTTCTGAATTTTGACATTGCCACGATCTCTGTATTTTACAGAAATTCACAATGGCTACATAACAGAACAGCGGCTATTCAAATGCATGGCGCACTTTCCTCCGAAGCATAAACACATGTCCTTGAGGAGATGGCACAAGCTTCTTTAGTCTTCTCCTGCATGTTACACCCGCACAACACCAACACAGTCATTTCATAACTGAAGAAGAATGATAGTCGACCGTTTCCTTTGCAATCTTTGAATGTGTGTTTTCATGAAAGGGAGACATCTCTGTGATGTTTGATACTGTTGTGCAGCCTCTGCAGTGGAGTGATGGAGGTCAGAGTTAAGTAAAGCACAGTAGATACGATTCAAAGCCTTTTCCAAAACCTGATATTACATTTTTATACTTTGACTGCTTCCCAAGAGTGAAGACAAAGCCTCTTCATCATCACCTGGTTCCCAGCTATAAACCCTGTCTCCTCCATGTTAGTGGATGGGACGTGATCCAAACTAAAAAGTCAAAGTGCGCGTATAATAAATTGGTTTCTGATTTTTTTGATTGTCCTTATTTGACTGATGTTTGTTCAAGTGCCCTGTTTTTTTGAGTACGTTTTTTTTTGTTATATAATGCTGCAAAACGAGGTGAAACATCATGATTGACAGCTGAGACAGTCTCACGAATGGACAAGAGGGTATAGCGGCAGCACCACCCCCAGCCACAACAGCGTTCCTGTTTCACCTGGGATATTTTAGTTTCATGTCCGGATAGACAGTGGAAGTGGAGATAGACAACATACTATATTTACTTGGTTACATATCAGTAACTCGTAACTCTATCTTTCATGAAAACATAAATGTTGGTAGACATGCAAAAGAAAAATCATGTGGCCAGAACCAAATATACAAAAACCTGCTTCATCGATATTAGTTATTGGAACATATAGAGCATCTGGTGATCGATGAGGTGCAGGAGGTTCATAATTAAGGATAATAAAGCAGATCAGACATGAAAAGCGAGGCCATGAAGGACTTTATAGTCAAGTGTATTTTTGTGATTAATTCTGAGTCTAACCAGAAGCCAATGAAGCTGTCGAAGAACAGATGCGCTGTGACAAAATTAGCTCTTTCTTGGTAGGGATTTGGCAGCAGCATTTCAAGCCACAGTTTATTTTATTATTCTGTTTTTTTTTTGGTAGACCGCTTAAAAAAAAAGGCATTTTGAGAGTGACAGGTAAGATGAGGCTTTTCTGCATCTATCGGTGACAAAAAGCTTCTTAGGCTCTCTTTATAGGAATAACTTAAATGATAAAGAGGCAGCTGCTAAACACTGGCATGTAAACTGCACAAGGTTCCCAAGAGATGGAGGGAAAATGTTATTGTCTTTAGATAAGATGGAAAGCAGGCCTGCGCCGAGCTCCAGAGCCCAGTACACTTCTCGAACCTTTTGAACAGGATGCTATCCTGTTTTGTATTGAAAAAATATATATTTACAAGAAGTAGTTGTATATATACTGTATATATACAAAGAATGGACAAGATGTTATTGTTTATGGGCTGATTTATACATGATTTCCCTCTAAGACACATATTATTTGATGGTGAAAAATATTTTACCCCAGTTACTTTTTAGCTTGGAGGTCCCTGACAGTATATCCGCTATACAATGTGCCCCCTCCAGCAACCAGTTAGAAATTAAGGAAGTTTTACTGTTTTGCACATTTTATACACATGGGATGATTCAAGGTGCTGTACAGTCAGATCAATTCATAAAAAATACGGCCATAGAGTAAAATAATATAAATAAAATAATGGTATGACCTTAGATGTTCAGTAAAAGGCAGTTGAGGTTTTCAGTCTGGATTTAAAAGCAGCAGAGGATTGGACATTTCAGAGTTTTTCTTGTTGCTGATACAGTATCATGATAGGAATAAGTTTCCTCAAACGGGGGAAACAGCGCCCCCCAATTTATCATACACAAGCCGTGGTGGCCAGACGCGGAACTACACCTCGAGCGACGCTTTTTACCGGGGACAACATGTTTTCCACCTGTGGATCAAAATAGACATTAAAACCCAACAGGAGCTCGTGTGTGGATGCTCGTGAAGACGTTTGTGGAGTAAAACTTCATGTGGAGAAGAAACCGTGTAGTTGGAAGTTTGTTCGGAGGAAGAAGAGCAGGAGAATCCTTAATTGGAAGAAAGAGGTGATTCAATTAGCCACAGTGCTAGCTTGAATGCTACGCTAGCCGGCAGCTTGACAACAACAATAAAGACAAGGACACGAAAGCGGGAAGTTTGACGTCTGAACGTGAGTCTCCCACACTCTCTGCATGTGTGTTTGCTATCTGTCATTGCTAATAGCTAACCAGCCCCCTGCTGTGCCCATGTGTTGACATGTTGTTATTGTATCTTGTCTGTGCAGCAAGATTCACTTGTAAATAGCTGAATACATTAGTGTGTAAGTCATGTATTTGATGCATGCATATCTAAAATAGTGTTTACGCTATACCCCTGCATATTTAATGTATGTATGAGTTTTATATATAGTCATAGTTATGATTGGAATGGATTGGTCCACCGTGTCAGTGAATTTCTTGTGGTTTGCTTGAGGAAGAAAAGAAAGGAAGAAAGACCCAAAAGTGCATCAAGATAAGATCAGTCTATGTGGATGATTGTCACGATAACGATGATGAAGGTGGTGGGTTTAAACTCTTCTTCAGGGGCAGAGAATGACAAACACATTGAGGTAGAACAATTATGTGTCATCCCTTCTCACTGTGCACAATATGTAACCATTTTATTGATAGACACTGGCATATATCTCTTTGAAACTATATTAGTTATTCTGACAGCACTGGAATGTGTCAGGTACAGTCTTGACACAATATATATGTCAAAACATCAAACAGTTTGATTTTCCTACTTGCAAAACCTTGAAATCACATTTACTTTAAAAAAAAAATACTTAAAAATACATAAAAAAATAGCCAAATAATAAATCTGAAGGCCTAGAGTCCCTCTGAGCTCCAGGACCCTTTGCACGTGCCCGCTTATCCCATGTAATAGTCCGTGATCAGCTCTGGAATATGTGCTCAGGATATAATCAAATGTGTAAGTCATGTATTTGATATGCATCAATACTTGGACCTGTATTGGAGTATAAGCTTTAGAAGTAAAGCACATGTTTTGCATAGAAAATATCAGTTATGTACAATGTGCAACGTTTAAGTTCACTGACCTTCCTGTGGTTTTTTGCATCACTTCACCGTGAGGGAACTCTTGCAGAGTGAAGGACGTATTGATGTGGAGGATGTATGCACATGATGACGTAAGCACAAGTATTTCTGGTCAATACCATTTACACCAGGGAAACTGGTTGAGAGGCTGACAGGCGTATTACCGTCACCAAATTTGAGCTGTCCTTGCAAAAAGGTGCGTTATAATCCTACTCAAACAAGATGGCTGCACACTTTAAGATTATGTGTGGTGTTTTATGTATTGGACGAATATATCTAAACCTTGGCTCGTCTTGTCAAACCATTGTGTGTCTTCTTTATCAGTAAATGTCCTGGAACGTCTATTTCGAACGTTCCTTTATTGCTATTTGGCTTCCTTGCATCCCACAGATACTGCAAAAGACACAAATATGAGGCTAACTTAGATAACCTATTCCTGACCCTCGTCTGTGCATCGTGTCATTTTGGATGAGAGGCCTGAAAAATAAGACATACTGAGTGAAAGGGAATAAAACAAAATAGATCCGAACCATAAAAATCTCCATAACAGTTTCAAGCGACTGGCGATGCAGATTAGCCTCTGAACCAGTCCGCTGCGAAACTGAACATTGTCCTCTAAAAAAACAGCTGGCCCTGCAGTTTAAATGAGCTAGAACTACGATTCCCATGCACCATGAATCTGATCTGCAACTTATAGAGCTGTCATCGGTTGTGATTGGATCTTTTTAAGCCTTTTGGGGCATTTCATACTTCCTGATACTGCACAGCTTCGTGAAAGGCATCCTGGTTTGTCCCCTGTGTGGTAAACAAGTTTGCTCTAAATAACCTTTTGACCTTTCTCCTTATATCGTAAAATCGCAGTGCTCCACACTGTGAAACAAATGTCGTGTCCCACTACGTGAAATGATTCCCCATCGTGACAGCATTGCCTCGGATGACCATATTGCAAACTCCTAGCTCTTAATCCACCAAGTATCGCTGTTGAACAAGACTATAAAGAGTGACTGTGTGTGGGTGCATGCTGTGTAGTAGCAAGAGTAAGAAACAGATGGTGAAGCATAATGCAAGTAAAGTTCTCTTTGATCTCCGCTCTCCTGCCCATTCCAGCGTTTGGGAAGGATGGGAGGAAAAGAACAGATTGATAATGACTTGCGAGGGAATTGCGAGGGCTTCTGGATGCCATGCAAGCAGATTTTCCTCAGCTGCAGGGGGTTATTTTTTACGGCCCAGCGTTACAGGCAAGATCTCGGATCATATGCCCAATATATTAGCTCGGTAATTTTTTTACAGATTTAAGCCATATCTTCATTTGTACTGTGAGTGAAAAAATATTACAAGAACTTTCATGAGAATAAACTGTGATCAAAATAAAATGTAAAGACAGGGTTTTCTTGCCCCTCTTTGAACATACGCAGCTGCTAAACATGTAAATGACCAAAAAGGTACATATTTATTCCCTATATTAAAGGTACAGTGTGTAGAATTTTGTGATCTCTCGTGTTGAAATTGCATGTTACAGCTGTTCAGCTGCAACCACCCCTCACCTCACCCTCTCCTTCCAAACATGAAAAAAGAACCTGTGGTAGCCTTTAATTGTCATAAAAACTCAAAAGGTGTTTAGTTTGTTCAGTCTGGACTAATGTACAGAGGCCCCCCTCGATGTAAATATAAGTATTTAAATATAAAGGGCCTTTTCTGGAGTAAAGAAAACTACAATTCATACAATTTAGATGAAATGAACTAGTGAAAACATCATGAGGATTATTCTACATTAAATTTCTGCCAATAGTTCCCTTTCACCTAAATCTTACACACTGGACCTTTAAACAAACCAGAAAATCTTATTTGGTTTATAACAAAAGACACATTACTGCCAAATCAATACATCTTGGAATAACTTCCCTCCTGCATCAAATTCTGAAACAGCTGTAATAGGCTCATAAATCATAAGTTAAATAACTTAACTTAAGAAGGTCTTCTTGAGTTTGAATTTTTTTCCTCATCAGTGTTCCATTTAATGCAGCAAGGACAGAGTCCTCCAAAATATAATCAGATCATAACTTCAATAGGTCAGTCCTTTGGTGTCGCTTCCTATTCACTGCTTCAGTCTTTTTCTGGTCCGACAGCAGCAGCTCATTGAAAGTGTAAAACATATGGTCAACTATCCCTCTTCCATTAATCCTGCACACATCTGCTGCCTTTGGAAGATTGTGCCATGTGTTTCTTTCTTGAGATCTTTATGTCAGCCAGAAAAAAAAAAGTGTTTCGTTGGCTTCTTCCTGTCTGCACCGCTGCGCTGTTATTTGTTGCTGGGAGCAAGGCCGCAATGTAACCTTTAAATCTTAGATTGGCACTCGCATCAAAGTCGGAGCCGGATGGCGGCTCGTGGAGAGCAGCAGCAGATAAACTATGCTTGAAAGTTGGAGAGGATGCACTGGACCGCAAACCATTTCATATATGAAGTATTGCAGCTGTGTGGATGTATGTGTGGAAGGAGTGACAGGATATTTTCCTCAGTTTATACCACTATGCACAGTTACAGCGACTACTGCAGGATTTAGCTTTCTGAGCAGTATGGTGCACTTCACTTCCACCAATTTTTGATTGGATCATTCTGTGTCAAATCATCACACTGTCAGATATTGATAAATAGAAACCCCTGTGATGACATGCAAAGTAGAAACAGGCGGCATCAGGTTGATATGAAGTTTTACACAAAGCTACACAAGAGAAAAAGATGTTTATAAAAACATCTGCTTTCCACGTGTGTTCTCTGGGACTAAAGCAGTTTGAAAGTTGCTTCCATGATAGACTTGTAAGAAAGTATATTTTTCAGATTGACGGACCTTTAAAGGACTTCTCCAGAGATTGATGGGTTTAAGAAGCAG
Organism: Paralichthys olivaceus; assembly: GCF_024713975.1. NCBI lineage: Eukaryota > Metazoa > Chordata > Actinopteri > Pleuronectiformes > Paralichthyidae > Paralichthys > Paralichthys olivaceus. The sequence continues at coordinate 9,332,772 of NC_091116.1, forward strand.
ACTCCTCCGAGAGAGAAGTGGCGGTGAGGGGTGGCGGTGTGGGGAGTGCTCTCTTTGGGGAGACAGTCCAATCAGAAAGTGATTTCCGCTGCAGGAGCGTGAAGAGAGAGAGACACAGAGGACACAGTATGTTGTGAAGTCGGTGCGAGGAGTCCTCCCTGCACTGACCCTGCATGGTGTGATACCACCTTTTGTGAGGCAGTGAAGCATTGTGGGAGCGCAGACAGCTTGCCAGCCCGCTCACGTTCTCGGTGAAGTCTTCCCTACTGGCTGCCAGACAGACACACTTACACAGATAACATGGCACTGGCTTGCGTTGGATGTTGGATTGGCACTGCTATTGTGCGGCGGTGAAGTGTTCTGGGAACTTAAAGGACTTGGAACCAAGTGCAAACATGCCACACGTGCACAAATCCAGAGCAGCGGAGATGATGACATGTATGGACATACAGCTGCCAACAGCTTTATAAAGAGGCACTGGAAACCATTACAACTTCTCTCTAAGTCTTCCAAAACATAGTACATCTTTGTTAGAGTGAGCTAGCTGGATCACATCCCTTCACTGTAGCAGTGTACATAATGCACTTTGCACTGACTGATCCACTAGTTTATGTTGCATCCAGAGACTGTGTATAAAGATGGTTGACATGACAGCTCCCTGAAAGTGAAGCTAAAGCATCACAAGTAAAAATATTCTTCTTAGATTGTTTTTTAATTATAAAACCGGTGGGACGTCAATACCGTGGCTCCATCCCCCCTGATCACTCCGTCACAGACTCTGGCTCCAACTTGCGTCATCGGCACAAAATGGAAGCAGTCGTATTTGGGATATTTAGGCTTAATTTCTGGATAGTTAGTACGAAGAAGTCTGTGGCTGCGTCATAATTAAACAAAATCAAATCTCCTTATATTAGATTTTGGCTTCCTTTTATTTATTTTTTTCTTGAGTGCTAATTAACTGAATTGTTTCGCTGAACTGTCACTACCAGTGAAAGTCCATCATAGGAAACAGTTTATGTACAGTATTACATTTAATGCAGTGTCCTGCATTCCCGGGTCTGAACTGTTTTATTACTAAGTCCCCAACAGACAATGGGCATTGTGTCCAGATATTTACAACATGGTGGAGTTAACAATCTGTGATGAAGACACAAATTATGCAAAGACAGTTATTTAGAATTAAAAATGAAGAGCAGGCTGCAGTGAATCCACAAGACATAATGGGAGGTATTAAAAACTGTGGCTGGAAGCATTAACTGTTCATCTGTCGTCTCAGTAGCAGAAATATTTCAAGCCAAAAGCAGCAGTTTGCATTTACAATCACAATTTCCAACACTTTATTGACCTAATTAGCTTGTTTATTGTCTTTGATACAAACGATGCAAAAAAACTATACGCATCTTAAAATGATAAAATGAAACAGCAGATCCAGAATTATGGAATAAAAGAACATAACTAAACATGATGGGGTTCTTAAATTTCAGATGAATTTGCAACACAATTTCACTTAGATTAAGATTATCGGAGTTATATTGAAAGTTTGCAGGAATCTTTCATTCTGTTTTGCAGTGCTACACATACACATACATATCTTACTTAAACATGCAACAGAACCTTGTCAGAAGTCTGCGATGCAGGTGACGGCTGTTTGTGTATATCAGGGAAGTGCAATTCTTTTCGATGTTCACACCCTTTTTCATCCTCTCCCATCAGTCACTTTTGATATAAGACCTCCATCACTTGAAACGACAGCAAGTTCACGACAGCTTTCATCGACGTGGCGTCAGCCTGAGTACACATCATCATGCATATAAAGCCAATGCTTCATCTAAGGTAGGAACTTAGCCTGTTTTATCCTCTCTGAGGCGCACTCTGATGAAAGCCCCTGTCTCTGATAAACACATTTAATCAACTGAAGTTCCCCTCCGTTCTCTCCCTGGGGACTGAAAAGAAAGCCCCAGTGGGAAATGTATGCAATCACAAACTGCTATTACAGGTAGATGAGGCAGGATGAGAGGGAAAAAGAAGGGGGCACAGCACAAACTGTATTACAACACCTCATCATGAAACACCTCCAGGGGCCCAGTGATGGATACTGTGTATTACAGAGTGAGAGTCCCGGGTTGACTTTAAGGGTCAGTGTGCTGGAATGTCTTCTAATACAATTACATGTGATGTTTTTGGTGTTATATTACATACTGGAGCCAGTGTTATCACAGCAGTAATGTGGAGAAGTCTGAGGAGAAGAGTGAATTTAATAATGGCACTTTGATTTGACTCCATCTCCAGCTTTTATCTCTCTTATGTCCGGTTATTTGGTAATGCAGTCTCATAAAGTGGGATTTAAAAAAGAATAGTCAAGTAAAGTCGCTTTTTCCGTGATTCAAATCCAAAAGCAATTGACATAACGGGGTTGAACACTTGACGTTCACGTAGGTGTAAACAGTTGAGCCTGCGGATTTGCTGCTCCTCAATAAAGGGGAAATTCTCGATAAATGTCTTAAAAAGATATAAATGAAAAGGGACAGCCCTAAACCCTGCACTTCCCATGATGTAACTTGGATTTGTCTTTGTTTGACCCTTTCCTGTCAACATTTTTAACTAGAGAAACTCAAATGATATCAATTACAAAGACGTGACAAAAATCTTAATACATATATTATAAATTATTCGACTAATTATAACCTCATCAGTATATACCTTAATTTATCATTAAAATACTAGAAACTAGAATGAAAGTATAAGCGATCCTGTTTAAAGTACTTGTCGATTTCATATTTTGGCTTCATGAAGCAGGCTTTCTTTAAATTTGCCAAAATAAAAACTCTAAGCCCATAAATTATTTTTAAATCATCAGTCTGTAAATAAAGGCCATCAGATTGAGGACTAAATAATAATTATAAGTATCTGTTTTGTTTCCATTTTGAATTAAATGAATTGTGCACTGACCCCCACCCCTGCAGCATATCAGACCCACAAGCTCTGTGGTAAAATCCTGCAGGGCTGAAGGGGAATTTGAAAGAAACTCTGCTTCTCCATTAAAAATTAATCACCACATTGCAATATTTTTTATATAATGAGACACGGGTGTTGTAACTCAGTCGGCTCAGTATGAGAACACAAAGCTTAAAGATCATTCTTTACTCTCTTGCAACCTTTTGATTGTGACACAAAAGCTTCCTCTTATAGCTCAAGTAACAGACAATTGTTTTAATTAACAATCAACAGCTTCAGAATGTGCCAGCAGTGACATATCTCCGGCTGAATGTAAGAATAGAAAAGAACGAACGCACTTAATTGACTTAATTCTGTCTTATAAAGCTTTTTGGCGAAAACAAGTACTTGACAAATGAGTAGCAAAGCAGCAATACTGAAGATAAAATAATAACTTCAAAGTGAGAAAGTATGAGAAAAGTCAAATAAGCTCTGCAAATTCTCCTAAATAGCCTCCTTGAACAACCCTAATTAAATTGGTTTAACTGATTTTATCACATATTAAAATTAAAAAAAAAAAAATGTTAACTGGATGAGATTGTTATTTCGCCCTCACTTTGTTGTTATTATTCAAAAGAAAATTGTGTCATGGTCATTGTTGTAACCCAGAGCGCATCTCAAAGTAGCCAGTCTTGTTCAATTAATCAAACTTATTACGCTGGGCACACATATAAATCATTAATATGCAGGCAAAGCTGACATCAATAAAATCTAACAGCCTTAATGAGTAAGGGGGGGAAAATGAGATATGAGCAGATGTTCAAAATGAAAACCTCATCAACTATAGTTATGTAAAGAATGCCATTTAGGATTTGGGACGCTGGGTGGTGGTGTTGAGCTGAAGACGAGAGGAGGAGCAGGGGAAGTGAGTGTGTGAGATGCAGAGGGAGATGGAGGAGAAACAGAGGGGTGAAGGCCGAGACGGAAACAGAGAGAAGCAAAAAGGAGGAGAAAGAAAGAACTCGGGAGCAGGAAGAGTATTTCCAGCGCTTGAGAAATTGGAAGCGAGAGGAGGGTTAAGGACGGATAAGAATGGGTGGTGGATGGAGGATGGATATGGTATAAACATTATATAATTTCTCCCACTGTGTTAATTGCGCACAATTATCACTCCACTAGTTTCTGGGTCAGATCAATTTTTTTCCATGAAAACACCCTTGGAGGAGAGATAACAGAAAATCACACCTCGCTGGAGAAGACCAGGCCTCAGTTTTGTTCGACCCTTAACTGTGAACTGCTACTGCAAGTTTGTTCTCCCCGAAGGCCGTGGTGCGAGACAAGCAGCGAGCGTTAGATTACTTTTGGTCTTTGTCACCTCCCTCTGAGGCAAATTAAATTGTGAGCAGACCTTCTTCACCGTGGCCATTTTGACATGATATAGTCGATAAACACGTGTTACTAATCACATTAAAGAAGGGTCTGTTCCATTTATTTGATTAGCAACACCGGTGTTTACCTTCAACTTCCTGTCAAAATGGCTGCCGTAGGAAAAAACAAACTATTGGCTTTGCACCAAAGGAGAATCATATTGTGACTTCCAGGCAGTAGGTCTTAAGTACCTGAGCGCGTGCATGTGTCTGCCTCTCCGTGCAAATCCCCCCCCCCAGCGCAAAGTCAATCTGTGCGTCCTGCCTTTTCGATGAGCAGATATCTGAGCACGTACAGGTTCACAGATGGGGAAAAAAAGAAAACAGACCACCGTGTGCCGCTCTGCTAGGTGACAAAAACCTCTGGGAGGATGATGTAACGCAGAGAGGGAGGGGGCACAGACTGGGAGCCACGCGTGCAGACGAACACGACACACAGACAGGAGTCACAGCACAGTGGGGTGGATTGTGTAACAGATCAGCCCGTTGTCATATCGGTGAGACTCGCTGCAAGGCTGTCTCTTAAAGCCAGACAGGAATGATGCAGCAGATCCGTAATGACTGCAACTCACACACATGAATCATTTATTTATGGCTGCATAATTCACGGAGTGCAGGCGAGCTAAACAGTAGAGATGATTTTGTGAGATCTGTCAGTTACATGGTGAAGCGGATGAAAACACAGAATCACGGATAACAGTGGCTGTCGTGAATCTGCCAGTAAAAGCTGACACCAGGCCGATATGTTCCTATGCTGAGTGGCTGTGACACAGTCGTCATCTGAAGGCTATAAACTAATAATGAAATGTTTTGCAACTGAGGTTGTACAGTATATAAAACATGAAAGCCCTGGCAGCTAATGCTTCCATTATTATTTGGTTCGCCTCTGCCTCTGATGAAAGCCTGAGCTTAGACTTAAAGCATGAACTGAAACATGTGCTTATTCAAGAGAAGCCTGAGAGACGTTCAGTGCAGAATAACAATAACGTGTGTATATATATATATAGGCTTTTATAACACTCAAAAATCTTTGTGATGGTGCAGATGGTAGGTCCGTCACTTTTTTGCTGTTAGTGAGCACCCTCTGCTGGATAACGAGGCAAACTACTTCTGACGGTCCGGTGCACTTCTCGACTGTATAATTTATTTTTACTTAACCTCAAAAAAAAGACAAGACGCCTTTATTGACTTCAAATAAAATACAACAAAATCCAAATCCAATGTCGGTTATTATAAGCAAATATTTGCTTCAAAAACTGTGAGAGAAAAGGGCATTTTCCTTAATCACATAAATGGAGATAATTATAGGTCACAGTTGTTTGGGTTCATACAGTATAAACTATGCTGTGTCTAGGCATGAATTGGCATAAAGTCAATGGTCACAAGGTAATTATGACTCCTGGGGACTATTAATTAAGAGTTTTTAATGTTAATTGTACTAAAACTACTCATAATTTATTAAAGTTAATTAATTTGTTACCGTTCCTCACTTGTGTCCCAGTGGTACAGAGCTGCTTCCCAAACGTCCACTCATATCTGTCCTCAGATGGACAAGCATCGCTCTCATTCGCCGCTGGTTTGTTAACACTGACGTTCATTCATGTGGATTGGACGGCTCGGTTTGAGGCCAGACACTTGTTTTCGCTTGGCTGCGTCTCTCACTGTGCGCCTGTCTGCTTGTTCCACGGCGTCCTGCACTGTAAGTTGCCAGGAGCCTGGTGGGTATAAGGAGGCCTTGCACACTTGTCAAATGCGCTGATAAGTCATGGCTGCTCAACTCGGCCAAAGGGCGGCATTGGGACTGACTGCGGCTTAGCTGGCTCAGTTGACTTATACACAAAGAGAAGCATATTTAACCATTTATTATTGGCATGTTAGAGAACCGTCTGCAGCACTCACGTCTTGCATTTACATCCAGAATAATAACATCCTTCAAGGTTGATGAAAACTCTTAATTTGCAAATGAGCAAAAAAATCATAATTTAACAATAGCACCTTTAATGTGGGGAATGTGCCTTTAACAGTGTGGTACACATACTATTTTTGGCTGATGAACATTTGATGTAGGGAGGTTGCTGCCTGTTTTGCACAGTAATTGATTAATTGATTAATCAAATTACTATCTGGCATTATTTGATTTTTTGAAGGCCGATATTTGTGAGTTGCAGCCCGTACAATTTTGTGCGACGGAAACATTTTGTTAAAGAGAGGTTTAGACAAACTGGAACATGCAATTGGTAAGTCAATATCCAGTATTTGACAACAGGAATCCCAATAAACAGGCTTAACTCCAATTTATTTTATGGATAACATGGCTGCAGTACTTGCACTACTCACACTCACACAAACGCTAATTCTCACAACCTGAACTACTTTATTTTTTCTTATTTTCCCACTGACCTGATAATCAGCGACTTGGCCATAGCTGGAGGCATGTTCAATTAACCGTGTCAGTCCTGAGATCTTAATTTCTTATTGACGGACAGAAACAAACACTGAACAACATTGAGAACAGCTGACTGTCCAGGAAACACCTACAGCTAGAGCAGAATCTGCCCAGTTCTGCCTTCCCGTGCTCCCAATCTCCAGTGTGACCTTGAGATACGGTTGTTGTCAATGCAATACTATGTGTCTGTGTGAGATATACATGTATGCACAGTACACACAGTGCGATCAGAGTAACTGGTGAATTCTACCACATGAGCAGCTTCACCAGCGGTTTACTGCTCCCACAGTATCCGGCGATGTAAGCCATTATGAAACATTTCCAGCATGAGACAGATTTGTATGATGCTGCAGCACCGCTCCTTTCATAAAAGAAATATCTGCATGATGGGCTGCGGTATTTTATTGCAGTGGTTCAAAGACATAATGACTGACAACAGCCCCTTTTAAGTCAAGCACCATGGTATATAATGATTGAAATAACTCCCTCTTAAGCAGCAGAGAAACATGATGCTAATGAGTCCTCCCTTTCATTCAGCATGGGATAATTGGAGCCCACCCATTTCCACATATTGTTAGGGTGCTGGATTGCCCCATCCTTATACCCATTACTACACAGTAAGAATCATTACAATTATATGCCATATATAATACAGCTAAATGCTAAATTTTAATGGCCTCTCTACATTTTGCTGCAAATTGATATCTTGATTGATCTATTGTATATAGGTGAGCCAGTGTGTGTTTGTGTGTGTATATATATATATATATATATGTGTATATGCATATCTCTTTTGATATATATTTAGAATCATATGTGTATATATTCATATTTTGTTTGTATGGATTAATACAGTCTAATATAGTAAGATTTCTGAAGTTTTGGACATGGACTATTTGTTCCATTTATATAGTTATTATTTCTTTAGAGGCAAATATAATGGTTTTATCAAGCATGTGTAAATGTAAGCATGAAGAGGTTTTTTCTCTATATTTCGGCCCAACGAGGCTGGTGACCCTCTGTACCCTGCCTCTCACCCTAAGTCAGCTCCAGTGTTTCTCTGGTTTAACACAACAAAATCAACAACAACAATCAAGCAAACTTCCATCACTGTGCAAAACATGTATGTTTGGTACATGTTCTGTTAACGTAGGCCAGGCCAAAGCGATAAAACAATATATTTATCTCTCAGTTTGTTTGCCTGTTTGAAAGTTTAATTTCCCCAGCGAGCATCATGCAGCTTCTAGACTATCTATAGCAAACGGCAAACAGTCAATGCCAGAGAACATTAGCTTATTACTTTGGCAGGATGAAGTAGCAGCTTCATGTCAATTAGGAGCGGATAAATGAGTCGGTGAAAAACTGCTGTTTGATGCTGCAGCGTCGTGGAACACTTGCATTTGGCTTTGAAAACAACAGAAGGTTGCTTAAAGACAAACTTCAGAAATATGCTATATTTCGGGAGCGTGGACTCATTCAAGAAAAACGTCAACAATCAGAGCGTTTCAAATAAATGTAAGAGCCTTTTTAAGTCAACATTTTTAACTACAATGTAATGTTTTGTAGCCAGAGGAGAGTAGGTCAAGGACTTAAGAACTTTGGTGCCAAAGCTCTTTAGTGACATGGAGGAAAATACCAAGGGTGGGCTGAGGCACACACACACACTTTACAGCATGTTCTTTGCTGCTTTGCTCTGTTGAGTAACTAGGCAAATGGCATTCTTTGAATCAAGCATACAGAGGTCTCACACATTTGCCTCCAGCAAAATATTCTCTGCAGAATGCCATCTGTGCGTCTCTGCCTCTTTTTCTTTTTTGTGTCACTTACAGACAGCATGTTCAGAATCTGGGTTTATCAAGAGTTTACGGTATATTAAGTATTAAGGGCTGCTTACGAACCAGCAAGAAAAAGTACAGTTATTCCAATGCTTACAAACTCCTCACCTTGTTTGTTAGCAGTGCACACAGCTAGTCCTGTGATCATCCACACAGTTCAATGTGTTTCTGATGCAATGTTCTGTATGTTCTGAATCAGTCTGGCTGGGGTCATTCACGCCTTTAGCCTTTTGTTTGTTAAAATTTGCCACTGACTAGGAATAGCTGCAGAAACTGCCTCTAGGTTAAATGATTAAAAGGCATAGCATTGATGAGTTCCAATGTTATCGGTTGTACTATGTGTGCAGGAGAAATGAGGACAGTAGTCTCATTAAGAGTACATGAAAGGTCAAATGAGACATTGTTGTTGAATTAAAGGTTCAGTGTGTAGAATTTAGTGGTGGATTTGCATGTTCCAGCTGAACACCCCTCACCTCATCCTCCATGACAACATGAAAGAGAACCTGTGGTAGCCTTATGTTGCGGTCATATGTTGCTGAACTGCATTGTGGTTCCATTGCTTCGCCATCCTTGTTCTATGTGCTCATTTGGTTGCTGAGATTCTTTTCTGTGTACGTTGCCTTAGCATTGCATAGACTGCTAGAATGGCAGGTAAGCACAGAAAGCTAACTATCAAGTGTTAATGCAATGAGTAGTAGTAAGATACCTGGGTCAGCGACAGTCGTGTTCTTTTGTTCAAATGTGAATTGTGCTTTGTTGATGAGTAACTTGTTGCACATATCTGCATCTTTTCATGTTCCATCTTCTTCCTAATGGCACAATAACGTATAATCACTGTTTCATTGAAAGGCACTGTTGTGATGCTCTATAAACTGTGGGACATTTAATACAGATGGTTTTATGATGTCCCGTCACTCACAGTAAGGGGGGGATAGGTTTTCTCTCCACTTTATGTGAAGTACAAGTTACAGAGTCCATTAAGCAGGTGGTGGAAAATATGCTAATGTGTCGCAGCAGGATTGTGTTCTTCACTATCCTGAACTATGACAAAAACCACTTTTGTTTGTATTTTCAGTGACTTTCGAGCTGCCCCTAACCACTTCAAGGGCAGTTAGCTTTTCCAGAGAGGCAATATACATATGTCACTTTTTAATGAGCATTCAGAGTGAAAGAGGTGGGGGTGTAATAATGACATGTAATGGTGAGTAATAAACCATATGGCAATGTAATGGAGGACAACACACAACAGATAAATAGAATAAAAAAGTATAGCAGCAAGGTAGAGATCTCTTAATCCATTATGAGAGGTGTAAATAAAATATTTTGCTTCATTATGAAACCGTGGCTGGAGGAATTATAATATGGAACGCCTTATATACAATAAATGGTAAACAATTATACAAAATAAGATTTAAATTAAAATGTACATAATGTAAATCTAAAAAAATAAAAAGCTGTAAATGTTCTATATCACATGTTTAATAGACTAAAAGTCATGCCTGCTAATCAATGTATAAATAAATAATTACATAATTTCATGTTTCTAGCTAAGTCACACCTGCTATTTCGATGGAGGTAACTAACTCCTCTTTCACAAGAATGTTTAGTTTGGGTTTTTGAATACAAAATGATGTGGAGTCTTCGAAACATAATGAACTCACAATATACGAGATGTACAGAAAAGTGGGGCAGCGTTTGCATATATATAAACACATTAAGACATTTTATTTAAGGTCGGGGAATGTCACTGTACTTGCAAAGGTCACAGTCACACCTCTGAATGACACTTGTAAGGATTCCCCTCAGATCAGCTGATTCACAGGAAACTGTGAGACAATATCGCAGCATCCCGGAGCCCCTGAACACACAGTGCGAGGCGTCTCTGTTTGACGTGTCCTGGCCGGGGCTGCTCTTTGTAGCTGTTGCAGCCTTTGTCTCTGTCCTTATGATGACAGATAAAGTACCTTGATGCTCCCACAGAGGGACGCACACTGGCACACTGGCAAACACACCATCAGTCTCACACACACAGATACAACAGTTAGTCTCTTCAAGTAAACAGACGCCTCTGGAATCTAAATAGGTTAAATGTGCTTTTTCGACAATTGCTATTTATCATCCAAACAGATTTACATTTGGCCATCGAGGAATATTACTCTGTATAAAAACAGCACAGCATTTTTAAAACCACTGAAGTTGCAATGATCAATATCACAGTGGATTTGACGTGGCATGTAATGCTCTGCCATTTTAAAGGAAAGCAGGTGTAAAAATCAAACACCTTTCCTCACTATAGACGCTGGACATCTCCCAACAAAGGAGTAGATGTACAGCACAACAAAGGCTCCGTACAGCAGAGGCAGTTATTTTATATTATTATTTATTATTTTCTTGTCTTTATCATTTTCAGCTTCTTTTGGTGTTTCCCTATTTCAAATTGAGGAGATGTACCACCACATTAAGTGTGACATTATTTGTACGAAGGGTGCTATACAAATAAAGCCTTGTTTTTATTTGTTTATGAGTGAATCAGTTATCATTGAGATTCAGTTACATGCATGTATCACTCCCTGTGATTGCCTTATTGAATCCAGTGTAGGAATAGCAGCCAGCAACAATGGTGGAAAAACTACCACATGATGAGATATGATTACTAACCCTAAATACAAGTAATGACTATTGTAGAGGATCAGCGATTATTTTGCTTGAATAAAGGTTTTTTTAATCTTTTACAAGCAAATGAACAATGGTGATTTATTGCCCCTAAGAGGAGGCAGGGATTTCTGCCCATCTGGTACGCTCAGTGGTTTCACCAAGCACACTGTGTATGCATCAATGGCTCCCATCTAATTAATGAGGTATCACAAGGCTTTGTTATTGTTTTTAAAGTTATATTTTCGATTTAAAATTAATGCATCAAGCAAAACAACAACAAACCCCGTTTTGATTATAAGGCGAATTCAAAAGAGTTAAATCTGTTAACTGGAGCACGATAAACCATTTATTTTTTAAACTAAATCATATTAGTGTTCAGAGATGCTTTTGCGCTAAATCATTTTTAATGTCTATGACCCAGGATTTTAAAGTAAAAATAAATCAGTCATGCTTTATGTGTTCACAACTTTCATGAATGAAATTAGGCATTCAAATCGACTCGATTTCCCCATTTAGGATTATTATCATTGTATTCAGAAGGGATTGTATGAAGAGAGTAGATTTTACAGAGACGGGTCTTCAGCCGAGCAGCCGCCTGCCTATTGAGCCTCCCCGGGACATCGCCATGACTCCATTAACAAATGCAATCTCGGAGATCAGAACTAATCTTTGGAATTAATTAAAAAATCCTTCTTTTTTTTGGGACATTTGTGTAATAGAGCTCGTGCGGGCCCTGCGTGTGAATGACCAAAATAAAACCCTTTTTTAAAATGAGATTGAAATTCTGTGAATCAACGAGAGAAGCCGCTCCCTTTCTATTTATAATTATTTCATTATGCGCAGCCATGGGTGTTAACTAGGAAGAATTGATTGTAGCAGCTGGTCATACGGTCAACTTGATGAGGCTCATGTTGATTTCACTCTGGGGGGAAATTGCTGTCCTTTTGTTAGCGACTGTTTTCCTGCGACTCTGCACCACACAGGTGATATTGTAATAAGCCACCCACTTGCGTTATCAGGCAAATATCCACATGCCAAAAAATAATGGTCTATATCATGAGAATGATTACACAGCATACCGAATTCACCACGTTCTGCTTTATCATTCCACTTTGCCGATAATTAGGAATAATAACAACGGCATTGAAAATGACTTTAACGTTTTTGCCCACCAGGATCATGCAACCATCCCTCATCCTCCCTCATCCCAGCTTTGCAGCTATTACACTACGACAACGCTTGATCCCCTCGCCTCGCGGCGCCCATCTCGCAGCGCCATAAACGCACCTGGCTTTGATGCCGCCGTGCAGGAACAACAAGCCATTTAGTCGTTTCGGCTCACCGAGCAGGCCATTCGTTAGTTAGCCCCAGGTTGCAGCTGTCTGCAGGAGGCAGGGGAGAAGAGGAGGTGCGGGTTACTCCGCAGGTGCTTACAAAAGGAGTTTCAACCTTTTTATATTACATCAGTGGTTACATGAAGGAGAAAAGTAATTCTCAATGTCAAAGAAAACTAAACGCTGTGAGGCAGTGCTACTTTAATGAGAACTGCAACCCTCAAATGTTTGTCTAAACCTCAGACTGCCGATTCTTCTTCAAAATCAACAGTAAATTCCTAGTTGTGTTCGATTACCTTATTATTGCTTGGTGCTTTTATTCAGGTTTTTTTTTTTTTATCTTACTTTTTTAGTTCCCCTCAAGACGCCTCAAAGACATTATGCCCGGATTACCACATTGTCCAAAAAATAAAACACAAAAATCAACACTGGATAAAATAAAACCAAAATGGCGAAAACATTGGCCCGACATAACAAATCGTCAAAAGGTTATCGCGTTTGTTGTTCTGTGTGAAGACGCGGAACCCAGTGATGAAATATGATGTTATTACACCGATTCTCAACCCAAAAGCACATTACAGTAAGATAGATATGTCACTTCTGTTGAGCGATGGTCCCTCCGTGTCTGTGTTGCACGATGCTTAACCTTATTCTGCTCACCTGAAAGGACGTACAGTGGAGCGGGGATTGTAATTTATTTAAATGTGATTCACCACAGGCCTCGCTCTTTCAGATGGATGAAACGGCTCAGGAGTTTTGACGCTGAGGCCTCTGTGACCTTCCAACTTTGGACCATAGATTTCATCCAGCTGTGATTGTATGTGTATAATGGACATTACGCTTTATTTATTTTGCCATGGCCTGAGTTTTTGCAAATAAAAGTGCACTCTAGTGATTTTAATCATCAGTTTACTCATAGGAAGGAGCGCCACTGAGTGTGTGAATGAAGCTTTATGATGTTTTTTTTTCAATTTTAAGAAAATAACTCCTGTGATGTCATGAGGTTGGGCTTTGGGACTTTAACTTAACCATTGTTATGCAGTAGAAATGTAAAGGGGAGTAGGCAGGAGGAGTCTGTTGAGTTGGATTATGGGAATCGCAGGATTCAGTATTTTTTGTACTTAAACCAACACTTAAAAGTATTTCACAATCCTCTCATCTGACAAAGGCGAGCATGACATGCAGTAGAGTGCATACCGCCACCATTCTTATAGTAGAAATATAAAAGAAAAAAGGTAGTGGACTGATAATATCAAGAATTGTTTGTCATAAAACATAGTTACAGAAAGTGAAAATATAAAATAATCTTGGATCTGCCCCTAAACCCAGATCTGCACCAATATTTGGTCCTGCCCAGGCCCTGGACCCGGAAATCAGTATTGTAGCTTTTGTGTAATCTGGCAAACAAACAAACCAACAAGCAACAACAACAAACAGGCAGAATCCTTTATTACACATTTTATCACCATCTCCTGCTGTTTTTGCTATTTCAATTTCAATCCAATGTATAGAATCAAATGCACGAAAGAGAAAAGTTGCATAATTTAGTTGCATGTGTTAAAACAATGAATAGAGACAGCACATGTGAAATCTGGCAGTGCATCTGTGTCACTGGTGTGTTACACGATGTGTTGTTGTTGTTTTACACAACCTAAAGCTGTGTGAAGTAAAACAATTCACACAACACCTCATGCTAAAGTTGCTGCTCCAACAAAGTGGTGTAAACAGTATCTCCACCCTCACTGTACTGTAGCATGACCCCGAAGCCTGACATTTACATAGAGGGTGATATACTCATCTCTGGTCATATTAGTACTAAATAGAGTTGATTCTGTAAATATCTGCTGTGTCGGTCTATCAGTGGAGCAGAGCAGTGGTCCAATATAGCAGTTTTAGAAGAGAAGACAAAATATGACATTAAACTGGCTCGCTGCCATAGCTAGATTTGTAGCTGCCATATTGTTGCTGTTGCAGAAAAGAGATGCTGCAGTCTCTCTTTATCTGCCTTGATTTAAAAGCTTTTACAGCCATTATATTTTCAGCCTGTTTCCTGACCCGCATCTCTGACAAAATACCTATTGTAAAAGATATACTTCTTTACTTCTTATTTCTGTCTATGTACAGTTAAAGCAACATCAAGTCTCCCCTTTCAGCTAAACTCAAACCAAGGCCTAAGAGTGCATTGTGTTGCCTTTTGCATCAAATTAGCTTATATTAACCCTTCCATTTATCAACCTGTGTCATGTCTATGCACGTGCGCATGTTGTGTGCACGTGCATGTGTGAGCCTGTGTCATCTGTAAACACAGAGGCTCTCTAGATCATTAATCAACTCGAGGCGAGGCAGCCAAGGGGCTTCCAAAATGTCAGGGGGGGTGGAAGCCAGAGCTTGCAGTGCTCCGTGCTACTGCATGCTCTTACACCAGGGAGCTGAACGCAGCACATCACTCCCATCGGTCCCAGATGGTGAGAAACAGCGGCGGCGTAGAGAAGAGGATGTAAAGTACCGAGAGAAGCCAGCAAGTCTGCAGGAACTGGCCAAGACGCTCTGCACATTCTCACAAATGATGCCAGACTAAAATCAAACTTTTAATAGCTCTGCAAGCTGATATCAGAAAGATTATAAGCTTTGATTTCACTCTGCAGACAGAAGCTCAAAGGTTTTATTTCGCAGGACATGTGTTTGAAGCATGTTTTTAACACCGTCACAGTGCATGCTGAGATAAGGTGACAGTAGGAGTGGAGAGAGGGGAATTGTACGACAAAATACAGGAAAAGTGGTGGTGCACAAGCTGAGAGATTTTACAGAAAATCTTGTACTTGCAGTAGTGAACACAAATTTGAATAGATTTGAAATGTGGGGTGATAAGTCACAAAGCTGACATTCACCTCTAGCATTCAGAGCAGCAGTGATTTTGCAGTGACTCATCTTTTTCCTCTGTTAGGAGAAGGGGAGCAGAAACTGAAATAAAAAAAAAGAAATACACAACCAGTGAGGAGGGTTTGAGGTTGCAAAGAAGATTGAACCAATGTAATCTCCAAGCTGTACATGGACAGAATGGTATCTATACACACAGACACGACCTATGACGTAGATAAAAACAAATTCCAAGTTAATGAAAACACAGTGATTCTTAATCTGAGGTGATTATATACGAATGAAAATATAATTATGAATATTGTGTTAAATATCTGCCAATCGATAAACCATACAAGTTGGACCTTAAGTAAAATTCAGGAGGATTTGGTGGCATAACGATTTTAAATGCCAGGAGGTTTGATGAAGTGATATTTAGGGATAGAGAGACAAAGGGAGGAAGTAAAAACTTAATGTGGTGGTTCTCCCTCTCCTTCATTTTACTTCACATGGACCCTCGCATAATTGGGTCTGAACAATGCATCACTTGCTTTTGACTTCAAGGTGGTGGGGGGGTGGGTTCTCTGAAAGCAGAGGAATGCTTGGCTGGAATACAGTCGCTTTAGATACACCGTGTCACTGTTGTGAGCACCAGAGTGGATACATAGGGGGAAACCTGCATTGGATGACAGCTAGCCTGAGGTGTAGCATAAATAAGGGATGGTTAAGCCCAGCAATGCACAGCTCGCCTCATGTGAAATAACCCAGAGGGGTTTAACAAGCGTGTGTGTGTGTGTCTGTGTGTTTGTGAGGGCTGGTGGGCTTTGCATACAGGAGGCATAAACAAACAAATGAAGAAAGAGCTTGTGTGCTTAGATGTCAGGTCCCTCCCTTCAGGAAATTGTTTGCTCCTGATGCATTCTATACACAACCACACACACACACACACACACACACACACACACACACACACACACACATATACACATGCACACACTGGAATAATGTCTTCCCATAAGAAAAGACAAGCAAACTCAGCACTGTGATTTTGTTTTACCTCATTCATCAACCATGAACATCTGAATGCAGACACACACACACACACACACACACACACACACACACACACACACACACGCGTGTCCACACACTCCCTCCGCCTCATCTTTGTCCCTGTCCTTTGTGCCAGAGATGGACATTATCTTGGTGTGCCCTTGTTTGAGTGTGAAACATTTTCATCTGCTATGACTCATTGCTTTGAGAGTACACCAGCTGCCCAATGCCCAAGTGTGTGATCATAAAGCGTACGGCGGCAGGCAGTGGCTGGCTGAGAAGCCTCGGCAATGAACTAATTAGGCTTTTAACAGGGAAAAGGCAACAGGCTTGAACTGCAGATGGCATGCAGGGGGAAATTGTTAAAATATAGGGTTCGACAAAAGATGCATCCTCGCTTTGGCAATCTTCTCCATGGTCAGATCATCCTATCATTACTGAAATTGCCAAAGCCCTTTATGATCTGAATTGGAAAACAGATCATCGTAAATAACATTTTAAATAGGAAATATGGATATCGTAATGGTAGACGATTGACAAATAAAATGCCACTCATAACAAAGTGCTTGATCCTGTTTTCCCTCACCCATTGTGCAATAAAGCACTCTGTGAACCATGGTCATCTCCTTCACAGACAGTGCAGATGCTTGACAAATAATAATTGAATACATAGTTGATGCACAGACTTTAGTTTTGTCATAATTAGTTAGCTTTGGCAATGACTGAATACTGATTTGCTGAGCAAAGTAATTTTAGTTTGCATTCAAGAGCAGCTCCTGCATTTGCTGTAAAACGTGAACGTGCAATGTCTTGACAGTGGACAATAATGGATCAGGTCAGAGAGTCTATTGCCGATGGCTGACAGTCATTGTGATGCAATAGATGATGCATCATCCATCAGCCCAACCCTAATGCACCCTACAGTCTTACAATCTTCATTGTTTATTCACTGAATGATGCCCAGCTCGCTGTCGGCAATTAATATCAAGTTGCCCTTGGGTGAGGCTCCCTCCCGCTCAGAGTAGATTTCTGCGGTTGCTCTGGGCGGCCTTCAGGTGCCAATGTAAAACTGAGTGCATCTGAAGCATGACAATGCAATAAGCTCAACGCTTTCTGGAATGATGAAGATCAGAATGGTTGTAATTATCACCTTCTGGAAAGCCATTATATTGAATTACTTATTTACTGACTCCTTAAAATGATTCCAAACTCAAGTTACCTATAACTTCTGCATCTGCAAACTGGCTTCTGTTTGTCACCATTCATTTCCTGCTCTTCCCTTTATCAGAGAAACAAGCCCAGCAAACATCCACCTCTGACATCCTGTGTTTGCTCAAGAGTGTTGGAGAAACACCAATTTACTAGTTCTGATTATTGGATCCATCTATTTTTGAGAGGTAGACATCTCTGCTGACAATTCTGTTTTAGGCAATACATAATTAGTAAAAACTTGTTTAACAAATAAGACATCACTAGACATCAATAAGACATCACACTATATATAGTGTAGAGTATGTATATACTGTAACTATGACAACTGAGTAATGGTTTGGCATAATGAGATCGAAAGTTATGTGGGTGTGATGTCAATGATTTTTGTCAATTAAAGACCTCTCTAAAAATCCATGCTGACAGCCAAATTCAAATTTAATAACTTCACAGATGAGCCAAAACATTATGACCACTCCCGTCTAATATGCTGTTCATGTGCGGCCAAAATGTTTCTGATTGGCTGATGGATAGACTGAAGGTGCCCGGTGGTATCTGGCAACAAGATGATGCAGATTTGACGACACATTTACAGAATTATCAATTATAGTTATCACAATGTTTTGGCTTATAGGTGTAAAAATCTGTTTCACTGGGGGTGCTTTCACACTGCTCTGTTTGGTCGAGAACTTAAGATTTTGTTCGCCATCACCGTTGATGACAGGTTTGAACGACAAGCGTTTTCCTCATTCAAACAGAAAGGCTACTAGCCGAATTGATGACACGCCAACATTACATGCACGCCCGTCCACAAACCAATCAATGTCAAGTATAGGTAGACACAGACAATGTAGGTGAGAATGACAGGATGTGAGTTTGTCTTAGAAAATGATTTAGTTTGCTACCATGAACCTTGGTCCAGAGTCTTGAGTGAGAAAATTACCTTAATATGTATCTGGTTGCTGTAAAGTTGATTTCCAAAAGAGATTTGGCTGTTTTTATATTGACCATTTTCTTTCCTCTGTAAGAACTATGTATCTGCTCTTGTTGAAATGAGCTTCAGTATTTAACAGGGGTCAGGTAAGTGTAGATAAGATTAACAAAATGTCTTTGAGGTCTTTGCTCAGAGCATTTGTCTTTGTTTTCTGTGGTCAGTCGCACTGCGCTGTTGATGTCCATAAAGACACATTATCTTGGCTTCCACACACATTCTGCATAACATAATCAATCCTCCTTCACCTTGTCACTTTGAAGACACATTTTCAGTGGGACCACAACGCACTTTATAATGATAACAAGTGACAAAAGAGGATGAAGCAACAGGTTGCCATATTTCAAACTAAAACCCTCACACTTTCTTTTTTCTCTTCCATTAGTCCATCTCATAGTGTGAAAGTTAAGAGCTTCTGAGCTGATATCCTGTGACACTTACCAATCCCAGCATTTGACTCAGACCTTTTAGGGCTTAACACATCTTAAATGCTTGTCAAATCCCATGCGACAATGCAGCAGGTATTCAATTCTGGCAGAACAGAAGGGCATAAAATCAGCCTCCATTTACACTGTGAAATATATAAAGGACCTGCGAGGGGAAGGGAGGGAAACGTTTCCGCTTGCAAATGGCATGCTGCAACTCTCCTAACATGTCGACTATATGTATTTAAATCAAGCTGGCATTTTATAGACTTTGATTTCTCTTATGCCTATGGGGCCTGCACACAGGTATGCTGTGATATGACTTCAAATATGGCGTCGGGTTTGTAAGAGCTGTTAAAGTCCATTTTAAAGTGCTACGACTATTCATCTATACATTTTATCTGTTTTTAAAAATTTTTACATTTTAGATTAAAAAACTCTCCATTTGAGTTGGGGAAAAAAACACGCTCTGACAGTGACTGGTGGGCTAAAGAGTGTCTTACCCATTCTTCTGTTGGAGACTCTTTAGAGCTAACGATTTATGGGCGATGCGTCAGGGCCTAATTGGATCTTTGAAATACCTACCCCCTTCTTCTGAGTGGCTTTAATGGCGGGGAAATGCTGCGATACCTTCATGTGGTGCTCCAGCTCGCCCCCTCTCTCTCTCTCTGCTGACACTGTCAACCAACGGCACAGACAAACCGTACCCCCCTTTCTCTCATGGTATCCTATAGAGATGCTCGATCATACACCCCTACATCCACACACTCACAGACACATACACACACACACACACACATTAGACACATCTCCCTG
The DNA here is from genome assembly GCF_024713975.1 of Paralichthys olivaceus. Lineage (NCBI taxonomy): Eukaryota > Metazoa > Chordata > Actinopteri > Pleuronectiformes > Paralichthyidae > Paralichthys > Paralichthys olivaceus. Next base: position 9,352,753 of record NC_091116.1, read on the forward strand.
GAGAGACGTTGCCAGGCAACAGGAAGTAGCACCCCCCCTTTCCCTTCCCTCTTCCATTTCTTTTTATAATATTTTTCTTTTCTGAAGCTGCTATTGAATGTGAAAGGAAGAGAAATAGATCAAGTAGTTAAATTTTTTTTGACGTGCAAAAGTGGATGAACCTATTATATTGTTTGTTCCAGTCACAGAACCGAGGCTCCGAGCCACAGCCCCGCAACTCCAGCTTTCACATTTGTTATTGTGAATGGACACAGCTCAGAGGGCACTTCACTTGCAGACATCAACATAAACCCTTCTCGCCCATGAACGGATGAACACACCGCTCATTTGGGTTTCCCATTTAAAACGACCCATCGACATTGGTTTCTGAATCAATGCAAGGGGAGAGATACGCAGTTGCATAATCACGCTGTGTTGTTGATGATGAGTGGAGTTATTTGAGAGAAACTAGCTTAATCTGACCCCCTGCAGGGTTCACAAATTGGTCTTGGATAGCTGGTGCAGCAAAGCCAGAATCAGCAGGTGGGTGTAGTTCTTGTTTCACACATGAAATGTTTAAGATAAAACAAGCGATACATGTGGTGAAATGTTATCGTATATCACAAATCATGCATCAGAGAATAAATTTAACAGTCCTGTGAATAACATTTGGAGTAATGTCCATTGATAAATGACGTAGTTTCTGTGTTTCTATGTCTTTCACATTAAAGTTGTATATTATTATAGAAATAAATCTGCGTTGCTTTTTAGTTTTGAAGCTAGGATTTTAAGGGACTTCCACGCTCGTAGTTAAAAATGTATGTTGTCTTTGCTGGACAGTGCAACAACCAAAGATCCGCCTTCATAGTCTCATGTTGTAATTTAGAAGAAGAATAATCAGCGTATAGCTTTAACTTCAACTTTCACCTTGTGCAGCACTGTGATTCCACAAAGAGGCAGCAGAGAGATTTTCTGCATATTCGCCCTGTAACCAACATTTATCAAGCCATATTAAAATGTGCTTAACTGAAGCCACCGCCTCCTTAGTCACCTTCAGGTTTGCATTTCCAAATGAAAAGTATAATTAAGAAATAAAAACAGCCCGGAGATTGTTCCTCTATTTTCAGAAACGTAACCCTCCCGCGTCCTTGAGTTTTTGCCAAGACTAATAACAAGCCTTGTTGTCTCTCCATTTGTTTTCCTCATGTCCTCCACCGCGTCGCAACACAGTTGGAGAGAGATTACAGTTGTATTGGTTGCCTCCTGTCACTGTACAAATGCTCGTCATTAATTTTGCCGGCAGAAGGCAATTTCAGGGAAGTGGATAAGTTCTGATAATGATAGGAGCTCTGTTGTGCTGTCAAGCCCGGGGAGAGGAACGTCAGGTCAAAGACATTGCTTCTCCTCATCCAAACTTTTGTATCGTCTTTGTTTGGATTAAAAAAAAAGACAAGACCGTCTTTGACCTAGAAGATATTTTTGTGGCCGTATTGCGTTTAATTTTTGCCCGTCGACAGACCTGAAATACTCGATGTGGAAAATGAATCAAGCGACAAAGATAAGCACGAGAGAGATGGATGATTGAGATGAGCGGAGGATATGAATTGCCGTGAAATCATTTTAACATTGTCCCTGCCCTCTTATGTACTCATATAAATCACCTCATGAGCCTGGTGTTCATAAGGAGTTGTCAGCTGCAATCCAATATCACTTGTAGCAGCTCTCCTCAGAGAGCTGCTCAGATTCACCCCAAGCTATGCATTCATCCAGTGGTCTGCCCCCTCCTCTCTAATAACTCAGCGTGTGTGATTACATTAGGCCCATGATGAATGTAAAACAGGAGCTCGCTGCTGAGTACATCAACCGAAATTACTCTGCAGATGGGACCAGGAGGACCGTGTTGTCTCTGAAGCGTCACATCGCTGCTGTTTTCACACCAAAAAGTGCACATCCTCTAAATCCACGAGTCGTCCTCGTGCTGTCGCAGTCCGATGAGATTTGTGCCTTTTCAGCCCAGCTGGAAAAAAAAACAGTTCCAGACATTTTTCACAAAGTTGTATGAAGCATTTTGGAATTATTTTTGGTGATTCTTAAAAATCTCTCCTCTGTGTTTAGCGGCCATTTACATTTACATTATACAAATTTTCCTAACCCTAATTAATTAACCCTAACCCTAACTTACTTTAAATAGCATAATAGCAGCAAAAAGCACTGCAAGTTCAGTGGGCCATTACTTTACACTTAGACGCTAAAATGTTTTGCCCATTTACTCATGTCATTCATTTTTAGTGTTGGCTTTAAGTTACACGTCTGTTAGTTCTACATCATTCTTTTCCAGCATTATTGAGTCACATTAGTATGTGTGTGTAAATGTGATCTTTGACAGATTCGAACCCAAATGCAGTAACAGGAGCTTGTTATTCATATACTGTATACTCATAGCTCTGTTTATCAGCTTGAGTGACAAGTAGGTATTATTTCCATCCTGCAGAGTATATGACGTAATTAATAATAATGATAATATGGAAGACAAAGCAAATAATGTTGGTGGGAAGCTTTATAAAAAGATGGACAACATTACTGCCCCCTTGTGACTAGGTTTACCAGCAGAGAAATTTCTAATCCAATTTATGTGCTTTATTTTGTCGCCAGTCTTAAAAAAAGGATTGTATTGTGTCCAAACATAATTTCAGTTTTTTCTCTTTGGGAGGAAATTCAGTGCTCTAACATAGTCAGCCAACCCCAAAAGATGTCCAGTCATACCAGTTTAACCTTCAAAGAAAGAAAGAAAAGTAAGAATATACTTTGCAAATGATTACCGGCATCTCCTTTATAAACCTTTTCTATCAAATACCATCCCACATTTCATTATTTAACATGACAAGTATATGAAATGTTTTATAATGCATTATAGTCAAAGTATTTCTTATTTTCCAAATCCAGTGCTCTAATATATTTATATATATACACATATATAGCCACAATACTGTATATCTTTCACATCTATTATTATTTAAAACCAAGAACAGTGTGAGTAAGGATTACACCACCCTCTCCCACCTGGAAAAGGCGAACACTTATGTGAGGATGCTGTTTGTGGATTACAGCTCAGCGTTCAACACGATTGTGCCTGCCAAGCTCGTCCCCAAGCTCAGGAGCCTGGGTCTTAAAACCCCCTTGTGTAACTGGATCCTGGACTTCCTGACGAGCAGACCCCAGGTGGTGAGAATGGGCAACCACACCTCCTCTTCGCTGACCCTGAGTACCGGGGCCCCTCAGGGCTGCGTACTCAGTCCCCTCCTGTACTCCCTGTACACGCAGGACTGTGTAGCAACACACAGTTCTAACATCATCCTGAAATTTGCGGACGACACTACCATCCTGGGTCTCATCTCTAACAACGATGAGAGCGCTTATAGAGATGAGGTAAGGGGCTTGGTAACATGGTGCCAAGTCAACAACCTGTCTCTCAACGTCTGCAAGACCAAGGAGATGATCGTGGACTTCAGGAAGCTGCAGAGGGGGGGTCACGATCCCATACACATCGAGGGAGCTGTAGTGGAGAGAGTCTCCGACTTCAAATTCCTCGGTGTGTACATCAAGGATGACCTTACCTGGTCCAGACAAGTGGACTCGGCGGTCAAAACCTCCCAAAAACGCCTGTACTTCCTGAGGAGACTCAAGAAGTTTGGCATGTCTGCCAAAACATTAACAAACTTCTACAGATGCACCATTGAGAGCATCCTCTCAGGCTGCATTACTGCCTGGTATGGTAGCTGCTCCGCTGCTGATCGTAAGGCCCTGCAGAGGGTGGTGAAGACAGCGGAGCGTATCATCGGCTGCCATCTCCCTTCCGTGCAAGGCATCTACAACACAAGATGCCTGAGAAAAGCACGGAACATCATAAAGGACCACAGCCACCCAGGCTATGGAATCCTCACATTGCTGCCGTCTGGAAGACGTTACCGGAGCATCCGAGCACGGACTACCAGACTCACAAACAGCTTTTTCCCCCAGGCCGTAAGGCTTCTGAACCAGCAACACTGACCCACTGAACAGTCACATCACCATGTACATTCTGCTCCCTCATTCATACAACTACACTTACTACACATATATTATTTAATTTAATACCTAATTTAATATCCTGCACTCCTTCACCCTGTAAACTGCTGCTAGCCCCTCATTTAAATTCAAATTTAAACTGTTGTACTATGTTATATGTTAAAAGTTATATGTTGTTACTATGTTGTATGTTAAATGTTATGTTAAATGTTATATGTCACTAGGTTATATGTTAAATGTTATTTACTAGGTTAATGTTAAATGTTATGTTAAATGTGTTATGTTAAATGTTATATGTTACTTTGTTATATGTCATATGTTATTATATATATATATATTTTTTTTTTTATTATTATTTTTTATTTTTATTTTTTATTTTTATTTTTTATTTTTATTTTTATTTTTATTTTTTTATTTTTATTCTTATCTTGTATTTCCCGTCTACTGCGTAGATGTTGCCTGCCATGTCACAAGAATTTCACTGCTCTGATGACGCTAAGTTATTTGGTGCATGTGACAATAAACTTTGATTTGATTTGATTTGATTTGATTTGATTATTTGTAGTGATTGGTATTTTTGCCTATTTTCACTTCTTTATTTTTAGGCTTCTCTTCCAGAATACTGACTCCAGGCACAATGCCCACTTCTCTGTGCAGCACATCGATAATAAATAATCCATTACACCTCTGCAGCTTTTACAGCAACAACAGAGAAACTTGTCTCACAAATGTTGCAAGGTGCTGAAAAGTGCCTGGGCACGTCTCGTCGTCTGGCCCACTTTGCCGTGCATTTTAATTGGCCGTAAGCGCGGAGAACAAGTGCGACGGCAACAGTCAGAGTTGAAGCGCTTCAGCGGCCTGTCTCTGGAGCGGCACGGCAGCTTTCCCCCAGCGCCCTGCAAATCTACAGGCCTGACAAATCCTTATTAGGGGCTTCTACTGTACATCACTACAATATGTGTGTGTGTATGGGTTTATGGTTTTACACTACTGGCCAGGGAAGGCTATTCCACCAATTAAACCAGGATGTATCTTGCTCTGTGTGTGTGTATGTGTTCATGTGTCTGCCGTGTGGGTGTGAAAATATTTAGAATCCTCTTGACACCCAATTAGAGAGCAGCCCGACATGACCTCCAACTTCAAGAGACACCAAAAAGCTTACTTGAAACAACAACTTGCAACTGTTTGACAAAATGGCCCCACTAATGAGGGCCTGTAAACACAACTTTATTCTTGCTGATTGTTATATAAGAGAAAGGAGAGTCTGCAGTGTTTATGCAGCAGCTACACCTTTAATTAATGGCTTTTAAATGGTTCAATGTAGCATCTGATATTTTTCTTGTGTACAGTATGACCCAGGATGAAATTATGAAAATAACACATGTACATCTCAAGACTCTATCTTTTTTGGTTATAACTAATATCCAATTAAAATAAGATTAAAATCAGATTAATGTCGCCTTAACACACTCTCCAACACACACACATTACTTTTGCGTACACACTATTCTTTTATAGTCATTTTCCGTTAAAAAAATTATTTGCTTTGCAAGTAATCCAAAGACTGTGATGTGCAACGGGTCTTAAAGTGCATTGATATCACTCTTAAAAAAGGGTCTTAAATGTATCTTGCAGAAGTCTTGCACCGTGCACTCTGAAAATAGGAGAAACAGATATTCATGCTATGCTGCCGTTTAATTTATGCCTTGCTGCCTTTGTTTTCCTTAAAATGGCAGCTTCAAAATTAGTTTGATGGTTCACAGATTTGGAATATGGAGCTGCCTTTATTCCCACTTCTCACCCTGAACACCTGTCCTTGTTTGATGTATCTTTGGTGAGCAGATACCATGGCGTTTCTTTACATTGCAAAATTGGTTAAAAAAAACACACCTGTGCATATGATAGTTCTGCTCTGCGTGCACAACTACGGTTCCTTTTATTTTATTTTCATCATTTATTCATACTATTTTACAATATCAACATTTCCTCATCCCAGCTTTAATGGTTAAAATCAGGTCCAGCAAGTTGAAGAGTAATGCTGAAATTTAGATCAGACTTAGAAGTCAATAAAACCAGTTTATCTCCAATATTCAGCAAGGAAATGATCAAGAATTCTACACAGTTTGGTGTGTTCGTTACAGCGGCAGCTCCTCTGGTTTAGAAAGCCGGGGATCATGGGTAATATTCACGGTTCATGTGTGTTTCAGTTCAGATGGACTATACTCTCAAACTTTGTTTCAGACACAGAGGGATTAACTAAAAGGGTCACCAAGTTTGGCTGCACGTGGCTCTGTTGCTCTGTTAAGTGTTGTTTTCTCTTATGATTCAGAAGTAGGTGCCATTTGCCTGGAAAAGCTCTGTCATAAACCCTCTTAACTTCGTGTGCATTCTTTCAACTCAATCATTTGTGTGTCAATCTGCACAGGGGCAGCTTTGTCAATGCTTTTAGTTGCTGTTTTACATGTAATTTCTTTCAAGCTTTTCAGCGACCAGGAGGCTGCGAGTTTTTCAAAACTGCAGCGGGGGTCCGTCTCCTTGTGATGTGAAGGACTGGAAAAATAAGTCCTCCCTGAATTATGACATGAACTTACTCAGCCAGCTCCCCCCAGTGTCCACTCCGGTCCAGTCTGGACGCTAGTATCTCGATTGATCCACTCAAGGGAACCGAACAAAACTTGTGATCAAAGCAGAAGCAGGCATTCCCATAGCCACAGTCTTCAGATCCGAGACGGGGAGCAGGTCTGTGGGAAGGAGGGGAGGAGTGTGGTCGGGGGCGGAGGATGAAACGGAATATGAAGTCAAGTGGAGATAACTCTGCTGATCCTGCTTTTTGATCTCCATCTCCTTAAAATATACGACTCCACACGAGCGGCGTGACGGCACGGTATGTGTCTATCAGCTCTCGCACACACCCTGTGTGTACAAACACACAATAGTTCTTATAGTATGCAGATCATTTCTGTTTAACATTAATTTTCCCTCCTGCAGGCGCACCATCAGTAGCCTCATATCAAATCACAGTTTGAGTCTCGGATCCTGTGCTTAAAATGCAAATTTTCTGGATGTTTGTCATGAAAAGGGGGAATTTACATGTACAATATGCAACTTTTCACCTTGAGGCGGCGTATTGTTAGCATATCCGCATCCATAAAGTCATCAGAGAAGCTGACACTAGCTGGCACATCTGCAATTGAAATGCGGCACTGTTTTTTTTTAAAAATCTCATGCAGTCAGACACACAAAACATAAGTATATTGTGTTTCCATTCTGCATTTATTGGGATAAAAGTTGCATTTTACTGCAAATTGTCATATAGTGCATATTGACTTAATCATGCCATAATTAATCAGGCTTTTTATCTATTAAATTTTAATATGAGGAGCGCTCAGAGGCCTCACACACCTTAAGCAACACACACACAAACAAGCATGTACACATACTGTCCAGCCACACACTCTCCCCATCATTATTAGAGTGCTTACTCTTGCTGAGTGGCCACTTTTTCAAAGTCTACCCGATTCATTAAATGTCCCCGAGTGTCCGCACCATCAGAAAGCGGCCCCTTGCGCTGCAAGTGGATAAAAACAAAAGATGATTACCATAATGAGTTGGGAGTGAACAGTTTTTGTAAGTTTAGTTTGGATTGTTGAGCCCAGATCACAGCCCTTCTCCCCTTTTGATGACCACATTCATTAAGGAGAATAAAGTGGCTTCAGAGAAAGTCCGCCTTAGGATCTTTATAGTCGGGGAAAAAAGATCAAACCAAATAAATAAATAAAAATTGTAGTCGTAGTAACATTTGGTGAAGACGAATTTAATTTTGAAAGGGGGTTTACTATTTACATTTACATGTAAATTGAGATGCATGGTGCATTTAGATCAATACGCTGTTTCCTCGGGGGCGCCAGATTGCAAATGATTTTTGAACTTCGCTCTCCGAGTTTTTCCAGCTCGCTTTGAAACAAGAAATGCGCGAGAACCCTCATGGTTGACAAGCGGCATATCAAAAGAAGCACGGAGGAAAGGGGGAGGAAATTATATGATGTCAAATTAAAGAGAGCCCATGGGAGCAATGGATTGAGTCAGGCAGATAAAGAACACACCTTTATATCAGAATTTGAATTAATCAAACCCAAACTCGCCATCATAAGATCTCAAAAGGCAAAAATTGTAAATCGGTATTCATGCAACAGCACGTGTAATAAGCACAAGGGCCTGCAGGGCTGTTGTTGGTGGAAGCATTGTTAAATCAGGCATGCTGAACACAACAGGCAAAGGTTGACTTATTGACGCCACTTAAAATAATAGATGTGTTTATTGTGTTTCTGCAAACAGATACCCAGGGTGAGTAAACATCTGCATTCATCTGGTAATAAGTGGCACAACAGGCTGCAATCATTGATATAGATTGGGGTGCATGTCATGTATGAGGGCGTTGGCAATAAAGCATCCTGCAGATGGAAGGTGATGCATGAAAGGCATGATGATAGTGGCTTTACTCAAGTTTTAAAGTGATTTACATACATTCATATGTTGAAAACAACACGTGCAACCAAAAATGAAAGCTGTGGATGCTCCTCGCTTCTTTCACATTAACTTTTATTAATAACTGAAAATGAATTAACAAACAAAAACCAACTTGTAACTTCACATCGACAACGTTGCCAGAAAACTTTGACTTTTTATGCAGAAATAAGTGGAAGTGCCAAAAAACATTGTGTGTGTGAAATATGGATACACAAACTAATCATAATCTTGTTTGGCAATTTTGAATGACAATGTTTTGAGTGGTTGCCCGGGTATTTTGTTTTGATACGATGGATAATCAGTGAGTGTAATGTGGAAATAGATAAGATAGAGCAGTATTTATTCCAAACAGATGACAAGATATCGTGTCTCTCCCTGTGGGATTATGTTCGATTGATGTGAAATGAGAAACTTGTGAATAATACAAAATAAATAGTTTACTTTGAAATATTGCATTCAAAAGATAAATGAAAGGGTTAAGTTCGGTCAACAGTACGGCCACGAGGGCAGCACACCCAGCCCCAGTGATTCATGGGGAAACCTCATTAACCAGCAGGTTATCCTTTAGCCTCATAAATTAGGAGCAAAGTCATTTTAATTATAGGCACCAGGAGATGGAATTCAGATCTGATCTGAGGCCAGATGTTCTGCCTCTGTGATCCTCTGCATCCCAGAATGCATCAGGCCCAGGCTTTTAAACCTATTTTAAAATGCATTGCATCACACACACACACTTCAGACTGCCTCTTTAAATGACACGCTCAATACAACATTTTGACGTAAGATTTACTGTATACAAAGTTAATAGTTCAATATACTCACAGTTTATAGTTATGTATTACTAACTACTGCAAACAATTCTAGCATTGCTGCACCATTCACTTTTATTTGGTCCTTTTTGGTCTTATAAAAAATACAGTTTTGGTTTAAAACATGTATTTGAAATAAAGCTTCTTAGCTTAAAGAGCTTTTGTTTTCATCTCATTCAAAGTAAATTAAATAATGCACAAGTTCCTGGGAGAATATCCCTTTTTATTACAAATTAAATTCGATTCCTTTACATTTTTAAATCCCATCACGAGAGTTTGATTACCATCCAGGCCTTTAGAGTGCACCAACTACCGGTTATCTAAAATTCATGTTGTGTAAAAAATAGATATGATAATCTTTTATTAAATCCACAGTGGAGAGGTTTGCTCTATTAACGCAGAGGAGAATACAAATACGCACAGAAAAAAATAACTGCAGATACAATATATACATAAGTAAATATAAGAATAGAACATATACAGTTCAAACAAGATTGCACTTCTGAAATATGAAATTGAAACTGCACAGATAAAAAATGTGATATATTTGGTTCTTGTGCAGCTTGGCTTGAGAGAAAAGACAGGCATTCGTTTTTTTGTGTCCGCAACCAACCTGGCACTAATGTTACCGGCACATACAACGTTAAAAAATAAGTAGATAACCAAGCCAAGACCGGCCATAACAGGCTCAGGTCGGTTATCCACAGTTTAGTGGGAGCACAGCTGGTTTTTACCTGTGATATCTCTTTCACACACTTCAGGTATATCAGTCTGTCTCTGAAGGAGCTGCCCACTGTTGAGAAATCACCTGCAGGGGGTGAGACTGATTCTCCATCACAGTTGATGGCTTATAAATGTCTCTTACTGCTAAAGTCTATTGACTATCAGCAGGTGTTTTCCAAGCCGATGTGTAAACCTTATAATCTCACCTAATCCTTGCTGACCATTGACCATTTGTCCCAACTCGCTTTAAAATCAGAGTCTCTCCCAGATTGACACGGTGGGCGAATCATCTTTGAATCAGTACGATGACGCAGATATTTGTTTATTGTACCATGTGTAACTTTTGTGGTACAATTATAAATCCAGCTCCTGGTCAGTGATCTGAGCACGCCCGCGACCCCCACCTCGACACCCGCCATGTATTTGCAGCCATGCTTACCAGCTCCTAAAGCGTGGCTGCCATTAAAACACAAAGAGGCACAATTAAACCTCTGAACTCTTTCAGTGACTCGAGAGCCGCAACAAAGCATCGCGATGTGATTAGTTTGTAAACGCCTGTGTTTGCGGGCAGGTCATTGAGCAGAGGGAGAGGGGAGCATGCTGGCAGAACGCTGACAGATTGGATGAGCCCTCTGAGCGTGCCCTCCCGCAGGGCGTGCGCGTGCAAACTGGGCTTCACAAAATGTTACCATCAGTCGTTTGCTCCTCACTGAGGAAGGGGATGTGTGGAATTGTGTCCCCAGACATCTTTGCAGGGGGTCTGGAAGTTTGTGCTCCAAATAGAAACCTCCTGACAAGAGCTATTAATGGAACGGTTTTGTTTAAAGTCTGCACACAGAGTCGTGTGTGTGTGTGTGTGTGTGTGTGTCACTAAAATCCAAAGCTGTTTGCAAACATTTACTTTATACACTCCTGCTCTTTTCTCTTGCCTGTTTGACAGTTCTGTTAGCTGTTAGCTGTCGTCGCAGCTTAGATACCATTTGCAAATAATTAGCGGTTTGTTTTATTCTGCATGGATCATCAGCTCTGTGAGGCTTATATCAGGGTAATGTTAAATTACTGCTACAACAATTGTTTATACGCAGTACAGCAAATAACTACGACAGTAAAATTCATATAAAAAAACTTTCCCACCTAATTTCTATATAACCAGGCTAAAAACAAGCCAGGGGAAGTGTTTTGAAGTGTCACTTGTTCAGCCCACTGTGTGCATATGTGCCTTTTAGTGTCTGCCATACACTGCATATAAACATTTAGACTTTTAAATACGTGTCTCCTAAACTTTAAACAAACACAAAGTAAACTTCAAGTCCTCTAGCCTCTGTGTCCTGGTAACTTATAGTTATGGTGTTTATTGTTAACGTGTAAAGTGAGTGCAGATCAACGGGGGAGTGAGGAGAGAGGACATGTAGCAGGAACGTCGGTTAGAGGTTATGAATTTCGGTTCAGTTTTTTCCTGGCTTTGAAAAGAGAAACACTGAAAAATGAATATATCTCCTGTAATTTTTTCATGTAGATGCAGCTGTCTCACTAATTTTTACAAGTGAGCAATTATAGTGATGAAAAATGTCCTAGCTCTGAATTGTAGTTAGGATTTTGATTTTTTTTTTTTTTCCCTGCTCAGCTCCTTGTACTTACAGCCTGAACAAAACGACAGCAGACCCATTTTACTTTCACTCTGGGACATGATGCCACTAATGCTGTTAAAACAATCATTAGCACCAGTGAGTCTACAAATAAAGTAGTTCCTATTATTGCAAAAGGGCTTCAAGCAGCATAAACAGCCGACGAGGGCCGTCCCCGGTGCAACAGGCCGTGCTGTCTGGAGTATCCGCCTCATGCCATCGTGAAAACAGGAATCGTACTGATGTCATTTTGTAATCTCTGCTGTGTGAAGTCCTCTCCCTTCTTTGCTAACTGCGCCCCCCTTACTCCTCCGTTGAGCCGTGACAGTTAGCCTGCAAACGCCGAAATGAGATGAGATGAGATAATCCTTTATTAGTCCCACTGCAGGGGAAATGGTGTTTCTTTCAAGTCTGGCTTTTTTAACTATTATTGTCATTACAAATGTCAATGGGATTTCAAATGTAGTTCTGGTATCATCATAGCACATAGGGGACATATGGCACACATTTTATAGAGCAGTTTGTAAACCACTTATGTGTTTGTGATTTTAAGTACATCTGAGAATATGATCCAACGGGAATATCACATTTTATTCGAATCTGCTCTTCAATTTGAATGTGAGGGGTTAGAATAAATATTGGAACTGTAGATGTACAGCACAACTGATGTTTGTCTTGTAATTCACTATAGCCTGAAGCATGTCGTATTGACCTATTAGCAAAAATAAAGTAAACGGGCATCGGCTTGCAAAGATTAACACAACACTGAAGCATCTGAAAAGCACAATAGTATTTGGAGTTCTTGAACATAGATAGCAAAATCATACAGAAAAAATCATTCACCTTTATATTAGTACTCCACCTACCTAAATGCTCTTGTAAGGGCATATGTTACACCCAGGACGCTGCGCTCATCCAGTGAGCGTCGTCTGGCACTGCCCCCGGTGCAAGCAAGGCAATCCAGACTATTCTCAGTCGTAGTTCCACGTTGGTGGAACGACCTGCCTAGCACTACCAGAGCAGGAGCGTCCCTCTCTACCTTTAAGAAGCGCTTGAAGACCCAACTCTTCAAAGAGCACCTCCCTTCCTAACTGGCACCTTGGCTTAACCTGCACTTAAGCAGTAACAGGCCCGCACTTCTTTTTTATTCTTTCTATGTCGTTTTATAAGCAGTATTTATTGTTACACCAGGTTTTTAATGCTCTTAGCTTGATTGTTCTCTCCCTTGTACGTCGCTTTGGACAAAAGCGTCTGCTAAATGACTAAATGTAAATGTAAAATGTACTCTGAACTACAGCAGTTGTGTGTGCAGAAACATTACACATAACCATTTCTTGGTGACACAAATTAAAATAAATGATCACTTAAACATTCACACATATGAACGTGTTTGTCTTCACACAACGTTTTTATTTTTCTTTCTTTTTGTCAAATGAGCACACTGCAAAGCCAGTATTTACGAGGTGCAACAATAACAACCTGGTGAGGGAGGAAAGAAGAATGTACACTCATACACAGTAAACTGGGCAGAACGAGCTGTCTCAGTTATGTTCCAGATCTTCCTTTTTATAGTAATTATTTCATGTATCCTCAGGCAAGTCTCTGCATTAGTAACATAACGTTGTGTTAAAGAAAAGCTGCTTGTTCTTTTCTATGGTGTAAAGAGTTATTTTAGTTGACAGTAACATAACAGTGCAACACCAGCGGTAAAGAGAGAATATCGCTCAATGAGCATCTACTCTTCGATCAGGTCTTTTAAATCTATCACAACCTGGAGTAATTGTGAAATTGAATCCGAGTACGACCTGTCTTATTCAGAATATTGCATTAATTGGGTTAATATTAGAGTTTTTGATTGGTGTGATGGTATTTACATTTTCAAGGCACTTTCTAATCTTTAAAAATATAATTCCATTTAAAGTCTCAAGGTTTACCTGTGTGAAGTGTTGTGTCAGGTCTTAATTGAGCCCACAAGGTATTTTAAATGCGTTTCTCCAATTTCAGCTGTGTTGCATGTTTTATTTGATGACATCGTTGCACTTTGTTTTTGTATCTCTAACATGATGAGTCCGTTACTGTAGGTCAGCGCCTTCTGTCTGTTGCATTTGCACCGCCCACACAACTCTGGATTAGCTTCTCCGCCGCACTGACCCTGCTGTAATGGTGTGGTGGAAAAATTCAATGACACAGCAGGGAGCTTTTGTACATGTGTTTATTTGTCCCTGAGCCCGATATGCTCTCATATTATTTCCGATATTTACTTTGTTTCAGTTGCTCCTGTGTGTGTATGTGTGGGTTGTGTTACTCATATGTGCAGGTGAAAGTGAGACTGACTTGGTTGCTGTTATGATTAATGGGGGAACTTTCAGTGCTGCTTCCATTCGGATAATAGTAGCCAGACGAAAAAAAGCAATCTTACTTGTCGCTCTTTTCTACACAATTGATCCAAGGGTAAAAAAAAAGTAGAAATGTGGAAAGCTCTCAATTTCAGAGCCTGTGTTTTGGTACTATTACACACACTCTCACAGAGACACACATTTTCCAGCAGGCTCTCACTCTCATAACACTCTCCCTGAGAGCTCATGGGTACTAAAGAGAATAAACCAACCTTTCACTGACACTAACCCACAGCAGCTACTTTTATATTCCAGGCTGATTGATCTGGGCTTTCAGCATCTGGCATTTCCACATTTCTCCCTTTCTAATTAGCCGCTGATGCTGACATAATTAGTTACCACAGATGGACTGGGGATGTCTGGCTGACACTATCTCACTTACACAGCCTCGCGGCACATTTGCAACTTTGCATTGTGACACTGCTCGAATGTGTTTAAACCTGCGCAGCCGTTATCTGCTCTGGATCATGTCACAGCACAGGGAACATCAGCTACATTAATAACACTCACATTGTTAAAGACTTTTACCTTCAAGTACCTTAATGCATTCTGGCAATCATCCTGCGTAAATAACAATGGAGGACTCTCTGTACCTCTGCGTAGCAGCACAATGGCTGGAGACATTATGTTTTCAGGTTATCTATCCATAAGTCCCATAATAAGGAAGTCTTGAGGGAATTTCTTCAAACTGAGCACAAATGTGACATTTACTTCTGGTGCTTTCACAACTACCTTGTTTAGTCCCGACCTGCAGACTCTTTAGTTTAGTCCGAACCAAGATAACAGGGATGAAAGCTGCCTCTGGATCAATGGACCAACATTTATAGTTCGGTTCTATTGCTATTATTTATTCATTTATTTATTTATTCTATTGTTTTATTTAATGGTTTGGACATTTGAGCCAAATGCAGGAAGTTGAAAAAGCATTTAACAGCGGATGGACAAAAAGGAGCGTGAGGTTCACAGCAAATTATCTTTCTGTCTCATATGTCACAAATCTAAATTCCTAAACATAAATCTGTTTCAAATTAAAAGCACTGTAGCGTTTCTACCATTTCTCTTCCGTGAATGCATTTGTTTCTTTGTTTTAACAAATGTGTATTGTTATTATTGCAGAACTGAAAGATGCACGGCTTCATACCATGGAGTACTGATACTCAGGTGAGTAGAAATGCTACTTTTATTCGTGTAAATACAATAACGTCACTGTAATTACTGTCAGCCATTGTCCATAGCTCTGAACATTGCTGTAACACACATGGAAGTAAACTGCAAGACTGTGATTCTAGTTTCTATGAAGAGCTTATGAGTTTCTATGAATAGTATCAGATGAGTTTATTATCACACCCACTATATTCATTGTGAATCTGGTTTATTTATATTCACACCATTTGATTACTTGATGCCATCCAAGACAGAGTTGCATTGTTCTCACTAGCCGGGATTCAATGAGCACCTCTTTCCTTACAGATGTATTCAGACTTAATGTGAAGTGAATTTTTACCTCACCTTGGGTGTTTTTTGAACAGTCTTTAGTTTGGTTCTTGAATAAATGACTCAACACTCCTCTTTTTTTGGCTCTTTGTGTGCAGATTGTACACATTTTTAAATTAAGCATGAACAGATATGGCCAACTTAAGGATTTATCAGGATGTCAGCTCTTCCCTCACCAGAATTTGCTTTCACCTTACAGTCACATCTGTGAAAGAAATAAAATTATAGCATGTGTTTAGAATTGGGCATTAACAGAGTTGACATTTGACTAGCAATGTCAAAGATGCTGAGGTGGCCTAGGCAATATCTTTTAAACATTTAACCACCTTCTGTCTGTAGTACAGTCTGCAGAATGAATCATTTAATTGAAACTTAAACACGATCTGGCTTGAAAAACAGCCCATTTGGTGTTTGGTTGAAGCTGTTGAAAATTATTTTGAGTACCACTCCACCTTGTGCAAGATGTTGTTCAAATAAAGAACTTTCGATATAAAGGCATTGAGAAATGCAGGGGAAGTCAGAAAAGAATCAGTTTGGCTTAAAAGGTATTCAACTGCTACCACCCAGAATTGTTCTGTATTCACATCAAGTCAGGCCGGCCCGATCCACTCTGCACTAACAATGTTAACTCATGCAATTCCAGTAAGTCGTCTGCAGAGTTTGGGCGTACGCCAACCATAAAAGTAGCTTTTATATGATTGACTTTTAGTAGTTAAACATCGGTCATATAAAGGCAATGAAGTCAGCCTCTATTGAGAGTTGCTTTTCTGTGAACAAGGAAGTGGAAACCCTGTTGTTGCACAGAGGCCTGCATGTGTTTATATCACGCTACAGGTTGGAGATCCCAGAGATTCGCCTCACAAAAGACTTGTGTGGAATCAGCTGGTCTCCCAGGTTGTACTCCATCAAGAGAGAAAGAAAGCAGGACTGCGATGCACAGGGACCTTAAAAAAAGGCCACTCCAGAATTACCTGGAGGAACTGGTAAAAGATGTTTCTGAAAGTCTGACCAGACTCAGACAAAACTCGATTGCTCGAAGGATACGCACGGAACAAAAGTTAAGAGTGGAAGAACATTTAGAAATAGATGGTGGCAGAGTGAGAGAAAGTCAGATGTCCGTGTTGAATGTGAATTGATTAATTTACTTTCCAAGTAATCCTTCATATCTTTCATGGAACCCCTTCTAGCTCTGATTTTCATTCACAATGTTTTAATACGTTTTGAATTTAAGTTCTTGAAAAAACCACATGTTCAATCATGTAGAAAATATTGGTTTAAAACAAAAAACGTTTTTTTTATAAAAACACTCCGAGCACAGCTACCAAGCTCATGTGTTTTTCGGAAAATGGAACTCTTACTCAATAGTGGACAGTGAGAAAAAGAACTTGAATTCTGAATTGAAGCCAGCTTTTTAATGATCCTTTTTAATCTTAAAATTTCACATCCTATTAAATAAACACCTGTTAATGTTCAAAATAACTTAAACTCAATTAAGCTCTTTGGCTTTCACAGAGTACAATCTGAGTCCATGCAGAGGAGTCGAGCATTCCTGTGGTATAGGAATCTTAAAACTAAGAAATTATTCACCAAGAGAAAGCTCCTGTCACCAACAGCTTTTAAAATCACTGTCAGAGGAAAAATGGCTGAAAAAGCTCAACAGTAAGACACCATGCAAACTCTGTCAGTCTGCTTAATACTGCATGTACCATCATTTTACCACCATTTCCCTTCTCTCTGAATTATAATTATTCACAAAAGTTCTTTTGTAAGTTCCAGAGTGGGCTTTTTGCAAAAAATGAATGAAAATAAAGCATATAATCACACACAAAACACACACCAGACTGTATGCAGTAGTAGATTCTTTTACAGTTAATATCATAATTGTTCACTATATTTTGTCCCCTACAAAAAATCGAATGCTTAATTTCCACACACTAACACAATATGTCATGAGTAAACAAGAAGGAGCAGGAGACAAAAGCTGTGAGAGTCAAAAGAAACCCAAACAACAGAATCAAATCTGTGATAAAAAGAAGTTGTTGTAATGTCGGGAATGTTGAAACATGAGGAGTCAAACCCACCGAGGCGGCACGTCTGCAGCACATGTGATTACAGACAGGTCAGGGTCAGAACATTTTCAACTCTGCAAGTGCTGAATGTGGATTGAAAGTTTATTTCAAATACTCAACAATGGCAGAGCCTTTATATTCAGTAATTCGCCTTTTCAGGATTACTTGTTCTGCTAGAGTTTTTGTTGCAGCTAAATCCAATTTTTGCAATAATTGAATTGGAAGTGAAAATGACTAAGGTCTTGGAATGAGCGGTCCTAACGGCAAAGTCTATCATTCTTGGCGAGAGAGTTCTTTATCCCATCGACATCGTGTGTCAGAGTGGTGCTTCGACTGAGTCCGCCGATGACAATGCAAGCAAAAACTGTAATTTGATAAATGAATCGTAAGCACCTTAATGTTGATACCAGTTACATTACTGCTGACGTTTGTGTTGTTCAGTGAATGCCACAGAGAGGGAATTTTCAACAATCACAGCCTCTACACTTGTTTTTAATGAGGGCTCACTTGACTCAATATGTAGCCACACCATTAGAGACCTGGCAGCCAACAACAGGGGCTCTAATTGGCTGCCATGCGATCTTGTGTTTTCTTGTGGCATCCCAGATCACACAAACTCCAAAAACTACAGATCAAAACACATTCCAGTGCATAGTTTTCACGAGGCCAGAAAGTTCCCCTTGAACAGCAGCTGTAAAAATAGTCAGGCGTGAAAAAGGCGATGGCGTTGTTTGTGTCGCATTTCCACTTTGACAATAAATAATGTGCAGAAGCCATCAAGGAAATAAACAAGAGATACCAGGGGGTGTTCATCAGTTCATTCCAAGCCTCAGCAGTATGCTATGTCTCTAAAAAATTCTGCTCAAGGCTATTGTGATTCCACTGTTATCTGGAGCAGCAGACACATTATCAAGAGACTGCAATATTAATTAACTTATCACAACGCATCACTGTCACCGAGCCCAAAATGCTGAGGGAGGCTGGTGTTCTGTTTTTCACTTGAATTCCTCCGACTCCGAACATGTAAATAAGTCAAATTGGGAAAAGCACAGTGATTAAGCATTAAAGGAAAGGTCAGCACTGCAGGCTGCACAAACCTTTTGTCCTCTCGTTTGAATCCATAGCTAAAGCCCACGTGTCCTAAAGGAAATAAAACAAACAGAAGTTTAAAACTCAATGTGAGCAATTATTTCAAGACTGCTCTTGGAATAAAAAGCTTGGAAATAATGTTTTTATCGGGGTTTCTGCTCATTTTAAAATCTGCCTGTAACTATTGATTTAAAACATCTAGAATCAGCATTTTCTTTTCCCAAACACTCCATTAAAAAAATGAATGCATGCAGGGAGCAGTCTGTTTTCCAGCAAACACATTTTATGAATGATTTCATTTGGAGTCAACTCAGGCTTTTTGTTTTGAAGCAGCACTTGTGAATACGCCGCGTCCCTTCAACATTATATGAGCTGAATGATAACGTTGCTATTATCTTTAGCGAGTGTTGTGTTATCCAATAGAATGAACTGCACAAGGTTGTCAAGTCACTCCTCAAGTTTTACATTTTAAAACGCACCACATGCTCGGTGGGGTTTAGGTCTGCTGACGGTGGAAGGAAATCTTGCGAGTCAGCTCTTCTTGAAGACTTCAAATGGGCCCGGGACGGCTTTGATGCTTGTTTAGGCTCACGGCGCACCACTGCAGAGTAGAGTTAGAGTTAAAGTTCTCTATTGGTCAGTGTGAAGCTGATCCTCGAGATGCAATTCACTGCTAAGGTTGGGGTTCAGTATTTCCATTTGACACTTTTTCGAACAAAGCATTGACCTCTCATGAACCTCATTGGGATTTTTTTGTTGTGGTTATGATCTCTTCCTAATTATCGTTCAAAGATTTAAAAAAAGCTGAGTTAAAAAATCAACGGAAAGAGAGAAAAGCGAGAGGGGTCAGACAAAAGGGCAGTATTTGTCTTTTGAGTATTTAATGTGTTATTGTACCGTCTCTTAATCATTTCTTGATGCTACATTTGTGCTGTGACCAGCTCCTGCTGCATTTTTAGTGAGCATATACATGATGTTTAAAACCTTTTTAAAATAGAAACTAGAAACTTTTTTTTTTGCATTGTTTTTCATTTAACTCCAAGAAAAATATGATTTCTGTGAACTATGGCCTGACTGGTAGACTGAGGTCCTTTTTTTAATATGATTCAGGAAGCTTGATGAACTTATCCATGATTTAATTAAATAATAATAATAATGCATTGGCAGGAAGTTCAAAGGGTGTAGCACTAAAAAGCAAAATCAGATGTAAAATGTAAGATGCGCCATAATTTCCAGTCTGTAGAGGCTCAAGTCTATATTTAGTTTTTTAACTTTGTGTTTTTGAAATCAACCTTTCGATTATGTTGCTACAGAACGATATTAAATGTGACATTGAAACGAGTCCTCACATATCACATGCCGCACCAGCCTTGTTCAAATCATTCACAACTCTGCAAGTTCTTGGGTCTCGTACATTTCAAACACCCGTGGGCTGTTTTTCAACCCTGTGCGAGCGGAGCGGTGTCAAGTGTTCTCACTGCCACAGCTGGGAGAAGAGACAAATGCTTCCAGCGTTCAAGAGCCCAAAAAGAGACAGTGACAGGAGGGAAGTTTTTTTCAATGTGGCTCACTTCTTCAGAGTTGTTGACTGTGTGCGCATTCCTCCAGTCCCAGCTCGGGAAAGTGTTCCATATCCAACAACAGGAAACCTTGTCTGAACTGTGCTCATGTCACCTTAGAGGCATGTCAATCAGTCTCTTAACTCAGTTGCCTTGGTTACACCAATGATTTATTTTCTTCTAGCACAGTAGGTCACCGCAGTTCACTGCGTCCTCAACAATGCTATAGAACCAAATATACAATTACATACTGTGTATTTTATACAGTTACTTTGCATTTAAAAGGGAACTCCAGTTTTTTTATTCATTGAGCCTGAGTAGAAGAAAAAAGTAACCCTGATGATGTCAACTGTTGTATTGTTCAGAATCAGAACTAGAAATACTTTATTAAAAATATTTCCCTTGGGGGAGAATTGGATTTCTTCACAATCACTCCAACAAAGGATAGAAATCTACACTGACCAAGACCATAACAATACATAGAAAAATGTGCTTTATAATACAATAAATAAAAATAAGCCAAACAAGAGGAGATGTCAATTAATAGTGTTTCTCAGTTTGGAGTTAAGTTCTTTTATTTAAGAAACTACATTCACTTGAAAAGTAGAGCTGCATTAAATACCCAATTAATCAATTTGATCAAAAAATAGCAAATTTCACCCTCAGATATAAAATGTTCTGCTTTTATCTCCTTTAAATAATATAAAGCCCGAAAAAAAATGTGTTGGGTTCTCCTGTGAAATAGTCGTAGCCATGTGTAGCGGGAAGTCAAGCGTGTTGAGGATATCCCAACACTCTCCAGCAGGTGATTTCACTGATTAGCATTAGCAGCTAATCGATACAATCTACTGGTGCAGCTTTCTGCAGGACTGAAAACATGCACGCTCTGCATTCGACTGCAATCCATCCTGCATTCTGAAAAAAAAAAACTTCCATCAAAAAAAAATGTGATTAAACTGAAGACATGACAGCAAACCTGTGTGAAATATTGTGTCTCATTTCAGCTGTAGCAGCAAGCAACAGGTGGAAGCTGATCAATACTGCCTCAGTGCCTCACCTAATATCTGGGGCTATATTGCTTGTCAAGGCATAATGTAGCGAGGATGACGTATGCTGCTGTTTCAGATTGGTTTCAGCACCGCACAATATTCCCTTTATTCCTCTCTGAAGTGCTGCTGGTGGAGATCAGTCCTAACGTTTTCTGCATGGGTCGACACTGACGGACTAAATGAGGCATTTACTTAAAATCCTCTGGCTAAAGATAAAGTCGTACACCCACAGTAATTTGACTTCTGGGGTCAATGTGGTGTCAGCTTACCTTAATTATCCAGGATAGCGATACCCTCACCAACATCCACTCCAACTCCCTGCGGTCGTGGCTAACGCTCAACTTCCTTTCTCTTTTCTAATCTCCCTCCAATTCCTGTGATTTACCTCATTGCCATTCAATATTTCTTTCTTCAGTACTTCCTTACCTGTCCACTAGCTGTCACTGTAGAGTTAACAGCATTAAACATCAGCCTGGACCTGTGCTCACGGCTCATAGACTTATTACCTATTCAACCCTGGGGTATAAAGTTAAACATCTAGTTAGATTGAGCTTTTAGCATCAGCCTTCCAGCATTGAGCATTCAGCCATATAGATCTGTTGGTCTGTTGATACTCTTTTTGCTAATTGCAACTGGTTCAACCTAAAGCCATTTCAGCTTTTTCACTTTGCTAGCCTTGGTGGATTAGTCTCAAAGCCCAAGTGACCCAGTTTGCTCTGTTAGAGGATGTGTTTGTGCCACATATTAATGTGAAACAAACAAGTTCAATAGGTCCTTGCTAGGGATGTCACCTACCTACATAGGGCTACTCGAGTGCAAGGCTGCAAGCAGTCCGCTACTTCAGTATTAGTTATAGACCATTAAAACAAGTATTTAAAATGCTAAGGTTCTTTAGTCTTAAGTGTTTCCTCTAGGATTGTGGCTGAAAGGGAGCTGTCAAGTACTGAAATATGCTTTTGTCTTTTCCTTGTGGTCAGTAATACTGTAGTTTGGTGAATAATCTTTGCTGAAAATATGTGCATTTATGTTTATTATGTTTCTTCTTAAGTTTATGGTTTAAACTGTAAAATATCAATTCATTACATTTATTTGTCATGAGGGTTAAATAATGAAATCTTGGAAATCATTGCCATTGTCATTGCCAAAACAATTTAACTCCCTAATATCGGTATGGTCATCTGCCCCCAAATTAGCTAATTAAAAGCTAAACAGACTTAATTAATCTAAGAACGCTGTAATAAAAACGAAGAGAGTACCACCACTGAATAACTATCTTATTTTATTTGACTCAATCTGACAGTTATTTCTAAAAAAAGACTCAAACAGTGAATGTTTAATTTGAAACTGAAAACTTGTGGATCAATTAAAAGCACTGTCGGCACTGTCCCCAAGACTATCTTCTGCCTCGTTCTCAATCAGCAGGTCTCCCTTAATGGCTTCCCGGGCTATGTTGTTATTCATTGCATGTGTGTCTTAGAAAGTTCTCTGATCAATTATACGTGCCTCTCAAGATAACTACATTAATTATAATGTTGTTTTCACAAGTCTTATTGCATTGCAGTGCACTTGAGACTTCAGGATAGATAGAAGGCCAGATGGGAAGATTTTTCAGTAGGGTTGAGATTCTTGGATAATTAGTATTCTTTAGATCAGTTAAGATTTGTATTGCATATAAAATCTCATCAAATACTTATTTAAAGTAATTTTTTACCTCACTAAACTCTTTATGTCTTTACAGGCAATGAATAAGTCTCAAATTAGAGAAAAGTGCTGCAGGTTTTCCTACATTCATAGGAAGGAGAGATTTTGCAAATCCAAAGTAGGGGTCTCTGAACTGTGCACAGACTCAGCTTTGGGAAAACGGCCTTGGCCAAAACTGCTGACTCATGCACCAGTTGTACGTCCCTGCAGACACACACACACACACACACACATTCTCTCACACACGCACACAAACATTTGAGTCAGCGCTGCCCCACAGTCTGCATCAAAAAAGCCCTCTAGTGATAAGCTTTGGCGAGAAGAACAAGGATTCCAATGCTAATCTCCTAAACATGATTTTTCATACTGCTTTGCACAACATGCGTCCGGATTAAAGACATTCTATTAAAGAGAAGGGGCTTAACATATAGAATGGGAAGAGAAGCCAGCTTTACTTGGTCGGGTTGAGCCGTCTGAGCTATAGTTCAAGAAACCCTGTTTTTTTTATGTGCTGTGGGATGATCCCACCAAGTACTAAAACTCAGTTTTTGAGGTTGACGTCAAGGGTATCTAAGTGTCACAACATACTAGAGCATTTTAGCCAAAGTCCTATTTTATGAAGAGGTTTTATGTCAGTAAAAAGGTGGTCTTAGTGACTGTAGTTCCACTGTTTTGTCTTTTTTTAGACCTTGAAGTGGTGGTGTTATTTCTGAAAATGGGACAGGCTAATTGCTCATCTTGAGAGTGTATCCTTGGCAGGGGTTTATATCCAGGAAATAAGGGATCAAGGAATGCTTTGTGGTTATTATCTTCCCTTCACAGGTCGGCACAAGTTGATTTGTTTTCCACTGATGCAACCAGATGTTAAATGGGCTGTGGTCGATATCCTCCAATAGACTTGTGCACTTGTGTGTTTTTCGTCCTGTGCATTATTTGAATTCAAATTTTGACACGTCTAAAATGTTTATGTGCAGCATGTGGCATGTAGATGATATTAATCTTGGCTTTTCTAATGTTAACCTTTCTACCTGTGCTGTAATACAAAGGCAAGCCATTTGCAATAGCAGTTATCAAATTCAAATTCAAATGAGCAATTATAAAATGCCATTCCTCACTTGTCCTTTAATTGAAAAACATATTATGCATGCATATGGGAGAATGTCATTATCGATGATCCACAATACTGTTTTGGAAGATCTAAAGGCGCTGAAAGAAAGATAAATGTTGCAGAGTAAGATGTAACATGTTGCAGTCCAAGTAAAGACATTGCACAAGCTTGAATGTCGTTTACGACTGACAATAATGCAGTGTTGAGAAAGGAGCTCTAAGGAGTATCACATTACACCTACCTTTATACCTGCAGGCAAGGTATATATGTGACAGCACACGATAAATGCGCTGCCCGTGCTCTTACAGTTTATAAACTCCTACAACTGCTGCTACCCAGTATACACACACATTTCTCCCAGGCAGAGTTTCACAGGAGGCAGTAATAATCTCTTGACTGTTAAACCTCAAGGGGAAAAGCCGCAAAAGCACAGCTGGTCAGTGTGTAAGATGGCTTACTGTGAATCTGAGCAGCCAGTGAGGGACTTTAAAAGCAGTTTACTCTGTTCATTTATTGATATTGTAGCAGCCTTAATGTTGGAGGGTGAGTTAACCAGATTGTACTGTCTAGTTTACTCAAATTGTACCAACAGAACTAAAACCAAATAGCTGCGGACCTTGTTGCTTTGTGTGCAATGACAGTTAACTTCCACCTTTGCCCCCGTCATAATCACTACGGCCACTAGAGGTCTCAGTTGAATAACATGCAGGTTGCTTGCAGCTTTGTATAGACCACCTATAGAAGGAGCTCATTTATTTTCCACATCCATACGTCAGACTGTTGTGGGTTAGAGTTCTGTAATGGTTTTTACATTTTCGCTTGAGACAACTGTGACAGACTTGGAGCAAAAATAAGAAACCCCGGCCTCATTTAGTTTGCAGGAGGAGGAATAAATGCATACTCTTCTGTCTACTGTGCTTGGAAGACTCAGTTTTCACTGTCAGCCTTATCTTATTTTTGATAATTCCATGCTTGATGTTGCATCTGCGTGTATCTCTGTCTGTCTGCTTTCCTACCTGAATATAATGTTGATAGCAACACAAACCAATGCATTGTGATGCCAAGTAAATAAAAAAGGCTTTTTTTTTTTGCATTATTAAAGATGCTTCGTGGTTCAGATGGAAACCTCTAGCAGTCTGGAGTTGGATGGAAGTCTGCCAGTCTGGGACCCCTGATCTACAGGGTAGGTCTTCCTGCATTGAGAATATACCATGTTCTTTTAAATTTGTGTTTAATGACATTAAAAGTCATTCGCTGACACATACATGCTTCCAGATACAGAGGTTTAAAATGACCCTCATTGTCCACCTGAGTGAGTCATCCATGCTGCAGGTATGAAAATACTTTTTTTTAAGTATATATGATATGTTATTCATGCAGAAAAGTCTTAGCTTCTTAGACAAAAACAAAGCAGAAAGTTTGGGACACAGAGTGAAATGATAACTCTCCGTCCACTTTTGTAGTCCCTACAATTTTATGCTCCCAATAAAGCTTGCTTGGACATGAGATAAAAATTGTCCAAAATCAAGACAACATTTTTGCGAAATTTGAGACAGAGAGATCTATATCACTGCAGTATATGCAGGTGTAGAATCATCACTCAAACCAAGTGGGAAAAGCAGAAGTGATACAGGTCTTAACTCAGTGACATTGACAACAATACTCTCTCTTCTAATAAAAGATAAAACCCCTACATTTCCAAGTTGTGATTTGTCAACGTGGAACGGGCTTGAAATATGACAGGGGCTAGGAGTACATTCATATTCACAGAGCGAGCGGCCGCAGTGCAATATTAAATAGCAGGGAATATGTCTCGGAGAGAATGATCCATGCAAAGGATAACTTGCCTTAGTCATACTCAATGATTAGTTTCGACTCCACTGTGAACAGCTGGTGGCGCTTTTCTGGCTCCAAGTGATGAGTCACCCTGCATGGGACTTTCTAAACTGCCCTACTTTATTTTCCTTCTAGTTGAGGCCAACAAACAAAGCACAAGTAGAGACAATAGAGAGAGGAATAGAGAAGTTCCAATATTATTTTCACTTCCAGCTGCCTGGACTTTGTGTATCGCCCAATACCAAGTACCAATCTGATACCACCACATTTAAAACAATAACATCTTACATAACATAGTTTAACAGCTGTATG
This sequence comes from Paralichthys olivaceus, assembly GCF_024713975.1. Taxonomy (NCBI): domain Eukaryota; kingdom Metazoa; phylum Chordata; class Actinopteri; order Pleuronectiformes; family Paralichthyidae; genus Paralichthys; species Paralichthys olivaceus. The sequence continues at coordinate 9,379,094 of NC_091116.1, forward strand.
CTACTAACTCCAAAATCTAACCAAACTACCAAAATAATGATGGTACACTACCGGATATCACTACTTCTTCACTGCTCTGAAAATAGTACTTGTTAGTGGCAGTACAGTGCAAAGTTGTTGTTTCGGAGTGATTTGTGTGAATAGAAAATTCATGTTTTATTTGGATAAAAGTCAAATACTTTTAGACGTTTTATTGGATCAGTACATAGATTGGCGTTCTCTCCTATTAACATCTTTATCACAAAGCTTCAGATCAGGATTTCATTTCACGACTTAGCATATACGCCATTATATATAGTGTACATATTTAGCACCTGTACTTTCAGCGAAGACCAACATGTTAATGCAGCAACGGAAAATGTTAAAGGCGTATTCTGAGTCACCCTTTAAGCAGCCTACAAGTACTTACTGACTATTAAGTAAATTGGCTCTCAAATCCTTTTTTTGTGCTTTTGATTGGCAGCACCCCGTCCCATTTCCCTCCCATGACCACGACAAATAGTGCAGAGGCTTAAACTGTAATTGGCATCCGCAAAAGAGAAAGAGAAAGGGAGAGAGAGAGAACATCATTTCCATGACAGATTACGCAGGTTGCCTCTCACGTATATGACAAGCAATTACGGATGCAGTGTCGCGGTTGCGAATTGCTTTTTGCTAAACTTGCATAATTGGATTCTTATGTTAACCTGTTTTATTTTAATTGGGATGTTGCCCCCTGTTCAAAGAGTAGAGTAATTATTTTTGCTTCCGCCTATTTACGCCAACTCATAGATTCCGCTAAAAGTTGAAATTGCTTAAATTAACCTTATCAGGTTTATTTCCATCCTTTTACCTGGAATGAACTCATTAACTCTGTGTTTTTGATAGCAACTGTTTATTACTGACGATTTCAGCTTTTTAGTGTATTATCCTTGGAGGCTTTAGTAAAGCAACCCAACTGTCCCAGACCTCTGTCACAGTCGTAATATTATTTGAGACATAACACAACATTGGCAACTAATGAGCACAAAGTGTCTGCTTTTTAAAACCAATGCTATTGGTTTGTGGTACATCCTTACAAACCTGCTGTCCACCTAACGTTCACCATGATCAGCCATGAGCCATGAACGCAGAGGTTTTAATTCCAATGAAACACTAAACAGTCAATCAATGAAAAACATAACTTTGGATTGTACAAATCAGTGGTGAAAAACACAGAAACCTGTATAAGTTCAAGCCATAATGACTCATTGGTGATACGTGCTGTATTTAATTGCCATTCTGACGTCTTGGTTATCTTTTCTAATAATTCAGTTTGGGTTTCATTAAGTGCAAAACTGAAAAAAGTACATCCTGTGTTGGATTGTAATAATATAGACAAGCAGGTTTTTTAATTAATTGAGATAGGATTGATCTTATACATAATATAAATGGGCTTACTGTGCAATAAAGTTTGAATTAAATGTACTGTAGATGGTGTGATGTTAGCTGCAAAATACTTAATTTGAAAAAACAACTTTACGCACAATCACCTGGCCTGCATGTTTCTCACTAAAGCAGTTTCACATATGAAGAACGCAGCAGAAGATGTAGGAAAATGTCGGAAACATAGACATTTGGCGTCCAGGAGACAGGACATGATGAATAAATTCGATAACATCATCTGCGTTTATTCCCTAAAAGGTCTCAAATCTTGATTTGAGTTGAAGTGTTCACCTCTCTTTCATCCAGAGATATTTGTGCTCTTTTTCTCTTTTTAGTTTTTTGTCCATCACATGTTAGAAACGTGATCAGCACGCCCACATGTGTGCTGCCAACTTTCTGACATATTACTCCAGAGAAGCTGTAAAGTACTTCATGTGAGCGAGAGCTGCCCCTGCCCCTCGCTCACAGGCTCCGACAGTAAGATGGATCTCTCTCTTCCAGATTGGAAGATCATAGACTAATGTTTCAATCAGAGGTTGTGAGAGTTGGTGGGATTGAATATGCAAGATAACTTTAAGTAACAGAAGGAAGGAAGGAAATTGATTTTTCCAATACTTTAGAGCAGAACCAATAATGTTGGAGGAGACTTAAATAATTTATAGGGACCAGCTTGATATTGGGCCATAACTAACAGCAAGGCAGTCGACAGCGTTGTGTCAGTCAAATATTTGGCATGCAGTTTATCGGAAGATGCCAATAAAAATATGAAGCTATATGATAAAAGGACAAATGTTGAAAATGGCAAATTTTCCAAATTGGATCTTGACAATATATATTATATTTATTTATATAAACGTAGTAATAACCAAGGTTTTAAAGATTCCGCAGTCAGAGTATATATTTGTATATGTATATATTTTTCTTCAGATTGTGTTTAGCCAAAGACTAAGTAGGCGATGACTAGTTCATCAAGTGGAATGATGCCTCATTGGAGCTCCTTGGTCATTCTGCTTACCAGCTGTGAAGCCGTATTATGTAGAAAAAAATAATCTATAATTATAATTATTATATAATAAATGTTACAAAGAGGAATACAGTTAATAGAGATGATAAATGTTAATAGGTCCTAGAACCCTATGGACCCAGGACCTGTAAAGTAGGGCAAATTAATGTTTTAATATTAGAATACATTCTTGCCAATATGTGCATTAATTAACATGTGCATTAATTAACATACATAAAAATATCTAAATATGCAACGGTTCTCAAAATTCTCATGCAGCCAAATGGAATTCCTAGAACCAGTTCCAAGTAGGGTATACCAAGGGAGGTAAAAAAAAAAGTCATCCCTATAATTTTCTCGCCTTGAAATTGCATATCACACACACGCACATTTTGGTTTTCAAAATTAAACCCTCAACAAAACGTTTTCCTTAACTGGAGCAAATACAATAATTCAGTATTTTAAAAAATCATCTTTAGGGTCTTCTTTACCGTACTGGGAGAACCTGAGAGTGTGGGGCGATGCTATGTCCCACCATATGTGTTTGTTTCATTTTTTTCTCTCATTAAATCTGGGGTTGAGAGTAGAAGCCTGCAGTATCTCATGTTTTATTTATGGGAAAGATGTGTCGGCGCTGCTCGTCTTCAGCTCAGGCTTTTTGATCTTCTTTCATTAGAGGATGTTCAATATTTATCAGTGTGCTTTCCCATTATTCTGCCCATGGATAAGTCTGACTCTTTTACCACTTCGGAGTTGGGCAACTATCATGGGTTTCTCACAGCACACGTTTGTTAAGGAAATGATACAGTTATCCCTCTGAAGTGCTCTCTCTGACAGAGAAGAGGGTTTTAGTGATTTCAGGAGCATTTGACCGGATGGATGTAGCATTATTTGATGTTCATTTCCATCTCTTTGGACTCTGCACCCTGCGCCGTACTGAAGCTTACAAACCACTAAGAGAATATCAAACGCTGGACTCAATTTGACCATCTCTGAAACTCTGAAAAGCTATATCACATTATTTTAACTAGTTTCTCTTTAAATTCTGCAGCAAACCCATCATCATATTTTAACCATAGCTCTAAACCTGTTGAAGTTACATTATATACATCCATTATATTGTATTTATTCTATTTATCTCTGCAGTAACGTGTTTTGTAATTTGTAGTTTATCGAATAGTTTTGTTACTTCTATTTCATGCTTAACCTTCAATTTATAGTCTTACATTTTGTGTTCTCAATGATATTGACATTAATGTTCTCTTGAATCTTGAGATAAACTCTTGATTTTCCGACTTTACATCCCTATTTGATACCCTACAGAGGCTGAAAATGCACAACCTCCCTACAAGATTCTAGTTTTTACTTCTGCGCCAAATTTCACACGCACTCATAGATTTCTCATCAAGATCCATGAAGTATCCCTTCAGAAATCTGTGAGTGGAAAAGCTTCCTATCTCGCAATGTTAAAGACAGTGATAAAACATTTTTCGTCAGCCTGTCCGGACCTTCATCCAAGTTTTGCGGAAATTCATTCAGTAGTGTTTGCGTTTTTTTTTAACTTTTTAAACGAGACCTTTGCAGTTTTTGAGCTTTTTGTCCAAACCCATTCTGTTTTAGCCAGAGTACTTACACAAAAGAAGTTTGGAGTGAAGTTGCTATTTCACTTGACAGTCTAGACATCTATGAGAATAATAGCCTGCTGTCTGTGACACACACAAGGCCACCACACCGTCTCTAACCTCACGACACAAAACCTCTGCTTCTGCTGGGGAAGTCTACACCGCTCTCTTGTTTTTGTGATGCTGTAAGGTCACCTCTCATTGGTACGACCTGTTGCTAATCAGGCTGCCAAGTTAGTAATCAGACCCAGCTCGCCAGCTTGACAGTTGGGCCATCGCTTTCAGCCCCCAGCTGAGGTCAAGCCTTTCAGTGTGTCGCTGCAGGCCAATTGTACAAATGCTACCCCATGTGGAGATATGAATGAGTTGCTATTTTCACAGTTTTTTCTATTTATGTTACAGTACTGTTTGTGAACAGCTAAAAGCGTGAAATGACAAAGCATGTGTGGAAATGGAAGGAAGATAATACAGTTCTGGGACTTTTTAGAGTGAAAAGGAAAATGTGAGCTACACATATATCTTTCAATTAGAGAAGCCCCAATACCAGCATCGTAAATTCCTATGATGCTGCGCAAAATGCATTGCAAATGTTAAGTGTCTCCATTCAGTCCTTTTGCTGTTTGTCTTCTAGTAGACTACAAGTACGTGTACGCAACTGTTCCTGTACATCTCCTCAGTTCAGATCAAGGTCAGCCAAATTCTATGGCAAACATAGAAGTATTTTGCTGTACTGCAACAGAACAATTTGATCACTTGATCAATGAACCACACTTTCAATCATCTTCAATCATCCAAGAGCCCCCTACATTCTAAAGGCTTGCGATAACAACTTGACTGCGTGTAGGTGGCTACGACGACGGGCCGGGATGCATTTTATGTTTGTCTTCTTCTATTCAGGCCAAATTCTAAACAGTTCGAATAACGGTTGAAGTTTCCTGAAGCAGTTGCGTGTGAGGAAAATTGTCAATTGTAACATTGAATTATAATCAATAGAATTCATGATCACATAACAGCTCTCTTTACAGTTTTGCCCTCTGCTACTATACCAGGCAATCAGGAGATTAGCAGGCCAATTGAAAAGGCTATTTTCTCGCCAGCAGACTTTAAATCTGTATCTCACTCATCCTCGCCATTTCAAATATTGAAAAGCAGTGGTAGTGTTTCAGTACAAGACAGAAAAACAGAACCAACCCTCAGCAATACCTCTCAGATGTCTAGAGAGACTTTTGGATGTTCTCATGGTTGCTCCTTTTCTTTTGCGGCTAAACAGATTTGTTGATTAGCCCCAGAGACACAACTGAAGCAGAAATTTCCTCCTCTCACATCACACGTCAGCTACTTTTCATGCCAGGGAATCACATCTGCTCTGTGTGCCGCTGGTTTGTTCTGGAAAAGTGGATGCCAGTTATCATGAATTGCAGAGTGGAGGCCTGTTTGAATAACCACATACAGACATGCAGCAGTTCAAATGCTAATCACTTTGACATATCAGACATTTTCATTGCCAGCCCAATTTATTATGAAACTGAAATTAGAAATGAAATTGAAATATATTATAGTGACATATGGTTTATTTTCCTGATTATTTAGTTATAGTGATGGTGAACTGTCATACCTTTAAAATGCTTCATGATTGACAGCTTAGACTTCTCATCGATTGCTTCCCTTTCTAAATTTCTAATTTTATATACACATTTTGAGCACCGGTACTTTACGAGTTTATTAGTAAAAATATTTTCAATTTCAGTTTGACTATAAATTCACTTCAACTATGGCTAAGTGGGTATTTTAAATCAAATTAATATTGTCATTGTTGTGTTTCCTCGACGGCTGTACGCCTATAAAAACAAAAGGAGGTACTCTGTCATGTCGTGGGTTGATGAAGCCTTGTTTTCATTTAAGACAACTGACAGATGAGCTAAATACTGAGGAGGGGATGTATAGTTTGTCAATTTTTAGTTTATTTTTTAATTTTCCCTCAGCCAAGAGTTGATGAGGCGGTAAATTTAATTTAGTGGTCTGCCTGAGAGTTTTATAGCTTTTGTTATTGAACTTCTGGTTTAGAGGAACAGCTTGTCATCAATTAAAAGCTCTCATTTGGTACACAATATAGTTTCAAATAGGATTTCATTGACTAAATCAGAACAGACAAGGCCCCTTCTCCACCTTCATACACACACACACACACACACACACACACACACACACAGACACACACTGAGATCTATATTGTTTTCAGAATTGCCTCTCGTCCACTCAGCAAGGCAAAGCGGGGTCACTTAGAATCTAATGAAGCAGCAATTTCATATGACAAATTGAGTCTCGACACCAAAAATTCAATTTAACCATACGGAGGCTATGATAGCTGAATGTCTACAGATGATTATGCCATTTCCCTGGTAGCCCATGAGACCCGGCTGATGTGATTGGATTTGAGGAATCTCAGTTATGCATGCTGGTAGAGACACTCATATGTAACTTGAAAGATCTATTAGACTTTATTCAGTGCTTGTCAAATTAATTCTTTAAACTATTGTATTAGTGTTTGTGTGTGCAAGGGTTAGGGTTAGGGTTATAATCGCTCTATATTATTATGAATTGGGAAATTGCCTGAAAGTTATCTGATTTCAAGATTTATTGCTAATCCCTGTAATTAAAGTTGATGAGGAATAAGACTTTATACGAAGCTATTGGAAGCATTTACAGACAAAAGTAATGTCGGAAAAATACATTATAATCAATACGCAAGCTTATATTTACTATTTGATTTTGTGATTCAAATTTAATATTGTTTCATCTACTTGTGGATGAGTGAAAAATATTATTAGTCTGTCTGTCAGCTTTATTCCCTCTTATAGGCTTGTTCGTCTTTTCCCCAGTCGTGATCATTTGAAACTGCTGGTGTCCGTGGGTGGTGATGCAGCATGAACCTGTCAGAGTAATACTATATAGTATTACGCGTGTGATATGGGCTCTTCCATCGTACAGGAGATGCCACCTTATTGTTTCTTTTCTGCCTTATGACACTGCTGCTGCTGATGATGGATGATGTCCATTTACAGACTGAAGGCATATTTTTTGTGAGCTCTTTCCCGGTCACAACAGGTTAAGATGGGTAAAGACTCCCAACTCTGTAAAGTGCAAGTTCCCCTGTGGGTTCATGTGGCAGTGGTGATACAAGTTTGATTGCTGATACAAAAAATTGGACCGATCATTACCAATGCAGAAAAGCTGTGTATTTAGATTTAGATTTTATGTACAAAAAAAAAAAATATTTGTCATTCGTGTTTGGTAATGACATTTTGAGTCATTGCCAATTAATGCACAATTCTCAAATGGAAAGGTTCGCCTGCCTCAATGTGTGGATACCTAAACTGGGCCTGTCTGGATCTGCTCAGGCTCAAACAAAAACATTTAAATTGTATTTGGGTTGGAATCAGAGACAAGATTCAGAATGCCCGTCAGGTCCGGGTCAGGCTAGGTGACTTTTCTTTTCAGCTGAGAAGGGGGTTCCCCCTTTGCACCAAATGCTCGCTGAACATTTTAAAGCACTATAAAGAAAATGTGAACTGCCCGACCTCCACCCCCACAATTAGTTTTGCCTGATGCGGCTCTCTCTTGTATCGATCCAGACTGTCGAGTGCAGGCGGAGAGGGAGTGAATGAATGGCTTTGCCTCGCTCAGTCCTTCTGACCTCTGTAACCATGTTTGCTGTGGTACTTTGCTGCAATTACATTTGCAATTTGTCAATATACATAACATCTATCCCACATTTCCCCTCCTCATTTTAAACTTAGAGAAGTGAACATGCTTTTTCCAAACTACACAGTCATCCTGCGCCCTTAGTCCATTCTTGTCTTGACACATTAGCAATGTATTTCAAACCGTTTTCAGGACAAATGCCCAGCAGTTGACACTGAGCCTTCCTGGATATGAAAACAGCAGCATCCCAGAAATGAATGCTTGACGAGGCCATTTCCAGATGGGGGGTTGGTGGATAAGGAGGAACTGTGTGTTTTTAGGTAGTTATTGCAGCACATCATAACCAGTGGCATCGCATTGAAAGTCAGGGTTAGGTGAAGTGGTCCAATTTGAAAGCTGGGTGGTCTGCAGTTTTACTTGAAGTGAAGGTTAACCGCTGTATTTTGCAGAGCTGATGAAATCACCTCCGCACAAGAGGTCTCCCTTTGAATCTCTGCTCAGTCTCATCTATTGCAGCTAAAAGTGTTATTATCTGGAATTTAAAACCATATTTGTCCTCCCTGCTATGATAACACATTCAAAGTTGTCATAATCTTTCAAAACAATGGAGAGTAAAAAGCAAACAGTCGTGTCGATTGGTTCCCAGTGAGATTCTTCGATTTAGTCGTGGCAAGTGTGTTGCAAACAAGCGGGAGAAGCTCGGCAGCCGAAATGGATGTGACACATTTTTTCATTGTTACTTTGCATCTTTTCAGCTCGGCTGTCAGTTGTTGTTTGGCGTCAGGTACGGGTGACATCCCTAAAAAAACCAGCTAATGCTCGACCAGACAATGATATGTGTTTGAAAACACTGTGTGTGATCCTCCAACCAGCGCAACATTCTCATAATGACACCTGCTGTTCTCTCATCAGCGCTCATAGGATTAAGACTAATTTAATGGGCGTGCAGTTAATTCGCCGGCACCATCGGCCGGAGGTGTAAACCGATTTGAAATACTGAGCCAGTCAGTGGTAAACTCAGATTTTTGTTCTGCGTGATGCCGAAAAAACATACACAACACTTAACAACTCGTAAAAAGTAATCGTCTTGGAATCATGGCAATGATGGTGTTTAAAGAGTTAGCAGCTACTTTGTTGATTTAGTAATTAGGAAAATCTGATGATTTATCCATGACTGTTTTCATTCAACAGTGAAATTGATTTTATGACAGACTTTACAAATGTAAATCGTTATGAACCATGTTTGGTGCTTTGGTGCAATTAGATTTAAAATTTGTCAATATATATATATAATCCATCCCACATTTCCCCATCTATATTAAGGCTGAGCAGTGAACATGTATTTTCCAAACTACAGTCCTGATCTTACTGCGCTCTTGTCCATTTTTATTGTCTTTACACCTGATCGATATATTTCAAACTTCTCTGGCTTCTGCATTTCAAATCCTGCAAAGTATCCACAACGCTTTTACACCCTCCCTCAAGGCCGTCTTTATTCCAGTCTGTTTAATTGAATATTTTATTCAGCAATTCACTTCGTTATGCCACAACACAGTGCAAGCGCAGCACATAATGTGTTGACTGGTGGATTTTTTACTCCAACCTTCCACCCCAGCACCGATAAAGTACTAATGCTCCTGTTGTAATGTAGCCAAGCAAACAGTGCATTAAGTCCGAGTCATTTTGGTGGATTTCCTTTGGCTGCTACAGCTCAAAGGTAAACAACAACGTGCAGAGGTCCTAAAAAGCAAAAAGATAACTGCATACATTCATCCATCTTAGTATGGAGACCACACACTTTGTTTCTTTCTGACATTTTATTGTTTGTGAGTCACACAGTCAGGAGAGAAAAGGGTATTTTGTGCTAACATGTATTATTATTACTTTCACGGAAAATACGTTTATTCCCTTTATACCTTTCGTCAGAATTACTGGTGGTATTTTGAAATGGTGCCATCAGATGTTAATGAACTTCTAGAAAAACGTATCTCAAATGTCATTTTCCATGAAGAAAGCAATTTCCTACGTTGCATCTTTCTCCATTGTTAGAGCCAATTATTGTTATCTTTCAGGCATTGTGTTTTTGAGTTGTTCACATGTTCAATCGACGCAAAACATTAGATTGGACTCAAGGATTAACGGTTTAGATTTTCATGCTCACACATCTTTACTCAAAGAATAATACACGGGTTGTGACACATTTTCAGAGAAACTTCTATTGAGGAAGTTAACAAATTAAGTCTTTTTTAACTCGTCAGTACCGTAAACAGTGTATAAAGATGGCAGCGTTCATATTTGGGATATTTTGGCTTCACTTTTGGTCCATGGTCAATACAAAGTGAATGGAAATTAATGCCCTCATCATTTTCTTTCACTGAGGACTTGCATTAGTCTGCCTTAACTCCATGATAGTTCAAAATATTCCCCAGCATCAGGGCAATAACAATAAAGGAGACAGTTGCGTTTGATACATGAATGAAACATCCGTCCTCATTTGATTGAATGCCGTATTCAGACTTGAGCCACTGATTACCAAAGTGCAGGGATGATGACAAAAGGACCCCAGGAATGCAATCACATGTGATGACAAGGCCTCTGTGGATAGCCTGAGGGTATTACTGCTTCTATAGACTCGCTGAAAGAAAATAAAAGTTGGGATATGAGGCAGTGATTAAGTGGGCACTTTAGATTTAGAGTGGATTTTGATGTGAGATATTCTAGCCATAAATGTTCCTCCACCAAAGATGATCATGAAAAGAAAATATTTTTTCCTTTAAGTTTTTTTATAGGTCGGTGATGTGTGTCTGGTCTTTGACCTTCATGTTTTTCAGCAGCCTTAGCAATAAGTTCTATTTATTTTTTAAAGGCTCTATAGTCCACTTAACTAGAGAACAGGGGCCATAATCACAAAGTATCTAATACTCAATAGGTATAAGTATCCTCTCAATAGCACTAAAGGTTCAAAACAGTGTTCTCCTCAGCTCATTCAATGAAGCTTCTGTGATCAACTTCTTTTGAGCTTCAATGAAGACAAAGGGCCGGTCCACTTCTCTGCTGTCGATAGCGTGCTTCATGAATGCACTGCGGTCCACTGGCTGATTGATGGTTGGCCATTTGCATCTCAAAAGCAAAGAACAAATCTGCTGCTATAGTCATATACAGCAAAGCAAAACCCCATTAACAAGACAAACAAGAATCCAATATCTTGTGAAATTATTAGGTAAGTTTATTGATGTTGTGGTTTTGGATAGATGTTAAAGAAAAGATACAGTGTTTCTCCACCAGGAGGACCTAGCCTCTTCAGCAAGTGTCTGCTCACAACAGGTAGTGACACAGCGAAATCCGATCACTTCGCCAAATGGGTTGTCTTGGTGATGGAGAGGCTAGCTGGTCACTAAATGGATCAAGTTGATTCAAGGGAACCTGTTTGTACTATAAACCTCCTGGTGGCTGGCTCAGCAGATGGGACATGGTCTAAATTACAAAAGTCAAAGCAAACATCAGAAAGCAAGATGTCAGCTTTCATATCCATGATATTTTGGTTTAATTTCTGGATTGTAGCAGATAACTTACGGTTTATAAATGTACAGGATCAGGGAAGCTGGACTCCCTACCTTTCAAATACATGATTACAAAAATAATCACGCAACTAGCCATTGTCTGCCTCTAGACCTGTAAAGAAATAATGATCTAAGATCATACATGCAGAGGGTTCAACATCTCAACTTCTACTTTATAACTTTGGAGTGATTAGCTTCACATGGCCACTTGATACAAAGTATCACAGAATGCAGTCATTTCATTCAGCAAGCACTCTTCAAACTGTTCTGGGATTCAGTCATTGAGGTTTTTCGAGTGCTGAAAAGAGGGCCCCCTGTGGGCCTTTTTTCTCAAATGGACAAAATCAGGAAAAAATAAGGAAGCAGATCTCAGTAAAGGTTCAATTAACTTGCATCCTTCTTCATTTCAAATTTGACTGTATGGTGACAGGCCCCAACCGCTCCAGAGAGAAGAGCATAAATGCTCAGCAGATAAATTCTACTGCTCTCAGATATAAAAACAGCAGCATGTCAAATTTTTGTTTTTAGTTATTTCAGCATAACCCATGGCGTTGGGTTAAAAGTCTGTTTGGTGAAGTGGTCCAATCATAGAGCTGGGTAGTCTGAAGTTTATGTGATGTTTTTTGTGATTATTTTGTAATTAATTAGTTAATTTGTCCTTTCTGCTATGATAACACATGCAAAGTTTGGATTATTCACATCAGACAGTTGTCATAATCTTTCAAAACAATGGAGAGTAAAAACCAAAAAGTCGTGTCAATTGGTTCTCAGTGAGATTCCTCGATTTAGTCGTGACAAGTGTGTTGCAAACAAGCAGGAGAAGCTCTGCAGCCAAAATGGATGTGACACATTTTTTTTTATTGTTACCGTGCATCTATTCAGCTCGGCTGTCAGTTGTTGTTTGGCGTTTGGTATGGTCGAGGGCCAACCAGACAATGACATGCTTTTGGAACCGAGCCTCTGCTGTGAAAAAAGCGCATGTGACCCTTTCTTCATAGCCTCATTTATTTATTTGAAGCTTAATTTGACCAGCTGAATTTTCTTCATGACACCTGCTGCTCTGTCGTCATCGGTCACAGGATTTGGCCTCATTTTATTGCCGGTAATGGGTGCTGATTGCCTCCACCATCAGCTCGAGGTGTAAAATGATTGGAAATACTGAGCTTGGTCAGTGGGAAACTCTGATTTGCAGCTTTGTGTGACACAGAGGAAACATATACAAGACTTAGCTACCTATCACTTTGCTGGAATCATGTTAATAATGGTGCACAACCCTGCACCATGCAATGCTTGAAATTTAAGTTGAAATTTGAGTTTGCAACCACTTGCAAAAAAAATCAGTTTTCCTTCAATGAGTCACATATCGATTTGATACAAGGCCTGCCTGTATTGACAGTTAATACATCACAGGAGTGTTTGCGTGTGTTTTAGTGCACTGAGTTGAAACACTTCAATTCTGGAGACAAGCTTAGGTTCCAGGGGAGAAATCCAGCACTGAAAGTTGACAGGAGGATCGCAGGTGAAGTGTAAAATAGCTATAATTATGCTTTGAGATTAAATTACCATGTATAATTGAAACAAGGTTAGCACCACAGTCTTCTCCCTTACAATATTAGCCGTGCTGTTCAGCTCAGTTAAAAACCAGCTAGTTATTGCCTGTCCTGTGCAGGATTAGAAGTCAAAGCATCATTACAAAACTCATCTTCCTATCACCTTCTATATTAGATCCAGGCTTCACACATTGTGGTTTTAATTATAACCTTGTACTTAATTCTTCCTCTGTGCACACTTAGGCGCAGCACATAATTTAGTTAGCACAGGATCCAGCTCATGATGATGTGAGTTTGACATGACTGGAAATGACTCTGACCTTATTAAATGATTGTGTTTGACACAAACAATGAAGTTGCATTGTAACAATGGAGAATGGTAACACAGCTCATTAGATCGCAGATCCCACTGTATTATGGAGCCAAGAGCTAATACAAGTCCAATTATTGTATTAGATCACCAATTTCAGGCGATGTATTCAACAGAAGTTTGAATGAACCATATGACCATCCTCAACCACTACATCGTGCTCCGAGGCACCTTTCACACATGCTCTTTTTGGTCATACTAAAATGAAAGTCTGAAGGTCAGTGGCCTATGTCACCACAGTGGTGTACAACTTGATACATGCTAATTTCTTGAAAATACTTCACATACACTCTCTTTATTTAAGTGGGAAATATACTTTTCCCTCCACCACCGTAGCTCATAGTTGTTGCATACTTTATGGGTTTGTTTTTTCCTCGTTACAATGTTCGCCAAACAAATCTAAAGCATTTTCATGGTAAAATTCACCCAGCAAGCATCACATGTGGTTACAATTACCTTCACCAGCTACTACTTAAAAATACTGTTGACATGAAAATGCATCAATAGTAAAAATATGAATCAATAGATATGATGATTAATTTTGACAAGACCATTCTGCAATGCTAGAGCGTATATTTCATATATAAATATATACTTACTCGTTATAGCGGGCAGGATTTTTACTTGGAACAGTATTGATTGCTTTGATTGAAGTGTTTGAAATGCAGCTTTGACTATAAAAGGAAAAAAAAGTGCTGACACTCACAAGTTCGCCTCGACTCTTTAAGAATCTAAGCAAGTATAGTCTGAATTTATGTAGGCAGATAGTGGCTTTAAATTAGAAGCAATCTGGAGGGGATGATTTCACACAAAAAGAAAAATGCTTGCATGCTGTAAAAATAGTGCTTATGGCTATAAAGAACAGAACAGTGCCTGTATTGCAATGTGCAGCTGGTCAGCCAGCGTCTATAAACAACTTGTGCATGCTGGACAACTTTGTGGTACTCTGTGTATATATGAGGCTGAGGCGTTGTGTAATATTGCGTTAATGGAAGTATGGATTTTAAGGGATGTTCTGGGTTTGTTCTAAATGTGACAGGATGCGTAAATACTGTCAAACAGTCCGAAATCATGAGACAAGACTTTAACAGAAATATCTTGAGGCTAAAAGTAGTGAACAGTCCTGACCTGAGACTGCAAAAGTTTTTTATGGACTTAATCACTTCACCCACCCCTCCATTGGCATAGTTGTTACTGGATAATGAGTGAATTTGAATTTTTCGGTGAACTATCCCTTTAAGGCTGACCTTGTTTACCATTTCCACACCTTTACCCTTCCAGAGACAGAACAATCTGTCAGAAGCAGCGACTTTATCCCAGCTGCTGTCCTCTAAGGAGTAAACCCTGCAACAAAAACAGGCATGATGGTTAACCACGCCCGCCCACAGTGAACCTAACATGAAATTTTCATCTCTCCATGCACAGCACAGGCTGCCTGGTGGTGTTTATTCCTCTCCCTTTTTTTGAAACACATACATTTTGAACCTGCCTTGAGCCAACAGAATGCTGAACAAATTACAAGTGCGCTGATTTGCTGACGCCACATATTTTTTAAAATGAATACAGAAGTTCAAAAAAGACATTTAACTTACGTAATGTGCACATTTGTTAGTTAAAATATTCATAATTTATTTAAATGGACATGGAGTTAGTTTCAAGCTTTGATACAGATACAGTTAATCAGTTGACAAACTGTATGAAACACAGCGAACAACCTGAGTCAAAGTTGGTGTCAACATTAGCTCAGAACATATTCATCTGTTTTGTTTTTTTAATTTTTTCAACCCCTTTGATAGTTATTGATTATCAGTATGATTCCCCTCAGCTATTTTAATGAGACCACTATACCAATGCAGAATGATCTTGCAAAACTATGAAGGGTCATCCAAAGTTGAACTTGGCTCTGCTTTTCAGGAGTGTTGTTCAGCAGTGCAATGCAAATACATGCTTACAATCCTACCAGGTATATTATGTTGTTGCTAATGATGCATTTCTGCTGTTTAACCTGTTAATAAAGATGGACATAAATAAAGCTGCCATCTTGCATATTTGACGTCATTTGTAGCCAGTCAGCGAAGTAGAGATTATAGATTGGAGGCATGCTCTCGAGGTCCCGTCCAATATATGCACTTGACCAATTGTGAGTGAACTAACTACAGTTACCAGGGAAATTTGCAATTGGAGATACACCAGTGTGATAAGAAATACCTATAATGACAAAAACCATATTTGACAAACTTGAATTTTTAATCAACTATAATGGAGGAGGGGTTTATGACCTTCACCGCAGCTAGCCACACTTTTGAAGAGCAAAATATTGAATAAAGGTGAATATTTTTTCAGAATTAAAAAAAATCTCTGTTCTGTACAAACTCTTTGACTTCTACATGAATTAAATGGCCTTGGTTTTTGTGGTATCCCTGCTTTCAAGCTTCTTTCTGTCCACCAACTTTTTGAATTGAGTGATATCTAAATGAAAATAGTATCTATATTTGCCATGCTATAGAATACATACATTTGTCTATTTTTTTTTCTAACCATCCCTCCAGATGGGAAAATGACTTCCATCAAGCACTACTTCTGTTGACACATGGATTGACAAGCCACGGTGTCGATCATGCCTGCAGGTGACGCAGTTTGCAGGAAATAACGATAACAAATTAGCATCTGTCAGAGGTTGTCAGACAGAGCGCCACAACAGTGGATCAACAGCTGCAGGGGATGTGATTAAAGTGGCTGCCAAGTTAAAGCAAAAAAAAGCCTCAGAAAATAGACTGGGACTTAATTAGAAATGCATTACCAGCAAATCACTCCTATCCTTGGTAACAAAACCGTTTTGTGGACAATTGACAGAATTATTCTTTATTCCTTTGGAACTACAGAATTTATTACAATTTATCCAAATCTCAATCACAAAGTTAGTTCTCCTCTGGCTTTGAAAGTGTACTTAATTAGCAGTTTTGCTTTGGGCAACTGTGAAAAATCTGAAAGTGGTTGACACTAGGCCTGGGACGATCAAATTTTGCTGGACGATATATTGTCACACGAATTATTGCCGATAAACGATATTATTGTCAACATGATAATATATCATAATAATGCACACCCTTTCAAAGACAATACACTTTTATTTCTCAGTGTTTTTTACCTTTAGTGATGTAGCAAACTTCACTTTTAATGAGCGCACACCATTTTGCGCTGTTCCGTTTATAGTTACTTTGTCGACCGAACGCTTCAGTGAGTGTTGACTGTCGGGACGAAGGCTCTGCATCTCGAGCTGCACTTTGTTTCCCCAGCTGGTTAAACTGGGTCGGGTGGTGATGCTTCAGGTGGGCATGCAACTTTGTTGTGTTGCCTTTTTTTGTTGCCACCACTTTTGAACTGGTTCGTCCGTGTTGATGGGCTCACCTTGCTCATTCAGTGTGAAGCGAAACATTCCCACACCGGGGCTGTGGCGTTTGACTTTGCAATCATCTTTTCTCCTCGCGTTGCTCCGCACGACGCTCACTCACTGCACTCTGTGTGTGTAGCATGTGTGGCTAATGCTAGCGGCCCCGCCTCCCCCCACAAAGACAAAGAGGCTTGATGACTGACAAGAGGGTTCACTCCGTTCATTCCGCAACCAACGCCCCCAGGTGCTGAGACCGAGCTCAGAGTGAACCCTCTTGTCATCCAGCCTGCTTGGAGGCGAGAGACGAGGAAAACAAACACGCATGCACATGGGGATATATCGAGGCCGGCAAAATTATCGAGTTCATTTAAATTTATCGTGCGATTAATTGATTTATTGATTATCGGCCCAGGCCTAGTTGACACCCAAGCAGAACCTCATTTTTTGAGACAAAACCAAACATGCACTGACAGCAGAGAGCCTGGCTGTTGTGATCCTTTCACCTCGCAAAGGAGCGACTGTTTCCACTTTAAAAAACCTCCTCGCATGCAAGAATACATCCTTGTGCACTTTCCATCAAACCTGTACATTGTCATCCTGATGGAGAGCAGGGTAAAGGCCATGAGTTTATCAGGGCTCCCTTCTGAGGCTGATACTTAATGGTGACTGATGTCAAGGTCTCACGCCTCGCTGGTCACCCTGGGAGCCTTTTGTCTCCCTGTCACAGCGTCTTCGCTCACTGTCCCCCTCTCTCCTCTTTTCTCAGTTTCTGTCCACATGTCATTTCACACAGACCATTTGCTGTTGTGCCAACGGAAGGTTCAGTCATCTATCATCTATAGTCATAATCGATCAAACTGCTCCGACATGAAAGTATGTAAGTGCAGTAACTAAAGGAACTAACATATATGACTCAGTTCTCATGTATCGCTTTTCTATACATACTAACTTTGTACACTCTCCATGTACTGTATTTGGGTTGTGCATTCGTCATGGATGATCATAATGAGCTCACATGAATATGGAGGAAAATGTATGCAGACTGGTTGTTGGAGGCCTATATCCACAGGGGGATTTGTGAGTGTTGTGTTTATGCAGTTTGAATGTTCAGCCTGTTTCTCACATCTCCTCTGATGTAAAGTTGAGTTTCTAGCTGTAACGAATGTGTGATCGATAAACACAAGCAGCTGCATTTTAACATTCTGCCTTTCGGAGCTATATGCAACCATTGATTTGTTTGTTGCGTAGACACATTGAGCTGCTTGTCCACAGTAAAACTTTACAGTCAAATGTTATTTTCTTTTCCAATCGACTTCAAAGTGACCCCCTGGACATCTTGCTGTCTGTTGCCCTGGAGCTGTTGGGGATTCAGTTTAATGTCTTGCTTTATTTCAACTTATTTTCCTGCTTTATTTATTCCCAAACTCCTGCTGGACTCCCACAGAAAGAGAAAATACTCATATATGTTAATTTTGGTTGTGGGTCAAAATGTGACGTACAGGAAAGGTTTTTCCTCTGTCTTACCGAGTCACAATAAAGTCTTGTTTCCTGTCATCTTTATTTTTGGTCAGTGTTAAGGGAACTGATGTGTTGAAAAGAATCATATGCTACTGAGATATGACCTTTTTTGGTTTGTTACAAAACCAACACAGTCCTTTTAAGACCGTTTAGTGAAAGTTCACCAAGCTTGTGGAAGAGAGAGGAGAAAATAGTCAAATGCCTACTTTTTTTTTTTACATATTAACTAGAGATAAATATCGATCAGGACTTTGAAAGTGTATTTTTTATTTTACAGTGTTTTTAAATATACTGAAACGAGGGTCTAAAAGGAGATTGGCTGGGCAAATGGAAAGTCTTACCTACACTACAACCCTCCTCTATGGCCATGAGCTTTTGATAATAACCTTAAGAATGAGATTGTGTGAATTAGATTTTCTCCGTAGGATGGCTGGGCTCCTGCCTTAGAGATAAGGTACAGAGTTGGGACATCCGAAGGGAGCTTGGAGTAGAGCTACTGCTCCTTTGCGTCGATAGGAGCCACTTGATTAGGATGCCTCCTGGGCACCTTCTATTGGACGTTTTCTGGGCTTGGCCAAGTGGGAGGAGACCCCTGGGTTGACCCAGAACTCACTGGAGGGATAATACATCCCATCTGGCCAGGGGACACCTCATGATGCCCCACAGGAGAAGGAGGAAAAAACGTGACTAGGGGGAGGAATATTTCTAACACTCTGTCTTGCTTGCTTCCATCGTAACCCGACCTTGAAAAAGCTCAGTAAAACAGATAGATCTCCATAGACAATCTAGGAAAGTGTTCAAACTGATATTTCAGGATAAACTGACCCATATTCAGCTGCTGCATCAGATCCATATTGGTTGTAACACAGTTTTGGACCAAACAAAGCTCGTGTTATAGGGAGATGAAGAGTAAATAAAGACATCACACTATTATTGACCTTCTCCCTCTCCACCTCCACTTTTGGTCTCATCCCAAGAAATCCAGTGAGAAAATAAGCAGTACAGTAAGACTATGTAGAGTCCTGTGCTGTGATTCATAAGAGCGGAATGTTTTTAATCTTTTGCAGGGAATTAAAACAAAAAAAAAGTGCATTAGCAGGCATTCATTATGCAAGGCAATGACTCAGTAATGTGCAAAATTAAGACTTTGCAATCCATTGTTATGACTAATTTTCACACTGGGTGAGTAGAATGGAGCAGAATTCAGAATAAGACGGTCTGCAAAGAGACCTGTATTTAGCAGATTCATGGAGAGACACACAACCTTAAGTGATCTTTCTATGAATGTGGTTTTAGCACGTCATGTCATATCATATCGCTACTCTTTCCATGTGAGCTGATGTGCGGTGTGTGTGCGTGCCGTGCGTACATCCATTGTGGCATGCGATTGATTTGGTTTTCACATCAGTTCACCGTCATGTATAAGCAGAGCCAGACTGCAGCTTCAGCCTGCTGGAGGCAAAGGGAGCTATTTAAAGAAATGAGAGCCACACCAAGTCTCTAAATGAAGAAGTGGGCGACTGACGACGATCTGAGGCACAAAGGGGAGCAAAATGACAAGTTGGCAGCAGGGGAGTGAGCTGCAGAGTGCTGCTAACACAAGAAAAGTGCGGCGGTCATCGAGGGAGGGAGATGGAAATTTGGAAGGATGGGTGGCAGAGGAACAGAGTGAGCGAACATGATGTGAGGGAAAGAGGGAGGTAAACAAGCCTCACTTTGAACTGAGGGGAAGGGAGAAGGAAGTAGAGAAAGGAAATGTAATCCAGTAAAGAAAAACATGATGGAGCATATTTTCCATCTTTGTGGAATAAATAATATTAAAAATTGTGTTTCATATTTTTGTATTTACCAGGACAAATGATCACAGTTATCCTGTGACCAGCCTGTAATACTTTATGCAAAGCCCCATCCTAATCTGATTGGCTATTGTTTGTATTTCTTTCGTTGTCCAATGGTTGGTGTGAAAAGCTCTGACAAACAATATCAGACTCAAAGAGCAGAGTAGGAGAGTTTCTTACTTTTTCTTTGTGTGTATGGGTGCGTCATACATAGCCTGGATATAAAGGTGGACGACACATCAATACTTCCTCCCACTATCCAGAAATGAAGCCAAAATATTCTGAATGAAAGATGCTGCCTTGAGAAGAATTTATTTGACATGTATCTTTTAATTTTTAGGTTGGCCCATGTCCCATCTGCTAACATGGAGGAGGCAGGATTTATGACCTATACTGACCTATATACATCCACAAGGGGGCCATCTAGATGATCTTGGGGAGCTGTCGTGTTGTACACAGTCCATGGTTTCAACTCAAACGCAGTAAGTTACTGTAAAACTGTGGTATTTTTAGCGTACTATGAAAACACTATGCTCATAGTAACTGTACTGCAGTATTGCAGTATTTGTAAAAATATGAATACAAATTACTGCTGGTTTCTTTATACTGTAATTTATTTTCATACTGCCAATGCGCCTTGGCAGGTAAAACAACTTGAACGGTTAAGAGAGGTGATATTATTATTATTTTCTTTTTCTAAATTTTTTTTTTCGTTAGTCAAAAAAGGACACAGCTCTCTTATTTATATCTTATAATTTAACTTGTGCCTGGTTCTTGACTCGTGCATGGCTGCAGAGGGGGAATGCTTATATAAGCTAAGACAGTTTGCAGAGCCTTCAACAAACTCAGTTAAATAGAATGAACGTAAAATAAATCCATTTAACAATATTTTTACCTAATATTAAGCTGTAGGTAAAATTAAGTCATATTTCTTTAAGAAATGTATTTCACCTTACAGAAGAAGAAAGAAAGAAAAACCCAATTTCTATTTCCCTGATGTTTATATTTTTTAGTCGAGAACTGAACTGCAACAAATTTTACTTGAACACTTTGCCATTTTCAAATTGCTGCTTCTAAACAACCTCAGCTTTTGTCAGCAACAGACACCTCGAGCCAGAGAAGGATTGGAGTGTTTTCTTATTTTTATTCATTTATATTATTTTTGAGCTACAGCTGCATTTTAGCCACTTCGGCCTGCTTTTTAAAAAGCGATTTAAATGATGATGTACCTCACTGCCCTCAGATATAATGCCATTTAACTTCAGCTTGATTTTAGCATTAGGCAAATACTGAGTTCTGTGACTCATCATGACTCACAGGATTGGATTGAACAGTAGCCATTGATACCTTTTGTGTTCACATGTTTAAACGATTTGTGAAAAGTTTGTTCTCTTTCTTCAGTCTGCTGAGCTCTGCATGATCTGGAGGGAGAAACAAGTGCCAGGACTTAACTTTGTACCACTTTAACTACTTGGTTTAGCAGAGGAGAGTAAAATAAAAACACACTTTCAACCCTGATCACATGAGCAACAAAGCCTGAGAGTTTTCACTGTATTTGTAGCTTTGCTTTTAAACTCTGCCTCAGTCTATAGTAGCGTTGTTAGCACAATCTACATCTACAGCACCGACTAATTAAGCAGTCATTAAGATAACAAGCCGTTGCAGTGAGATTAATGAGAAAACTGGTTCAGCATGCAGCTGCTGAGTGGCCAGGGAAGGAAACTTAAGGAAACTTTGATGCATAAACATGTAAAACCACCTTCACATACAATACATACTTTGAAATGTTCGGCTGGAAGCCCTGTAATATAATATGATTTCACATGACTTGTGGCAACAGTTTAAAGAGCAACACCATTCTTTTGTGCAAAGGTGAGATGATGTGGAAAATATTAATATCTATGCCTCAATGCTCTCGAAAGCCAGTGGCTGAGTTGTCTGTACATTGGCATGTCTGTCCATCCGTCCCATGGATTAGAACTTGGTAGACCAAAGTCAAGGTGACGTTGTCCTTGTGAACGCGTTATCTTCCTTTCAAACATAGCCACATGTTCACGTAGACTCATAGATTACCTGATAAGATTTGGTTAGACAAAGATCAGGTCACGTTGGCCTCACATTGATATATATGTAGAGTCCAGTTTCCATTATTTTATGATCTTGACAAAATCAGAATTACTGACCAATAGCTTTGAAATCAACCGGAAATAAAAGAAATGAAATGTTGATCTGTTAAATCTTTGTCAGATAAAGTTCAATAAAGGGGACGTTGTCAGTGGAATTAGTTTAAAATTGTTAAATTTAATATACAAATTCCTATGGTCCTTATTTTACCAGTGGTAGTAACTACAGGCTGTAGCAGATTAAAATAAATGCAATGATAAGGAACTGCAATTAACTCTGTGTTCTATTAGATTACACGCAATACAATGTAATACAATTATGCCACATTCAATAATGGTTCAGGGTAAGATAGAGGGGGGGAGCAGAGAAAAAGAGAGCCATAGGATAAGAGAAACCAAGGCAGGGAGAGTAAAACCAGTCAAGACTCTAAGCCAGGGAAAATCAATATTCTCGAGGAGGGTCAAGAGATTAGCAAAGGGCCACTGACACAGTCCTGGGAAGGAACCTTTAAATGATTAAGAAAATGAGTGAAGTTGTAGAAGTGAACATAAAACACAGGAAGATAGCAGTCTCGCCAAGCTGCAGGGTTCAAGTGCATCCATTACAGCCGGCTGGGTTTTGATAATCACATTCAACTTTGTTGTAAGCACCATCCCACAAGTTCCTATGTCTTATGATACAGAAAATGGGATGATTTAGCCACAAATATATGCAGCATTCTCTAAAAGTAAATGAATATTGACCTCATGTGGCCCTGGTGTAAAGCAGTGTTGTGACTTTTACTAAAAAAAGGCCTCTTTTGTTCGGGTGCAAATTGTGAGACTGAGATGTTCCTCTCACTGCACTTGAACGCACACAAAGCCTTGTTCTAACATAATTAATACACATTGGAGGCATCATTAACAATCTAATTTAATCCATGTGTCTGCTGGTGATTGCATTGAGCCGGCTGTGGAATAATGAGCAGTTTGTGCAATTTAGATACACAATACTTTGTTAATAATGTCCTGCTGTATTCTATACAAGTTGTGGTTGAAAACGTGTCGGGACGCCACTGAAATAGAGTTTGTGAGTTCTCTTCAAAACGGTGTTAAGCATGTAAGGGTTGGACACCGAGGACACGCAAATGTGCACACAAACAACCTTTAGGAAACATTCTCCCCAAACAAGCAGCCATAATAGGACAGGATAGGAGGATAAGAGGGACAATCTTAAAAGGCTTTTTTTAGTGGCACTCGTGGGGCTCACCAGCAGAGAGTCACAAAAGGATTATGGGAGTCCACTGGATTTGTCCAGTCTGGATGATTTACGCGACGGGTTACAATGGCGCCATCTTCTCCAGCATGCGCCGCTCTGTTGATTTGCTCTGCCAGTTTTTCCAAATCTAAATGTCAAACAAAATACCAGCAAGTTCTCCTCTGCTCTGCATTATTCTTCCATCACTGACAAATGTATTCACGTGTTCCCAGAGCACTACGACTACACCCTCCAGTCATTGGCTCAAATCCTGCTTCACCCCAGCTGTTGCACCGGGCATTACAAGGTGTTTTGTATACATACTGCACCCCGGCACTGTGTTATATCCACCTGCCTCCTTAATGTGAAATCCAATTCATCCGTCTCTGATGGTGAATTTCTCGGGTGAAGCTCTATTCATCACACCTCCCTCTTTTGTCTCCTCTGTCAAAGTCATTCATAGATTTCTATATACGTGGAATATGTTTTAAATTTCTATCGCTCCTCTGTAAGAAATGGCTACATAGAGCTTTTAGGCTTTGTTGGTTTGCCGATTGAAAGACAGGGAGCTCAGGCACTGGGATAGTAAAGTACAGTACAATAAGACGCTAATGTAATAAAATAAGAGTGGAACTGAAAATGAGAATAAAGTGTATGTAAAGTAAAGAATCAGTGCCTTGAAGAAATTACAATAACATAAGTTACATGAGACAGTAAACTAATACCAAACTAAAGTGGTAGTTAGTCGTCGTAATGATAATAGCAGTGAGTAATATGGAATATTGGGCATCATTTGATAAAAAAAACTATAATATTACATATTAATAACAATAATTGCGCATGAAAAAACAAACCCTGTTGTTTCAAGTCAACTTTATTATCAATAATGCCATATGTGCAGGACATACAGAGAATTGAAATAGCGTTTCCCTCTTATCCCCGGTGCAAACAGCATTAAACATGAAAAATAGAAGTAATTAAAAGATATAAACAGGCAGTGGCAAATCTAGACGATAAGAGAGTATAAATATGGCAGATATGGCGGGATGAACAGAATGAACGGTAAAAATATAATCAGAATGTGATGAATACATGTAATTGAGGCTTGATATTTTACAGTTTAACCATCAACTTTATTAGAAATCACTGCAGAGTAAAAGAAAACACAAATTCAGCCGAGTGTATTCAACTCGAAAAAAACCTTTTTATGTCAAATATAAAGGTAAAGAAGTTTACGGCTCTAATTTCATTGAGAAAAAATGTGGATAAAAGTAGTTTTTGTTTTTTTAGCCTCGCACCCTCTAATATTATTCAGATTTTACATCGTCAACCTCGGTACGTGTTGAATACAAATGTTTTTTTTTTCCAGCCACAGTATTAAATTGTAAACTTAACAAGCACCAAGGGGCTCATTCCAATGTTTATTCATTCCCAAGGACAATGCCAACTTTATGATATTACCCATAAAGCACTCCACAGTCTTTGTCTGATCTGTGTCACATTGAATAAATTGCCTGCGTCGTCTCCTACTGCGCGTGTGTGGACGCACGTGAAGACACGCAAACTCGAGCAATCCCATGAGGGAAATTAGCGGTGGGGTACATGTTAAAATAAAAGTGCAAGCATGCCAAGGACAGCGTTTAGCATTGTTGTTTCACATTGTGTGAAGCTAATTTAATTGATTGCGAACACACTGCTCTCATAGTTTTAAATAATATATCTGCAAGTCAAATACATACAGTATAGTGCGATTGGCGCTAAATGAGGACCTTCCTCCATTACTGAATTGCGTTCTCACTCTGTCTGTGATGCCCTTTTTATCTCATTAATTTTCCTCATGAAAGATCTTGTTGAAGATCCAATAGAATTATTCCCTCGGGTTATTTACTACAGATATTATAATTGATATCCCTACATCCGCCAATATAATAACAATAATTATATACTTTTTGCACGTTTCTTTATTTTACTGCTTGCTTGACACTGCAGCCTCAAGCAACGTTGGTTCACTACATATCCTCATTATTAAGTAATGTGTTACTCTGAACAGCCCCAGGTATGATTCATGAATAATGCATTACCTGATAACAACCCATATCTACTTATTACAACATGTGACCACCTGCTATTTAAATGGTGCCCCACAATGACGGGCAAAGGATTTACTCATTTCCAGAGACATGCTCGAGACGCCACTGACGCTAATTACAGAAGAGCTAAGCCAGGGCCTAATTAGAGCAGTGCACTCTGAGCGTGGCAGCGGTAACTAAAGCCCTTTGGCCCTGTGAAATCACATCCACTTCTAACCACATGTTTCCGCCGGAGTGAGCATTTAAAATGTGAGTAGATTTCACTCCGTCTCAGGTGTTGTGTCAGTTATGATGAACCTACAGCTGTGGAGTCACTGTGCATATTTACCACGTTGATATAAGTCCTCTTCAATGTCATCCAATGGAAAGCACGACTACAGAGACATTAGCTGAGAATAATGAAGGATAATGTGGATTTTGCAGCTTTTCATTTTCTGCCTGAGCTGCATATTTATGCCTTTTTTCTGCGTCTCCCTCCTTGTTTACTTCAGTTTAGTCTAAAATCATCATCATCATTATACATTTGACCATTATTTAAAGAGTCTAAATACAAATCATAATTAGAGTACAACTTGCAAATTGTGACATTTGAATTTATAATCTTGCCAGCATATTACACAATCTCATCTCGCAGCAAAACAAATAAACACACTTCAGAGAAATTTGCTTTGGACAGTACATTGCACATAAATAGAAACAGCAAATATGAGGGCCTCGACAATTTTCCAGAATGATATTTCCTCTCTGCTTTTGCATGCTGAGCAAATGCTTAACCATGCTTTGCAAACACGAGCGGAGCTCGTTTTTACTAATGAAACATTGTTATGAAAGATTGTAAAGCCCGGCCGACAGCAGCTCACAGAGGCTGCTTCCATTCAAATAAGCAGGATTCAGGACTGGGCAAGGAGCTGTGTGATGCATTATTCACAGCAGCTTCCTGAATAAGTCTTCCCAGGCAGGCAGGGGAGGTGGGATGCTTTTTGTCCTTAACAAGGAGGGAGGGAGTTGTCTTAAATTGGAGATGTTTCTTTATAAAACCAAAACGAAGCATGAATATTTCCAATTGTTGAACTCATATTTGGCTCTAAAAGGTATAAAGACATACTAATGAATGTTTATGCCTCAGATTAAATCCACAAGAACATTCATATATCTCCACTTTGTGCTTCATTATATGTAAAAATACTGACATCACTTTTCTTCCTGAACTAATTACCCGTAACTCAGCGTGTTTCACTGCAGTACAGAAAACATGGGCACTGATCTTGCAGTACATACAGTCACTGCAAAGAAGGGTATTGCCTTATATAGATGTAGAACTTGATGGATTTCTTTCCCATACAAGATATATTTGGGTTTGGGATACACACGACCTTGAGCTTTGGGAAACCGTGATGTGTTTTTCACACATCTATTTTTTCTCCCCCTCAAGGTTCCTTTTTAAAGGAATTTTCCAATTTTGTTTTTATTCTTCTTC
Source organism: Paralichthys olivaceus (assembly GCF_024713975.1). NCBI lineage: Eukaryota > Metazoa > Chordata > Actinopteri > Pleuronectiformes > Paralichthyidae > Paralichthys > Paralichthys olivaceus. The sequence continues at coordinate 9,405,979 of NC_091116.1, forward strand.
TTCTGTGTCAATTAAATATAAAATGCTAGAAAATTTCAGAATCAGAATCCACGTATCAGACATATTGGTATCAGCCAAAGTAGCGATATGAAAATATTTATTTTGGAGAATTACCTGTGCAGAAAAAACATGTGCATTGTTTATATTAAACAGAAAGTTTACTTTCTTGATTCAAATTCTAGATATTTAGCTCTATTTTAAAAATTGTTTTATTTATAATATGAATAAAATATTTAAATCATGAAAAATTTGTGGTTAATCTCAACATTTTCAAGCCTCAGTTATATTTCTTTGTCTTAAAAGTTTGAAAACAGCAACAGGAATCACTGCCACTTTTAAAAAAAATCATTTTTAGGCTCTTATCATTTGCTCTCGGTTTCAACACGTTCACCAACCTACACATTTTATACCTATATAATTAAATAATAAAAGGTCAAACAGCTTTTATTTGCAGCTGTGTTAATGTTATGTTGGTGCTCATGCAACAGAGAATATTAAGAAATAAAACTGATGGTGATATTCAACATGAGAAACTGCTTCATTAATCCTCAGAGTGAACTCGAGGTTGTGCAGCCCGCAGTGCTCTCGACCTCTGCGGTGTCGGTGGACACGATAGCTCGTTTGATCAAACGATGTGACTCGGGCAGCATCTTGCATGCTCGTGTTGGGTTATCTGCCGTTATTAGAGACAATGACCCCGCTGACCGTTTTCATTAGGGTTAAAAATGGCGAATGCTGGCAGGGACACACCGCCACACCATCCATTTGCAGTCTAAGAAAAACACATACAGCCAATGCAAAGCCGTGTTTTTCTGCTATAAATGGATATGGGTATGGATCCATTTGCTGGTCCTTTGCCACCAGCTGGAATAGGTCATCGCCTGTAAAATGCCAAATGCATCATGTCCCTTATGGTGTTTTACCTTTCATATTTAAAGTCGGTCTCGGTTCAGTGCGATGACACAACCGGAGGGAGCAGTAAAATCAATACAAATCTTATTTAGATAAACTGACAGGTAAGCCTTCCCTTCCAGACGCCATTGTGGTGTATCATTTCGTGCATTACAGCAGCTCGATGCATCTATACATTCCGTATCTGATAAGTGATGACGCACACAGCCGCTAAAGCAAACTGCAGGGCGGAAGAAGGCGACTAAAAGGGTGTAAGAGCCTTTTGGTGCAGCAAACTACAATAGTGTCAGATTCTATTAGGCCGTGGGGAACAGAATTTATTGTTTCATTCCTCCTTTGTTGCTGCTAATAGTCTTTGCTATTGCCTTCCAGAAAAAATCATATCTCTGTGATGCTGGTCGAAGTAATTATAATTCAGGGCTGCGTCAGTTACTCTCAGTTGGTTATCACATATTGTGCATCTGTAATATTGTCACACTCGAGAGCTGTGAGTCATCTGCTTCTAATATTAGACCTTTTCTTAAAAATAAAATCACTCCTTTCGTAAAAGATTTTTTCCCCCACTCCAAGTCTATAACATTTCACTCATAATCGTATTTTATTAAAAATGTAATTAGTTATTGATGTCACAGTATAACAGCCATTATTTAAGGTTCATTAGAGTTTATTGCAATATAATCTATAAATGTTTACCACTTGTAATTATGATTTATTTGAGGTTATTCGAGGATATGTTTGTGTCAATGGGTGAGGATGCCATACCATTTCATACACTTACAGTACATATTGATCTCACCCTGACTGAACTTATGCAGTTGACATATTAGTTATAATAATTAAATCTCAATAAACAGAGTTTGGTTGTGAATATGCAGAAATCTTGGGCAGTAAAATATTGGGCTTCCTTTACATTTTTAAAATATAGTTTAAAAATGCATCTCTGTCCAGTTGCTCTTACAATCAATCATTGACAGTCATCAGAAACAGGGATCATTGTCTTATCGGCACAAAAGTGTGTGTTTGCATGAATGTGCATCAGTAAGACCAGGCAGAGTTAATGTCATGTTCATTCTCACTGGTTTTAACAAAGACAGACTTTAGTAAAGACAAGTTGGTGTCAGGGCAACAAATCCTTAAGATGTTATCTTGTACGAGTCACACATATATTTAAATTATTGTAGTGAGATATTCTCCCATTTCAGAAGCTAAAAACACAATTTCTGTGTTGTGAGACTGTCGCTGCAGCTTTTCATTGAACAGGAGATTCACAGAATTTGAATGATGCACATTATTGGTTTTGGATTATCTAAAAGTGCCAAACAAACTGCTGAAACCTCACTACAGTAACATTGGTTTTTGTCTCTGACTATCTCTTGAGACAGTTGTTGTTCCCCTGAATCCTAATTTAGATGTAGTTGCTTTTGCTACCATTCTTGCTTTGATAGGACGTGTTTACCTGGACAGGCAGTGTGTGGAGTAATGAGATTCGATCAAGAGAAGTAGTTCAATTACTAATCCTTCGTCTCACACAGCTTTTTTCTACGCCGCCGACAAACACAATTGCTATTTTATTCTTTCTCAAGTCAATACATATTCCCCGTTTTCTTGTCATGCTGAGTCTGTCCCCAGAATTTCACCACTGCAAAGGAATAAGATAATTAGAAACCTTGGGTCTCTATAGAGGTCTTCTCTTTTTTTTTCCCTCCCATAACCTTTCCTGTTCCAATTTGGACTTAAACACTGAACACAGCCAAGACCAAATTATAGCAACAGCACGAGAAGCCAATAACCAATTTTCAACTTCTAACACAGCAGCTTTGTCAAATGGTAATGAAGGTTTTTTTTCTTCTCCAGGGTTCATGGTTAAGATTTGACTATACAGCAGAGCACATAGAGTGCAAAGAACTCGACACCACAGAAAACATATGTACAAACAGCAAAGTGGCTTTTAGAGAACTTTTATTCAAAGCCTTTTTTGTTCAACGCCAGCACCACTGGGTTTTTTTTTTCTTCCCTCAAACTCCCTGTGGAAGTCGAATAACTTCCCTCTTACTCAGCTGTAGCATTACGTTTCCCAAGTTTCTATCACTCCACCTTTAGAAGTAGCTAAAGTAGAGGGACATGATGCGATCCAGTGACAGACATTGTCGGATACTCACTGAAACCTTCAATCTTCACATATCAAGCTGTGGCAGCGAGCGAGACTTGATAAATGAAAAAGAAGTAGAACAAAAGTGCGAAAAGCATTTCAGAGTGGCTCCTCCTCGGAGTCCTTTTGACATGTCAACAGCTGATACAGACACTCAGGCGGTAATGGGGGTTTGACATCGGGCTGGTGTGCACCCAGCCTAGTGCGACTGAGGTGCAGGGCTGTCCCGTATACCTGCAGCAGATGTCGCAGGTATTTTTCACTTGATATCATTGGACGGAACAAGAAATCTGGATTTTGTATTATTTTTTTAAATAGATTTATGACATTTAAATGAGCTAATGATCAGTCAGGAAACTAATGATCAGGCTTATCAATGATAAAGATAATTGACGGCTTTGGTATTTTATTTTCCTTTCAGAGATTGTGTCCTTCACCAATTGACGTAATGTTGACCTGGACAAGTGGGCAGATGAATGCGTATTGACCACCGAGCCCCGATGCTTGACCCTTTGCATGTGCACATCTCTGGTGCTATTGCACACTGGACACAATCTGTAATAACCATGTCTTCATGGTACTGGTCGACTGATAACATCAAAGCAGTCTGATGTTATCCTGAGAAAATCTGTCTGATCCTCGTGGATCAGCTCAATGATGAAAAGACTAGAAACTGACAAAGGCTGCATGTTGGTGTGACACAGTTTTTTGTCTTTTATAGGCTTCTGCACAGTAGATTTGACAGCATCTGCCCTTCTGCTTCCAAACGTAACAAACCATTGTATCTACAGTTTAACTGGCTGAACGTCCAGCTTTCAACTTGCTTCTTTAACTCCAGGACTATCATCTTTGTCCTAATGCCTAAACTTTGAACTATCTCTGGGATCATTTTTTTCATCTCCCGGCCTTGTTCTTTCTTTTTTTTTTTCATGTGGTGAGGCACAATTAGGCAGACAAGAACTAATTTATACTCAGTGGTGACAAATGGTCAGTGAATTGTAAAATGATATAATTACCTTTCAAAAAATATGGCAGCCCTCATTAAACTGACGTTAATTAGTCAAACGGTTTAAAAGCACGGTTGAAATCCTTCTAACTGTGAATGGTCAAACAAATCTTACTCATAATTGGGTTCTCTACTTTTGCAGATATAATCTTTTTGGTGAAATGTGGTGATAGGGGTTCTATCTAGGGACCTGTTTACACTTTTCCCAGTGATCAGATCGAATTTAACATTTCAAAGTATAATTCCTCATATTTTTGCTGCGCTGCTGAGCAGACTGGTCAAGACAATGATGCCTTCGCTCTGACATAATAGTCGGCTCTTCATTATGAAAAGGACCAAGCTTTGGAAAAGCCACCCTCGTCTAATTGTCAATAAGCATAAGCACATATTCAGAAAATTTTAAAATGAAATTACACACCCTTCTCCGAGTGTGACCCATGATATATGAAGATTGACGACACATCTTTATATCTCCAACTATGCTGTTTAGATACATCATCATAAGCATCAAAGGAGCTTTGACCATAAAGATAGTTTCGACATTTACGATAAAGAATATTGTCTCTTTCACTGCAAACTCCATTCATTGGTTTCACATTGTGCCACTTGATAAACAGTCAACGACTAGTATTTGATGCCTATTACACTCAGACTATTAGCAAGAAGCCATCTTGATTGGCAATGCAATGCATTCCCTATAGTGCACAGAGCATCGAAGCATCAAGTTCCTCCCTTAGATTGTTAAAGCACGAGGATTCTTGACCTATACAGCACTTTTCATATTTCATAGTCTCCCTGCACTGGTGGGACTAATTTCTGTGTCTGCTGTGATTACCCCTCAGTTGGCATCCATTACGGGTGCACGACTTTCATCCTGAGCCAAGTCATCCTTTCCTCACCCCTCCCTCCATTCAAAGGGCCACTAAAATCCATTCCCTGCTCACGGTTAAATAACGTGCTCGCAGGTTTTCCAATGTGCTGCGCCCTTGTGGAGGCAAACCACCATCCATCAGTTACGTCCGCAGCAATAAAATGCTGATAATTCTTTTTTTTTTTTCTTCTTCCCCAATTTTTGCTTGCTCTGTACACAAATGATGTGTGTAAATATGGCAGAGGGAGTTCATGAATTGATGGTCCGAGATACACAAATGAATGTGTCCCCTTAGTAGCCACACTCCTAATGTAGAGGTCGTTAAACTGTTCAACCAATTCAGTCAAATTAAAGCACTGAGCTGGCACTAAAAGCCCTTTGAAAGAGTTTTGAATTTTGCAAAGAGAAAAACGACAACTGCAGAGAAATCGACTGGGGCAATGCACTTGAGCAAGTTAGGGAAAGCTCCTAGAAGCTCCTGTGGATCACAGTATTGCCAAAGTGAGTCTGTGAAGGGGAGGGCAAGGGATGGTCAAAGTTAAAGGTCATGGTGATGTCATACTATTGTGAACTTAATATGTCAATATAATACCTGGAGTCATTGAAAATTGCGCTGGTTTGTGGGAGAACACAATCCCAGTGCAGTATATCTAGATGTGCACAGCAGAATAAACTTAATGCCTTACTGAACTTCATGTGTACTACACCAGGCATGTAACCTCTCTTCCACTTTGTCAGTGTCAGTTATTTTTTTAGCAGTGAAATGGTCAAACTTCTCTCTAATCAATGCCCTGTCAAAGAAATGTCTCACTGGGGCAGAGTCTCGGAGAATAACCCAGCTTTCTGCTTTATATAAATGTTGAGCCTTTTAAGTGAGAGCTGGCCTCGACTTTAAAGCAATTTACTGAATTTTAGATTACTTTGTTTGCTTCTCTCTCTTGGTTTTTGCTTGCATACACAGCTCGAATGGGGACACAAAAAAATAGGGGAAATAAACGTTGCACGCATTCGAAATCTGGATTAAATTGCCTTTTTTTGTCAGGTGTTGATTCAGATACTGGCTCTTTGAAATTAAGAAAGTAATGAGGAGTCAGGATGTGAATTCCTGATTGCAGTTTGCATATTTATTCTCCGACACGTGTGCCCTTCTTGGCTGCACAACGTTACCTGGTATGTACTCATAATGACTCAATGAGCTCACGGAAGAATTCAACGCAGTGAAACATGAAACGTTCATCAACTTGAAAGAGATGCTCTCACGGCTCTCCACCGCACCGCCCAACACCTGCCCCTCTCCGGCTGTAATAGCATTAAATGTGTCTATCGGCTCCGCCGTGTCCACAGAACATACTGCAGGACTCCGAGGGCGTCGCCCAATCAATGAAGACGCCAGTGGCATCAAAGCAGAAAGGAAATATTGTAACTGTAGAGCGGGGGCGACACAGCTGAGAATAAAAACAAAATATGCTCCTTAGGTTGTTTATCACTCTGAGATGATTGTATTCTCAAGAGTGCAACTGTACAGGTGTCAAAACGGATTCATGATATTATTCCACAAACAAAAGACAAGCGAGCACCTTATCTTGGACGCACTAGGACTTGCTTTCTAAAGGTTCCCATTTAGGGTTGCAAAATATAGAAAAAAAGCTAATCATCAAGCTTGTAAATGCTAACAGAGCAATTGAGACTAAACTACCACATTTTATTTTGCTCAAAGGAGTTCAGTCCCTCTGATTGTGAATAAAGTCTAAATTGGCTTTGTGGTTTGAATTTTTACCAGCGAAAAACGAAAAAGGGAATTTTTTGTCCCGTAAAACACCAGCTGAAGTGAAACGTTCGTGAGCGTTCTGATTGAAGGGGACAAAGACAGATAAAGACAACACTCAAATCGACCACAGCCTATATGCAATGTGCATCAACTAGCACTTCAGCCGCTCTTGGTTGCCATGATTGAGTTTGTTTGTGGATTGTTCAGCCAGCCGTGGAGGGGATTAAAGTACTGTAGCGAGGGAAATAAGAAGGATGGGAGAGAAATATTTTCCGCTTTCCCTTTCGTCTTTCCTTTCTGTGGTTTTTAAGCTGCTGGTTCGATACTCCTCAACTGCCACACATCAAAAATGAGTATATATGCACGACTCCCATCTCCATAATATGCTTCTAAAGTATGAAAACACCTTTTGTTGACCTTTGCTTTTTATTTGATGCCAACCATGTGGAAAGGCTTTGCCACGTCTTCAGGTCATGCATCATGAGCTTGGCATTAAAGGATCAATTGTCACAGGGAATGTCATGCATCCTATTGCTGGATGTATTTGATGCCAGCTTTGATGTTTACTTCTTTTCTATAGTGGCTGATGTGTGTATGTGCGTTTTCACTCAATATGACTCATCGTGGATTTGAATGTCAACAAACTCAATTTAAAAAGCTTCAACGTACAGTCACACCTCTAAGGAATTCTTTCTTCATTGTTTTTTTTTTAGACTTACAAGCAGTTCTAAAAATACTGAGCATTATTAATCCCCCATATTGAAAACAGGTGAAAACCTCCTCGGTGGAGTTAGCAATGATCTTATATCAACTTATATATGAGATGCTTGAGGTTTGTTCTGAAGAGCATCCTTACAAAATGTTGTTAATAATAATTATTGTGGCTGAGAAAAATAAAAGGCATACAATCTCATGTAATTCACTGACGTAGAAACCCAGTAATACTCTGACATAGAAATACTGAAAACTTAGGTAGGAACAATGGATCAATGTACATAGATACAATCTGGTTTGATTTGTACTTAGTATGAGTATTTCCAGTAACATTTTGTTACCACTGATCTTACTTCCACTGTAACATTAAGTGTACAGAAGTAACACATTAACTGTGCATTGAATAAGAGTTTTTGCAGTGTTGTATTTCTACTTTAAGCATAGCATAAATAAATTATCCGACAAATTCATTCGCCACTGAATTGGCGTGTCGCTTCGGGCATCAGTTAGAAGATAAAAGATAATCAAATTGACAAATAGATGTGTGAATTTAAAAGAAACAAAAGATGCAGAAACACTGTACAGTGTGTTCTTTTCTTTTGCTTTTCCTTTATCTTCTTTTATTATGAACCACTTTTGCTAAAAATAAATGTAGGGCTTTATTATTTTCATGCAGTACAGTTGGTGCAGAGCTGTGTCATTGTGGTCTTCGTACTTGGCAGGGCCTGGAAGGAATAAAAAACTGAAAAATAAAACATTTCGTTCATTTAAAACGCAGCTGGTTTGCACATCCAAGTGCCCCACAGTTGCATAAATCTTATAGTACATTCAATGTATTCTTGGCAGAAGCACCTTTCCTCTCTGCAGGTGGCATGGAATACGCAGCAAAGAAAAGTTTAAAATAAGCATAAATGATAACAGGAGTCATAAATATCCGCTAAATAGAAGTGTACATGTTTACACAGCCCTGGGCTTGTTTAGCTTAAGCGTGCACTGGATGTCAACAAGTGGAATTCCATTGAAGGATTATGAAGCAAATCAGTTGTTTTCAGGGTGACAAAGTTGACTAATATTTCCTAAGCACTTAATTTCCTGTCTCTCATGCTGCTGCTAAGGCCTGGATGCTTGCAATGATTAAATTAAATTTAATAAAAGAGCAGTGGACTGACACTGCGAGCTCTGCAGTCTGAATTGATCCGGGACTTTGATTCATTCACGGTCTGACCTCTGCTATGCCAAACACACACACGGTGCTGGATTAGACGATCCCCAGCGCCGCGTACTCTGCAGCGATCCGAACCAGCATGCTTTTTGTATATTGTCGGCCGTAACACACGCACCAGTTTATATCGTTATCATATGTTATTCTTTCTCCTGTGCATTTTAAAGTGAAAGAAAAGAAAGATCTGATGCAGTTAAGCAAGATGATTATCTAAACCCAGTTAATTATTATTAATTGCGTAATTTTTTGTGACTCATGCCTCCATTATCCTCATTACACTTCTCCCCTTCTAAATATAAAAAAAAACAAATTACAAGTTAACATCCATTTACTTAAACATGCTCTCAGTGATATAGACTGAGCCTGTGTGTGCATCAACATGAATCCCCTTGATTTCATTGGCTCCATTAGAGGAATGAGACTGTGGATGAGCGAGATAGCCCTCAATAGGGAGGCAGAGAGAGAAAGGGGAGGGAGGGTAGGTGGCTTTCATGGCGTGGCAGAGGGCCAGGGTCGGTGATGGCTGACTAATGATTTTCACTGAGGGTGTCAGCCTCAGATTTATGTTCCCTCCCTCACCCGAATTCACTCTCAGTATCTTAAAGCAAGAGCTATTCATGAGCCATAGGAGCACGTTCACGGGCAAAAAACAAAAACCATGCACACTCTGAGATTTAGAGCTGGAGCTGTTTGCCAAAGTGAATGTGCACACGAGCGCTGATGAAGCAGTAAATAAAATCCTGGGCAAACTACAAGCTCCAGCCGGTGATCATCATGAGGCAACAAGTCTACAAATATAAATAAATGTCAGTTAGAGAAGCAGCACAGTATTAATTCAACCCTCCCCCCTATGAAAGGAACACAGCCAGTATTGTTGAGATTGCCCTCTTGATGCTGACCTTTAAATGATGAGAACATAGACACAGTATCACCCCAGGGCTACGTTATGGGGTCTGCTTGCAAAAGGACACTAGCTGTACCTTAAAGAGCACTAAAAACGTGATGGTGATTTGATGTGAGCCACTGAATTTAATATCCCACAGTTATCATTTCAGTGTATATGTGCATATTATTGTTTAGAGTCTATGCTAACTCATAAAATAATGTAGAAAGGGTCGAAAGTGTCCTTGAGCAAGAGACTGAACCCACGCTTGCACCCAATGACAATGTATGTGTGATAGAAAAAGTATAGATGTGCAGTATGAACCTGTGTCACTGGGTACAATTATAATTGTACAGTAGATATAGATATGGTAATAATATAAATACAGTCCAAATACATTTCTAATAAATAATCATTCATCTTGCATGTTTTATCTTAATATAAGCAATATGATTTATTTCACATGTTGACAGGGTTTAAAAACACTTTTCCCTAAATGCAAGCAATGGGTTGGTTTCATTTGACTCTATTTGCCTGTAATGCAGGCCTCAAAGTTCAGATAACTTTTTTATTTACCAATGTACCGTTTCATGTTCTGAGTCATTTCAGAGGGTGTGATGTAATCTCTTTTTTTTTTTTTCAGACCTGGTCGTACTCAAAAATAATTAAATCAGAGCGTTTTGTGGCAAAACATTAGGGGTTCAGAGATTGAAAAGCAGCGAGCAAAAAAAAAACATCAGTCTAATTACAAACAATTTCCAGAATAATTTCTCACATTAAAAAAAGTTGTGTAATCTATGACCCCTGCAACAATGACGCATCATGAACAAAGTGAACACGATTCGTTGCTGCACTTTGTCTCCCTTGAATTTTACTTTTTTCGCCTGGTGGTCGTTCTTGTCAGTCTGGTGCCCTGTAACCCTGAAATAGCTGAGGCTCGTTGCAAGCGTGACCACCACCCGCTCCTGGAAGCAAACCATGTTCAGAAAACATACATCCAGCAAATATAGACGTGTGAGCCCAAGCCGAGTAAATTGTTACCAGATCGGACCACAGAGCACATTGCACAGTTGGTTTCACAGGTCGAGTAATACACTTGTGATACATAAATTGACCTTTAAATCAAATGGAGTGCCCACTTAAAAAATAGGTTTTATTGGTCTCCAGGTATATAACACTTGGACACAAGCTCCAGATTCAGTCCCCAGCCGTGATGTTTCCTCCTGTTAGCTTGTCAAATGTAAACCTGGGATCACCCATCCCTCTCCCTGCACCGGTGTCCTCTGCCTTGTGTAGTAACAACACATAAACAGTTTCTGAACCTGAGAAGTGGGTGCTGGCAAAGACTTGATGAGCCAATTATCAGAACTGTGCGAGTGTGTATGTGTGAGTGTGTGTATGCACGTAGAGGGTGTGTGGTCCAGGGAGACCCCCCCCCCCCCAGCCCTCTGTTATCCATGCAGGTTAAATGGCAAAAATGGTAATCAAAGTGGAATCGTCTCATCTCCGGCTTAATCCAGACTGGCACCAAGAAGCAGGCAATCTAAATGTTTTTACTTGATGATCATCAGTCGTGCAGAGAGTCGAGTTCCAAATGCACACACATACACATACACACAGGCAGATTTGTGAACATTTCCATCGAGTGATTATCAAGCGCATAAGGACATTTGAGAGTTGGGAGCTGGAGAGCGCAGCCGGTTAGTTAGCGCTTGGCAGGCAAGGTAGGGGAACCGTGATTACAGTCTGAGTGCTATTTCTCCATTGACCCCCAGATGGCTAATTGAGACAGGTTTAACACCAACATGACTTGCAAGAAAATGGGAGAAATAACCCTGTTTGTATAAAAAATAAAGATGGATAACATGTGCTTATTTTGGCTTTCTTCTCTTAGACATTATTTCGGTCTGTTTTTAAAAGGATGAGGAAGATAACTCGGGTATTTTGCATTCAGGTCTCACTACTGAGCTTCCACTAAAGTAATAAAGGTTACTTTGCAGGGCTTTGTTTTTTGCACAGATAAGCACACCTGCAGTCATAGAATATGACCTGTCCATCTCCTGATAGTCATCCCTTACATGCACACACAGTTATTCTATGGCAGTATTTTCTGATGGAACTTGAAGTAAAATGTGACTTACTTAATTATTTCAACCCAAAACTGTATTAAAGATGGACGACATGACGGGTCCTAAAAGTGAAGCCTCTCAATCACCACCTGGTGCCTGTCTTCTTCATGTTAGTATGAAGCTTTCAATTTTTTGGGCATAAAATAACTCACCATATGGATGTATATATATATATATATATATCTTAGATCAAACTGTAACTTGTCTATTTCCTTACAACAGCATGAGTACCCACCTGGGTTGCCAGCTCTCAGTTCTCACAGTTCTGTAAGGTACTTAGGGTCAGTGTCCAGCAGTTGCGATTTACTCTGTGGTAAATAACTTTTCGCCCCCCCACTGCTCTTTGTGACAACTTGCCACTCGCTCCGAGGCGTTTTCTAAGATCTTCTAAGGAGTCAGTGGTGAGAACTCCCACACAGAACCAAATGAAAGTGCAAGTCATTGAGGCTTCTGGGCTTGTATTTAGTGCTGTCAATGTTTTTCTTGTTCATTTTTCTCAGGAGGTGTGAAAAGCCATTAATCTTTGTAAAAGCTTGTGTCAAATCTCAAACATTTTCATAAAAAAACTCATCACAATAAGATAATACACTCCAAAGCGAAATGAGTGCAAGCACATCTAATAATTATCCTTATTGGTGAGTAAATTATTCAAAATGTGTCACATTCAAAGTGTTGGCCTCTTCAGGTTTCAGTTTGCTGTTTACACCTCAGGCACGCATTTCCTCAGTGCTAATTAGCTGTAAATTGCAGGAACAGGGTTCCTTTAGTGTGAACACAATCTTGTGGTTGAAGCAATTACATCCCAAACAAAATCTGTCAGAATAGCTTTTTTCCCCAGGTGCCCACCGGCATTATTTGAGAATTACGTTTGTTTTCTTCTGCCAATGCGTCTTTGTGCAAGTTTCAAAATCAGCTGTGTTTAAAAATAACCTCCTCACGTGTTCAGTGGAAGTAATGCATTAGTGCTGGCTACGAGCATGCAAGCTGCTCCTCCAGTAGGTGAATGATACCAACAAATATAATGTAGCTGAGCCAAAATATTTTTAGAATATTCCACTGTGGTTGGAATTCCGGAGGGTTTAGGTGGCAACAATATGGCTACATAAATACTTTCCTACAAACTCACTGCACTATCTGTACAGAATTCAAATGTTTTCAAGAAATACTTTCATAGACGACCAAATTAGCCTCACCATTTACACACTACTCCAATATTAAGACAATGAGTACGCTCTTGAGCACACAGTGATCAGAATTAACTGGGACAGAGCGAACTCCATGACTCCATCTGTCTTCCTATGTGTATCACAAGTTTAAATCTCTGTTCCCGTCTTTGCAGAGAGGCTGTAAAAAGGCTGTGCTGCTGCTTTATAGCCACTTGTTTTGTTCTTACTCCTCCTGGAAGTATTTCTCAGCTGTTTCCACATGACTTCAAGCAAACATGTTACACAGCTAGTGGATATTCAATAGTATCCATTATATCACTCAAACAATGTTTATTTTATGGAGGCTGCCGATCAGTTAACGTTCAGGATGTTCAGATGCTCTTGTGGCCAGAAGGTGTGTGGGCAGGGCCCACACAGCCATCATGTGCTTAATTTGAGAACGAGAAGTGGCAGATTGACTTGGGTCAAGGGCAGAACCAAAGTACCTTTTGCCGCACCAGCTCTGTTATAACCCCAGGCCCAAACAAGCACTTGGTTGCAGGCGCACACACACACACACACACTCCCCTCCACTTGTTCGGGGACTCGCCCGCATGCTTGCTCAAGTACAGGTTGCGCACGGGCAAGCTCCCAAAAAGCGCACGGCCTGCTGTGAGCCTTCATGGCTCAACTCTCTCTGTCACTTCAGTGTGTTGAAGTGTTGCCGCAGGACGCATAAAGAGGGGAATCACTGGTCGTCTCGCAGTGGATGTGACAGAGTCGTACACAGGCTGGCACAGTCACACATGAGTGCAGGCACACACAGCGGAGCTCACACTCAGCTGTAAGAGAGAGATGACACATTATTAAAGCCTCACGGTGGTGTACTGAGCCCCAACCGTCATCTACAGCTCGTAGTGGTCAGGTTGGCAGATGGAAATGTGCTGTATGATAATTCAACAGAGATACATATGCAATGCTAATATGTTCAAGTACCAACTGAGAGGTGGAGAATAAGTGTGTAAAGTCTCTGTGTGTTTTGTCTATGTGATACTGAATGTTTTAGAAAAGTAGAAAAGAGAAGAATGGTCCCACACACTGTTTCTGAAGATGGACGGGTGGCTGGCTGCAGTATACCCTGCCTTCTCCATGTGCTGTACATGTGAAATCATTTCTCTCTCTTCAGGTCGTGTGTTCATGCTTCTGATACGTTTAATTTTAATTTAATTACGGGTGAAATGATTGGTCAAGTGCGTGCATCAGCAAGACCTTTATACTGTGGCTCCATCTCCAGACTCGTACCAGGGATATTTTGGTTTCATTTCTGGATAGATGAATGAAGTCGAGACGAGTTATTCATCGTGTCAGAGTGAAATAATATAATGCCAGCACTTGGGTCTTGGAGTTTTGGTTAATTTGTTTGATGCGGGACAGTTACAACCAATTTCTCAATTAACTCGTACCTCTGTCAAGGTTAACGCCCAACTCACCATGTGAAAGAAAGTGAGAAAAAATGATGCAACTACCCATCTGGAATCTTGTGATGGCTTACTATAAAACCACAAACCATTTTATGCCTAAGGATGAGGATTAACATTCTGTGGGAGGAGGAGGAATCTTTTTGGACCCGTTTATGAATATCTATTTATTTTTGACCGAGCAAGTGTTTTGGGACTGACCTTGTGCTGGATTCAAATGAGAACGCATGTTCCCCCTACGGAAACACGGATCCTTGCAGATTTGCAGTTTTTAGCAAAAAGTGCATCTTTGCAATAATCTGGGTCTTTGACAGCCAAGAGCTCTGGTAGTGTATACATCTTTGATCATCACATTTCTGATGTTAATAACAATAAACCCACATTTACAGGTGCTGGCAAACTGATTCAGCAGCACGACAGTAACTGAGGGCATCTAAATCTGCCTGTAATAAGTGATGAAGTGTGGAGATGTACTAAGGATTTTGAAGGTTATTCTGTTCATAGCCAATGATGGGACTTCAGTGCCATACTTACATTATGGTACATTGTGAGTAACTGTTCTTTTCAAATTAAAAGTATGACGTCTAATACAACCTCTACGATATATATAATTCAGTTAAATGTCACTTGAACATGTCGAACATTGGTGAGCTTTGTTTACATGTCCTCCCATGTCCTTCCACTCGCAAACTAGTTTCAAACTGTCCCCCTGGCTTGGCAAGGCCTGACATAGATTAATCTGTGTCTGTGTGTGTCTCTCAGTGTGTCTGCTGAAGTTAACGCTGTCTGTCTCTGAAATAACCTCTGGTCCCATGAGTAAACAAACTGGCACACACACAAACATACACTCGCACACAGATATTCTTAAGGCATGAGTAAGCAGCGTTGGAAGCATAAGGAAGATGACCTTGCGTCGGAAACTGAAAGCCGCTCTTTCACAAATGATTTGTGTCCAAAAGCAACGTCCTCGTCCTCCGTTATTCCCCCACTTCTTCCTCAGGCTTCCTCAAGGAGACTTAACTTTGCGTCGGACTTCTTTGACACTCCTTTACTTGAAATGACTCTGCAGAGACACGTTGCGTAACACTGTAAATCCAAAATATTTTGCAGCATTGGTTGATTTCTTTTCTCTGAAAAATAATAATAATAATGGATAATGAAGTATTTGCACCAATTTATTAGTCCTCCTATTAGTGACAGTCTATCAGTCGCTGACAGTGACGGAGCTGAGTCACTATTTACTGCTCGGCCCAAGTTCAGTATTTACTGACGCACGTAGACGTCAGTGTGATTAAGATGAAGGCTTCTTTTTGTGGTGTTTGTTTGTTGTGATGTTCTTCCACAAGGGAGAACAAACAAGTTTAGTGCAATCAAACGGCTCCAGCGACGATTTCTCCGGCGGGCACTCATGCAAATGTGCTTTATCCCAATTTGCGCTGCACTTTAGTGTTTAATTTAATTATCCAAATATTCAAGGTGAGAATCCCATTGTTTTATAACTTTGACATATGATGTAGAGATCTGATAGGAGTGTGTTGGAAGTGTATGTTGTCCACAGCGATGGATATGTTCAGATGTTAGGTCATTCTAATGGATAAAAACAGACTGAGTACTTTATTTTAATACAATCTGGAAGTAACTGTGTGAAGTGTTCTGGTATTTCATGCAGGATATCACTGCTATACAGGGCATGACCTCTGCAGATGTAACCGACTGCAAATTCCCCATCCCTTCTTTACTTTTTTATTTCTTCCATGTCCACCGTCTTTTGTTTTATGATGTTTGCTACTTTTTATTCTCGTGGTTTACCCAGCTGCTTCCCTGCCCCTCGTCTCTGAGCAAGCCAAAATAAATCCTCGCTAACATGACACGCTCGGGCTTTTGAGTCGAATGCGCGTCGACATCCCTCAGCAGATATCACTGATCAGAGGTCGGAGAGACGCTGATGTAAATATCTTCACCGCTGGTGGTGGAGTGCAAACTCTTTGCTGTGTTACATCCCCCAATTCTTAGACCTTTTTCCTCCAGCTGCAGTGCAAAGTATCAGATAACCTCATTCTCCTTCTGGCTTATCTGTTGTTACCCTGTTGCACAACATAATGTTCTTGCATCATGAGCTTTTCTAATGCAGCTTTAATGCATCTCTCAAAAAATCAGAAACACTCTGTGTAATTCACAATTTCAATCATATTAAGATTATGGGGGAAAAAAAGGACTGCGACCCACTAACTAGGAAGCAAAATCCGTCTCATTCATTTGAATAAATATTTGTGGAAAATATGGAACTGGTAATGTAGTACGCACATTATTGTGAGCTGAATTGTGTCTTTGCTATTATACAGTAAGAAGTTCAGAATACATGAAACTCTATTTTTGGGGTATTAAACCAGTGCTGCAAGTTGGCACACACACAACAAAGATGACAAATTAAACATGGAGTAGCGGTTCAATCCTCAGTGCTGAGCAAAAGGGGTTCTCCAGCTGTGAGGTGTCACACAACGGCTGGTGAGATTTCATCTGCGATGCCCTCTATCAAAGTGGCAAACCCTTATTTAGTTGTTAGATGTTACTTAAAATAAGTGCACGACAGAAATAGGAAAAATTCTGCTTCCAATATTTTTAAAGTAAATATAAACTTGAAACCAGTTAAAATGCTCTCACATATAAAAACTGCCTGGTAAGAGGAATATCTTGTCAGACAAGCATTTACCATCTTGCTTTAGAATAGTCTATGTTTGATTTAGCCTTTCACAGCGTACCCGCTCTTCCTCTCTCATCTCAGTCACCTTCTCTCTTACATTTCTCCTTGTCGTTTTTTTCCTTCCCTCTTCAAAGCTGATGAACCTTGATCGATGCAGTCTTTTTTTTGGTTTTGATCCCTGTTGCAGAGGAAAGTAAACACGGGTACACACTGATATTCAAATGCTAATGTTGTTGGCCTCTGTTCGGAGAATCTTCTATGAAAATAAAAAGATATAGGGATCCCTTTAGGATGCATTTACATCTATTACAGTTTTTCACAATTGTTAAAACACGTTTTTTGAATCCTCCTGTCCTTTTCTCAGAATTCTAAACACAAAACTCTTTTCTGTAAACTACATTCACAAAACCTCTGATTCTTTTTGCAAAACCACACCATCGCCTCAGAATAGTTTCACATGTGCTCAAAACCAAACAATGTTGTCAGATCTTGCACGAATTGGTCAAAATGGAAAAACCGCTGAGCTGTCATTAAACACTACACCAAAAAATTGAAAACACAGTGGTCAAGGCCTGTTGCTCATGGAGAAATGTTTATTGGTCACAATAAAGTACTTTACACACTTGATCATTGAGCTTCATTGAGCTTCATTGAGCGTCATCCTGTCTTTGGGTCAGGCCACAGCACTTCATCCACATCACACGTTATATTTGCTTTTGCCAGGCAACAGGGGAAAAAACCTATAGTGTTCCGTACCCAGCCCTGACACATCTCCTCACCAATGTCATCACAGGCTAGTTCCATGGCCTCAAGAAGATTACAGTGAGCCTGGAGTAGGGCTGTCACTCGTACACCTTCCATGTCCAAGTGGAGAAAAACTCCTCTATTGCATTGAGGAAGGGAGAGTAGGGTGGCAAGTATAGGTTACTGTAATGATATTCTGATTCATAATGAACCATTCTCTGACCTGGACAGCGCCGCTCAATCATTTCATGTTCCTGCTGCTCATTTGCAGACAACACATCTCTAAGAACACCAAGAAAGGTGAGAAGGTGCTGGGTGTTATATGGCCCGAAAGTGGCATGATGGTGAAGAACACCCCGGTTGCTTATAGCAGCACTCAGTGTTATATTACTGTACCACCATCAGAAATTGCCACTCTTCGTCTTCCTCTCCCTCCTCTTCCTCTGCATCCTTCTTGTCCTCCACCTCTCCCTCCTCTTCCTCTGCCTCCTTCTTGTCTTCTGCCTCTACCTCCTCTTACACGCACTCGTCCTCTGTGTCTCTGATCCATTGTTGTCATGAGCGTGCAGGACCAACCTGCTTGCACTCTGAACTGGCTTATATTGGGTGTCATGTTGTCATGACATGAAGGGAAACAAGTGTGATCAATTTTGAATAGTTGTGTTCAATGGATGACACGTGTTTCATTTGTGTTCATATTTTGCCACTGGTTTTTACCATTATGCATCACAAGTGCATCACAGTGACAACTGTGTTTCATTGCATGAGAATGTGCTTAGAGTTTTGCAAAAGGAAGGACTGAGATCTGCAAATAGTGTTTTACCTGGTGAGGATAATTTATGGTTTTGTCAAAATGATGCTCAATTCAGTGAATGAGTTTAAACAACTGAGCAATTGATTCACACAACAGGAATTAGTGTTTTAGCAATTCAGAAAAACTGTAACCAAACTGAATTGAAAGAGAAGTAGCAGCAGGCAGAGGCAGTAAGTAATGTATTACCTCTGCTGAGATCACGTGACCCCCGCTATTTGTACGTCAAGTTTCAAGTAATTTCACTGTAGAACATTTTAGATAATTAAAGAGAAGATACGATTAGTTTTATTGTCATGTTGCATGCACAGTAAGTTACACACAATTGAAATTTACCTTGCTCTCCCTCAGATCACACACAACACATGCATTACAGAAGGAGAGCAGGGCAGCCATTATACCGCGCCCATAGAGCAGTTGGGGGTTCGGTGCCTTGCTCAGGTGCACCTCGGCAGCTCTGGAGGCAAGCTGGCAGTTCACCAGCTACCAGTTTGCTTGCTTGGTCCAGCGGGGGACTCAAGCCGGCGACCCTCTGGTTCCCAGGACGGCTCTCCCTGGACTGCGCCACCGGTCGTCATGTTAAGACACAGCATTTGATTCATTTATTCTATTTGTTCCACTTGCCTGGAAAGGAAATGCACTTGTCCCACTCGTCTTCTACCGAGTTTAGAAACAAATTATATCAGACCTCAAGTCCAAACATCTAATGTCTCAAAGATGCAACCATCAGAACAGAACCAAGCGAGAACAGCAGGAACAATGTTTTTTTGTGTTGTTGCCTGAGCCTGAAAATGAGCAGTCTGGATTCTTCATAGCCAAATTGAAATGGGCCTAATAACATTAGTGTTACGTAAGTTTTAATAATGATTAAAAGGGGTTTGTGACAGATGACCAATGCAGAAGTACTCCCTGGATTGATGCTACATTCTAGATATCTCAATTTCTGGAGGCACTTAACAGTGGAGACTGCGAAAATACCTGGACGTGTGTTCACAACCATGACGATTTGAATTGAAATATATCCTGGAACAGCTTTCATTCAGATTTCATCACTTCAAGAGAGCACCCGGTGACATGTGCACATATATTTATCCTCACTGGTATCAGCCCAGTGCTTGAATAAAGATGCTTTATTCAGAGGAGCTCTCTGTGCTCTTGTCATGCCTAATTTGTTCTCCTGCAACGGATGCATGCACAGCAGAGTGACACAACAACCTCTGCCATCCTGAGATAAACTCATAATGGGGATGTGCAATGAGTGCGTCCAGGAGAGTGAGCAGGTTGCAGGAATCACTTGACTTACCGTACACTGCACTGGGTATGTTTTCTTTTGTGTGCTAGTTGTCCTTATTAGTTAAAAAACACAACTCAATAGTTGAGTATTTCTTTGTGCTTTGTGCTCCTTTTTTTAAAAAGACATAAAAAAAGTTCTCATCCAGACAGGACGTAAATCTTTGATCTTTCTCTGAAGGCTTTGGTCTGAATCCTCTGTCGCTTTAATATTTATCATCAGGTAATCAAAGAGGTTTTACTACTTGATTAGTTTCAACTATTGGATTACAAACACAAAAGGAGGTTTTATCTCCAAGAAGACACTTTAGATGAAACCACAATGATTAAAACCACTTTATCTGTCCAATAACACAACTAAGGAAACACAAGGCATTTAAAAGATTCAACAAATCAACCAAACTAGTTTCCTCTAAGATCACAGCTCATTTGAGGCAGGCCTTGGATATATGACAAAACTCATTTGAGTATGAAATAGAAACTGGGAGTACGAAGGAGTCCTAAACTAGTGGGAGAAAAATATAGTCTGATACTGAATAAAGGGTTAATAAAAAGGTCTGTCCTCATTGATTTGCAGGATATTTTCTCAAGCATGATGTCTGCTCCTCTAAAGGTCAGACAGGAAAGCGGAAAATAACAAAAGTGCAATCTGAAACATCTCCGTTAACTCAAAGCTAGACAGGCCCTTATTGATTCCAGGTAAAGGGGGCTGAAAACACATGATCATGATCTAGTGAAGACTTTGCACTTTGTCTCGACAGGGACACGAGGAGCCTTCTTTCAGGTTCATTTCACATTTTTCGAAAATATTGCTGCGATGCCTGGTTATCGTACATTTTAGCAAGACAGCATTGTCCTGTTATCAGATTTCAGTTTTTTTTCTTCTGGGTTTTTTATATAATAATTAATTTGTAATCTGCCTGGCCATTTGGGAAATAAAGTGGAAATCCTCTACACCTCGACCCAGCTATTGTGAGGCAGTAAAATAATAATGATTGAATTATCTGCTATTTCCAGTCTAGACACACCATTGTGGGAAGCCTGGAAGCAGTAGCTTGATACAGCTCATCTTTTAGTCCATCCATGCTTGCTTCACCCTGCATCCTGATATGTTTTTTTATAATTATAAGTATTGAGTTTCTTTAGGAGTGGAACAGACTGTACAGACAGTATTTGTGGTATTTTCATTTTACCCATCCAATCTGGGTAGATTTCCACTACTCCTAAATTATATATCTAAATGTTCTTTCCTATTATCTTTAATTTTGAGCTCATTCTACCTCATCATTAGATTCTTTTATAATCAAACATTTTTGTTGACGTAAATTCTGTGAATCTTGATGTGCGATATAGGGCTGACCTATCTGCTGAACATACACAAAAACTACCATACCCCCTATTTATAACCCTGAACAATGGCCTAAGTGCCTAACCCCATGTTGGGTAGATGAAATACCTTCATTTTTATATGTGCTGTATTTATAGTTGTATTGTATAGTTTTCTGGTGCGCACGAAAAAGTATCTCGTTAAGCACATGTAGTTGACCGTACGCCTGTGCTCATTAAGATCATTAGCATCAAAGAATGGCTGCAGAAGTGGACTTATTCTCTTTTCTGAAAACGCGAAATATACCTGGCATGCAATACTTTCACGTGCTCACGAGATACTTTTTTGTGCGCACCAGAAAACTATCTGGTGCGCACAGGATACTTTCTCGTGCGCACGGGATACTTTCTCATGCTCGCGGGATACCTTCATGTGCTCGCGAGATACGTTTCATTTTTTTTTTTTTAACCCATGTCCCTTTAGGGGCTCCGCACCTAAGTATAGTTTCAGTTACATATTTGATGTTATAAAAATTGGGTGAAACTCCATGATCAACAGCTGAGACTAACTTGCGATTGGTCAAACAGGTGTATTGGCAGGACCTTCATCCCGCACCCCCACCTGCACAGACTCTGGCTTCAAATGACGTCCTTGGTGCAAGATGGCAGCGTTCATATCCGAGATACCTCCTTTCCGCATAATGGTAAGTGGAGCTGTGTTATCTGTCGTCGTATCTTTGTACCTTCTTCAGTCTATAGTCTCCACTGACTCTTTCAGGCAATATATGGATCTTTAACACCTAAGTGCTCCTCTGTGTTCACCATTTGCTAACTTTGCCTGTCTGATGTGTAGTGCTGGGTATTTAAATCACAGAACATTTAAGCTGCAGGGTGTGGAACCAAAACACTGAGCTGATAGATGCTAAAATAGTCTGTAAAGCTGAGAGGGACTGCAGATTTGGGTGATAATTCTCTGTGGGTTCATCACTGCGAGTGACACCATGCACATTACATACACTCATTCAATCCATTTCCAATATAAAAGAATATTGATTAGTGCAGCTTTAATAACTAGGGCCTCAGCGACGGCATACATCTCAAACAGAGCACAAATTGAACGCAATGTCAATGCTGGGGTAGACGACTTGTTCCCAGTCTTTTCATGAATCCATTATATCAGATGACATCACTTAAGACAACCTGGAGCGATGTAAATGCTGCCATTTTATAAAGCCATCCTTCATGAAGTTGAAAAGCATCCTGTTTGGTCAAGCACCTGCTCATTTAAACTTTGGTTCCATTAGAGCTCCATTAACAGGTGCAGCGAGCGTGAAGGAGAAACATAGAAAGAAGGGACACGTCACACCTTCATTTAACATTACTTACTGTCCACCTGGCTGTTTAGAGATCAGCTCGCTAATAGGTCCCATATGAATGGTCAATCCGTAATCACACTCCTCCACACCGTTTTTTTTCCTTCCTCTGACCCTCCATATGCATCTTTGTGCAGAGGCAAATGTCACTAAATGCCAGGCCAGGCCTTCCATTCCAGATTCCAAATGTTATTTCATCTGTTGTGTCACTCAGCCTGACCAGCTGTTCTATGGGCTGGTTCTCTTTAACCTCAGTGACAGGAATCTGAGATTGACCCTTTGGCCTGTGCTGGCTTTAGTGTGTCAGACAGGACCAACAGATGCTTTTCAGGTGGATCCCATCCAAGCCAAGTCTTCAAATTATACATTTATCAGATTTTTATTGAAAACAATTTCCATGCTTTCCAAGCTATAGATTATAAAATTGTGACATTATGACCTCCACAAATGGAAGTTATGTTTTCATTGTTATTTGTCTATGTGATCGCAGGATTATTAAAAAACTACTGAACCAATTCCCTTAAAACCTGGTGACAGGTGGGGTTTGGGCAAAGAAAAACTTTTGGAGTATATTCGATTAAGATAATGAATCTTATTTCACTTTCTTCAGCATTTTGAGATGGGACGTTTTTTGTGAATTTCTGAAGTGGTAATGCAGAGATCTTAATGAAAAAAAGACATATGCAGAGCGCTCATATCTCTGAATAGGTGACATTTGGTGTGGATATAAGCAGAAAATGTCTGTTGACATCTCAAAGTACAAAATGGTGTTGAAGTGGCCAATCACTCTTTGCAGAAATATGCGCTCTCTAAGTGCTCCTCTAGAGTTGTCATTGTTTTTTGTCTGTTCGTTTATCTGTCTATTAGCAGGATTCACAAAAACACCACTCAACTGATTCTTTTGAAAAGAAGAACCAATTAAAATTCGGAAGACAGATCCAGACTCCAAAGGGCCTGATCAATTGGTTTTAAGCCCTAACCTCAAGGCTGTTGTTTATGTCCCCCAAAATTCCCAGAGAATAATTCATGGATCTTGATGGAAAAACATCAGGCATATTTAGGGGAGTGATATCTACTAGTGTGTGTAATTTGCTGCGATGAATTAGTGATTTATTGGATTTAAATGTGGTTTCATAAGGAGGCTCTGCTGAGTGCTATTCTGGTGCTTTTTATTGTTTCTAATGCCTTCACCAACTCCAGATACTGTTCCATGGTGCAGCCCTCAACAATCTGTGTCTCTCTGGACATTTAATAAGAAGCAGTCAAAAGAAAAGACACAGAAGAAGATATTTTGCCCATTCTCTTGCAATCGCTTGGCACATGTAGACACTCTGTCTCGGCGTATTTCGGTTTTAAAACTTTTGGTTTTGAACTTCTTGACAGTTTGTCCACTTAGCGACAGCATCAGGGGGACAATGAACCTTTCTTGTGTTAACTAGAGCTTTATGAAATGGAGCAGATGGAGAATAAGCAAGGCCCCAAGGCTCACTCTGGGATGTTGTTGGAATAAGAATATTGCTTCCACATAATTAGCTTTAGTATTGCACTTAGAGGAGTGGATTCGGCTTTATGAGAATTCCTTTTCAAACAGAGCATTGCAATCAAATACTAATACAAGGTCACTATTGCCATGAGGATTTGAATTGATACATCCCATTCAGTGCAAAACAATGGAAATGGGACAATTGCAGATTGGTTGTAATACCCCTTCAAGGAGGAAAATACTACTCAGAGAGAAGATGGCTATATTGCATGCCCTGTTAGTTAGCTATGAAGTAAAAATGAGCATCCGACTCAGTGGGATTTCACCTGACAAGCATGTGCAAATGGACTGAATCTCCTCAAGTGTACCCTGGGTACTCGCTCCCATCTCCCCCTCTTTCCCTCTCACCCACAGTGACACTCAACATCTGTAGCCACTGTGACACAATCTGCAAGTAATCCATAACCATAAATGGGGTGACACCTCATCGGGGGAGCGGTGGAGGCGGGGGTGGTTTCACATCCCCACCAACACAGCAGCAATATCACCGTCCACTAGTCAAGCATCCCCAGCACCTCCAGAACCTTGAAATTAGAACAACGGAGCAGCGGATATCAACTCCAGACACTTCTTCTCCTCCGTCCTCTCTTTAACACTTTCACAGTATAGAAGTGCATTTTGCAGTTTTCGTTTTGTTTTGCTAATACACCAAACTAAATTAGACTTTTATTAAAAATCCGATACTGGCCGGACAATGTTTTCGCCGTCAACATGATGCAGTGACTTCGGTGAACGCAGCTCATGAATATATCACTGTCCGCTGAAATAAAATCCAGCATGAGCGAGGGATGTACACCACAGCTCCTTCAGAGTTTAATGTCTCTAACCCTGTAGTGAAATGTGCCTCATAACATTTGAAAATAAAAAGAAATCACACATTTTTCTTGAATTGAATATGTTGTATACATTCGGCATTCACTCATAAAATTGAACACATTGCTCTGGTTTCTGTTTTGGAAAGGTTTTATGGGCTGACTTTAAAGCCACAAAAGTATTTGCACTAAATTGACAGTTTGCTTGAGTAGAGCAAACATATTCCCAGCATAAGAGGAGATTGTTGTCGCTGCTGTAAAAGCCCAATCAATGTGCAATTTAAACAGACAAGCGTCACTCAAGCTCTGAGGCATTATGGTGGCAGAATAAAATAAGTGGAGGACATGATGCATATTTATCATTTTTGAGCAATGGAAAACGGCAGAGTAACACAAAAGAAGATGGCTGATGTTTCAAAAACCCCATAGACCTACACATCAAATGCTAATGCATTCCACAGTTAGATGATCAGGAATGATGAAAGTGTAATTTTACGCACTTGACCTTATTTGTGCTTTCACTTTTAGTGAATCGATGCATTAAAATATTAAAATGCTATAGATTTCATCAGGCATTTTTTTATCTGGATTGTATTTGTGGTGCTGCTTTCTCATTGCCACAGACAGTCCATTAATCACGTGCACTATCTGGCAAGTACAGACCCTTCTCTTCTCGACAAAACCCCCATGCACTTATATTTCCCTTTCGTCCAGTAATGTCTTTTGAGTGGATGTGATAAAATCGAGTCCATGCTCAAAGGCTATCTGTATGTTAAATAGCCTGCGATAACCATCCTTATTATGTCTGATGCTGCCAAGTTGTCACCTAACATGAAATAACACCACTATTAGCAACTAATGGCGAGTGCTGCAAAAGACGGATTTCAAGTAAAGACGCTACTAATTCTCCAAGGGTCAGACACAATAAGTGTGTGTGTTGCTGTACAGTATGAGGTTGTCTAATGGCACAATTAAATCACAATTGATGTCACTGGAGGACCCCTGAGCAACAGACACCATTGCGCTAAAGACATCACATCACTTCAAAAAGAATAGTGTAAGTGCAGATGGATGGTTTTGAATGGTGCCGTAATTAGAGCTTGTTACGGCAATTGATGATGTTCTAACAAAATATCTCTGGGAAGCTGCACATTCAAAGTTCAGTATATATATATATATATATATATATATATATATATATATATATCAGGGTTAACTAAGCTGTTATCAATAAATAATATCCCCACAAAATGATTTCTGATATCAGGTAAAAACATAACCTGTGAAATGATCTTATAAGCCGTGCTAATAGGAGGGTCGGTGAGTGCATTAAAACACACATCCTGAGTTGTAAAGACATGAGTCACAGAGAGATTGGCTTAACGGAGCAAAATATCGCTAACAATCTGCTGCAAAGAAGAAAGGCATTATTAGTAGTTCTGGGTCTCAGCGTGTCACGATAGAGGGATTTCTGAAGGCACTGCCTGGCACAAGAACTTCAAGACGGATTGTTTGATCGCTTGTTATAGCGGAAAGTCGGCAGATTGGAGTTTTAGTCAGACAGATATTTGATTGTAGCAAAGCTGCTCTGGAGGCAGGAGCTATGTTTGGGCTTCAAATAAAACAAAAAATCTGCACATCAAATATGAAGCAGGGGATTATTCCTGAGCTTTGTTGGTTACCCAGCTAATGAGCCAGGCTTCTGAGTTCAAATTCACCAAACGGCACAGTCTTACATAGTTCACTGGCCTGCTGACTAATCACTTCATTTATTTAATCTGTGTAAATAAATTAATTAGTGACAAGAAAAACTTTCATGGCTTCTTGCTGCAGTGTTTGTTTCTTTATTTTAAGCTTGTATAAAATGCTGCAGACTTTGATTAAGTTATTAGTACAAATCCAAAGAACAACAATTTGAAACTATTTTGATAATTTGTCAATTATTCCCCAGTTCCATTCCTCACTGGCAAGCAGCCAATATTTACTCTGTCTTATGTGACATATATCTGTTTATCTTGTCCTCCTCTGTTGTTATCCTTGTGAAGAAAATCAATTATGTACTGATATATAAATAGATTAAAAAAGATTATCTGTGTATGATTATATACATCTGTATTCATATACACAAACACCGATATACACATTTACATAAACCCATGTGCATCATTTTACATTGACATGACATTATATTTTTTATATTATATTATATTTACATTATAAAGTTATCAATTAGGTATTTGTTTAAAATTCATATTAATATCCAGAAATAACCCACAATGAGCATATTAAGAAATGCAATTAAAATATTATGATGGTTATTAAAACAAATATATATATATATATATTCCAGGGTATTGGTCAATCAGAATAAACTAGTTTAATTGATAGCTAAATTAATTGTGAATTGCAGCCTCAAACGGATTTAATCTGAATGTGAAGCTGCATATTGATTTAAGGGCTGTGCCATGTGCTTATAACAGAATCGTGACACGATTGGTAGCAAAATGTTGCCAACGTTATCCAGCAAATACAGAGCAACATCAGCAAGAAGATACAAGTCCAACATTCTCTTTCATTATTGTATTCTGACTGCAAACAGCTGCCTGCTGAGCTAAATGAGACCAAGATGCTTTGTAGAGCTGAGGAGCGACTGCTTACTTGGGTTATTTTCTCTGTGGGTTCATCACAGTGAGCTTCCCTTCTAACAACTGGTAATTATGCCTTTTCAAAGTGACTGCTGCTTATATTTGTTGTGCACCAGAGATCAACAAAGACCATAAATGCAACAATGTTTTTGAGGAAAGTGACCACTGCGTTAATACACCCGCTCTGCAAGTCTCAACATGACTGAACAATAAAGAGCTTTGCATCTGTAGAATAATACAACTAATAATATAAATAAATAAATAATGTTAAAGAAAAATGACTGAATAAAAAGAATGCATAAAAAAATGTTTGTGCAACTAAAAATCGGATTCTCTTTTCTTATCACATACTATTTCTATACAACTAGAGGGAAGGAATTTCCTGTTTTGGAATTTTGAATACATGTCCTCCTCTCAGCACGACACCTCATTCCACTGCTGGCTTGCCTGATAGCAGATGAATATTCAAGATTCAAGATTCAAATATTTTATTGTCAAATACACAGAGAACACACGTTTCCCTATGAATTTAAATTCTTGTGCTGTCCTTTCTGGAATACCGAAATTTACATAAGAATACAATATTTACATAAAATACAATAAGGCTATGAACACGTTCAAAATAAGGCAGAAACAAGGCGAATGAGGTGAATAAGGTGAGGATTGTGCAAAACTGAGCAGTGCAAATTGAACAGTAACAGTGAAAAATTAAATAAAATGTATACAATATAAATTTAAACAGTACAAATGGAATACTTTAAGTCAAAGTGCAGACCAGTGTTGCAGTTGTGAGGTAGGTTAGAGTCCTGTCAGCTGTTGAGGAGTCTAATGGCAGTGGGGAAGAAAGAGTTTTTGAGTCTGGTGGTCCTACATTTAACACTTCTGTACCTCCTGCCTGAGGGTAGAAGTGGGAACAGTCCTTGTTGGGGGTGGGTGGGGTCTTTAAGAATGGAGGCAGCTCTCCTGTGAACCCTGCGGTGGTAAATGCTCTGCAGAGAGGGCAGTGAGGTGTTTAAGATTTTTTCTGCTGTCTTCACCACTCTCTGCAGGCGTTTGCGGTCCATCGTAGATGTGCTGCCGTACCACACGGTGATGCAGCTGGTCAATATGCTCTCGATGATGCAGCTGTAGAAGTTGCTGAGGATCTTAGGATCTTATCCCAAACTTCCTCAGCCTCCTCAGGAAGTACAGCCGCTGTTGAGCCTTCATGACTAGCTGTGTTGTGTTTAATGTCCAGGTGAGGTCCTCACTGAAGTGGACCCCGAGGTATTCGAAGCTGCTCACCCTCTCAACGTCAAGCTCCTGGATGAAAAGGGGTTGATGAGGTCTCCTCTCCTTCCTCATGTCCACTATCAGCTCCTTGGTCTTGTCAGTGTTGAGGGTGAGGTTGTTATCCTCGCACCATGACACCAAACTGGTGAAGCGTCCTATCACTGCGGTGTCATCCGCAAACTTCAGGACGTTGTTGTCTTTGTGGGAGGCGACACAGTCGTGGGTGAACAGGGTGTAAAGGATGGGGCTGAGGACACAACCCTGTGGGGTGCCGATGTTGGTGATAATGCTGGCTGAAGTCTGCCAGCCTGCCAGTCAGGAAGTCAAACTGACCACTGAATATGGTGGATGCTTTGAATAATAAGTCTCCGATTGCCGTGCACAAGAGGTGCAAGCAGCCTGGGAGATGAATTGGCTTTTTGTAGACAGGTTCAATGATCGACCAATGTTTTATTGAGTGAAGTGTTTTGACCAATGATATATGAACCCTAAATATGAATTGAACACATTGTTTGATGAATAGGTTAACAATGCTGAGACTCAGCTGTGGATTTTCACCCTGCATATTATGATATCATCCAGGGAGGCACAAGGAGTAAATTGGACGAGCAGAAATAGAAGTGGACCCATTATTATGCATCAACACAAAGTGATGTGGGGCTAAATGCAGAAAATAATGGTGAATGCAGGGGAAAACATGGAAGAGGTCCGTGATGTCTGATTATGTTTTGCCTGTGTGTGGCGTTTCGATTGGCCTGAAATTGCCCCAGCAGACTGAAACCAAATCGAACATCCGCAAATAAAAGATGGTTCCGCTGCAAGTAAATGGAGGCCAGCAAATAGAGTAGTCCCAAATAGACAAATTGCACTTGACCACTTTTTATCTGTTTGGCTTTTAAGAGTAAAGCCCATTCACACTTTGGAATGTATGTTACTTCAAATCTCTCAACTGAAAAAGGACTTTTCTCTGTTGCGGTTAATTTCACAAAAGTAAAGAGAAGGGAAAATATTCATCAGCATTAACAAGTACATACATTTGATCTTGTCTACCCATGGTAAGGTTTGTAATGTCACAGGACAGAGAATACGTCATCAGGGCTAAAGCTGTGTAAACAACAAAAAAACATGAATATGCATCATGTGTCAAATTTATGAAGCTTTGCATACGTTTTTGTAGACACACAGTTAATCAGTTATATATGAATACTTCTGTCTGCTTCTCCATAAAACAGAACAGCACACATCATCAGTCATTAGTCTAAATCCCGCCTTTCAGCATGCTCACTATAATTCATTAATCACAAGATGTTACTGACCATAACTTTAGTAAATACATCAAAATCGGTATCTCGATAAAAGATCTCTGATTCTTTTTTGTTTCCCTGTAGTACTTTGCAAGATAAAAGTATAATGATGTGGACTTTAATTCAGAAAAACATCACTGTGATTGAGAAATGTGTTCAGAGTGCTTTATCAAACAACTTTCTCAGTAGCCACGGGTGATACTGTGGCCCTCCTGACTTTTTGCCTTCCCCAGGGCTGAATCTCAGGCCCACTATTATTCTGTATGTGCCTGCTACCACTGGGCTTGTGTGGACAGATTTATGAGGAATTCAATTTTGATAATCTTTTATCTTGACTGTCAGAAATAAAAGTGCCTGGTGTCCCCAAACCCCTTTACGGCTCAATCTGCTTACAGTTCAAGCTCAAATCTGAAGTCCATCAATCTCTTCAGCTCCCAACAGCCATTTTCCAAATATCAAACTGTATAACCAGAACGCTGGATGAAATAGTTGACAGTGATCTCTTTTTTTTTTTTAAACAACTTCATCTGCAGAATCTCTAATATCTGGTCTTTTCTCTCTTGACGGGATCTCGAGGTCGTCCATGCTCTTTCATAGCTCTCAAATGTTTACTCGTGGTTATACTGCACTTTGTAACTCTGTTTTTTTAAATTACAAGTGAACTTTATTAATATTATCATTATTTTATGACAGCGGCTGTGTGTAAAGGGGACATAAGTCCACCATTGAAAGTAGCACAACCTCCCCAAAAAAGAATGACTCACT
This sequence comes from Paralichthys olivaceus, assembly GCF_024713975.1. Lineage (NCBI taxonomy): Eukaryota > Metazoa > Chordata > Actinopteri > Pleuronectiformes > Paralichthyidae > Paralichthys > Paralichthys olivaceus. The sequence goes on from NC_091116.1 coordinate 9,436,842, forward strand.
ATTTGGCTTTGAGACATCACACTTCAGCGTCAAAGTTGAATCCTGACTTGACCCTCTTGGAAGGTGTCATGTCAACATCTCACGGTTCTTTATGACAAACAGGAGCATAATACTGAACGCCATAGCGCCTAAAACCAGTGACAGTGACTCATACTGAAGTTATTTTATTGTCACAAAAACCTTTTTTTTTTTTTAACTTACATTGATTTAATTAAGGTTGAGTCTCAATAGGGTAGTGCTGTTTTGTCTTTCTTTTTATTGAAGACAACCTTGGGCTTTCCCCTTCCTGCAGTTTGAAATGAGGGCTGTATTTATGTCAACAATAATTTATTTAGGCCGGGCATGAGTTGAGGATGGATAATAAGTGCTGTTCTTCCCGGCCTATCATTGTCAGGAGATAATTATTTGTTATTGAGTTTATTCTAAAGATAACTAGAGCTCTTTCAATTGCCACATCCACAAGCCCAACATGCTTTTGCATCATGTGTTGAAAAGGCAGTACAATGACAAAAAAAAAAAAAAAAAAAGAGCTGGTAAAAGAAACATTTCAATAATTTTAATCATTTGATTCATCCATGTGAAATGTCTGGGCAGTACACGGGAGGGTAATGTGTCAACAAATGTCAGTATAAAACTGCCAAGGACAAATGTTGCGTGGGTGCACTTAGAATTTTAATAACTTTTTTTGGGAGTCATATTTTCCAAATAATTGTTATACTGTCTTTCATTTTGAGTTGAAACTTTCTGAATGAATGTCCTCGGTTAAACTTTGGTGTATAAAAATATCATTTTGAATTCTGGACTGGTGGGCGAACTGTGGAGTCACTTTGGCCAAACAAAACACACTTTGGGCTCATAGCAATTATTACACTAGTGCCATAATGATTGTAATATGTTTAACTCCTGTCCATGGTTTGTTTTCTATTTAGAATATTTTTTTCCTATCTCTGTAAAGATGTACCTTAGAAGAGGCCGTATCAATTCAACTTATTATTAAATAGATGACAGCTTACATGCAAATGTCAACTTCACTGTGATGCAATAATGGTATTTCTAGTTGATTATAATGCTGCGCATGTTCTATCTTGTTCTACCTTTCAAGGACGTCAGATCCCCGTGAATCAGTGAAGACGGGTGGCGCTGTGAGAAAAAAGACTGACAGACAAACCTCTCGATCTGGAATCTTCCGTAATATGTGTCAGGCTCATGGATTGAAGGCAAAGCACTCAGTAGGGGGCCGGAGCCATTACTGTAATGATGAAAGGCATTCGGGCACTGGCTTGTCAGCAAGGGAGAGTGTGCACTTTTACCTCCGGACTTCATTAAAAACAGATTCACTGGGCTGAGCTTGGAACACTACTGCTGCCAAAGAGTGGGAGGAAAGTGAAAATTCGTGGGGCCACACGTGGGCATGACAATCTTGGTCTTGACATGACACATGCATGTATGGATTTTTTTTTTGGTGTGTCATGTTCACACGCTGCTTTGGTTGCAGAGTGTTTATCATGCTGTAGCTTCTCGCCCCTCTCACCTTGTTGGTCAGCGATGAAAGATGTGTTGCTCAGATGTGGGCTCATGTGAAGCCAGATATTCCTTACCTCCCCTCGTGACCTTGGGAGTAGTATTGATAACCGATTATTTTTGAGTCTGGATTAGCGGAATCAATTAAAAGGTGCGAACAGATTATTTTCTGTCAGGAAACACTCATCCCCCATATGTCCTGTCCAGTGCTGCCCAATTTATCTTATTGCAGTTGTGATGTTAGCCTTTGCAGTTAAATAACTACAAAAAGCTGCAATTGAATTAAATAAAATTGAATGAAATACAAGTTATGAGCCCCACTCAGTCCTCACAGCTCATTCTGCAAACATTCCAAGGCTCTATGCTCAGTGTTCACTGATGAACAGACATATACAAACATTGTCCCTCCTCAGTCATTCTGAGCTCTTTGTCTGTGACAGGCGTAGTTTTTTGGCTGTTTGACATGTTTTCTCTCTCTGGCTCATTTCTGCAGTAAAAACATCTTCTTTTTTTTTTTTCCCCTTTGTGGCAGCTGCACACGTGGCAGCAGGATTCAGACACTCCTGCAGGTTAAACTGGACCAAACACTTTTTAGGCTGATTAACTTAAAAGACTCACTATAGACAGGCCTGCAAATACAGTCAAGATTATTTCTTGTTATATGCACAGTAAAAACTGTACAATGATAATTTTACATTCCTAGTCCTCCAATGGCAACATATATAAAGATTAAACAGGAAAGCAAAGGTCGAACACTACTCCTAATACTTAATAGTCTAGAAACATAAATACCTTACATATAACCCACAATGCAACACTTACAATTGACTGTGTCTGTCTTATATTAGAGTATTTGCAGTATCTGCTCTCTTCAACCTGTTTGGGCACTCAACAAAAATACTAAAACTTCAAAAGATGATGGATAGATAGTAATGGTGAAATAGTAAATACAGTTATCTTTTATATATATAAAAAGTTTAATTTTATATAAAAACATATATTTTATGTTTGTAATTTATAAGACTGTATTTTCAAGTTTGTTCAAGAAATATACCCTGCTTTTATAGCTTAAAATATCTAATCTAAACCAAACATACTGGATCAATGAGTACTTAGAACATTCATCTAAAAAAAACATCTTTAAGAAGAGTGTATAATGTTAATTCATCACATGTGGAATAAAGTTAGATTATCAAGACTACTCCCATTACCTGAAATGAACTCTGCTTCATTAAATTCAGTCACAGGCAATTAATCACTCAAGGTCCCGAATCCTCAGACTCACTGATTGTTGACGTTCCATCAAGATGTGAACTGTAGTACAGCTGCTGGTTCCACATCAGCATGAGATAAGCAGAGCTTCCGGTGGCCCTCAGGTAGCACTGTGAGCACATTAGCTGCACTGTGAAGAAAGATTTGACCAATTTAGCGAACCGATCAATCGCTATGTGGTGATCAGTGTTGATATCGTAGCGTTGGCAACAAACAAATCAAGGAGAAGAGAAGAAATACGTTGGATTCATAGTGAAACTGCAGCGGCTCAGAGGACGTCAGCTGAGTAGGATGTCCTTGTGTGGCCCAGGACGGATTTGCGTTCAAATGGCTTAAACAACGTGGATGCCTAATCGGATCGCTATCCGATCTGAGTGCTGAGTTACTCCTGTACTCATGTAAACAACACAGCGGTCTGACTTCAGATTTGCCTTCTTGAAAAGGCACTGTGATTCACACGTGCTGTCAAAACAGTGATACAGCAGTCTGCAGTCTCTCTTTGTCTTTTTATTGACATTGAAAAGAACATCTCCTCTCAATCCCCAGAACACAGATAGACTCTTCTTCTGTAGGAAACAATATATTGCTGATTACCTTGGTGTTACTGTTATTGAAACATTGATATCTGATTGGATTTTCCTCTTGAGCTGAAGTTGAATTTAGCTTTCAAACTGTCATTCTGTAATTGAGACAACACTTCAAGTGAAATGTGTTTCACATTAAAGTTCAGTATTCAGTGTATTTATATTTATTGTTACAAGGTTCTTTAACAGGAAATAATACAGAAGAAAAGCCAACATCATCAACCTCCACTACGGAATTACAAGGTCTTAATAAACCTGGCAGCTGTATCAAAATAAAACTAGATAATAAATAATTAAATAAATGGATGAATAGATGATGGGCACTATTTAAAAAAACATAATTACAGGGTGAAAACAATAAGAAACAAATAAAAGCTATTGGAAGATCACACATAGACAACAGGTTGGGAAAATAAATTGAAAAGAGCAGAAAAGAGTACAAAGAAAAAAAAATAGTATGGTATAATGGTAAACTTTGGTTAATATTTATACTTGCACTTTTTTAATCTCCCTTCTAATTTGATTGAATTTCATTTCACCTGAAATTCATCAGTTGTTAATGTTTTTTGTCACAAACCAAAGAATTGGACCTGTTGAAATGTTGAGCAGACGGTAGCACAAAGGTGAGAAGTTGATAATACAATAGATATGAAATAACAGAGGTTTGGTGTAAAATACAGCAACACAAGTTTGTTGCTTTCGTTGCTGCGCCTGAGGCACAATGGCTGGTCATGTTTGATTGAAGAGAACAAAAGCACCTTTAGTTTGTCCTGTATATACAGTAACCTATAGTGTAGATACTCTATAGATTGTTATCTACGTGGAGAACACAGCACTGTCATGGCTGGTGTTGCAGGCTGTATTTGTTCCGAGGTCGGCTTCAGGCATTATTTACTGGTAGAGGAAACAGCAGGGCGATAAATAATTTCACAAGCTTGTTAGCCAGTTGATCTCTGTGCAGATCCCTTCTGCAGGCCAAAACATAGAGTTAGCTCTCTTATTTTCTGGTTCAGCTGCTTGCATCATGTGACAAATATGGTCCAATCATAACAGAGAGATTGTGCCCGCGGTGTAAAACTGGTGTAATTAACTCAACGCTGAGACTCCTCAGGCAACATTTGAGTCAGTAGCGGGGAAACATTTTGGTGAAACAAAACAGTATATGTATGTAAAGACAATTTTAGTTGTTATCCTTTTGAGCACTGACACAACAAATTAGAGTGACTATCTTCAACAGTCACATTAGACCTTTAAACACAAACTGTGTCATTCACGTCCCTGCAGTGTGCGGTTGTGTGTGTGCAGAGAGCGATCTGTTGGAGGTGGTCTAGTTTTAGATACAACGCCTCGGGGCGAGCCGGCTAATATTCCGCACAAGCGATGACACGATCAAAGAGTTCATCCAGCATGCCTGTGGAATATGAGACGAGTCAGTCAACTCAAAGGCACTGGGTCAGTGAACAGCCACAGACTGGCTATATGAGAAGAAAAGAAAAAAAAATAACGGGGCGTCCTTGATTTTATAATGAGACAGTTTGTGCACATGGATTATTCATAGCTGGTGGGTGGACCTCATTATTGACATTGCAAGCAATGTAATAACAGTAGCTCAAGCATCATGAATATCAGAGACCAATATGGAATGAATTCACACCTCGAAAAGGAAACAACTTAACCAATTAGAAAACATATTTGAAAAAGTACAAATATTATAACAGTGCTGAGGCTACGTCTGCTTCCACAGTTAGTAAAATGCATTTCGCTCATGTCGGTGTGCAAGGATTATCTTTCACCCTTAACTCTTGCAATATTTTTCAGTTTTTGACAATAACACAGTGGCACACGGATCATTCACTGCTCTACCTTTCTGCTGAAATAACCGCAGTGCCCCTAGCAACACCAGAAGCACCTAGATACACAAAAACAATGAAAATAGCACATTTATCTTGTAACAGGTCCAAACCGTTACAACGCATTGCAAGTTCAGTTTGAAAAGAAAAGTCCTTCAATCAGAATCATTTGTGCTGTTTGATAGCACCAGGTACAAAGCTAAACTCAAAGGCATCAAACTTAATAAATTCTTATCAGAAATAAAAATAGGAATTTTAATTTAAATTAGAAAGAAATTAGCTTTTACTTTGAAGCATTTTAAGATAACCTCAAATGAAGTATTACTCTATTTAATGAATAAAATGAGCTCCCTCCTGATCCCACCTCTACCTAATTCAAATATTAATGAAGGATCGGCTGCAAGACAATGAAGTGTCAACTGAAGGGAAGTTGTCCCTGTTTGTATTTCTCTCCGGTCAGTGATTGTTGCAACTAATCTTTGACTTGCAGCCATTACGGATACAATTACTTTTAATATTTGTATTATCAATGTGATAAATACATCAAATGACTAACTAACTAGCCAGAGAACTAAACAATTCAGAACTCTAAAGATAAGAAATAATTATATTTTACAAGGTCACTTTCAATACTTTTATTGAAAAATAATCCCAGTGTTCACAAATAACCAGTTAAATCTGTATTCAGTGACATTTTAATGATATCTCAGTATGTTTCACCTTTTGTACAAAAAAAAATATATATATATATTTTCAGATTGCATGTGAATGAGCCAGAATGAATCAAAGATTGAAAAAGGTCTTCCTTGACCTCTCGTCCTCTGCTTTTGTTGCAGCAGCTCCGTGTGTCAGTTTCCTGAAAGGCTCTGAAGTTTTATATTCCTCCTGTCACGACAACAACTTTGTGAAGGAAAAATAATAAAAGAAAAGCTGCTAGTTCACTGCAGAGGTGAACCATGAAGCCCACAGCAGGGCCACTAATGGCCTGAGAGGAAGCTCAGATCTGAATCTCTCTCGTTCAGTCTTTCTCCATTCTATATTTTCTCAGAATGTTGCTTCCAAATTACATTTTTTCCCCCCACCAGCTTTTTATTCCCTCCCTCACATCATCTTTTACACAAACCTCTGCCGAAGCATCATACGCTATTCTCCCAGAGTTGTTCATCATCCTCCCGTTTCCTCAAGCTGAGTTTCAAACCTATCTGCCACACGAGCTGATGCTGAGCAGCTCGTTTCTCAGCGGGAGTGATAACTATCTTTTTGCACGGCTGGCACCAGCAGACCTGAAAACTCTCGCCATGTCTCTCCCCCCCGGGGACCAAAGGGTATTATTGATTCCAAACTTTTCTCGATTAATTCCAGAAGAGCTGGAACGGTGGGCGGAAAGGCCATGCTCATTGTGGTTTGTTGTCATCGAAGTTATGTCCACATTCTCACACACACACACACACACACACACACATGGAGAGAGCTCTGTCCAGAATGCTAAGCTCCATGACAACAAATTGTTATGTAGGATTTGGATTTGGATTCACCCGAGCTTACGCCAAGCTGGCTCAGACCACAATATTGTGGATTTTGTGTTTTGCTCTGCTTAAAAAAAAGCCTTTGCAACTGCTCCTTTTTAAATTGTTTAAACAAACTGCATATAACACACACACACACACACACACACACACACACACACACACACATATGCTCAATTCCAAATTGGAATGTGGAATTCTTTTTCAAATATACAGTGAACATGAAGGAATAATTAGACAAATAGCATCCCAACCACATCACAGCATCTAATATTCCCAGCTGTATAGAGAATGTGATGTTCCAGCAGAACACAGACATGCCTATAACGTCCCCCAGTGAATTATTTATGGTTGCACTTCTCTGGACATGGGCTCGGGTGAATATTTCATGCAATTTATTTGCCCCTCGTGATAGGTTTGACTTCAGTCTGCCTCTGGCGTCGTCAACAGGGAGCCCCTGCCAATTGGAGATCTAACCTTTATCTCTTTCAAACGTGTGAAACTCAGGGCGCAGGAGGAACCAGAGGTCTTGCTGCGGCTGAAGTGTCCAGCTCTGCTGATGCAAAACGCTCTGCTCAGACCACTGTGCACCACTACTGCTAGTGTCATACTTAAATCTCTTTATTTCTCTGCCCACAGTTGTCCTAGAAGGTGAAAAATGGTTTAATGAAACACATTAGCAGCATGAGTGGCTACAACTTTTGCTTGATGAATCTTACCGACTTTGATAATCCTCTTCAATAATAATACCTCTTTGCAAGTCTGTGTCAAATATAAGCTTACCCTTCTTTATAAAGTCCGACGTACAGTATTGACAGTGAGGCAGGGGCTTAACTTCGCACAAGCTCACTGCAGTTTAGTGTGAAACAGAGTGAAACATTAATATTATATCGTGCCGCAGCTGATAAATGTTTGAAATCTTTAAAGTGCTGTTTATACAGTACCGATGTGTTAAACATGTACACAACATGGTTGAATTCACAGAAAATAGACGTTGTGTTAAGTGTTTTAGGTTGAAATGATTTTAAATTCAATTTAATTTTAGTTTCTTATTTCAAAAATGTGACACGGTTTTATCTCCCTTCCTAGTTGAATGTCCAGTTACAACTTGAGACAACTTGATCATTTTTTTTTTTTTTTACCAGATTCTTCACTATATAACACACACACACACACACACACACACACACATGGAATCGAAACACTAATAATCGAAATAATGCTATCTTAAGGAACCGGCAAATCATAACTGTCCATGTCAAATATGATTATTACCAAGAGCCTTGCAGAAATGTTGGTTTGTTTTTGCACAGTTTCTTTGTGATTGTAAAGGAAAATGTTCCATTTTCACTCATTTCCGAGGACATAATTCTTGGAAAGAATGGTTGAAGTCTTTTGGTTATAGATCGACCTCTTTTATTGAAGTGATTTGTGTAGTGTAGTGATTGTTGTATTGTAAAGTGGAGTTACATGATTTAGTCTGAAGCAGATCAGGGATTTCCATTGTCTGTTTACATTGTGTCACATTGGCAGCATTGATGGACTGATTAACTACGTCTGCACTACTTGGATATGAGAGAAAATATCAAATTCTGGATTTATAAGAGGCATTTTCCTTTTTTTATTTATTTCAAGCTTATTATATATGCACAATCAAATTCACAGATAATGACATTGCCTCAAAGAACAAGTTCCATTAAATGTCAAAATATGTTCGACATATCTGCTGTGATAAACTCACGACCTTGGAGAGCCACTTCTGCCTGGATTTATAAACTTGTTGCCAAGGGTTACCTTGTAACTCTGCTATTGCAACAACTACTGATCTTATTCCTAAGTAGGCCAGACTTTGTACAGACGTGGCTCATCATGATTCTCATTGGGTTGTTTTTGAAAGCGGTGATATATTTTATAATTCACCCAGGAGGATTTAATTTGAAATTAATCACCATGTTGTCAAATCCCTGTTAGTTTTGCCTTTATGTAAAACAGTTTAGATTTTTCTATATTTCCCTTGAATTACAGTTGAAGAACCTTCTTTAATGCATTGCTGGTGCATTGAAGAAAGGACTATTGGCAGATACTTTTATTCCAACATGTTTTTATTCATTAAATTAAAACCAAGGGTATTTTGTATGATAAGAAGTCAAGGGAAATTGTTCCACTTAATCTGAGTCTCCTGCATGTTTTTGTATCGAGAACAAAAACAGCACAACAGACTTTGCTCATAAAAACAAACACTTCTTTCGCACACAGTTAACAGTGAGGCAGATGAGGAGGAGAAGGTAATCCCTGGTAACCTATGTGAAAGCCCGGCCAAAACAAAACAGCCTTTTGCAGATAAACGTCTGCTTGATCCTCTCCCAAACACGACCCCAGCCTTGAATATCTGAACCCATTCTCAGAGCGACTGATTAACACAAAACTGAAACTGCTGCATGATTTCTCTGTGAGGAAACTATTTCTTTTCTCATCTGTGGAGGACGTGTGGTCCAATGTTCCCCCAATCGGAGCCACCTGAGGTTATTATCGGCTCCTGCTAGCTGATGCTGGACAAGTCTGACACTGCTTTATCAGTGCAGCACCAGTCTAGCCCAATCCACTTTCATTAACACCCTAATTAACTTTTCACGAAGTCCATTTCCTGCTTGATTAATTAACTCATCATCTCCCCATTGGCCAACTCAAGCCAGACCTGTGAGGAATGAAGGTGGAGGAGCCAACGGAAAAAGAAAGAAACTTCCAGGTTCATTACCGCACGCATGCCGGCGCGCAGCTGAGGTTTCTGGTTCCCAACCTGACCACACCTGATTTGATAATGAAGTTAGCTTTGTGCAACTTTAATAATTCAATCCCTCCAGTTGCACAGTTTCTCCCCGATCCTGACAAGTAATCCAGTTTTTAATTATTTATGGTGCCGTAATGACACATCCAAGTTGTAGATGCACACTTTGCTGGCAAGTTTGTCGTAAAAGTAGGATTTATACCTTCCCACATAAACTAACACACAGATTCCTCCCTGTCACATTCTATGTCCTCCACCGATTCAATCATGCAGACAATTCCTGGTACATACTCACCCGTGATAGACTTAGATCTTACAAGTGGAGGCCTATTAGATTAACCCATGCAATCTATCATCACCCTCCCCTCGCTTTTTGAGACTACAAATTACTCCGTTTCCCCAGCAGCCATAGCCACGAGTCCCCCTCGTGTCTTCCTCCGGGATGAGAAAGACTTTTACCCCCCAAATACATATGCAGACAACACCCTCTCTCCTTCCTTTTGTTAGGTATGCTAGTGTTTTAAATCTAATACGGCCACTGGGAAATACAGATTCACACACGCACACACGTTGTCGTGATGGCAGGTGTTTCCATGGTAACAAGGGGGAGAGACGTCAGTAAGCGGCAGGAGTCGCTGTAATTATGACTGATCTCGGGGAGATCTACAGGAGGAGGAGGGGGGAGGAGGGGGGAGGAGGAGGGAGGAGGAGGGAGGAGAGGCACTGTGGTAAACTTCTGGCCGCGGTCTGGCAGAGGCGTGGGACCTTGTTACTTAAGAAATGACAGTGATTGAAACAGTTAGTGTTTTCTTTTCTTCTCTTTACTGTTAGTGTGGAGCATAAAACAGAAAGATTGTTAATCTTACTTTTATTTAAAAAAATAGATTTATGCACAAATAAGTCTACAGTAAATCAAATCTGTTGATTCAATGTACTTTACAGTTTCTGTTTATAGCTTCATCCTCTGGGAATTTAAAATATCTGAGATTTCATGGAGTTCCATCTGGTTGATGTTTCAGTCTGGACCAAAATAGTGGACCAACATACCATCGGAGAGCCACGGTGGTCGGATGGCTACTAATAAATGATTACTGTGAAAGTGCCGGAGATAGTAACCTTATGTTTATTTGTGTCTTTCCAGTTCTGAAGAAAAATGACTTCAAGAGACAGAATCAAGTGTCCCTTGTTGGACCCACACCAACAAAGAGCCTTATGGGCTCAAAATAACTTGGAGCAACTAATGACTTCATGTATTACCAAACTGGCAGCCCCATGTGTTCACCCACACAGAAGTATAGGGAATATAATCGAGTAACTGCCTGATCAAAGACTCATTTCACATGCTGTTTGAAGGCATACGTCCAACGTGAATTTTACATGGTCGGAGACTAATGCAGTGGTGGTCCGACTCATTAGACGGACCCCCCGCTGACTGACATCACGGTGAAACATAGACCTCATTACCTTCTAAATCAGCATGGATTAGATCCAAGCCTCACCTCACCCAGTGCGAAGGAGAAAGTGCATTCTGCATAAAAGTAGATAATCAGAAGCTGCAGTGATGTTAAATAAACGCTGACATGGTTCTAGTGTGGCAGATGGCCATAAAACCCCCAAAAAGGATATATCATCAAAACTGATTCACAAAATTGGCAGTCAGAATGGAGAGTGAGCGTTTGATCTCATGAGTCTCAAGTGTTATAAACTTCACTTTAGAAGAACAGATGGTTTGCGCAGACTAGACAAAAAAATTGAACACAAGTTTTTTTTCTAATTGCTGGCCTGACTAGAACAAACAATCTGAGAGCTTAAACAAGGAATGACCAATTCATATTTCCCCGATGCAACACCACAGAGCATGTATGATACATGATATTTCAGTGACTTAAATGAGGTTGGGAATATACTGTATGGGCAACATGAAGCACTGTAACCTCAATAAATTACCACATTCATTTAGCCAAATACTATGACAGCAAATGAATGGGCTCAATAATGAGAAGTTGGCAGCCACCATCAGTCTCTAGACTACACTTGACACCGTGTGCGGCAAGGTTGAGTTTCTACTAGAAACTTGATGGATAGCTGAGGGCGGATTGCAACAACAATTTTGCAATCCAATTTTAAACTGAGCTGGACCTTGTGACGTTATAACACTGTTGAAAGACAGTATTTTTTTACATTAAGAATGCTTTGTATATCTGTGTGGATGTTAAACGTGTCGCTCTTTGTGACAACGTCGACTCTTTTAAAATTTGTTAACTCGCCTTTTTCGTCACAACAATAAGAAAAGGCCCCACAGCGACACGGTTTTGGTTCATTCTAATGGCTCTCATCAGGCCCTGTTCGAATCTAGTAGTTCTTAGTGTTAGAGATTTGTTTAAAAAGTCATAAATTGTAAAATGTAAAATAACCTGATAGAGAATTATTTAATGTTGCCTTGTGACTGCACTTATCCTCTCTTAGTCTAATAAGAGTCGTGTTTATTATCATTATTTTGATTGACTGTCGAGATTGAGTTATTGGTATAATTATTTTTTAAGTTGAGTGAGTCTATAGCCTTGTTAATTTATGCAATTTATGTACAAACTTCATAAACTCACGAGCAAATAATGAATCCCCTCACATGAAATGTAAAAGATATGTTTGTTTGTTTGTGTGTGTGGCAATTCTGTGTGTTATTGATATTATGCTCTGATGGTGCGACCAAGGGAGCAGATCTGACATGTGATGAATTGTTAGCATCGGCACTCAATTGTCTTCAGCCTACAGGCGTGGTTTTCAGTCAATATTAGCTCTAAGTCTGTCTGTGTGTGTATATACCAAGACAACCCATGATCCTTTGTGTCATCAGTGATAATACATTAAGAAACCTGCATGTTTGTGTCTCACAGGATTCTGGTGTACACATGAATTATTTGCAAGTAGTGGAATTTAACTTCATTGTCATCATATTTTATGACCAAACAGCATGTTTATAGTCACTTCCTGAAATTAGATTTTTTCGATAGATGGATTATATATTTCAAAAACACATATGCCAAAATGTAAGCTTCAAACTTTACCTATGGTCATCTACAGTCGCTCTTCAGGGTTTTGACCTACACAAGTGCTAAATGCATTTCACGTCAGAAGATGCTCATGACACACTCGCAGTTTTGACTGCGGGTCTCGTGCGCATATTTCCTGCACGGTGGGCTAATTTTTTCAGAGGGAGCGTTTTGCTCCTGTGAACTTAACATCCCTGCCTGATGAGAACGGGGAGTGAGAGGTGCCCTTGGTCTGTCTCCAGCATTATCAGAGCGCTGAGCCAGCCAGAGCCAGGGCGGGTGGTACGGTGGGGGGGTGTTATCTTTGCACGTGTACACACACGCACACAGATCACTGGAGTGTGAGACAAAACCTGTAAATGCACAAAACTGATAGTAAGGGTTAGACTTGGGTCTTGAGGTCCTGGTCTTCGGTCACACAGTATGAGGCCCTTTAGCCTCCTTTCACAGTGACTGGCAGGCTGAGGAACCCCAAGAAAACATGATATATTATTTAAATGGTTTCAGACAGTGGCTGTACCAGGCAAATAATATGGTAAAAGAAAATCGTCAGGCAGCTCAGAATAAAATGAAAAGTGTCAATGATCGACAGGATGAGGGGCGTGAATTCAGTTCCGGATGTTTATTTAGGAGGACAGAGGCCAGGATCTAGATGGGAAATGTGGAGTGTGCCTGCATAATCAGTGACTCTGCCATGAAGCAAGGCTATGCTGCCTACATTTACTGGAAGCAGGTGCTCTGCTCCCTACTCCATATCTAAAAGAATTGGTCCAGTCATTAAGAGTTCTATTGAATTGCCAAGCAGGCCACAGGAGGTCTGGCTGTACAATCAGCCTTAAAAGCTTCTGGTCCAACAAAGAAAATCTAAGCTTAGATCATTTGAACAATTTTGAACTCGAGCATAAAGTGAATCTTAATTTATATTCTGGGCTTTTAAGTAACTATTCTTCCAAAATGTGCCAAAGAAGCACTTCAGCCAGACTAATGATTAGAGCCAGAGCTGTTGCAGAGGCAGGAATTATCTGACTGTTTGAGTTAAACCTCACTGTGTTAAGTTGAACAGTCACCATTTTCTTTGTCTATGCAACATCAAACAATGAAGCTGTTCTAAGTTATGCAAATTAAGTAATTAACAGACCCAACTTTCAGCTAGCATTGATAAGTCTTTGTGTATGCACGCTGGGTTCCTTTTGGATACTGCTATAGCTGTTCTTTGAGTTTTAAGCATTGATATAGTATTTTACTAGTTGGAACTAACTATGGCACTCAGTAGATTGCATCCCTCCAGCAAGGCGAAGCAAATAAAATGATGTACCTCATGAAATCATAATCTCACTTGCATTGTGATGATGGGTTGATCAAAAGACAAACCAAAATATACCTACCCCCAGTGAAACCACATTTAAATCTGCTAGATTTGGATTTTCATTTCAATCCACCCCAAATTGCACACACTCATAAATATAATTTCAGAAATACTTTACTGATCCCAGGGGGAAATTGTGTTTGTTACAATTACTCCAAGTAAAAGGTAGAAATATAGCATATAAGATAAACAAAAAATAATTTCACTTAATAAGCCTAATGATTTTATATCAAGAGCCATAAATTATTCCCCAAAATACATCATTCATTTATGCCCTATCTCGCGCTGCTATATGAAGTGAAAAGTTCCTCGTTCAGCCGACAGATCTGCACCAACATTTAATGGGATCTTTGATTGCCCTTGTCTCATCTCTCCACTAAGTTTCATGGACATCTGTTAAGCAACTAACCAATCATCCATCCATCCATCCAACCAACAAACAGCCACTTCCTTGGCATGGTAAAATCCATGAGAAGTACAGCATGTGGAATTTCTGATGATTTATAATAAAAGCTTTAATTTTTCAATTGGAGAAGCAATTTTAATCTCACTGGGGTAGGTTTGTGAGCATTTATAGCTTTATAGCTGAAGTTAGCATTTAGCACAAAGTGCAGCCTCACTGAGCTTATATGAGTATATAAAGGATTGCCCTGTCAACATCAGTCTATTATCATCAAAGCCGTATCTGATGGACGTCAAAGAATTAATGAAATTCCAGTAAATAGCATTTATTGTTTAATGTGTAGATCAGTTTATCTGGGTTTATACAATATTCAACTCATAGACATTTCATTATTGTTTATCAGAAAGAACCCTCAAGATCAGGCTCAACAAGCCCAGACAACTGCAGCAGCTTTATGAGATTTGGTGCTTGAGCATTAAATGCACTTGTTTTTTTCTCTTTCTTTTAACTGTGTGACTTACAAGGCTTGTTAAAATGCCAGCTAGTTGCTGGGTTTTGACAGGGCACACAGTGAAATCCCAGGTGTCACAATTGCCTTACATTGGCGTCTGACAGATAGACATTTACTCTCACACACACACACACACGCTTGCGCCGTAGCCTGGAGACTACAACTGGAGCTGCAGCTGAGGAAAGAGGACAGGTTTTTCCTGTGTTTTTGTGCTGTTGTGTTTTTGTTTCTCTTGAACTGTCCAACATGTCTACCCACTGCTCACCCTGAACTGTCAGGATTTCACTTGAGAGTTTTACACACACATGTTTACCCGGTGGTTTGGCCAGTCAATGACCCCATGTTGTTCACATAAAGAGCAAAGATCAGCCCATAAACAGGATGGGCAGGAAACTGTTCAGCAGACCTCTCCTCACAAACAAGTGTTTCCTTTAAACGCAATGTTACTACTATCACAAGCCTGTCCGCCAGCCTGCCTACATCATTGGACTGATGTCAGTCTTCCCTGTCTGGCATTAGCCGCTCACTTTTTTTAGCGGTAATGTCGACACAGCAGGGGTTTGAAACATAGTGCTGAAAGAATACCAGTTGTGAAATAGGCTCTCTGCCACTGTAATGGCTGAAAATAATCAATGGTCATTTAATAACCCATGAGTACGGGTGCTTTAAATCAGCTGGAGATGTATTGTGGATATTTCAGTGCAGTAAAAACCATTTGCTAAATATCTAAGAGCTCAACCGCTATTCACACTGATTTAATTCTTTGTTGTATTGAAAAGTCTTGAGAAAAAGAGTTGAGTAGTTGAGGCTTAAACATTTTGCATGAAAAACTTGACATTTAAAAACTATTTCAGTTAAGAAAATAGACATAAAAAAGGACACTTAAATGCATTGTTTATTCTGTAAAATATACGTTTCCATACTGGCAAATAGCTGCAAACAACACAGTTACCCAGAGAAAGGCTCACATTGGCCATCAGTGAGATAAGATAAAATTAAACAAAACAACCTTAATTGGTCACACGGCAGGGAAAATGCAAGCATCCTGAGATAAGTAAAATCTTTTATATGTTTTTTTTTTTTTTTTCCCCATAAACCCAATGTGTAGAGCAGCATAGAGTCAGTCACTTTAAGCCTTGGACATGCTGTAGTTTGAATTCCATGTCATAAATGGTGTTTTCAGTGCATGTTATGGTTCGTGTTTAGAAAGAAGACCTGTATCTTACAGTATCATATTCATCCATCAACAATCAGAGAACAATGTAGTCAAATTCTTCATCTGACTGTCTGTATTTGGACGCCCTCATGCCTTTTTCCTCCCCCTGTCATCATCTCACCGCCATACTTCTAAATAATATTATGCTCAGCCTGTCGAAAATTGACTTAATGGAACCATTTATATTGAAATTTATTCCTGCGTTCACCAACCCTAACTAGGTCTTGAGGCCTCCCTGCGTTTTGTGGATTTAGTCGGTTAGTGGAGCACGGAGTGAGGAAATGAGGCTATTTGCATCGAGAGCATCGCAAACTTTTTCTCGCTCAATGACAAGGTTGGGTCCTTCAGCTAAATATAGCCGCACGCTTCTGCGTGTTCTCTTCGACCTACACAGCTCTTTCATCCCCTAACAAGCTTGAGAGAAACAAGCTGCATAATAAAATCATAATGCTATTAGACTTAGGGAGGTTGGAGCCATTACGTGTGGCCAAATTACTCTTATTAACCCCCAACAGCAAGGATTAATCACTGTACAAGTGAAACTTTGCTCACGTGCATGCCCACACACTCACACACACTCAGACACGCAAGTGCGCAGGCGAGGTGTGGTGATTAGTCATTTAGATGGAAAATATCATAACGATTTCATAATTTTGACCTTGGCCAGAGGCTTGATTATACACATGGTCCTAATGTGCTGCGGCAAATGATGATTGATATCAATAATGACTGCTGCCAATCATTGCTCATAATATGTTCAGGAATCAAGGTGGCGGGAATCTTATTTCGAGAGCACCCCGAACCGAAACGCCACCATGCTCACACACTCTTGAAAGACAAGTGCGCTAATTCTCTGTGCACAAGCAGGAATGTGTTTTTATCTCCTTCCTTTCAGAGGCATTGTCAATAAACGCTGCCTTTTCATTTGGAACTTGTCAGAAGTTGAAAGAAAATCCGCATCAGCTCTGTGCTGCAGCGAAGGGATGAAGGATGGATTTTTCACTCACTAACTATGTGTTGCATCAAATGATGCAACACCATTGTTTTTCCCCCTTTTCTGCTCTTCTTTTTTTTATTGACGTGTCTGAAATAAGGGCAACATGAAAACACCCATATAGATGAAAGATGATGTGAATAATGGTCAAAGACAATTGCGGTAAAGTTTGAAGTTATTGCGATCAGTTTTGTATTGTTTTACGATTTTCACTCTTCTTTTTCTGTTTCCCTGAATCACCTACACGAGCATGTGCACGTTGCTACGAATAGAGAACAAAAAAACAACTGTGGGCGACATCGGTGCCTGTGCTCACCCCATGTTTCTCCTGCATCCCGTGACAGATGCCCCCACCACACCTCTCCCCTTTTTTGTCGTCTTTCCTCCGGAGCGCTCAGGTGGAAAAGCATTTCATTTGCTAAACAAAGTGGAAGGCTGCCACAACACAGGGACATAATGGAGAGTGATGGGTGGCCCCCATACCGGGAACCATGGGACAAAGTATAATTACTCCTCCAGTCAACATCGCAGCATCCATCACTTACCGCTGTTGCTCGCTAAAGGCTCTTAGCCCAGCACTTGCAGCAAGACAATAACTGAGTGTGCATGTTTGCGTGTGTGCGAGGGGTCTCTAGTCATATTTGTGTGTCTGCAAAATATTGTGTGTGCTTGATTGATTATATGAAGGCATATGCGCGTCTCTGCTTTAAGCGTGTGTGTTTGTTTGCGTGCAGCTACTCAAGCGAAACCTCTGAGGCACTCATCTGGATCCCAGTGTTGATAAAAGCTGTGCAGCAAATCAGCCTGTGACTTTTTGAAGTTACAAAGCAGGAGAAAAAAACAAACAGTTTTTTTGGAAGGAGAGCGGCATAGATTTTCCAATGCTGATTACTTCACTCTAAAGTGTGACTGTGAACCGTGCCACAACAACAACAAGGAGAATCCATTTTGCATTGTGCGTCAAGTGAAACGCCCCAGTCATCAGAAAATGAATTTCACATGAGGATGCGTGTTTGTCTTCTCAACCCAGAGCGTAAAAAGCTGTCTTTTGTAAAAAGCACACAGACACCATTGGAGGAAATCTTGTGGGCTTCATTTTCAGGACGGAATACATTATTGATAGGGAAGAGGGTTAGCTTGCAAAAAAAGGTTTTGTGCTTGAGTTACTAGAATATTTACAGAGAGTAAAGCAGATGCTGCTCTATCATGCAAGTCTAGACCATTCACTTAGAATAAAATAAAAGTAAAATTAGATTAAAATTATTTTATTTAATTTTATTCATGTATCTCCAAGAGCTTTCTATAACCTTACTTCTTCTTCTTTAAAGTAAAAAAAAAAACAGCTTTAAATATCAGATTCAATCATATAAATGTTCTGAGTTTTTTAAAAGCATGTCACTGCATTTTAAATATATCTATAAATAGATATTACATGTCATGAATTTAGCAGACATTACCCGCTGACTAATTGGAGCATGCTGTGTTTTACAGTCGACTGAACCCCAATTACATCACACATCTGTCTGCATCGTTTCAGCCGCATTACTTATGTCAACTTAGCGCTCCTTAGATGCACGTTCCCCTCCATGCCACCCTGTATCTGGGGTCGGAACAGCTCGGAGCGCGAGGTTATTCAGAGTGCCAAAAACCAAAATAGCTATATTTCTATCCCAGTTCAGTTCTTAAGTGTCCCAGGATAATTTACTTGTTCCTGAATTAGCTTTGCACCTAGTATTTATTTTATATAATCTCACTCTTCTTCAGTGTTTAAACCAGATCTGTCACCCTCCCTGCTTGGCTTCTCTCTGCACTTTCTATTTAGTGTGACCCTATTGTGAACCCGTTGATGAAACTCCCATTTTTTTATTTTTTTGACCTTTTCTTTTTTGCTGTGCATGTGTGCTCCTCTTCTGCACCATTTGCCTTCACGCTTAACACAGTACACACGCCTTCTTCTGACTGTGCAACAGCTACCAGCACCTCTTTGCTCTGGGGTGCTTAAGTGATGGGTAAGGGAGGGTTTTGTTCTGCTTCGGTATTATCTCAAGCCTCTCAGTGATCTTGGATCCAAAAAATAAAAGATTTCTCCGACACGCTCTGGCAGTGGTAACATTCGTTTGGAATATTTGGCTATTTTTGCCTGTTCGTTCAGTATACAGCAAGCAGATGTGGCTGCATATTCCTCCTCATTATGATATGCAGATGACATTTTATTTTTGTTTCCTTGTTTCCATCACACTTACAGATTGAAAAATATCTGTTGCACAGCTGGTGCACTTCAGTACGTATCCTCTTTTTATTTTTTGTCTTTTAACATTTCATGCCCGGAAATGAGCATTTTTTGACAGTCTTCTTTTAACCCGAGTGGTCATATGTCCTGTCTTTCAACTCCCACATTCCTTAGGTCAAACATAGAAGTATATACAGGGGGTCACATTGTGTATACAGCTCGGATCAGCTTATTTTTAATGTATCCTAATGCACATATATAACTAAGCCTTGAAAAGTACCTGTTAAAAGTGCACTTAGGGGTAAGTCAGGATAAACAAGAGAAAAAACATTGTGTTCTCAGTCTTACTCCAGGCTTTTGTCAGAGTGAAAGTGGTTAGTTACCCCCAGCTTTATGACTGTCCTCCATCTCTCAAAGCAATTTAAAGCAACCATGAGAACAGAGCAATTATCCTCTCCTTTCTCCCGGCTGTAGAAATGAAGGATTGACTCATCTCGACTGTCTCAGGGGATCCATAGCTGTCTGTGCTGGAGAAACCTTCTCACCAATTGTCACCTTCCCCTGCTGGTGTCATTAAATCTTGCTGAGTTGACCACAACTTGCTGCTGCTTGCTGTTCCTTGGGACCCCCCAGAAGTCCAGATGGTTGATGAAGGTCAGTAGCTAGTTCATCTCATGTGGCTTGGTGCTGGCTCTTAAATAACAAACATCATAAATACAATTTTCATATGTAGTCTGTTTGCTCTGAATAGGCTGAGTTTAGTTTTTGTCATATTATAGTTTTTTATTTCTATTTTTTGACTCAAAATCATCCTATTCAGACTATTTTCTTTAGTATTAGAGTAATCCAGTCTGTTGCCACGACAACCTGGAAGTAGCCAAATGTCAATATGCCACAATATCTTCTCTACCATCTTCACATTCATCAAAATAATCAGTTTTGACTGTTCATTTCAACCTGTATCATCAACATTGTCACGGTAGATTAAGTAGCAACCGAAATATGCAACACAATTAAAGATATTTGGAACACTTGTTCCTCTTCTCCTCAGTCCAATTCATAAAAATTGTTGCATATTGAAGTTAAAATGTAGTTTGGTCTGGGATAAACCTTTGAAGGGATGTATCTGTTATTCTCCGTCATCCAGTTTCGTAAATCAGTTTACTTCACCTCAGACTTCAGCGTAGGTTTTTAAGTGTAAAGACTGAAAGGACTTTGCTTTGTCCTCACTCTCCTTCCACACACTCTTCCTGAGTCCTCTCCTGACACCGGCGCCACGCTGACATTTTCAAAGCGACGGTTTTGTGGATTGTGGCTAGATTGTGTTAGCGAACGCGTCAAATTGAGCCTCAAGTCCTGCGAAAGAATCTGCCATCACCTTCCCAAAGTGTGTACAGTCACACGTCGACACCTAAGCCATCTGTCAGAAGTCATAAAAGAAGACTCATGACTAATAAATCTTAGGCAGTCATTTAGATTCTGTTAAATTCCTCAGTAATGCACATTTGAATGGTTGTAATTCATTTATTCAGCAGTTTTGCATATTATGGGATTTGTATTCAAATGAGTGCTCAAGTTCACAAACCATGGAGCATGTCCTTAGCAGCAGGACAACTTTAAGTAGCAAGAGAAGCAGCAACCATTATCTTAAGTATTAAAAATCATGACATTGCACAGTGTAAATCCCATGCCCAATTGTTCTTTGCCTAAGATGGTTTTAGGCATGGAAATAAAGCCACATGGATCCCTGCAGGGGCTTAAAACTGGTTTAGTAGTAACAGTGCGGACCGGAGATAATGCCCCTGTAAGGCTAAGAAAGTGTTCACCCCATTGCCTTTCTCTTAACCGTCCATGACCCAAAACATGTCGAGCCAAAGATTATCTGATTGCTGGCTCTTCTAGCATGTTCCAGCTGTGCTTGGTGGAGAAAAGGGGACAGGCAGAAAATCCTTAACCTCATTAGGCACAGAGGACTCAACTGCTCTGTGGGAAATTGCTCAATCAGGCCAAAGAGGCTGTTTTCTTGGTGAGTGTTACAAATTCAAGGAGTGGCACTTAGTCATTTCTTGTTTGTTATTTTCAAATGCGTAGACAACCCAGATGTTCAATCAAATGTGCATTTATCTAGAAATCGAGCGGGTCATTTCGGAAGTCTGCTAAATGCCCAATATGCGAAATTCTGCCGCTCAATGAGTGTCAATCCACCGAAGGCAGCACAATGAGCAATTTTGCAAAGTGTTGGAGGCAGCAAGTGCGGAGGCCTCGTTCTGCTTCTACTTCCCCCTTCTACAAGTGTTTCATAGTCCCTCAGATCTTGTCCCAGCCAAACGGTGGAGTGCATGAATTGCTCTGCTGAATTTCCATCCATCTTCGTAGATGATTTCCCCCGTGGTCTCTCTGAGGGATGAATAGGGAGGCCGGCAGCTTTTTTTCTTCTTCTCTGTCTTCCCGACGTCGTCTGTCTGCTCTGTCGCCTCGTCTGAAAGGAATCCTCCCAAAGTGTGATTGAGTACTGACTTAAGTGGTCGACCGCATAAAGGTTTCTCGGCGCCTCTGCCTGATGAGGTGAGGTAGAGCACAGATGCCAGTTTCTGTACAGGCAAGCAGATGCACTCCACACTAGGGATGCTTTCCTTTCAATTAGTCCCAGCAATCAATGCAATCTTTTTGGTAATCTGCTGCACTGTCGTTCCGGCAGGGTGTGAAAAAAAAAACACTCTGAGAAAGAAGGAAAACAGAACAAGGCCAAGGAGTTGGAGAGGGGTAACTGGGAGAATCAGGAAGTGCACAAAACTATGGAAATAACAGTTTTGAAATGGATTGAAATGTTTTTGCATTGATTGATCTCTCCCGACTCAAAAGCAGCATTGTTTCCAGAGCTGTTCCATCACCATATGGCGCTGCTCGCAGGCCAAAACAAACACAGAAGGAGATTTAATTAACTTCAGTCTCATTGTGGGGAAGAAAAGGCATCACAAATAGGCTATGTGGACATTTGTGAAGAGCTGCACTGAGCAAGGTTTAGAAAATACCAATTGATAAAACTCTGGAAAATGATGAAGATTCATGTCGCGGTGAGGCATTGCTGTCTCGATACTTCTTTATCTTCATTTATCTGCACCATTATTTAAGATCTAAATTTACTGTTACTAGTGTTGGAAAATAAAAATTATTGAAATTCCCAAAGTTTTGCCATATTTTATTGGAAATGTGTCACCTGATCCATAGAATTATACCATCACAACTTTCTCTCATCTTTTCAATTAGGTTTTTCTAAAAGTTACAATTTTTTATTGTTGTGGAGAAGAAATGTTTATTTAGTAGCAACGTTTTCACTTAACTCCACGTAAAGTAGATGTTGGTGATCAACTAGCACATCAGATGGCTCTTTTAGGTTTTCCAACTGGCAGGATGTTGGAGGGTTATGGAAAGGCCTGGATTACATTTAATGACAATTTTTTAAATTACATTTTATGGCCACCCATAGGTTAATTGTGTAGAATTAAGTGACATCTAGTAGTAAAGTTGAAGCAGAATACCACTCACCTCATCCTCCCCTTCCAAGCATGTAAGGGAACCTGTGGTGGCCTTCAGTTGTCATAAAAACTCAAAAGGTGTTTAGTTTGTCTAGTCTAGGCTACTGTAAAAAACATAGCAGCCTCCGTAAAGAGTAGCCACTCCCGATGTAAATGTGAAAGGCCCATTCTAGGGTAACGAGAAAAGCAAATTATACAATTTAGATGTTTACACAGTAGTAAAAACATCAATAGGATTTTTTTTTTATTTTCAATTCATGCCTTAAGATCCTTTTTACCAAACCACTGGATTAGACACTGAATGTTTTCATTAATTGTAAATCGTGCACTGCAGTTCATAAAGAACCTGATTAATAACAGATACACAAAATACTAGAAATGCTTTGACTTTCAGTAGAAAGTTGAACCAAGCAGGGCTGTGAAAGGAAAATCCAGTTAGCAAGGGAGTAAGCAAACCAAATGTCAGCTTTAAATGGAAACAAATGTTGATTTTGCTAGCTTTAACTGGTTAACAAACACGAGTCGCACATATCCAAAGGCCACACATAGCTGTTGTGTGCAGAGGTCTAAAATAGCGTTGCTGTTGCTGTAGACACAGAACATCTTAGTTACAGAACAGATACGGTTAATCTTACTGCAGTGAAAAAGGAAGATAACCACCTGCTAATTCCATGCGGAATGAATCAAACCTCAGCACTGACTTAAAAGAAAAGCACTTTGCAGAATCAGTTGCTTTAGCCTATAACTTGAAACACGAACAGAGTTTACACACTTGAGTTGATGTTGATTTCGAAGTAGCAGAATTCACAGAGAATATGGTATGAGAGCTCTCACACAGTTCATCTGGGAAACCAAATCCCACAAAGATCAGCATTCTGATGAACACTTTGCTATATTCTGCCTCATCGATCATTCTGCAACACACTTACACTGAAATGATCACAAATCCAAAACCGTGACAGCATGTTTTTTAATTCACTTGTGCAGCTGTGGAATGTCAGTAAGCCCTTAACAATTAAATAGAGATGACCAAAAAGGGGCTGGAAAGAGAAGGGGAACAAAAATATGTGCTCATTCCACCCATAGATTTTCCATATCAGTCCCATCACACACATGCTGCTTTGTCAGATTAATACACATCTATCATGATCACTGGGGCCATCATCTCATGAACGTAGTGACAGGAGAAGCCTCGGCACTAATTTCACACTTAGGAGGCCACCCTCGTTTCTTCGCCTGCTATGAGGTCACGCAAAGTGTTTGTCTATTAATCTGAAACCATGCAGCTAATGTCACACTCCAGGTGTCAACTTGCTCATTGATTATGTTTGAGAAGTCGGTTTTAATTGCGTCTGTCACATAGCAACAAACCCCCAAATATGCTCTGTCTTGGTGTGTCATTCCTTACAGGTGGATTGGCTTGTGTGTTCCTTTTTCATTTGCACAGTAGCAATGCAACCACATTACTGCAGATGTGCTAATTGCTCCCCTTGGATTATTGCTAATTTACAAGTAACACTTTTGAGATTCTTTCAGACTAATATACAACATAATGTATATTGGTTAATAACCACACTAAATCAAATATTTTTTTTCCTTTTGGGAATCATGTAAACGAAACGGCCTCATTATGTGGAACTTACTGTTAAACAGTTGGAGGAGCTTCTGTACATTATACATGAAAGACACCCACTAACACTATCTAATGAATAGAGTGCATACATTGCTGTTGATGCCATGTGTGATACATTGCATATTTCCACTTTTCCACCGTTTCAAAAGATTTGCTTTAATATACCTTGTTGCAACATAGTTTTTGTTGAGATTAATGTAGCTCACCATTGCCACACAATGACTGTTCACTCTCATGGCTCTGTGCAGGAGGATCGTCCTTATTTGCATGACGGGTAGCCAGCTTGCTAGAATGTGATGGAAAATCCATTTTGCCTACTCTCCAGGTATAGACCAGCAACTGAATCAATTAAAGTGGGATGAGCACGCTTTACGGACACTTAGCACCTTTGCCATGCTCAGAAGTTGCATTTCATGACATTTGCTTTTTCATGGCATGATGATGAATCACGTGCATATGTCAGGTAGTACTTCAAATGAGTGTTCTTTGGCTGCTACCCTTTAATTTTTTTATTGTTTCTCAGTCTTTGTCGCACCCTATCAAATTGCGATGCAGCTCAGTTAATGTGGGATTCATTAAACGGGACAAGACAAATTAATTTTAAGAGAAGTGCGGGATCAGCCTTATATTGGGGGCAAATGACTCATACCTGCCACCTCCAGTGTATCTTCACATTTCATTTTCTAAAGTGTGTTAGGGTAGATATATGTTTGTTGTATAGTTATACATAATATATATCTTATTTGGCCAACTCACAAATCTGATCGTAATGGATCTTGATTATATGCAAATCAGTGCCCTATATAAGTGAATGGTGATAATGCAATCAGCAATAATCAAAAACATGAGAGGAAGAAACTGCCATTTTCCATTGCATTCTCTCACTTGTTGTTTTATCATCTGTTTTTCTCAATTAAATTTTTTTTATCAGAAATAACAGGCACAAGAAACAGTGGGATTGAATTTAAATTTAATTGAATTTAAATTTCCTTTCAGGGGTTGAACAGCCCAGCAAGCTCCCGTCCCATTATGTTGTGTTGAACATGCTGGAGCTGCTTTTTCCTGTTGCTTTAATTTGACAGGAAACATTTTCAATGTCAGATTGGTTGCTATTATCACATGGGGATAGTCCGACATGTTGCTCTTTCATAGGCAACAGCTACGCCAGCTGCCCAAATCAATGTAGTAGCGTGTAGGGTAAAGTGCTGATGGATTTATAGAAGCTTTATAATATCCTCAGTAAGCAACCATTGATAAAGTTGATTTGACATCCTTTCTTTTGGTTTTCTGTGCATCAGATATTTTATTTTTATTCATATGGAGCATTCAAAACTGTCTCAGTGAACAAGGGACATGTCGTTGATAATCTAGCATGAGACTGAAGTCACATGCGTTTCGTTGGCGTTTCGAGCATAGTAAAGACACTGACCAAATATTTTTGTTAAAGGTTATATTAGGATACATTTGTGTGTCTTCGGTTTCTGTGAAATGTCCTTCAAAATGTGCGGCTTCAGATTGTGTTGAGTCATCCTCTCCCCAGTCAGGGAGAATGAAGGAAAAGAGCTCAGACTGATTTCTCTAACCCCCGGCAGATTTGCGGCTGAAAAAAACCTGAGACTGTGTTCAAGAGAATATCAGCTCAGACTTTACAAAACAGACACACACTCACACACATATTTATTATTTATTATTGCTGTCATTGTCTCTTTGTTGCCATTATGCTAACAGCCATCTAAAGTCCCCGGTGCTGAGAACTGAACCTCTCGAAACTTAAACCTCTGTAGTTCAGCGAGTAAAAAAATGCTTTACATTGCATTACAGCTGCAGGACCAGACGCATTTTTCCCAGCCCGCATTATGTATGCTCCTCAAGGGCAGCCTCTGTAGCCACCTTTTTCTGTGCTGCCTTTCTTCCAAACCTAACTCTCTCAGATTGAGGACAACACCAGGAAAAAACTGAAAGGTATTTTGTCAGCTGGATAGAGTAGTTTTATTTTCTGAGTTTCCTTTCAGAGTGCCTCTCAGATCAAGAATTCATTGAGCATAAGATGCATTTTGATAAGCACAAAGAATATATTTAATTTGATAGAGTGCAGATTGTAAAGCTTTTGATGCTACTGTATCTACTCCAGGGCCATGGGCTGGAGGTAGAAACGCCTCAGTGAGTATAAGGCATCTCTGAGCCGCATGTTATTGAAATCAGTTGCATTTTTCACAACCGCTTTGCAAGTTCTACATATCGCCAACATTTTATCAAATTGTCATGTTTGTAATAAACCCCAAAATGGACCAATACTTCTTATTTAGATGTTTGGTGAGTATAATTTTCTATCTATCTACGGAAAGGAGCTTTTTTAGAGTGAGGGCGGTGTGCATGTTGAGAGAGATGTGTTTCAGTAGGACATATAATTTTTCAAGGCACTAAAATAAAGCGGGCAGATCATTTCAGGGCATCTGTTAAAAAGGACCTGGTTTGAAATTGGCTGTCATTTCCTCCTAAAGTTCATATTTTTTCACTATTTGAATCAGCCCAGACAGCTCCAATGTGGTGCTTCTGTACCGCCTCATGAATCATAGCACACCTACCTGTTTGCCCAAATGATGCTTTTGAGTCAGGTGCATTTCTCTTTCCTGCAGCTGGTGATGAATCGCTGCAGTGACTGGTCTGGCAGGTTAACATGAGCATCTCGGGAGCAGTTTACTGCTCTGAACTTTAGTATTTACCCTCACTGTCATTTCAACTTGAGGAGAAAATGGCTGCATCTTTGGCTAAAGTTGCTTTAAAGCAGCTATCATTAATGTTTGTGTTACCTCTGCAAAAAGGTTGTGATTCTGCCCCTGTCCATTTGCTTGCTGGTTGATTTATTGATTGGATGGTTGGTTTGCTGGTTGGTTGGTTTGATGGTTGGATTTCCACAGAACCTGGTGGAAGGATGGGCTTTTTCATCACTTTCTCGGATATCAAGTGGAGTGATAACTGAGTGTTTGCACTTTGGTGTCACCTGATTGATTTAAAGGAGACTGTTACTAACAGATCTGAAAAAAAATATATTTAAAAGTTGTGATCATGCAGATATCACTCATCTTGCAGTTGTGGAATATGGGTGCCACTGAAAATCTCAAAACTTGTTGCATGCTACCTTCTTATTCCTTCTTATTATTTGTGTGTGTCCATGAAGAGTAACCTGACTGTATCTCAGTCCATGTGTGCGGAACCAGATATGTACATTTGTAAAAATTATTCATAAATGAATACCGAGATGAAATTTGTATTTATGAACATTTTGAATTATGTGTATTCAGTGTCTGAACATGTGGACTGAGATACGACATGTGAAAACAGATCTGTTAATATGCTGGGACATAGCAAACGCTGTAGCCCTTTTTTGGTAAAGAACACATGGACTTGATTCAGGGAACAAATTTCCATTTTGGCTTGGTTTTGCTCAAAATTTATGTGCAAGAGCCTATTTCTTCATAAACTGTGTCTCCTTGGATCATATGCAAGCCATCACTCCCAGGCCTGGGGTTCAAGTGAGGGTCTTGCACTCTCAGAGCCAAGTGGCTTCTCCTCCGGTAATGCCACCTTGAGAGGCAGCCGCTGCGCTTCATAAACAGTCTGGGAGCTTGCACTGTCCTCTGATAGCCTGTCTATGGAGGCAGCCAGACAGCAAATGAAAACGCATTACAGCACATCTTCATGTCTCGTGGTCTTCAAAGAATGAAGTCATTTTGAGGAGGTGAAAACACAGATTAATGCGAGATGCAGCGAGGATAAATGAGGTTGTCAGCGGTTATCTGAGGTTAATCTGCCTCATTTGAAAAAGGTCTTGTGACTTGAAAAGAAAAAGTGCCTGATGGAGGCATCCTTGTCATTTTCATCAAATATCTAAGATCAGTACATTTTGTCATTAGCGCAGCAGCACTGCTGTCCATTAAAACAGCTACAAACTGCCAGTAATTTTTTTCCTTTTCTTCTTCATAATCCTGCCGAAAGCTTGATCATTACCACTGCAAAACTATTCAGCCCTGCAGGATTGTAACACCCTCCTGACCTGGTGAAAATACCGTGTTCGATCCTAACTTTGAAAATTCGGTTTGTCAGCAATCAGGAATGGCTCCAGTCTCGAATCAGGGGACGGGAGGATGCAAACGCTTTGCCTGCAGCCGGCGGGGAGGCTGGCTGACATCAAGAGACTTCAAGGTAGAGATCAGGCCGGCAGATTGGAGGACTGGAGGCAACGCAAGGTGAAAGTGAGTGGGTGCTTTTCATAGAGACTCAGCACAAAATCATGGAGGGATCAGTTATCTGAGAGAGAGAGGGGGGAGGCTACAAGGTTTCTAAAAAAATGTAAAGTTTGTAGTTTTGCATTTGACATTCAGGCTTCATTTGTGGGCCAAAAGCTGCCCAGGACGTAATGATTTATCATTTACGTGAGGTAATTCCCACCTTCGCAACTAACGCAGCCTGCAACATAAAGATTAAAACACACGAGTATTTCTAGCACTGATTTTATATAATCTACAGTCCATCTAAGAACAGCTTGTTCATCAAAAACTCATTTTGCTCTCTTCCCTCTTTGTATGCAAGAATATATTATTTGTAATTTATGATTTTTTAAAGTGGTACAGAACAGAAATCACTTCTTTTTCAAGTCTCGTCATCCTAACCCACGTTGCCGGGCCGCCTTGAAAAGGCAAAATCAACAGACACCAATGGGGGGGAGTGGTGGGAGAGTAAAGCCACATAAATTAGCAAGTACAGTTGAAAGTTACCACCTCGAGCTGCTGAATCCCACCATCCCTGTCACTCCGCCTGCTGGGGTGATTTAACACAAACCCACCACTCATCATCATCCCCAAGTATCACTGAGAAAATGATCTTTCAGAACTGTAAATCTAGAAAACC
The DNA here is from genome assembly GCF_024713975.1 of Paralichthys olivaceus. Taxonomy (NCBI): domain Eukaryota; kingdom Metazoa; phylum Chordata; class Actinopteri; order Pleuronectiformes; family Paralichthyidae; genus Paralichthys; species Paralichthys olivaceus. The sequence goes on from NC_091116.1 coordinate 9,466,227, forward strand.
TCTGGCTATAGAGATACCAGCAGCTTGTACAGAAAATTTCCGTCTGTAATGAAACCTGAAATACCTTAATTCACCCTCACTCAACTCGGCTCCTTCCTCCCACCCATTGCTTTCTACCACCCTTATGATTACATTATATAATAATATCATTACTGTAATTACTAGTGTTGCATAATTAGCTATAATATCCCTTCATATTGACGCTTATTATTTTTCTATCTTTATTGTTGTATATATTGTTTTACAGGTACAGCAATTTTGTCAGCTCTTTCAAAACATTTGACTTGTTCAAGAAATAGCTGCTGTCATTTCTCTCCCTACCCTTTTTGAAATATTCACCTTTTTTATCCACTTTTGGCCCACAAACTCTTATGTGCATGTATGCTCTCATTTATACAGAGTGGTGACATCAAGCAAGGACATGGTGATATAATGGTAATATCATCACATTCCTTTAATCTTGGTCTCTACCTTTTGAAATATATGAAATATATATTTTACATACATTTTCAGCTTAACGCAGAAAAGCCGATTAGCGACTCAGCATTCACAATTTCAGCAGGAAATGCATCTTCCTGTTAATATTGATGTCGAGGGTCAATATTCATGTCTGCTCTTCCTTGGACCCGCAGCAACACACCCGCTAAGTTGCATGTCGTCCAGTATCCATCATAGGATGTAGGTGTCGGTTTTCTTGGGAGGGACAAGAATTGACTGATAGACTGACCCCATGAAGGTGGAGGAGGTGAAGGGATCTCTCTTTTACTCATCTTCCTCTTTTAAATAGAAAAAAAAATACAAATGCCTGAACCTAGAACCAAGCCAAAGAAACTGCTGTTGTTCCACTCTAGGTCGTTTGCATATGTCTATTTTGTACAAAAACAAAGCACAATGGAACGGGCATTATGCAGTGAAAATAGAGGACAGACAGACTCACAGTAGCTTGCTCCAGGCTCTTCAAATTATTGTAATTGGCCACGGAACACACACACACACTCATACATACAGTATGCTCACATGCACACTCGAGTGACAGGTTCACGGCGAGGGCAGGTGTTGCAGCGACGTCATTGTAGCTACAGCACACGACACATATCATTCTTGCCATTATAATGAGGAGTGTAAGAAATTTCAGATCATTATGAAACCGTGGCTTGACAAATTAGACTATGGTGGGCCGCCACAGTGGAGGTGATTAATGGGAAACTCTGTACGTGGTTGATAAAGTATTTTACTGTGCAGAGAAAGCAGGGTGATTTTTGTTCTTCTTCTTCTTCTTCCGTGAAGCTCGCTCCACACACCCACCGGACATCTGCAGGAACGCGAAGTAAAACAGAAATATCTTTAATATTTCAACGCTACATTTCCATGAATAACACTCCGAGTTCACCCATTCTCACTGTGCGTTTTATTTAGCTCTGATTTCACGTGTCACTTTACAGTTTGTGAAAATGAAAAAAGATGAAAGAAAACCTCCAGTTGTGGAATCTTGAGAAGCTTGCTCTCACACACTCTCGGCAGGCACGTTATGGCCTCTCTGCTGTTGCAGGGTTAAAAACAGTATCCACTCACTTGCTGTGCACACACACACGCACAAGGCTATAAGGAGAAGTCTTCTCATCACGCCTCTGCAGCCTGCTGCAGGGTACCTGGTACACAGGCATAATTAGACCACATTAGTGTCAGTCTCCTTGCGTGTGTGTGTGTTGCATCTGAGTTTACTCCGGCTCTCTTCAGCGACCCCGTCACGGTCAGTGATACTCTCTGACTGTTACAACATCCCAGGTTTTATATTAATGGGTTTTGAGGTAATGTATTAAAATACAAGTTAAAGGTCCTTTTTTAACACCTCTGAACTGCAGCCCTGGGGCAACACAACTTTCTGGATCAGTTCGGTTTCAAAAGTCACAAAGCTGCTTTCGGGTATTTTCATGTAACTGGGAGAAACACTTGCGATTAATCTCAAGGAAGTAGTAAAGTACAGTGTTATAACTGAGGGAGCTGATGTGATTTCCTCTCCCACAACTAGGGATTTTGTCTTTATCAAAAGGAGGTGGAAGTATTCTTTCAGCAAGGAAATGTTGACACGCTCCCCCCCTCCTAATTCATATGCTCAGCAGTGATGAAATATTCTATTTGGATTTGAAACTCATATCTCATCCCCCCTGGCTGAGCCTCGTCCTCCCCCCCGTTGCTGAAACCCGTGTGAATTCCTCTCACACATTTGCAGTCAAATATGCACATCGCACTTGCTGCAGTCATTGCAGGCATAGAGACATGAAGATGTGTCCTGTAATGTGTTTTCATTTGGTGTCTGGTTGCATCTCCAGACAGGATATCAGCCGAGTCCCAGACTGTTTATGAGGATGCAGACTGTGCCTCTCAGGACTGTTATTTTGGCTTGAGGGCCATTCAGAAGAAAATAACGGTGTCTCTCTGGCTTGTTTGTGTCGGCACAGGGCCAGTATTGCTTTATGGGATTCACTGGACATTTCCTGCAGAAAAGAGTAAAAAAAAATCTGTTTTTATGACTACCGGTATTTTGCTTTGCCTATTATTTTGGAGGACACATGATTTCTAGCCAAAATGTTTGCACTAGAAATTGAAATGTTCAATATAAAGCACATTCTTATAGCACATACTTTTTAACACAAGACCAGTGTTCACATCCAGCACCTTATGTTTTCATCGCAAACTACTAAAACACTTTTTAAAGGTAGATGAATGATTATGGCATCATATTTGTGCTGCTTTTCATTTGAGCACACACAAACAAATATATGCTCAATGAAGTAATAGTTTGTGTGAGTGTATCTGAGTTTGAGCTAATTTGGATAAGGAAAACAAAATGTATTTGCTTGCATAGATATATTTTATATAATTTTACAGGGTTGTAAAATGTTAAATAATATGTTGCACCAAATCTCAAATTGCTTCTCAGGAATGAGGAACACATGTAAAAAAGTCTTTGAGTCTTCCAGAACTTCAAGTATTTGCTCTTCTGCCAGTAGTGTAAATGTTTGTAGCATTTCTTTTTGAGTGTGGAGACGAGCACTTTTTTTAAGTTAAGGAAAGATGAGACTTAAATGGCTAGAAAAATGACAGTCATTGTATTTTCGTTTGTCACTTTAAAACCAGCACAGTGAGCGTATATCATTACCCATTCAAATTGGACTGACCAGAGGAGAGAAGATTAATGTAAATAAGAATCATTCATGAGACTGAACAGAGGAAATTACACTCATTCTGGCAAGTCCTGACATGCAGGTGTTCAACTAGTCATTTCAGCATTGCTTTAATCACACAGACATTTTGTTGCCAGCAAACAATAAATCCATTTTGGACCGTGTCTCCCTGGCAGACCACCTCATCTCAAAGACAGAGCTCCCTTACCTCCTCGCATTAACATGGCTGATGTCTTGAGTTAAATCTTCCGTTTAAACAAGTCCCTGATCAACTGTGTAAGTTCAAATCCGAATGCACCACGGCACATTGTCATGCACGCCACGCATGGGGAACAGCTCTGTTCATGTGCCGGTATCCTGGCAATCTGTTGTTGACAAGTGTGTTAGTATCCAGAACACATGCAGGTGACAGGTGACTTCAAGCTCGATCCAAGCCTACAGCTCGTACACAGTATTGCATTAGCATTAATCCATAGGATTGTTTACAGCTTTTACAATGGTTAATCATCTTGACTTGATTTGTGCAATCAGACAATCAACAGTTCTATTACGAGCAAGACAAAACAAGTCAAGGCTGATTCGATGATGGCATTTCTGACTAAATTCCACACTGGGATTGTGCAATCACACTCTGGTGTTAATGTTATGGATGATATTTGGACTGACATTTGTGTCATTTTTTTGCGTGATGTGACTCAAAAGAATATGTGAAACACAGAATGATGTACACAAGATGAGAGGGAATACGATGGTTTCCCCTTAAGGGACGTTCTATGCACTCTGGGAAAACGGCGTCATCTACAGACTCAGCCGACCTCTGAGGGTTTGAATCAGAGCATGAACTTTCCCTTGTTTTTTATCGCTGGAGTTTTTGAAGGGGTTTTAACCTTTGGGAGGCTCAGTCCTCCACAAATGGGACTCGGGATGACTCTGTGTAACCAGTTCAAAGCGATAATGACGTTGTTATGAATAAGTAATATGCCCTAACATGCAGATTGTCTGTGCGTGCATTTATGTGACTGTGTTTGTGGGGAGACTGGGTCCTTTTTGAAGCGACCGACAGGCTCAAATATGAGTCTGCATATGTTGTGATGTTGCTCTGACAGATTTCCACTCATCTATAATTGGGCTGATGAGACAGGTTCTCGGCAAGGGAAATTGCAGCAATGGTTGTTTGTTCAAAAACTTAAATTGTACCATGTTTACATTTCGCTGAGAAGAACCCTCTTAAGGTCAAAAATAATGACCGTCTCATCCAGAAATGTGACAACATCGGTTGGATGTGCCAACTGGTACTTAGATATTTATGTTACGGGAGTTTGCACCAGTATTTTATATTTTCGAGACAGTTGCTCCTAACCTTTTCAGGCTGTTTGAAATCAAGCTGCTCTCTCCTGAATGATCTTTTGACCTTATTTTAACAAAAATTATGGAAGTATTGGAAGCCTCCCAACTCCCTCTCTTTTCATGCTGGGGCTTTGACGTTCTCACTTTGGGTTCTTATACCTACATATTAGTGACCCGGAGTTGCTAGAGTCCATGGAGCAAATTAATCAGCTATAGATGCTTGGGAATTGGTAGCCTGGGTCTGAGGAATAGGGCTGGTATAAAAAAAAATGATGGGATGTTTTAAAAGTTTCCAACTTGCGACTTTTGCTGCTTACTGGAGGCTGAGGCCTGATTACTTCATTGGAAAAAAGCGCCCTCTTTGGGTTAGGAGTGAGTTTTGACCCTGAGTTAAAGCAGTGTGTGTGTCTCAGGGTCTGGTTCACAAGTCAGGGGATGTTGAAGCCTGAGATCGACAGGTTTATTGATCCAGGTGTTGCACTGAACAGTTGTGTTGAAGAGAGAGTTGCATGTGAGAAATTTGGCTTTTCCAGTCAATATTCAACCAAAATGAGACTGGCATGGAGTCTGGTAGGAATCCAGCGCTCCTATATTAAAGCTTTCCATCAGGGTATCTCCTGGTACCAAGCTCCAATCCAATACCAGTGCTCTCTTTCCCCAAATTGAAAAGCGGTACACCTCTCTATGAGGAGTTCATTGGGAAGCGTAACACCAGTGTTCTGAATCTGAATTAGCAGCCCACCATGACTGAATAAATAAATCTGACTGTGGAAACAGTGAATTCTGATAATGACGCCGATGACAAATTGTAGGAAGAAGCTCAAACTGTCGATACAGTGATAACATCTAGGCCAATACTCAGTCAACTTAACAAGCACAGTATCATTGACAATATCTATCCACTTTCTTGTTTTGGTGCATCCCTGGTAGCTGGACTGGCCTGTAGGGACCAGGTGCGGCTGATATTATGTTGGGCTGGTCATCCTTGGGGTAGAACTGCTGGAGTATGCTGGACACGTCAAACGGAGAGGAGAGATTATAAACTATGTACCATATACCTCCAGGGTGTGTGAGTCATACAAACTTAGAGGTAAATCCAGTCTTCCATTCCAGCCCCTGCAAGTTTATTCTTACCATGAATGTAATGTTTCGCTAACATTAATTAAGAAGTTTTAGATGGACAAATGTAACCAGAGTTTTTCCAAAGTGGTGGTGTATCAGAAATTGTCAAATTACCTTTTTGTCATCTCCTCTTTTGGAATAGATTAAAATAAAAGGATTAATTCACTGACACCAAAGTTAGAATTTGACTCTTTTGATCCAATATGCCACGATCCAAAAACAAAACAAATAAAAAACATCTAGCATTAGAAACAGCCCTCGCTGCTGGAAACAGCTTCAAAGTCACACACTGATTCTCACTTTGTTCTCTACAGTGAAAAAACAAATAAACCTTTTTGTCTTTCAAACACAAAGCAATGTCAGACAGGATTATGGTTTAATTCCCCAAAACAAATGGAAATTATTAATGAAGTAATAACTTCATTAAAATGTATTTTTCCAGTGGTGAGAAACTTCATCGCCTCTGGTTAACCATTTGAACTTTGAACTAAAAATAGTCCATCAGTGCCCACATTGGTACATTTGCTGATTGTGATGCGTTTATCTTGATCCCCTTCACTGCAGTGCCGAAAAGTATGATGTAAAACATTAAAATCCTTAAAGCAGCATAGTTTGTGCATCTTTTTATAAAATGACTTTGGAAATTTGCCAGTGAAATGTGCTTTAAATGCATTAACAACATTTTGCTGCCAATTTGTACTGACATGAAAACGTGAAGTAGTCGACATTGCTTCTCATGAATGCCATATAGTAATGGACTACAGGCTGGTTGTGGGTCTCATTCAACCACTGAGGCAGGTCAATCCAAGGGCGTCCATTTTCCTGCAAGAGCTATTCATCTTGGGATATCAATGTCCTTGTAGTGGTGTTAAAACCAGAGATTGCAGCCTCAAGCAAAACATACAGAATTCGCACACATTCCCCTTTATCCGTTCTTTTCTTTTTGCAGGTTTTTATTTTTCTGCTGTAATCCTGCTCTAATAACTAATCCACAAATGTTAATAGTTTTGACAGAATCGCTTACAAAGCCCGAACAGCTGCAGGGAGCTTTAGTGCTGACAGGGAGAAAAAACTTTCAAAGCTCCTCTCATGTCTCTCACGAACATCACACATGTCAATTTTTTTATCCGCCTCTTGTACAACACCACCGGATAGATGAGAGCTATCGCCACTTCCAAAAATATATCTTGTCAAGAGAAATCCCTTAAAGGCGGTGAGGCTATCCCTTCCCGGGACACGATAATGTAGTTTTATGCGAACTAAAGCAAGGAAGAGATGAATTTAACAACCCTATTGTTCTTGATATCCCTCCAGATTTTACACAGCGATGCTACAAGTCTGATGAAGAACTTTGCCATTTGCATCTCAAAAGGGAAAAACAGGCTTTCATTTTGGGCATTTGCACTCAAATTCATGTCGCTGTCATTCATTCAAGTTCAAATAAGGTTTTGGTGAATGTTTCCAGCTGAATAACACAGAATGTGCCCCGATTCTAATGAAGACATTTCCGCTGTCCTTGTGGTGTATTCCTGCATACAGAGCAGGTGTAGGGTTTAGCTTTATATTAATTCATGTCATCATTTCTCCATTGTAGCATTTCAAAGTCCACAAAAAAAAATTAATGAAATGCACTAATTTGTCATTTGAAACACCACATTATCCAGCTGGCAACAATTCTCAAGCTGACGTTCAATTGCAACAGGCCTCTTAAAAAGTTTGTCAGACATGCTGCTGTTTCATGGCCACAGTGCAAAAACCATCATTCAATCATTGCCTGCTCGGAATATGATGTTGACTTGATGTTTGAAGAGTCCTTTAGCTTTTGTAAAGTGCCGTTCTTTTAATCAACAGCCTTGAAATGAGCTTTGGACTCTTTTTTTAAAGGGGCACTTAAAGTGTTTGCATGATGAAGCTGGAAATTCCACAAAGACAAAGAAATATCAGGGTTGTTTGCATATTTAGCATAGGGCACTGCTGCACTTTATTTTCTTATCTTGTGGCTGTTACTCATTAAAATACAAATGTTGGATAATTTAAGGCATTAATGACAGTATTAACAGTCGTCCTTCGGGGGAATAAACACTGCTGGCTCAAAACTATGAAAGGGACCCTTTCTTGTAGCTCTGGAAATTTTGTAAATAAGGGACAAGTGGGCTCAAGTGTCGGGTCACACCAGAAAGTGTGTCCTCATCAATACACCGATGGAAGTGGTCAGTAGTGGTCAGGGACCAAACTTTGTCCTAACGTGGCAACACGACATTTTCAAGGTCCTGGTTAGGGTTTGCATGAATGGGTTACAGTTAAGGTTATATCATATCTACACGGTACAGAGCTTTGCCCATTATTTACCATTGACGATCGAAAGCCAGCGAAAAACCTCAACTATACTCTCATTCATTTATTTTCTCAAATCAGCCAAAGTCTGACCGTAGACGTGTAATGTACTCAGTCTACTTGGTCCAAACTAGAGTCTCGACATTACCCTCTCAGTGATAATGTTGTTCTTGCACATGCACATTCACTCATTGAGAGATGAGGGTGTAATAATAGTCACACGCTGGCTACTTCGAAATCACACACGTGTACTTGAGTGACTTTACGGAGTTCACATGCTGCTTCTCTCCCCCTCCGTCCTCTCGTCTCTCCCTCCCTCTCGTGCTTTCTTCACCTTTGCACTGCTTCCTGCCTCCACCTCCTACCCAACTCTCTCACACACACACACAACGAGCACCACACATCGCCCCCTTATCATGTCTGGGCAAGGACACAGTACAGCTGACTCACTCAGAATTGAGCTGTCATCTGTGTCACCTCGGGCTTGTGTGTGCGTGTTGTCTGCGTGTGTTTAAGCGTCACCTTGGGCTGGGAGTGTACTGTGGGAGGTTACTGTCAACACGCACAAGCTGGGGTGTATGGGCAGAGGCACAGGAGTTGATTTGATCATCATCTCGGAGACAGAGAGAACATGACTAATAGGCCTGTATGTTCTTGTTTATGTGTGAGAGAAAGTCCTCCTGCTTCTCGGAGAGCATACCTTCCCCCTACCCACTCGCAGCTCACAGACACATTTGACTGCTTGTGGATAACATAAAACAGAGCAGGGTCACAAAAAAAAATAATTATATGAAAAACAAATATTAAAGAGAAGATTTAAACGCATTCCCACGGGGGGAATTAATTCTGAAGGGTTTAAAAGTTTGCTTGCACCTGCATGCTTCATGCAATCGCACAAACTATCCTGTTGAGCGCCCTGCTTTTGTTGGCCCCTCGCACACATCCACACAAATATGAATACACAGAGGCGAAACCTTTCCTATGAGCATCTGGGCAACAGACAGGCCTATTAGCCCACAGGGCCTCGCAGTGCCAAAATAACAACTGCAGCATATGCCTGCGTAATAATTGCATTAATGTTGAACATGTCTCTCCAGGGGGTGACTGTGGTTGACAACTTGGGGGAAATTAAAGCTTGTTCTTGAAAGCATGAAATTAGAATTTAGTAAATGTTGGAATGGAAGAGGGTACACTCAATGATCGCTAACTACGCAGTAATAGATGAACAGTTTGTTTTCCGGATGTGGGTTTGAAAGCAGATCATTACCTGATGAGAGGGTGCAGCCTTTAAAAGTTAAACAGAAAGTGTTGAAGTGCCGTCAGCCAACAAATCGTATGGACTTTTAACTCATAACAACCATTTCCCAGGCGGCCCATTGGTTGTAACTCAGGTACACTTGCAAAATCAACTCACAGATACTTCCTGAACACAACTGATGCATCATACAGAAACATGTCTCCATCATAAACTGAATATAAAGATGCACAACATGACGGCTCCCCAAAAGTGAAACCAAAATGTCTTGATCTCCCCCTGGTGGCTGGCTGCAGAATTGGTCATAAACCCTGCCTGCAAAAGGTGAAACGTATGATTAACGGCTGAGAATGAGGAGAATGATTGGTTTAGCACGTGCATGGATGGGACCAAGTCAGTGTGGTTCAAATGACATCGGTATATTGAGGCTTCATTTCTGGATCGTGAGAGATCCGCTGTCCATCTTTATATAGACTCCTGTGCCTCTGTTCTCTGTTGCATTACTTTAGAGTTTCTATGGTGGTGCATTTGTAAATCCATCTTTGTGGTGCATTCACATTGTGAATAACAGAGCTTTGCCATTTAGCTGCCATGAAGCATTGCATTCAAAGGATGAGGAAACCTGGAAACCTGACAGGGAATACAGATAATTGCCGACATGAATGCTGTAAAATCACATAATGGATTTTGAGTGAGTTATTTTGGATGGTTTAAGAAGATGATTGCCCTGACCTAAGAATTGCAGAGGGTTGGAACTATCATGTAAGTTAATGCTAAAATTGTTGGTAATTCAGTGTGTAGTTATATAATGTGACAATTTGTCCAGATGAGGAGGAATCAGAGCAAGGCAGCGATGCAGTGAACCTGCATGTACACAGTAGAATTGTGTATATTACACTGTTTTGATCAGTAATGCTTCATAGAGCAGGGTTTGTCCAAATTACTCAATCACTGAAATTTAAAGTGTTTGAGAGCATCACATATTTAGCTCATAGGAAGTCTCTATAAATAAAATGTCTTCAGTCGGTATCTGCGCTCCAACATGCAAAACCAGTGGTATGGTTGTACATTGCTGCTCCGAAACTCTTTCCAGTCTCTTTTAATTGGTTAAATCATTTTTAACTAATTACGACGGCGCCCTTCTGGAGGTCAAGCAGGAGGCCGGCCAGATGGAGCCGCTTTCAGAGGGCGAGCAGGAGGCAGGCATAGAAGGTGGAGTCCCTTTAGAACGCATGCAGGAGGCTGGTGAAGAATTATCCCGAGAGGACATTGGCGTAGGTGTAGGCAGGCAACGAGGGTGGAGGTCAGGAAAGGCGGTCGGCACCATAAGGTCGAGGCAGGCCGCAGGACAGGCGGCTTGTCAGTTGATGAGATGGAGAAAGTCAGCTCAATATCCACCTGGGCCTCTGCAAAGGCAGCCGACTGATGATCTTAGAGGCCTGGCAGTGAGTCTGCAGGGGCTGCTGGCTCGAGGTCAGGAAGGACGTTGGCCGGGAATAGACAACTGGCCAAAGCTGACTGGGAACATGACTCAGGAACAGACCTGATGATGTCAGTCATGGTGCTGGACAGTAGGAGTAGGTGGGCAGCTCAGACTCTGTGATGCTGAGCAGCTGAAGGCAGCTCGAGGCATTGAAGTGACCCTCACTTCCTTCTAGAGGCTCCAGAAAGTCACTAATAGGGTCGATTGTGACAGAAAGCTGGCATCTGATTGTAGCCTGGCTTTATCTAGACAAGCTTGTTTTGACATATGTGAGGAAATGGGCTCAGAGAGCAGTTTAACATCCTGTCTTTATGACAAACCATTTAGCTTCGTGAGATAGAAAGAGCGCATATAGCAGACAAGCCGTCACCCCCACAAGGTTCCATTTAGTAGCTACATCACCTTGTGAAGTTCCAAATTGTTTTTGTGCCCCACAGCTAAACATAATGAAGATTCTAGTCGTGCCAGGGAACGCAGTGATGTGTGCCCAAATGCTCACACGAGCCAGGCAAGACATGCACCCCAGATACCAGGCGTGCACGTACACTCTATGTAATGTGCATATGCCCTCTCCACTGCCACTGCACACATGCACACATCTCTTTGCCTGGTGGACATTCATTAGGATGCAGAGTAGAGGGATAATGTGGTTTAAGCAATCAAGGAGCTGGCAGACCCGTTCCTCTGCTGAATTAAAGATAAGTCCAAACACCTTGTGAGACCAGATTATTGGCCCATATGTGGATTTGGCCGGAAGTAGCCAATCTGGTGTGTGCGTACAGTATGTGCATGTGCATCTGCGAGTGACAGGCATGTTTGTTCATTCTTGAATAGCATGAATGTGGATTTGTGGGGGAGGGATAAGGACATTTACATGCTTTGCACATGCAAGAATAATCTGCCATATATTAAGTTGATTATACAAATTCATTCTGTGCACGTATGTTAAGACCGTGTGGTTCTGTTCCCGTGAGTACACACAGATGCATATTTCTGTTTGGTAGTTACATGTGCACCTGCTCACGACAGCATGCAAACACCAATCAGAACACAAAGTGAGTAAGGGATGCGTGTGTGTGGTTTATACTGCGGGCGAAGGGCTGATGGGAAGTATGTAGGTGTGTCACTGTGATAAATAGACCTTGGTGATTCCATCGTGTGTAGAATCTTTCCAGGTGGCCAAACATGGACAGGCCTTCTACGTTTCTAGCATCCACTGCTTGGTGTCAGATAAGAACTGATATTGACTGGAGGGTATTCTCCTCTACATACAGATAGCTAGGGTCTTCCCTACCATTATAGGACTGAACCAATATAAGCATTTTTTTTCTTTAAACAAAAAAAAAGACTTATCATATTCTAGGCTAGTGTTTTTTAAATGTATTTATAGTGAATCGCTAACCCTACTATCAAAGAGGAAGTGAAGTCAGTCCAAATGATCTAATAAGATAAAAATGAATATTTCCTCAATGCACGATGCCCAAACACCACAGGCAACCCACACCCACATATTCACACACACAGTATCTCTCTCTTATCCCTCTAAACTTAGAAAAAAAATAAAATAAATGGTTCTAACTGTTTAAAGCACACAAGCATGTGAGGTTAGCAGATTGGAAAATGTGGTTTCGGTGTTTATTGTGGAGGAGGGTTCTCCTCACGGTGGCTCAGTGCCTCCACCCATAGCAGCAGGGCAGAGAGCAGACAGGCTGCGGTAGGAGAACAAGAAGAAAGTTGTGTTTTACTGTTCGTGCCATGAAACCACAATGAGTTAAAAAGTTAAAGAAGCATATGATATAATATATAACTTGCAATACTATTTTTCCGACTACTGATCTGCGACTTTGGCTGTTAAGAGGGGAATGACGGGTTTTACTATTAGTCGCCAACTGATGCTAGTCCCATGAATTTCTAAAATACTAGATTCCGATTGAATAACATGTTATCAAACCATGGAAGCACAGCAATTTGAAAGCTTATAATGAATGAATAGACTCTATGTTGTTTGAGAAGTGATAATTCAAGAAGCAAAATGCATTAAAGTCGATGGTTAGCTCCCAAGGTTCGAAGTTGAGTTTGACGATGAAAAAAATTATATTCATCCATTTAATTACTTTAATTTAATGTGCCTTTAAAAAATAAATGTTATATATAGACAACCAGAGATCTTTAGCATCCTGTCGATCATTGCACGCTTCCTGCTACATAGAAATAAAAGTCATGCACACATTTTCACCTACTGCTGCTGGTATATTTATTTAATTTCACATTTTAGCCTGCACCAACATGACTGGGCATGCATCACAACGATCCCTTCAGCCTAAATAACTGTATTTTCTTTTGCATTTCTGCTGCATCATGTATGCGCCCACCGCTGTGAGTTTTCTTGTATTTCCTGTTGATACAAACTGTTCAGCTCTCTCAAAATCCTCAAGCAAACACAACACATACTGTTTCAATCAAAGCATCTTATATGCACCTCATGCAGACATAGTGAGTGTGCACAACATATTCCAGTGAATCCACAGCAGGATGAAAAAGGAGGCAATGCTCCACTGCTGCTTTGAACAAACATAATGTACTGTACTCTGATGTTTAACTCATTTTTCTAATTCATTGTGTTAATTTATGGCAAAGATGAAGTAAGAGGAACTGGTTGACAGGTTAACTTGGAAACAAGCAGTGTCTAAGCCTCAAAAGAAATGTTCCTGCTGTAAGTTGAGTTTAATTAAACAAACCTGCCTGTATTTATAGAAAAAAGGAATGGGCCATTAGGAGTATAAAGACTATGCTCTTTTCGCATAATGTAAAACTAATTGTAGTCACTTCACAAATACTTACTGCAATTTGCAGAATGAGAAATCATCAAGGTCTCTTTGACCTTTCAGCAGTTTTTCATAAAGTAGGTGAAGCTGTACTGATGGAGTTTGCGTCCAAGATATTTTACCTTCATCTTTGAATAGTGAAGACAAGTCGACCATGTTTATATACAGTCTTTAATTCACACTGACCAATTCCTGCTGACACTTCACGGAATACTAGTTACTATACATCCAAAAATAATATCTGATCCAATGAATTGTTCTGTCCTCAAAAAGAATAATTTTTAAAACTTTATTTCCAGAAGAAAAATATAATTAATCATATTATATCTGGGCCAATATGGTATCCTTTCTCCACAGCCTCTTTACTGAAAGGGAAGAGTCTGAAAGAGTGTCGGAGAATAACGCAATAAAACACGTGTACATTTTTTTAATGTGTACATATGTAAGTTTATTGTAGTTAGTTCATTGCATTAAATAGAACTGTCAAAAAGCAAGAACCAACAACAACAAAAAAGAATCCAGTCCCAAAGATAAGCCTATACTGCCAAAACCTTGCTGGGGCACATATCTCAGCCTGTGTTTCATAAACATCCACATGTTTTTCTTTCTAAATGCAAGGAGGTACAGTTTAATTGTTTTCTTTTATTGCTAAGTAATTTTCCACAACAACTGGAGACTATTGTAAGTTACACAAGTTAGAGCACATAATGTGTGTAATGTGTTTGTGAATGCAACAAAGAAATATGTCAGTGTAATGGTTCATCCAGTTTTGAATAAGCTTTTGAGAGAATTAACATCTGGCTTGAGCTGCACAGGAACAACTTCAGTTTTCTCTGGTATTTGTTGACAGTAGGAAATATGTAAGTCACTGTCAGCCTCAGTCCTGAGACTGCAAGAGAATATGATTAATGTTTATCTCTGTCCAGTCCACCATCTGAAAACCCCTGCCAACCCTGCAAACATTAACCCTGCATGTTCTCCACCGCAAATACATCCATCAGGTTTCCAGCGAAGTCTAACTCTGTCCCGTAGCATGGCAAGCTAAGTGCAGGCTGCCAATCTTCTTCGCAACGGTCTCGTTGTGTGTGCGCTGTGATTATACCTGCTGCATCCTCTGTGCATGTGTGTGCCTATGTGGGTCACTGTGTGTCTGCTCGAGCGTGCGTGCGTGCATGCATCCGCGCGTTAAAGAATTAAAGGGTTATCAGTCTTTATTTCTCTAAACTGGGGCAGGCTGCATTATGTAAAGTGCTGAATTATATATCAGATCTGCCTGCACGTTGGTTTTGGCCAAAGGGAGAGCAGCGAAAGGTAGACACAAACACTTGTTATCTCCCCTCGACACAAGCACACCCCCCCTATCTATTTTGCCTAAACACAACGCATATGTATAGTTTATTGTCTTATGTATAGCATTGGTGCACACACTCACACGCATGCTCTACATTATTTCATACATGCACACTCCAGGCTGACAGATGGGAGCACCAGATGATGAGCCACCAGATTTGTGTCTCACGGTGGGAGCCATCACTGACACCTATAAAGCTGGGAGAACAGTTAAATCAGCACCCTAAATGAGTGTGTGTGTGTGTAGGCATGTGTTGCTGAAAATGCGGTGTGTAAGATATGCAGCAGGTGTCTGAACACACATGATAAAGTGTGTGTTGGATTCGTGCATTGAGCTCCAGAGGCCTATAGACAGTTCAATGAGCGCGTGCGAGCATCTCTGCCTTATTTTAACGTCTTAATTCTCACTCATGCACACGCACATAGACAACTATGCAGATGAACAAGTGGGCTTGACATTCTCTGCATGCTCAAGCTGCTTTCATCTCGGCAATAAAGAACAATGACCTATTAGCGAGCCTCTCAAGTACACATTGGACTCCCTCGACCGGCTTTGCTTGGGCTATTTGTTCGTTCTCTGCCTTTCTCCCCCTCTTTTTTCTGCTCCTTTCTTTCTTCCTTGCTCTGACTATTCCCCCTCGTACTCCCCGTAGACCCCCGAGTCTCAGCAGCCTGCCGTTGAGATGGGCTGAACTTAACCAAACTAATCTTTAGAAGAAGAGGAGGAACAGCTCCCTCCTCTTCTCCCCCTCCTCTTGAGGCGTCGCTGACATTTTGTGAAAGTGTGTCATATTGCATAATCAGGGGTTTCAAGTCACTAACCACAGCAACTATTGCAAAGTGGCATGAGACCTTAGAAGTGCTTGGACATAGTTATCTTGACCAACTTGATACACTGATATGTATATTATTTATTATTTTCAGGACTTTAAGCTGATTGTAATACCAGATGTAGTATTACATGTATTAGGACTCTTTTAAAAGAGGAATTGTACAAATATCATTACTGAAATTATCCAATGTTTCTTTTTACCTCTGGTTTGAACCTTTAAACACGTGGTCATATCATGAAAAATAAAGGTTATTGTAACAGTCGTCTCTCGAAGCCTGAGCGATGGAACTTTCAAATGTCCAGTGCATGTGCGACAAAGATCAAGTTGACGCTTGACCAAAGAACACCTTACAAAAATTGGTGAGTGTTCTGCTAGATTTGACTTTCCCCCAGGAAGTGATTTGTGTCCACCAAGGCCTGATGTGGCGATGACACACACTGAGCCCTATCTTACACCTCTGATGTGGTGTAGTGCATCCCAAAATGTGGTAAAGAGAGTGAAAGTGAATTGTCAGACCATTTTTGAAGGGGTAATGGTTTGGGATAATGATTAGATCTGGTCTTACCCCAACCTAAAAAGGCTGCTGAAATATATTTTCCCATTCTGCAAATGGTTTAGTTCGTTTTTATTGAAAGGTTCCCATGTGTTCCAGATGACCACACTGGACTGAAAACCTTCCAACATGTTGGATTTTGCAAGAAATATTAACATGAGCAGGAAGTTCCGACCGTGCATGCTCTCGGGCCTCTGCTCTCCCCCTCTACCATTTGAAAAAAGGATTTCAGTTAAGTTAATACAGAGAGTGAAACGTAAAGTCCATTTACACTGGCAACAATAAAGTGGAACATCTGTCTATAACATACTTTTGTTATATTTATCTTGTATAAATGTGAGCAAACTGCTTTTAAATGCCGACTGTGAACAGTTTATTGTACATTGGGGTGCAACAGAATGCAAAGGTTAACAGTCTCCAATGTCTGTGCTGTTCACATTCTAAGGATAATATCACCTTCTATGGCCCATAAATGAAATCATAATAACACTGAATGGTACGCCTCCTTTCTCGGGGACTCTGAATGGCAAAGGGAAGTTTGTTGTGCATGTCGAGGAGTTTAGTGGAGCCTTTTGCTCCTGTCCCTGCACGGTTGCATTTGTGCAAACTGTCACTCCACTCCTCTTCCCCCATGATCTCTCTTTCTCACCTTGCAAGCACACACATACTTGCTTGCTTCTAAACTAGCCCTCTGAAGGCCCTTCGCTGTGTGTCTCTGCAAGAGTTGTGATTTATTTCCCAGTGGAAGGCATTTCTCTCTGGACTGTATCAGACTATGAATGTCACTTCCAAGCCGTGCCTGCTGCCATCCATCACCGCAAAAAACTATCTGACAATAGGCCCGAGTTCACTCACAGGTTCTCGACCCACTCAAAATTTTGCCAGGCAGAACTTCATGAGCAGCACTGGCTATGAGGATGCAAG
Organism: Paralichthys olivaceus; assembly: GCF_024713975.1. NCBI lineage: Eukaryota > Metazoa > Chordata > Actinopteri > Pleuronectiformes > Paralichthyidae > Paralichthys > Paralichthys olivaceus. The sequence goes on from NC_091116.1 coordinate 9,483,438, forward strand.
TTGACCTGGAAAGCTCAAAACTCAAACTAATTAATTCCCCTTCATTGTAAAGTTATCCCATTTTTTTAAATATTAAAATTCATACTTAGTCATTTGATGAAACAAAACAACAAGTGCATATCACATAGCAAACAAAGCTAAGATGATTATAATGGCTTTTAATGTCCAGTTCTTAATGCCAGGCCTCCTCATCTGAAAATAAATATTCATCTAAATAAGCCTCCTGAACCTGTCAACCTCAGGACTAATGGCCCGCTCGATTAAACAGGATTACCATCAGTTTGGAAAATGAAATGCCAGGAATATCCCCCCAAAATCCCCAGGATTACACAGAACTCAAATTGTATGTATTTGTTGTTTGCAGTTTTAATGTAGTTTGATCTTTGGTTTCTATTTCTTGCTTGGGATTCTCTGTGTGAGAAAAGAGATGTTGGGCCTGTTTTTAGCTGCTCTGTCTGTATTTGCATAAAGGACAGGCCGGCATTAAAGCTGATGCAATTAATCCTTTATGAACCAAATGTTGGCTGTGTGTTGTGATTTCCTGCTGGCCATACAGGATGCACATTTCATGCAATTATCAATTATGAAGCGGTGGGGTGATCTACATTAATGCCAAACATCCCTCATCTCCTCTCTCCTTTCCTACCATGCATCCTTTATGCAGAAAATAAAATCCTTGTGATCTCACAGTCTAGACTCAAAATGAATTTATTCTCTGTCATTATATAGCCTTAACCTCTTTTTCTTTTTATGTTTTGCTGTGATGAATAATCTATAACACAGGATTTTAGCAGGTAAGGTTTGGCCCAGTCCTTATCATCACTTCAGAGATTTGCCCCTTCAATGCTGGGGTCACTGCCAAGTGCTGCACTAAAATAAGATCTCTTGCATTTCTTATTCAGGAATAACCCTCACTTGTTATATTAATGTCTCATCAGCATATATACCACCACACTGATAGCTTATAGGCTTTGTAATAACGACATGGTGGAAATAAATAATAATAGAATTACTTTGTTTTTTGGTTAATTTATGGAAGTCTTGAAAAATCCTCTGAATATGATTTACACATGGGACAAACTTTCTGTGAGTACATTAACAACTTGTGCATTAAGTTGTGTACACTGAAATGGACATAGTGCTTGTAAATGCCCAAAAAAAGGGAGATAACACAAAAATAACACATCCCCTGGCCAATCTCAAAGTTGTCCTTTCTGTGCGGGTGACAGACATGATCCTGTCACAGCTTCTCGGTTTTTAGACCACAACAACGTTCTGGACATATTCCAGTCAGGTTTCAGGATGCACTGCAGCCCTGAGTCAGCTCTCCTCAGGGTGACAAATGATGCATTGGTGTCTTTAGACTCTGGAAATCATGCAACTTTAATTCTGTTAGACCTCTCCACTTGGCTTTGACACAGCGGGTCATTTTGATCCACTGGACCACCTCAAATAATAGGGAGCAATGTTCATGTTGTGATTTTGCAACTGTTTTCCTCTACAAGACATTTTGTTTCAGTTTGGTTTTTGAATCCAAATTGAAAATCCTTAAATCTTTTTAGTTTTGACTTGGACGAAGTATTATCCACTAAAAATGAAGTTATATCTTTGCATGTCTTTCCTTTTAGGCATTTTGACAAATATTTACGAATCCAAACACTTATACAAATGCATTTGTTTTCTTCATGTAGTCTGATATTCACTAAGGTACATCAGGAGGATAAGCTAAAAAAACTGCTTGAGATTAAAGGGACACTTTTGAAATTAAATAACATCCCATGGACAAATAGAGCTCCAAAAAAAGTCTCATAGAAAACATCTGACATTCAGGGGTTTTGCTTTTATTGGTTTTGTTACCAGCAGCTGGCTAATGGGCACTAACGTTACCAGGTATAGAATGAGTTTTCAGATTTTGGAAAGATATTTTATCATTTGCCATTGTTTTGCAATTGTCACTTGTCAAAATGGCTGTTGTCTAGTGAAATACACAGCCTCACTTTAAAGTTTAGATTGGCTCCCTGTGCGAGGAAACGTACACAGAAATGGTGAATTTGTATGTATCCAACTGGCATTTCCCCCCATTTAGTTCCACCTGTATGTATTAAAACTGTCTACATCTCCATCTCTCTCCCTCTCCTCTATCTTTTAGTGTGTTATGGTTCTCCCTGAGGCTGAGGGTACAAATATGGTCCGTCAGAGAAGCCAGCGCAGTGTCGATCATAACCAATTTATGTCTGTCTGTTCCTCAGTCTGTTTGCCTGAGGGTCTCTCTCACCCCCATTCTCCCGCTCCTACTCAGACAACTAACATGTTGTGCATCGCATCACATCATTAGTCAAACAGATGTCTGTAGAAATGTTTCCCAAAAATTCACCCACCAAAAGACGATTATGCGAATTACTGAGACAGTGCCAGAAGTGGAAGTGTGTCAACTGGCCCGGTTGTGAAAACTAATAAAAACTGTTGACTCTCCGTTCATTTGGACACAAAAGTAATTACGGCAGTTACACCGCTCATTATATTCACAGTTCATTATTTATTTTAATTTCTGAAGTTTTAATTTACAAATTTTTTCATTTGTAATAATGTTTCTACTAAAAATGCTTTGTCCAATCACGTTTGAATCTGAGCCGCTTAGGTTTTCCTCTGGGGTTTGGCTTATTGAAAATATCCGACGAGACAAGCTCTTCCCTAAATCACAGATATATTTTAATCAGATTAAACAATGTAAATTGATTCAAAAACTGGAACAGTGCACCAGATGATACTATGAATCATCATTTACACATCTCTTTCCTTGCTCTTGTTTTCAGTGTTAAACATGTTAGGCTGAATATCGTAAATTGGCCTACCAGTAAATTGCTTAATTTCTATTGGATCATATCAAACATAAGTGAACTTAAACATTCTCATTTTCACCCTCAACCATTAGCCTTTTTTTCCAAAAATGCAGAAAGTCAAAATACAGTATCTTTTTTATTGACTTATCTTCAATGATTTGGAATTAAGAGACAGGCGTTAATGGTTTATAACATTTCATATGAATAAAATGTCTGCAGTCCAAATTCACACTTTACTGCCCAAAATCCTAATCGCAATCAAAATTCACAGCGTAATTAAGTGCATGGTACTTTTCATCCAGCAGAGAGCGCACTATAGAGGCAAAACTACTCTTAAGACTCATTTAATCATTCTGTAAATTGTAGTAAATTGTGCGTAAAACCAACATAATGTGTGCTCGCCCATGTGTATTAACACATACATCACCAAGGCAAGCATGGTTGCAAGTCAAAATGTGCACCACGGTGACATGCACACAAATAAAGACTTTTGGTCTTTGGCAAATCACACAGTGGAAACAGAAGGCCCTGGAAGAGACTGTAGCTTTTACTGTCAAACCAACATTTCTCCGCCAGTGTTTAGGAAATGCTAACAGTCCAAATCAGTGAGAAGCAATCAGGCCTCGTGGCTCGAGAGGCACAAATTGTTCCAAGTAGCTCCCTGTCACTGCGTACGAGCTCTGTGATACGTTTTCAGCTCTTTTGTTGCCCTCGGTTGCGTCTGCGTAAACAGCTTGAATCCCGTATTTTCTAAATCCTGCATTCATTTTGGGAAGCACAACTTCGGGACTCTCTTAGGGAAATATTTACTGACGGTTAAATATAATCTCAGTGTATAATCCCACTTTATTACTGTAACAGCAACTTCAAAAACTTTGCAGTGCTTATGTGAATTACCACAAATATTCATGAAGTACACAGTATAATGACTGTGTATGTATATTGCTGGAGGTGTTTGGAATATGAAGCAGCATAATTGTCTCAATATCACAGAGATGACACTTCACATAATTATCATCATAATGTTTTGAATAACGTTGTTTAAGCACGTTATCCTACAAAACAAGTTCCCACTTTATTTCTTCCTTTTTATCTCACTTTACATCATTTTATTTGTAAATGTATCTGCAGAACCAAGTGAACGAATCTCTCGGAGTGAGTTCACTTAAACCAATCATAAATAAGCTCATCCACACCAAGCGAGTTCACAGGCTCCGCACCTTCCACTCCAGTGCGACTCCTTTGACCTCCTCCCTCACACCTGGATTGCCTCTTCGCCGCGTCGTTTCCGTGAGAGTGTTGCGACATCGCGTCACGTCTCGAGGTGACACACACCTCCGGCCTCATCTGTTTCCACCTCGCCTGTCCAAGCGGCGACAGCTGCAGTGGGAAGATGCTGCACGGAAACCAACTTCTCACGGGCAAAGTGACATTGACTTTACTTCTGTTGGCACCGGAGCCATGGATATAAATACTGCCCAGCAACTCAGTTGGGGGAACTTTTCATTGTATCATCTCTGAAGATAATCAGACAGTCACTGTGGTGTTTTTGTTCTACAGCTTTTCGGATAAAGGCATCTGACCAAGAAATTGCTATTTATTGAAGTACTGAAAAACATTATTTTTTTTTTTACTTTTTTCCAGTGCCATCTTCTGGTAACTAGAAATTACCATATTTGAAAGAGCATGGGTGGACCCTGACTTAAAAGCAATCTTCACCCATTGGAAGGCACAAGCTGTCATTCGCACGGTATCCACGCCCAATGCTTACTGTGCTTTAATGTTTTATTTTACTCTAAATTGGATGATAATTTACAACATGAACCATGATCTGTATATAAAGAAGGGCAACACACCCCCCTCTTCCAAACTTCCCATTTGGTGTTGGGATCAGTAAGTCTGGGAGAAAGCCTCTTTTCAAAGTGTGTTTTATTTCCAAGAAGACATAGTACCAATAAATGATTAACAGTTTCAATTTGGGTGGTTAAAGATGAAAGGTCATTTTGGCAGCTTTTTTCTGTGATTGCTTAGCATTGTTCACCTGTATATAATGACTATAGTTTACCTGTCAACCTGCCAGATTCAACCTTCAACTGAAGGGATTCCAAATGGGGAAGACATGTATTTTCTTTTTAGCAGTGTAAAAAAAAAAACAAGGCTGCTCTAGTCATTCTCATCATAAAAGTATTTTAATGGATTACAAATACTGCAATACTGAAGTGAAATTTCAAAAGTAGAAAGGAAGAAAAATATACCTGGCGATGGAAGATTAGTGCTGCCCTCGAAAGTCTCGCTATTAAAGCTACACGTATGTTGTTATAAATTGGAAGCAAGCATGCACAGATACAGTTCTTTTTCCTGCTCCAGACAGCCAGCATTGTTTCTGACGTGTAGCGTGACAGACTGGTTGGTTTGTTCTGCTATTAATTGAACCGACGACTTCAACAAATGTATTCCTGAGACACTTTGGGTTTACGGTGGGACTTTGCTCATTTATATTCGAAAACTGGACGTTGTTTTAAATTGCATTTAGCCTCTAAACCTGCACTTCAGTATTAATCTTGGAATAAGCTGATTGAAACCATGCAAGGCTTTGAGAAAATGCTCAGGCATGACTGCAAGTTGCCAGACTCCAAATAGTTTTCAGGAGCTGCTGAAGGACTTGTAATGTCTAATTCTTATTTGGACAGATACAGTTATTGTTCTTCTGGCTCTGTGCTTCAGCAACTTCAGTTTTAAATAAAAAAAAATGGATGATACACTAAACTGCCAAGTATCAGCTTTAATTTGAGCAGGGTTACGCCAATATAGAATGATTGGTGGAGGAGATGCAGCCATTAGTGCTTGAATTCCAAGGGTTGAAAAGTATTTGGTAACTAAATACTTCCTGGTCAATTGTGTGCCATGTCAATGTGGGTTCACGAGTTCACTGAAAGGTGATAATTTACATTTAGATTGAGATGGAGTTGTGTGTCAATATGAGTAAGGAGGTGACCATACAAGTGAGGGAGATAATGATGAGAGACATCAATGGTGGCTAGAATCAGCAGTTGGCTACACACTCTAAAGAAGCAGATGCACATTGGGAAAGTAGAAAAATGACAAATGAGGTGGTCGACAGAAGAGGCTTGTTGATGACTGGGAAATCTCTCCAGGATGTGGGTGCACATGGTTTTCTTGTGATAAGCCTTGATACAAAAAAAACGCACAGGATTTGACACAAGATGCAAAGCTCCGACAAACTTCAAAAAGAGAAAGAGCAGGTTGCAGCTGGCAAACAGGATCATTCTGTGAGCTTAGATTTACACATCGGAAGTCATTGGACAACGTGTCATCATTGATCAGGACAGTGGCACTGGTGAAGCTCAGGGAGATCATCACCAGGAAGACTTTAGGCAGACTTTGTCACAAAATATTACATTTAATGATTCTTATTTTTCAATCTCTAAACTTTGTGTTCAAATATATACTGTTTATCTCCCACACATTCGTTTTTATACTGATGCAAACTCGCTCAAATTAAAGCTCAGATGCATGTGGTTCTTTCCAAGAGAGTTCAGTGAAGACATCCAAGGAAATGTCTCATTAGCAAACCATTATCCAGGGCCAAAAAATGTAGCAGTGACCCATGTGTCATTTTCTATTTTTTTAATGTCTTTAAATTGCCATAAGCAGCCTGGTCCCAAACACTGCTGTCATCTACCCACTTTATTGCTTCATAAAAGATGCAGTTGTGGTGATATTTGTCTGCTAAAATTGACTCAGAGCTGATATGATCAGTACATTCATTGCTAGTCCATCCTCTGAGTGAAAACCCACCAATCCGTAGCACCGGATCACAGAATGGAGCTGATCTCCCATCCCAGCTGAGGAAGCTGTACAGCACAGTTTTTAAGGAGAGACACACTTCACATGTCTGCCCCGCCACGAGCAGACAGCAAAGGTGGATGTATCAGAAGACATGCAGGCTGAGAATCAGAAGCAACTGTCACCTTCAAACTGAAACCTTTAGCTTTACAGCTCAACATCTCCCTGCACATACAAATATGCAAGGTTACGCAGTGGAGCAGCGCAGCATCTAAAATGATTAACCAGATGTTGATGCTGAGAATCGACACCCGGCCAAGTTTCCTACCAGCTCCAACAGCGCTGCACTGAAGCCGGAACTGTACATTCACTCTGCAAAGAGGTGCAGAGATCACTCTCCTCTTTGCACATCTGTGCAAAGTGAAGGCACAGTCCTAGCACAAACAAAACAACTGTAAAAAAAAAACACATTTATTAATTAAATGCACTTATCAAAAAGGACATGATGAAGTAAACACATTATGAGCACTTGATAAGATTCTGCATTATTCTGTAATTATGTTAATTAAGTTTGCTGTAATTTTTTAGGAACCATAAGTGGTTCTGCATCACCCATTAGTGATGAGCAGGTCAAATGTGGGTTTCATGAATTATAAACAGTTTTAGAAGCATTGTGTTCAATTGGAGGCCACCTTCTGTTCCTCTCTCTCTGGTCTCAGCCTAGGTCCTCCTAAGTCCGTCCATTAGATTGTATGTACAGAAAGAACCAAAGTTTTCTCATTTTCGGACATCTATCGTGTAATTTAAGTCTTCTTTTATGCAGCATGATGTTCATTTTTGTAAATTACGGTCCCATCTGGACTAAAATAAACGATGAAGCACAGTATGCATCGGTTTCGGTTACGGTGGACAGCTAAATCTATCCAATGGGCAAAAGTGACAGGTGTAAGTAGGCTCCAACCCCTGCTCCTCCCAGGTTACTTCCAAAACCAAGATGCCGCTTGAGAATTATAGTGTGTTGCCACTTCTGGCTATGAAGTAGGCTCCCCAGAATCTCTTCGCTTTGGCCTGTCTTCTACTATAAAGTAATAATAGACTATTAGTATGTAAACTGAGTACACAAATGATTCATATTTAACCATAAATTACACATTTCTGCAAAAATCAGCTTTTAACTCGTCTGGAATGACTTATATTAACAAAAGTGCAAAATGAAAGAAGTGATGGAGAAAAAAGTCCAAATGGATACTTACCAACAACAAGACAATCCTGCAGGATTGTGGCCCTTAAGAAGAAGAAGAGCCACTTCACTTCACCTGGTGATGTATTGCTTCACATAACAAATGGTTGTAGCATTTTCAATTTGCTCACTCCACTATAAAACAGCACCTATCAATTGGAGAGTAGCGAGCATTTGATGTGAATTTAATATTGCTGCATATTAAGTAGACTTACTTCATCCCAACTGTCATTTTGTGTAATGCATACTGGTCCCATACTCCCATCACCGCCCTCTGGCAAGTGGTGCAGACTCTGTGAACAGCAAAGATCCATAACCTTAATAAGACTATAGAGTAGAAAGGATCCCCCTCTGATCTTTCTTACTTTCTTTCTTTCTTTCTTTGGAACAAGCTCAAGATACAAGTTCATTTAACTCAAATTTTAGGTTTCATATATTAAAATTTTTCAGCCGTGTCCTGCCTCAGCATTATTATAACCATCGCTGCTTCACATTAAAGGTCCAGTTGTCTTCTACCGTGTCAGAGTTCACTTTAGACCTTTTTACGACATCGAATTACAACATGAACACCATGTTAGTGGAGGGACATGGACCAAACTAAAAAGTCTAATTTTGCCCACATATGGTTCCTACCTTTTGGGATAATTCTTATCACACTGATGTGTCTTCAAGTGTTTATTTTTCTGTTAAGACTGGTTTTAATGAGTTATTTGATGCCATGGAAAGTGGTGAAAAGTCATTATCGACAGTTGAGGCTGATTCACGATTGGTCGAATGCTTGTATCGATGGGATATCGATATCAGAGCTCCATCCCTTGATTGCTTCTGTGTAGTCTCTCGTTCAAAAAGCACAAGATGCTCGTATCCTTGATATTTTAGTGGGAGGAAGTGGAGATGTGTCTTCCACCTTTATGTACAGCTGATCGCACAGCCAGTTGATATTGACATTTTAATAGTTTGTATCTTTGTTGCAAGGGCCACAGAGACCCTAATGTTTTGCTTTAATTTTGAGGATGTGTGTTGAAATATATGTCCTGACTTTGTGGATTTCCCTCGGGATCGATATAGTATTTATCTGTCTATATATCTACTGCTTCAGAACTGGGACTTTTTGTCGGAACTATGAGGCTAAAATCTGAAAAAGGTTCCCAGTGTTCAAGAAAATGTCTGTTTTTCTTGGAGGGATTGGATAATCATTTAGTTTACTTTGTTAGTTGCTACCTAGTGGCCATGTGCACTTATCCAGGGTACACAAGTGGTTAGCAATGTGTCAGACCAGTTAGGACTTAAGCATATTTATCTCCATTGTTGAAATAAAGTCATTCCGACTTGTGTCTGAGTCTAAGCACGTTAAACCAAAAGAGAAAAGAGTTGTTTAAAAAGTGAAGCCACTCTGCAGAAGTATTACCTCTTGCTTAATGGCCTGAGAATGGACATAATAAATCAAACCTGATGAAAACAGGCTCATCCTGGCAATCCAAGCTGGGCCCCCCAGTGACATCAATTGCTGGATGATTAGGTCATGGTAAACTCTACCTAATCTCCCAGCAGCTCGAGCTAACAGGGCAATAATGCAACCTAATAGCATCGAGGAAGCTCGAGGTGGATGAGCTTCAAAGAGGGCTGCCCCCTCGAGAACCCCTCCTCCCATGTCTAAAGTCTGACTTTGGTGCTGTGCTCATCAGTCAAACAAGACACAGCCTGCTAAAGTGCTAATCTGCCTGATAGTGGCTAACCTCAGTGGAAGTTCAGGCCACACAGGGCTCTTGAGAGCGGGCTGGCCCAAGAGCTCCAGTGCATCAGTAATGGTTTGAGATTAGACCTGTGCTATAAAGGTCCTTATCGTATGACCCGGCTGGTAACTATGGGGAGAGAGTTCACCTCCTTCAGATGAACTCCTCTAATCATTCCCTCCTTGCAGCCATAATTAAACCCAATGTCCATTGTCTTGATTCATTAGCTCCACAACTCACTTTGCCTACCTTGATCAATTACGTGAGCGCCTATCTCAGCCCGGCCTCTTTAGTTAACACTGTCACGTAGCGTTGTCGTTGTGTAAGTGGCACCACAGAAGCAGTGTTGCGCACGTGTGTGTGTGTGTGAAAGTGAGTGAGTGAGTGCGGGAGGCATTATCGCTGTCATTAGGGAAACCTTAATCGACGTCTCAACAGCGACAACACTGAGATGAGACAAGCATTTAGAACGTCTGCACTGAGGCTGTTTGTGTGTGTGTGTGTGAGAGAGAGCTATATTTGCTGCTAATGTCAACCGTCGCAGTGACAGTTGTATCCTCTCTAAATGGAATAAATTGATGCCACTCTTACGCTAATTAACGTTATGTTGTTATAACGTTTAATCAGTCTGGAAACTGCTGCTTGTCTCATAAAAAGCACATACGTGCACGAGGAAAACCAATCTCGCAAGAGAGAATTTCAGATGTGGTTCTGCGAGCAAGGGGCTGTTGGGGGCAAGAAGTGTTCAATCAAGTTGACCATTGTACATACAGTACTAGTGCAGTATCTGTTCTACACCTGCCTGTTTGGAAAGGGCAGATTTCTACTTATAAACAGTCTATGCAGAGGGAAGTCATAAAACTGTGCGTTCATCCTGCCTGGTTTACCTGCAATGAAGATTTTAAAGTCAATGTTTTTCATAAGATGGGCAGATTTTGCTTTATTACTGTTCCTGTGTGTCGTTTACATACAAGTTTGAATGATCCACTTACCTGGTCTTATTTTTTCATGCATTATTTGGCAGCTCTGTTAATCAAGAGACATAAACTTCAATCCAAAATTTGCAACTTGTCAAAATAAAATCTAATTTATTCAGGTGGATTTAAAACATTGTAGCAACAAAACAAACATTGCACATTTACTGTGAAGACAAATTGCAAAAGAGTGGTTGATTGTTGTTGCCATGAGAGATAAGTGTTTGTTTCTGGAGGGTGTTGAATAAGACACATTCTACCACGCCACCCTGCCTCCTCTGAATACAAGGTAAATTGTATTAATATTGAACATATCACTTACCAAGTGTGAAGCTGGTAATATAAGCAGTTGACAAAATATGCGTTCTATATACAGACAGAAAGACATATATTTGTGGATTTTGCAGGTGGATTGTGCAGCTTTAGATTAAACCTCTGAGTTCAGGCAAGAAATCTTCCCCTGCATGCAGCACTGCATCAGAATTCAGAGCTGCAACCACTTGAACGCTCTTTTACCAAGGGGTTTAACCAGGGAGTCACATTATGAACAAACACTCCATACTGATAGACAGCCGCCAGGGATTAACACAAAGACGCAGACAGACATGACAAAGGGGTGACGAAAACACGGAAACAAACTGCAGATAAGACCGTGGAGCGATTAAGTCGCCAGCAAACGATAATGGCTAGAAGATATAGCTGAGCCGAGGAGACACGTACTGGTTGAGAAACTGGGAGAAAAATGCTCGCTGCTTTTTAAACCGACAATAAGTTCAATTCTGTAAAACTACTTTTTTATATGTTTGAGAACATTTTAAGCATTGCAATCTTTTAAAAAAGCATTTCCCAGCCAACAACTTCTCACCTTCGCTCCATCAACATCCTCCCAGAACGATTCCAAAACTCGGACGTTTGGCCCCCGAGACGCTGGCTCCTGGCCAGACAGCCGCCCGCATGCACACAGGGACAAATCAAGGGCAATGACTCTTTCGTCCAATTTATTCTATTTTTTCTTTTATGTTGATTGGCAAAGCTTCTGACAACATGCAGCAAAAAGTGGTCACGTGGTTCGAAATCCTTTCAAATCTTTGCTGGCAACAAGTTGTTCCTACGGGATTAAAGCAGAAGCACTTGAGGCAGCCCTGTGAGTGATGCTGCAACTGCTCATCTGAATACCTCCCTCTAGCCAAAACTTGTGTCACTATCTGCCAGATGCAATGAACACTCACTTTCTTAAACACCTTTTGCCTAAATTATAGCCATACGTGTTATATACATATGAAAACTCTCTTCGTTCAACTGGCTGCTTCATTTCACATTTCCCATATTTATCTATCTATTCTCTCTGCTGATTCATTTTCTGGACTTGTGACTTCTTATATCAACAGTAGTTTCCACTTTAATCCTTGAAGTGAGTAAGGTAAAGATAATGACAGTAATTATTGTTTCCATCTTCTATCCCATCTTCCAATACCAATATATGTGTATGACAATGCAACTCACGGCAATGCACATTTATTTTGTGAAGATTAATGTCCTTATAAACTTGAAAGTAATGCATGGACTTATTTTACAAACAGGAGAAATGATGTTTATTTATGCTTTTTTATATTTTTTTTATGTTGCTCCATCACAGCCACATCATAGTGGATATTCCAGCAGCCAAGCAGCTGCCATTTTGAAACTCACTCAAGTCAAAATCTAAGAAAACACTCCGGCTTTTGTTGCAGCCTCCTCAGAACCCAGAGCATTTCCAAGCTTTTCCTACAATCACAATCTCCACACGGCCTCCGAGAAACATATTTGCCGGGAAGATAGGAGTGTGAGGACTGCTGTCATTTTCCGATTATCAAATCTGATGAGACAGCCATTGATATGGGAGCAGCGAGGATTACTGTATGCTGCTGGATTCTTCTGGATCCGGGCTTTTGCATGGGTTATTTATCAGATGATTTGGGGAAGAAGAGGTAGCAACAAGGTCAGGGCTGAATGATAAGCGAAGGTGGAGGTGTTGCATGTGCGGCTTAGGTCTAAGATCATAAAAACTTCACAATAATAGATGCGTAATTGTTAAATATCACAGAATCTGGGACGTTCTTTCAATCAGAAAGTGAAAAGACCATGAAAATAAATCAGACACAAATCACTGCAGCCTGAACGGGTTAATGGCCATTTAATCCTAACTGAACTGGACAATAAAACACACTGGAGAGCTATTATGCCCGGCTGTGATGGGCAGGCAGTGACAGCGTCTCTGACTCACGAGATGCAAACCTGCGAGTGGAGGCTGGAGAACGTGTGAAATCAAACCTGGCAAAATCTAAAGGATTTACACAGGTTGCTCCAGGGCCAGTGTCAATCATGATCATGTCTGCCTGTGATGCATCGGCTAAAAATAATACGTATTTTGTATGTATTTTTTTACGATAAGTTTAAATGTATGGTGAAGTTAAGCAGATTTTGAAGTTTTATTCATCATTATTACATTTATGACATTTTCCCTCTGTGATATGGAGTCACATACTTTCTTTAATAATATTCCATCAATGAAAAATGGAGCCCAAATGATGAATTAATAAGACACGCTCAGTTTTTTGTTATGACTGAAAAGCATTATTGGATGTCGGCGGCTCATTTCCATATTGCAGCTCTAAAGCGGTCGCTCCGGTGAGGTGCTTTGCCTATTTTTATATCCTGGGATTTTATAGCCCCATGAGGCAGTTTAATCAGAGTTAACTCTGTCTGGAACTGAATTACAGGGCAGTCGCTCTGTCTGAGCCCACACATACACACACATTGAACAATACACACATGCAGACAAACGTGTACATCAAGGAGGGGTGGGGGGGCGGTCATAAAACGCTCTCACGCTCCTTCCCTCTCTCTCTCACTCTGGACAGAGTGATAGAAGGTGCTGCAGAGAGTGATCAATATGTTTGTGCTATAAATAGTCGGTAGCGCAGTGTGGTGCTAAGGAGGAGGGATGCAAGGGTAATATATTTGATGAGGGGGAACCAAAGTAGTGGTGCCCAGCATTGGAAATGTTGCTGCACCTTCACAAAGCCTATAGCCAGGGAGCATTACAGCTCTTTGTTACCCCAGCCAAGGATTTGAAAAAGAATTTGAAAAAACAGCAATGCATTAAAACACCCAACAGAGGCCATCAATATCGTGGAGGAAAATAATGTCTAGCTTAAAAAAAAAAGAAACGTAAGAAAGAGGTTGTCCTTCACATATAAACAATGCAGCATAAGATTGTCCAGGTCAGACATGTTAACAACAGGAAAAGAGGGAGGCACGACAACATGTCAATTCTGCTACCGAATTCATGTGTTGTTGTGTAGATTGCATTGACACGACTGTGTGGGAAAAAGTTCAGTGCATGTCTGAAAGCAGAATAGAAACAATCAATATAGAAAAGAAAAGATGTGGACAAATAGTGTGAAAAAAACATTAAAAAAGGTTCATACATCCAAGTGCGTTACTAACGGCTTCTCCCATCTGTGATATGAACACACTCTTGCCATGTGTCTGTGTGTTTATGTGCAGGGTGCGATTGCAAAAACATTTACCTACTCTTCTCACTCACACCTCATTTGACGATGGGGACGGTGTGAAATTACAATGACCTTTTGGTATTTAGAAAATACCAGAGGACAGGACTCTTGTTGTTTCCCCTGTAATATCCTCTCATTTTCCAGGCATATTAACATGCCAACAACCTCAGGTCGGCCTCGAAGCGCCTTGATAGGTTCTCGAAAATTGCTATAATCAGACACGTCGCTTGAAAAATGCCACGTACTGATCTCTGATCAAATATCAGAGGGAAACATTTTTATTTGTTTTATTTTTTTAAGGTGCAAACACAGACTTAAACACTGATTCCCCAAAAATACTGTCATGTAGTCAACTGCTCTTATTATGCATATCTGCCTAATCTGAGCTGTAATCACAACAGACAAGGCCCCTCAGGGAGCGATGACAGATGTCAGCCTTTGATTACTAATGTCAGCTCGGAGAAGAGCGCTGTCCCTCCTGCCCAGCCACACGAAGGCCTCCTTTTTTTTTTCTCTCGTCCCGACACAGGCCAACATTTATTTTCTCATTAGTGGTGTGTAATCAGCATTAAGCCACGCTGTCATCGTGTGATATTTCAGAAACGATTTTTGATTAATGATTCTGGTGATGGAGGTGTTGGGAGGTAATCGTTGCAAGGAGATGGGGTGGGGTCTCAACCTGATCAATCTGAGGTGTTGGAGTTGAAACTGTTTTGAGACATTGAGACATTTTAAGTTAGAATTTTGTTGTTATATTTCCATCTGTGAAGTTATATCTACCACAAAGTCAAAGACCATAAAAGGGATAATTTGCTCGGATGTCGTACCAGGAGGGCACTTGTGTGACAGTGTGAGTGATTGGAGCCCGTCTAGTCAGCCTAAGTGCTCCTCAGGTTCCTCAAGTGGTTCATTTGGACAAAAAGGGAATATTGATGTTTTGCTTTGTCACAGTGCCGCTTTGGATGTTAACCTTAAGCATGGTTGTTTTTCTGTGTATAATTCTAGCTTTAAACCAACTTAACATGGCTGCTCATTGTGCAAACTGTCCAAGAAGCTTTCTGTGTCAGTGGTGCATGCTTTTATAAAACATCAATCCATAACCAAGGCAACATGCACCAACATTCCAGCTGTAAAGCTTGAGTAAACCCTCCAACCCTTGTTGCTCTGATTGGGTTGAGTTTTATTTTACGGAGCGACAAGGTCAAAGTGTAAATACCAAAAGTCAGAGCTGCACTTTCCTATATCGTACATTTCCATAACAATAAACAGGTTATAATGACTGAAAAGTGCAACATGATTTGTTGTCTCGCACCAAAACTAAATGTGCTGCAGTACCTCATACCGACCTGTAACTGCGAGAAAATGTTTGACAAATTGTTGAAAAGCTGTATTTTCTGAGAGTACACAGTCAATCAATCACAGTTCAAATGGTTAAACCCACCGTTTTTAATGATATTTCATTTTCAAAACTTTTCAACAGAGTCCTCGGATGTTAAAGCTGCTTTGATATGTAGGTGTTTAAGATCAATGTCTGCTGTAGTGTTAAATTAAAATGAATCCAAAAATAATAAATAAATAAACTTACATCCTCATATAGCCGTCACTGAAAGCAGCTTTGTCACGTAAATCACCACAGTATACCCGTATTAAAGTGTTTTCTTCATAGGTGACCTTTATCCTCACTCAAAATGATACAATACGTGTGGTGATTTATGTCAAACTCCTACTTTGCAATTCCACTGGTTTATATATTAATACACATTAGAATGTGAATGTGAGAAAATACTTTCCTGAAAGGTACAGTGTGTAGAATTTTGTAATATCTAGTGTTGTAATTGCATGTTGCAGCTGAACACCTCACCCTCTCCTTCCAAACATGAAAAAGAAACTGTGGTAGCTTTAATTGTCATAAAAACTCAAAAGGTGTTTAGTTTGTTCAGTCTGGACTAATGTAAAAAACATGGCGGCCTCCGTAGAGAGGACCCCCTCGATGTAAATATAAAGTATTTAAATATAAAGGGTCTTTTCTGGGGTAAAGAAAACTACAATTCATACAATTTAGATGAAATGAACTGGTGAAAACATCATGAGAATTATTCTACATTAAATTTTTGCCAATAAATCCCTTTCACCTAAATCCCTATCATCATGATCTTCATGATGCCGTCTCACCCACACTCTTTATAAAATATTTTTACAGCTTTCATTAGTTCCAAGTATTTACTTTGTGCTTTGCATTATTGGAAAATGCTGCCTACTTTATTTTGTCACTTTTTTAGTGTACGCATATTTCTTTGGGAAGGCAGGCTCTGAATGATTTTGAGGTTGGGACTGTTGACTGTGTCTTTTTTTTTACTTGTCTGCATGTTCTGTTGGTATGGAAACAGCCATCACAGAAAAAGAGCTGGAGACACATGTGGGAAGGACGGCTGCGATAATGTAACAGGTGGGACATTGATGCAAAACAAGGTCAAGTCCGTGAATGAGGCGGACCAAATCCCGTCTGAGCCACGTTACATCCCATTCAGCACCTTTAAGCCCCTCCTCCTGCCCAATTACTGGCTCGTTGATAGAGGCAATTCGAGCTGCAGGCAGACCTTTGCCACCTAGGCCGAGTGTAGATAAGTGCTGGGTGAGCATGATAATCCTTGCCCATTGAGAATGGATGGTGTATTTGCACCAATGTAGGAGATGCACGTTAGACTTGTAGCAGATATTGTATATATTTATTTTTCTCAGTGATTTTATAGTAAATGCCAGTCTAGATAATCATAGTTAATATGTTGCTCAATGTAAACATACATAACTTCATATGAATATTATTCTATTCCCTAGAATGTGGTGTATTGACTTATGCCAGGAGGCGCAAGCCTTGAGGCCCTGTGTTATAAGTAAAATTGGCAAAGCATGATTTGGATTTTCTTTTTTTAAGCATTAAATATCACTTTCTAATATTTGTATCATTATCCGCCAGAGGCATAATGTTTTCAGGTTGCCAGTAAATACATATATTGGTCTATCTGTTCATTAATCCCATTCTTGTGAACAAGATATCTCAAGAATGCCTTTAGGGAATTTCAGCTAAAGCTCAGTCGGACTCTAAATGTGTATTTTAGTGGTCAAAGATAAAAGATGAAGGTGACTAAGAGATTTGAACACAATATGTCAGGAACACCTCCAGGGAATCTTTAATTTTGGCACAAATGTTCACAGAGACTCACTCTTTAGAATTTGACCAAATTGAATTGGCTTCTTAATTCCTACATGTTATAACTTCCATACAAAGTCACATTTCAAGGCTGTTTTCATGTCTTATCATTTCCGATCTTTAACATTACAGAGGAAGCACAGTTGTTTGAGTAAGTGCTTTACCCGGCACTCTGACATTCTCTCTCATTTTTGTGAGTGTAGTTTTTTCAGAGGTGGATTACATTTCTGGGTCTTAATCCCCCTTGTCTTCGACCCATGGAGTCAGCTGTATTCAGAAATTCACAAGAGGGTATCCGGGAATGTTTTATTGTGCAGTCGCCGGCAGCCTTCTCCAGTCATGTAAACGCAATCACTTCAGACTGATGTTTTGTGTGTAGCTCTTGTTTTAAACAGATTAAGCAGGCATCCTGCTGGTTCATTTCTCCCTCAGGTTGTTTTCTGGAGAATACGTCGCGTTTATTTGGTTGAAAGAGGGAACAAAGTGGGAATCGCAGGCAGTTGTATCCCATTTACATCCTCCTATAAAAGACAGCTCACAGTTTCACTTTTAGGGTTGGGAACGCAGCAAGTGAGCGGGATTGGTGTGGTGCTCATCCTTTATATACACTTGAGGGTTCAGCATGGAGAAAAATCTCAGATGGAAATATGATGCAGTCATTCAATTCCCAAAATAATGTTTTTATAATCCTCTAAATATAGTAACGCCACCGCTGTTGCTCTAGTTCTCACATTACAGGCTTGCATGCGGTACATTCCCTGACAATTAATACATTCATTACATAGATTTAATGCAATATAATATGGTCTCTTAAGGGATGAAATGAGCAAATATTTTGTGTTGCAACAGAATTGCAATGCCTCTGGAGGCAAGACAAGAGACCAATCTGGTTGAATAAAGGTTAAACTTAATGAAATCACTGAAAATACAATTTTAGTTTTTTTCACTTTGGAACCATGTCGAACGGGAACATTTTTCCTCTCGTTACTGATGAATTGGAACATTTTGCATGATTGTAATGATTTGAGCAAACTAAAGTTCATGGTGGGTTTAATACAATTTGTTTTAACACCCACACAAACTTGCATTTCTCCAAAATAATAGGTTTTTATGATAGTGTGTGTTTCAGTTGTTTCATTTTCACTGTGAGAATGAATATATTAAAATAAACTAATATTTAATTAGCTTTTGGATTTAAATCATCTCTGACAAAATATCATTTTCTATACTTGAATTGGATCAGCCATGAATTTCTCTTTAAACTTATCTATTGCCTTTCCCTGTTGCCCTTAGTTACTTTATCGTTTGACAAAAAAAAACAATCAAATCATCTGAGTAATAATGTGTGGGTACATATTAGATGGATACAATTCTAGATGAAGATTAGACAATTTGGTTTAAATTTAATAGATTTGGAAGAAAACCTAGAGAGTGTTTCTCATTTTGTTTCTTGCTTCATCTGAGTTTTTGTGAAAACATATGTACAATGGGCATGCGTGTACTGGTGTAAACTGTGTGGCCGATTGCTTGAACACTCTCCTACGCATGTAAGCAGTTGTATCTGTAAAATGCAGAATTTAGCAGCATAGCAGCTGCTAGCGGAAACAGCAGGGTCAGCAAACGCCTGTAATAATCCATGTTGTGTTCTGAACTGGCTAATACATACATGCGCGGTTAAAACAAAACATTTCACATTTCTCTTCGATTTTATTTCAAGTTGTATTTATAAAGCTACAGCCCTGATGTGTTTCTGATTTTTGAATCAGCTTATATACAAAGGCAGAACATTACAATCATACAAGTAATGCTTCTTCCAAGAAAAGAAACACTGTAACTTTTCCTAGAAGCCATCATGATAACTCTTTCATCAGCCTTCTGTGTGATTTTTAAAAATTCAAATTGCACATAATGAACATTGTGACATTCTCATTCCGTGCCACAGACTGAATGTTAATAGACCGTAGTCATTCAGTCCTATGACAAAGTGCCAATGATGTATTATTTTGTACTTCATTTGTCATGGTTTATGCACAATGGTCCCATTCTCTGCAGTGCTGACAAGGGCGCTGGAAGGTAGAGGCTTCAAATATGCACATCAGTTTTGTTAATCTGTATCGAAAAAGAAAAGTGTTTAAAGCACTGCGTACTCTGAGCACTCGACAAGCTCTATCACCACCCTTTTGTTGCAGCAGGGCAGCCCAGCTCAACAACACAAATAAGTCTCACCACAAAAACCATTTCTATTTGTTTTTGCCCTAAATAATCAAACTAAATATTGAGAAATAACAGGTAGATGCTTAATATGCAGCATTTGATTATTGGGAACTGTTTTCTTGCATCCTATGCTGTCGCCTGAAGGCAGTTTCCTCTCTGTGTCTCCTGTGCTTTTACAGCCTTTCTCTTGTATCCCACTCCTGCACACCGGTCACAGGTTAGGTGCTCATTGTGAATCCAGACACGGTTATTGAGCACTGCCAATCATAGGCAGCACTGAGCCAGGGGCTCTGTCAATCATAAGTAATGTGTTAACACAAGCTTTAATGCTGGCTCAAGGCTATTGTTGGATCCCAAATGTGGTTATTTACTTTCAGACATTGATATGTAAAAGAGGATCAAATGTATCCCTCAAAGTCAGATTGGGAAAAGTACAACCAAGGATACAGACTCATTTGCATCCATTTATTCAAACAGAAATTTAAAATTATTTAAGTATAATGACACAGCAGCTGTTATGATTATTTTTTCCATATTTCAAAAGAAAATGCAACGTGGTTGGGACATATTTGTGGAAACGGCATCCAGTCTCATGTGGGGCTTCTGATTAAGAATTATGTTGTTTCATGGCTGTGGTGCAGATATTGCACGTATTATCAGAGTTACTATAATTGTCAGTTTCTGGGTGCTAGATTGGTGTTCGTCTCTGCTATTATTTATTAATTAAGACAGCTTGGCGTAATTATTCAATGTGGTCATAAATATATTGACATGAATGCCACATAGACGGCAACTAATATTAGCCCCCCCCGACCTTGGCCAATGTGTGGCTATTAGAAAGGAAGCAACATTTTGAGCTATAGGTTTACAACTCACAAAGATATTACACCGGTCAACTCATCGAAGTACAGGCATTATCATTTGGTACCTAGGTTAAACTGAGATCACTAAAGCAATAAGAGCTGCCGTTCAGTGGGATATAACTTCTGTGTAAAATGAAGAGAGAGAATGGCATCTGTAATCACAATCTCCTTACCTAACATTGTGTCTTATTGTAGATAAAAGGTGAGCTCTAAGCACTGTATTTACCATGCAAAAAGCACTCGGGATGGATGGACGACAGTTTAAAAGCCTTAGATTAGCTACTTTCTTGCTTTATACGACAGGGCTCTCAAAAAACAAAGGACCGGGCAGCTGCACTTAATGTTGTTAGATTTCAAACACTCCAAGAAGGAAGAAAGTGCTGTCAAGTTGGGAGGACTGCAATCCTGGTGTCCGCCAAATGAATTGATTGAAATTAAATGTTATCTAAGAACAACCAAACTTTAGAAAAATCACAAAATCTGAATTATTTAGAAAAAATAATTAATTATTTACCTTTTTCCCAAAGAAAACCCATCAACAGTCTCCCTTTTGGCATCACTAAGGGAGCTGTGCTTGTTTTCCCTTTCATGACAACATCTGTCCACCGGTCATTTGTTTCCCCCCATTCCTTTCAAGATGGTCTATGAGATTGTCAGCGAGGTTCAAAGAGCTTGCCACGTGTCCCCCTCCCAGGGTCCTCCAGGGGGAGTCACTGCTGTCCTGGGGCCGGCTGAGAGACATTGTAATCGCAGAGAAGTCATGGGTTGGCCTCGGGTGCTGCGCCCAGTGGGACATGTCAACTACAGCTCCTGCATCAAACTCCTTGTGGGAACTCAAATGCTTTGCACGTCAACTGGCTGACCCTGATTCAAGGCAACACTGATTCTCATCTTAGAACATCCTTGGATTCCTAAGTACCTCAAATGTTAGTTATAGAAACACGAGAGGTTGTGGCAATTCTTAAAGTTAAAACTTTTATTTGAGAACAAAACGTACCTATAGTTTTAATAATAATAATAATAATAATACCGATGGCCCAAGGATAGTGAGGATGTGATCATGAATACCCTGATCATGTATTAATAAAAAATAAATAAATCCACGTCAAAAATAAGGAGAAACACCCTGAATTATTTAAAATGCATAACTCTACACCTAACAATCTACATTTAGTCAAACCAGTGTCGGGCAAATTTAAATTTTGACCCAATGGGTGGTGCTACATGTAAAGTTAAGGGATCATCAATTTAGTCATCTTTCATCTGTACCTGTAATTGTTGTTCAGACATTTTATTGGAAGTCACACGTCAGCCTCATAGTGGCGTTGAGCGGGAGACACCAGATAGCACTAATCGTTAGGATTGTTCCTCTGGGGACCATGATTGGGGAGTTTAGAGGAGATCACCACAAATGTCTGTAAATGTGGTGGTACATATCTGTATCCTAGAGTCCCATTAACATGGCTAAAAACAGCCTTTTACCTAAGAAACCCTACATTTTTCCATATGTGTGGTCAATTTTTGCAGATGCATGCATCGACACCGACCATGAATCAACAGTTCCCCTAATCCCACACAAGATAAACATACCAAACTCATACCCGCTGTTCTTCTTTAAACCTCCCTTTCTGAATGCTACTGCGAGATTGTATTCAGTGTAGAAAATGTTCGGGTGGGAGTACAGACAACATGAAAAACTACTGAATATACATGAGTCTTTGAAGCATTGACACACAATGCCACAAAAAGGGAAGGAACGGTTTGACAACACAGGCATCTAGAAAATGACACAACGTCCTTGCCGTTAGATTGACAGCTTTGTAAATGGTATACTGGAGGAGCGCATTCCAGTTTCTAGTGGCACGTTAAATGTTAATGAGAACAAATCAACCCTGTCAGAGTTTAGATCATCAACATTCCCCCTTTTTTTTCAAAATGTGCTTTGTGATGTTGTAGAACAATTGCATAGTTGTGGGAAATGTCCATACACAAGAAAACGGTATTAAAATTGACGAGTGCTTTACAAAGCCATCTCCCAAATAGTGGCAACAACGCAGGTGATGGCTGAGCCGCCTCAACAACTCCACCGACTTCCTGTCATCCAAGTTGTAATAAGACTTTTAAATCTGAGGGATGAGTGGTTTTACTTCTCTTACATTACTTTATACTTTTGCTCGCTATCCATTCTCTCTCATCAAATGAATGGAAGATCTGACCTGTAAAGGATCCAATGCTGCCTCCGTATCCGTGCCCCCCTCATAATATGTCTGATATTGTGTTTCTTCCCACCTACCTGAGACTGATAATGAAACACTTGATTCCCTAATCCCTTTTTCCGCCGGCCTAACTCGCTCTCTGACTTGTGGCGACGAACAACAAAGTGATGAACACTAAAGAACAGCTGACACAACACTGAGTCTCTTTCATTCTAAATGCCAATACTTATATTTGCAAGAGGGACAAAACAAATGGAGGGTGCCGCACTACAGCAAACTGGGGACCCATGATTCTTCCATGCATCATTTTAAGTGACACATTGCTCAATACAGATTTTCCCTGTTGGGAAATCAATAGACCCAATGAAGAAAATAAAACCGTTAACTTGAGGTAAAAGGAAAAATGTTGGCCAAATAATGGCTTGGTACATAGAAACACCTGAGGTTCCTTATCTCCGATTCTACTCCACTTTCTGCTTCTGTCTATTTTCTTGGTGATGTGCTGGATAGCTGTAGGACTTTGTGAAGGTAGCTTTGTGAGATTTTATAAATGAAAAAAGCATCTGCACCAAAAGGCATTTATCAGATTACACTGTGGCTAGCCAACATGGGAAATGGAGTGTGCACATTTTTGTGCGTGGGTGGATGTGTTTGTGTGTGTGTGTGTGTTTAGGTGCGTTTCTGCTGAAGTGTTGCCAGTGTGACACATTCATCACGGGGAACATAAATGAGCTGAACTCGAGCTGTGGAAGGGCACACAGTGGGAATGGGTGGGTGTTTGGCTGTGGGTGGAGGGGGGCGGACAAATGGAAGGTAAAGGTATGGAAAAAAGAGGGAAATGCTCAAGCAGGAGTGAAGTGATTCAAGTGTGCGCAAATGCTACCATACGTGTGTTGAGAGTGTGCTAGCGCTTAGAGGGGCATAGTCAAGGAGTGAGTGAAGAAATGGCTTCAAGGAGCTGCCATTACCTTCCGCATTACTCCCAGGACGCCGTCGCACTGTGGCTCAGGTGCCTCGCGGTGTGAAGAGTGAGATCTCTCCACTCTCGTTAGATTATTTACCAGACTTTGAAATGCGACACCGGCTCAAAAAAACTAAATTGCAATATGTGCATGCTGGGCAGTCTATGCACATATACTATAAACAATGTGTCTAAATAAGTTTAATAGATGAGTCAAAGAAAAATTCTGTTGGACAATCTGTCAACGGAACTTAGGATTCATTTTGAATTTGACAAACACAAAGTGCTGTTCGAAGTCCAGTGAAGTGGTCTTGTTGATTTGTGGATCCTGTTGTGCATCTGCTGGTCAGACCCTGTGTCGTGGCCAGTTGTGCTAAAGTTCTTAGGCAGGCTCTCGCGTCGCTGCCTTTGGAAGGTTTTAGCAGTCTGCTCCAGGCAGGCCTGCTGGAAGTTGAGGAGCTTGTGGAGGGAGGAAGTCTCCCTGGCTGGGAGAGCAGGGCCAGACCCTACTCCTCCAGGAGAGGTCAGCAGGGGAAGAGAAGAGAGAAGGGCGAAGAGAGAAGAGAACTAGCAGAGGGGAAACTCGGCTTATATTGGCCTGGTGACCTCATGGGTCATGGGGCACACAGTGACCAATAGTGGTTGAGAGTTGTCTCCAGGAGCAGTTTTACCACCTATGTGTGAAGATGAAGCACCATGGGAGACTGAGTTCTGGAAGCTCTCCTTTGTCTCCAGAACAAAGGAGACATGCAGTCAGGCTTCTGACTACACATGTAGGCCCAGCTATGATTCACAGATACCAGGTCCCAACAATACTTTATTGGAATTTCTTGCCCTGTGCAAGAGTTTAATTTCCTCTGGGGATGCTGAAGACACGCTCCCCCTCTCTTTTTAAAACCTTGTCTTTCACCCCACTTGAGTAGTTTCAGCGAGTGTTACTGTGCAAAATCTCTGTAAACGGCTTCTTCTCCTTCAAACGGCTTCTTTTACAGCTGCCGCCTGAAACTGAGATATGAGAAAAGAGGACGTGAAATGAATATTTCTTCTTGTGATGTGGAAAAAGTAATTATTTCAGATAACAACTAGAATATTTTCCACAATAGTTGGTCAGTGTTCTATTTGAAGTGAATCTATCGAATGCTCTTCATGAATAATACACATTATGAAGTCAGTTATATATATGTATCTTTGAAAACGGTCAACACACAGAGTCATTCCAACATGCAGTCGATAAAACCTGATGATGATTACAGTCTGCATTTCGTAATACCATTTAACCATCTGAGCCATTACAGTCCAAATAGCCATTACTGACTATGGGCTCTATTATGGCACAGATCATTTTCCACCGCAGCCCCTACATCCAAGCTGTTCATCCCACTGTATTTCAGTGGGCCCCATTTCAACAACAGCCCCATCATTCAATTCCACCCTCATCAAAAATAGGCACTTGTATGATTTCTTTGACATGTGGTTGACCGAGGAGATCATCTGGCAGCAGAGTTATAGTTTCAAAGTCAAATAAGGCTTTTAATCTTGTGCTGTATACATACTGAACCCTCTGAGCCCCCCATTTGTTCCAGTGGCAATAACAGGGGATAAGGTCTATTAATGGTAGACCGTGTATAAAGATGGTGTCTTCAGTTCCTCCCACTATCCAGAAATCAGGCCAAATTTCCAGGATATGAACTTTTACATCTTGTGCATTTGCAGCCAGAATCTGCAATCCCTTTCCCCAGATCCGTTCTCATATGTTTTGTGGAAATCTGTTGTAATCCCTGTGACATACAAACAAATTAAAAATGAGACAAACAGACAAGGGCGGAAAACATAAAATCTAGAGCCTTATCAGCTTTTAGATGTGACTACAGTCCACTGACTACAGTTGGCAGCAGCTCTGAACCCGCCAGCTAGTAAACAAGTCCCCTCAGGGTGCAGGGTGCAAACATGCTCAAGCTTAAAAATAGAAATAAAAAATCAATCATTAAAAGCAAAAGAAAAAGAAAAAAAAATCACCTCCCAGCCGCTTCATCACAGGAAGTGCAGCGTCAGCAGCCGTCTATGCAGAAGCGCTCTGATGCAGAAACCAAAGAAAGCTCAGAGCATAAACAGCTGGCCTGGTGTCACAGAGCATCACAAGGGCGTCTTCTGATCTTTCTAATATATTAGCTAATTACTGAGATGTGTCACCAGTGTGTGTGTGTATTGAAAATGAATTCCAAATGGGTCCTTGTGCATGCATACACACACTCACACACACATTCAGTACAACCAGTACTTGAATATGTTTCTCCAACACAATTAGACTTTTAAGCACAGTGAAGTAGACTCTGAGGGTCTTGGACATAAATGAAAAAGATGAGGAAACAATGTCTTTAAAGTGTCGTGCAAAAAAATTGAATGTAGCTTTCAAGCTGTTTCCCTTTGTGAATAAATCTTACCTGGAGATGCAGCACTGTGCATAAACATTCTGCCCTCTGGCTCGCTGCAAATAACTCTCTGTGTTTAATTCCTCTGTGTAAAGTTCACCCACTGTTCCAGATTTCTAACTGCAGATGTTGAGTACTAGTGGTTCTGCTTTTGGAATGGGTAATGACACCCTCTGGTTAACATCCTTTCCTTCACCAATTTCACCCCGCGAGCTGGCATATTTTGGGTTATTACCTCATAAGTGCACATGCTGTAGTGTTTCCTCACACTGTCCATTGCTGCGGCTCCTGTTTTCAGCCTCTGTCCGACATGCTCTGTCTCCCCCTCCCGATAAAGCCCAATCTGATATGATTGGTCCAGGTTGAATGTTCGCTCACCTATGTATATATAAACCTTGCTTTATCAAAAAGGCAGTGTGCACAAGAAGCTGCTATTCCCGAAGCAGAGATATGAAAGATATTTTATGTTAAAACAAAAATTAAAACCCATGTCATCGACCTCCCATATTTCTTCCACAAGGATTTCAAGAACAGAGCTTCAGGAGCAGTGTTTTTACCCTTTATCGCAGATTTTGGGCTTTTTTAACTTTGCAGACCTTTTACATACATTAAAAACATAATATAACACGAGAGGAAAGACAAACTGATACAACTTTAATGTCTGTGTGAAAAGAACCATTATCGTCATAGAGCTCCATGTATTTTCTTTCTAATTGTTCTGAACACATTGCCATTTTGAAAAGGTCTGTATAGATTTGCAGTCATTTGCATTTTTCCAGATCATTGTGTTCCAATCGGTACTGAACTGATAATTCTATTTTTGCCTCTTGATTGGGAAATCTGCACAACAGCTAAAACCCAGTGTACCTCCCCCAGCTTCTCTGGCCTGGTGTCATAAAAAAACAGAAGGAAAAAATGAGAAGACGAAGACAGCAGCTCCACACGTCAGACACTGTTGTGTTTACGCACAACAAATTTACTGCAGCGGTTGTTCTGCATCCGAGCAATAAACGCCGCTGCCGTCTCCATGACAGCGTGCCGGGATTGCACATCATCTTTTCAGCTCCCCCAAAAAAACAAAACAAAAACAAATCAACCTGAATCCTCATCATCCACATTCTCTGAGGGCACGAAAGCAATTACATGGAACGTGTGGAAATGCATTTGATCATTTTGATTGTGGTCACTGTCTCCATAGATAAATTTGGTGGGTCTTGTAATATTATTGAACACTTGCCCCTTTGGCTTATTGTCGTGAAGCTAAAGGGACTATTCTCAGTGAATGGGAATTGTCGACATGATTAAATCCCTTTCTGTTTTATGGATAAAACATCAAATCATATGAAGTCAGCTGAGGACATTTAGTCAGTTTGATTTTGAACTGGTAGTTGTTGGCCTTTAGTGCTAATCTGGCCTTCATTCAATCAAACAGCAGATTGATTCCCCTTCAAGTCCACAAACATGCCGCGGTGAGAGAGTGTGGAATATGACAGCTTTTCAATCACAGCTACACTGACCACACAGAAAGCAAAGATGAAGACAGAGCAGGGAGCTAATTTCCAACAATTTGAAGTTACCACATGATGTTCTTGGGTTAGAACTTGCCTGTATTTTGCTGGATTTTTATTTTTTACTTTGGTCGGTAATCCTGTGTTACAGAGAAAAAGAAATAGCACTGGTGAATCATTTTATAACCTGTTTTATACCATGTCTCATGTTTCCCACCTACATAAAACCTTTGTAGTGGATGTGTGCAACATGAACTTAAAAGCAGTGACAGTTATAATAACCGCGTCCCAATTCAGGGGCCCGCATCCTTCGGAGGCTGCGTTTGAAGACAGATGGAGTCACAGCGGTGAAAGAAGGCTGCCCCACTTCAAGGGGCTCCTTCAAACAAGGCCGAAAAAGACGTCCTTACCTTCCTGAGCAAGGATCCAATGTTCAGCCCGAGTCGTCGGAAGGATGCAAACACTGAAAGACACAGATATTTAAAATGTCACACATCAAATGCAAAGATTTTTGACTTTGCAGGAATGCTGGAAATCTTTATAGATTGCATTTTTTCCCCTTACATCAAAGTAAATCCTCTGCAAATACAAAACCACAAGTCTTTCAGGTGTTTTCAAAAAAAATATTTCCACAAAGGAAGTGGATTTGGCCACGTAATCATCAGACTGACTCAACAAATGGCTCACATTAAACAATGAAAGGGCATTTTATTGTCATCTCAAACTGCAGCTTTGTTGCTAGGCGACAGCAGTAAAGGCAGGACACTTTGGTGACGTAAATACAAAGCCCTGCCTCCTTCACTAGCGGCCCCAAAATTGGGACACAGCTATTTTGCATGTTTATTATTCCCGTTAAAGTTGGTTGTCATGGCTATAAAACAATGTGACTCCATTGGGGAAATAGTGTTAACTCATACACTCATGTGACCGGGACAGACACCTTATTTATGACATAAATCTCTGATGTTGTTTACTCTTATAACATTATTTCCTCTAGAACGTACCCATGTTTGTTGAATATTCAGTCACTTGTTTTATTTCACAGCAGTCCACTAACTTGACATTCACAGGATAACTTCAAATGATGTTGAAAAACTTTGCATATGCTTACATATCTATTTAAAAAATCACTCACTGACAAATTGTTTGCTTATTTATTCACTCTTTGTCACAGTTTATTTCCGATACTGCAGAATCATTACTTTCTTCCCCATCATTGAGGGGACTTGATAAGATAACACGTGTGTTGGTTTAAGAGAGATTGGAAATTGTATTTTTTTTTTAGATCTGCCAAACAGCACCATAATAAATGCATATATATGCAAGATTAAAAGCTATTTCAGATTGTAAAACACTGTAATAAGATTTGACTGTTGAATACACACAGCTTAGTAAAATTATCTACAATTCTACATTGTATATTTTGTCAGAAACACATAAGAAGCTTTTTGGGCTATTAAAAAAGGATTATCAGTAAATATTACAATCATCGTTCATTGTGGAATTATAGTTGTGCATGAACAACCTAGACACTCAGGCACTTTCTTTTATTTGCTAATAACCGTAGTGTTAACAAAAAAAATAAAAAATCAGCTTTTGAATCTAACCACTGTTAAATATTTCAGACTGCATCTGTCAGGAAACAGTACATCATTATAACTCTGTTTTTGTGGCTGAAAAGCGCCGTAAAAAGGCAACTCCGCACTCGCTCCCACAGGGGATGTTGGAAACCTCATAAATAACGCTCATCCTGTGATAGGAGCAATTTCACTTTTAACTCTCCGCGGGACTTGAGGAATTTGAGACGCTTGATATAAATGCGGCTCTGTATCAAATGTTTACAAAATCTCATAAATTTTGCAAACCGGTACCATTCTGCAGAGATCCTGGTGAAAGAAACATGTTATCTAAGTTTTAAAGACTCTTCTGAATGAAGAATCATATGAACGAAGGCCATATGAGTAAGAATGACAACAGTGATTAAATAGCATGGATGCTCTTTTTAATAATAAAAGCTGAGGCATCTTATTTGCAATCGCCATAAACAACAGATGGTATCACGTCTTACACAGACATGCACCTGGAGACAGGTTCAAATATTTAAATTTCCTGTCTGAGCAGCTCCGCAGTAGAAACATCTCCTCGCCCTCGCTCTCTCTCGCTGTCTCCATTTTCATCCTTTGTTTTTTATGGGTCCATCGGCAGTTTTGCTTTGGTCAGGTCATAACAAACCGGGCAGCGGAGAGGATACATCCGCCTGACGTTTAGAGAAGTGGGGTTGGCCGTGAAACATTGAGTCAGCTAAAAGGTTTGAGCTCCGTCAGCACCCCACGGTGCCTTTACAGTTTAATACAGAGAGTTGAGACGGGCTGACAGAGAGGGCTGCAGCAGCAACCTCACAACAAAACTCACTTAGTGTCTGTCACACGTGCGTAAACATGTCTGAGACCACTACACTGTTCATGGCCAAAGCACTATATTAACGTGTAGTTTTGGGAACTCTCCTCATTGGTTTGCTGAAAGACTTTAATATTTTTAAGTTCTTCGTTATTACAACTGCTATTTAGTTGGCACGTGCCGATATTATTGGTTCAAATCTATTTGAAAAGCTGCGGCTATAGTTAAATAGAAAATACCAACAGTCTTAATTCTACATAAACCATGTGGAACCCGTTTTTAGATTTCATTTCTGGGCTGATTTTTTTATAAACCTCTGGTGATGAATTGCATCACAACACTACACATTGTCCAAGACACATATTCTTACACACACACAAGGCGATATATCCCAGTCTCCGTGGAAGTGTTCAGGATTAGCGAGGAGCCTCCTGCCAGTGGCGCCGTTTCAGTAACAAGCCACAGGCTGCCCACGTAACGTACCTCATCCTTTTGTATTGTGTTGAGTTATGTGCTTCCTCATCTCTGGTATCTTCAGTGCTTGGGTTCTATGTTCTGCAAGAAATATGAGGAGGACTTCAAATGACTCAACCAGCTGGTACAGCTTTTGTCCTGGAGTCACAATGGCATGAGTTGAATCGCAGTTCATTTAGTTAATTTGATGCTGTTTGCGACTCCTTTTTTCTCTCGCTGCCGTAATGTGTACTCACATCTGTGCAAATGGGGCATGGAGAGATCCTCTGCTCGAGGCACGGGTTTATCAGCTTTTCGTGTGTCTGTGGCTCTGATTGCTAATGGATCCTCCTGAGGTCTGGCAACTATCAAACAGGCTTGGATTGGAATTTGGACAAAAAGTATTAATGAAGTGTTGCAAATGACTTCTTATATCCAGTCTCAGTACCATAAAGCTGTGCTGGACTAGTTATTATGGGGTAGGTTGCCATAACAAATCGCTAAAGCCATTTTCAACTTCTACTATTGAGCTCATTTTTCCATTAAAACCAAAACCTGCATCTGAACATTAGCTGCTTAGTGTATCCTGAAGAGTTGCTCTACATTTTAAATATATGCCTGCCGAGCCTCTCGTCAAACATTGAGAGGTTCTCTTTATGTGTCTAATCAAGAAAAGATATGCAACTCTCAAGCAGCATGTTTTCTCTTTGAATTACTGTAAACTTGGAATGCATGGACAATACATGTCTAAGGGCCAATTCATAAATCTTTTAGGGAGGAAACACAGTGGAGTGCTCCATCTAATAATACAGTGGCCTTTTTTAAAAGATTGCTAAATTAACATTAGGCATGAGGGAACGCAGCCGCACTAGACCAAAGGTGCAGGTTTATCAAGTAGGGCTTTGTGAAAGGTTAACGCCAGGAGGTCAAGAAGCACAAACTGATTGATATTGGCTGCCTCCAAAGGAAGACGCCACACAAGCGATTGGAGACACATGGATGGGGACATTGATTCTGAAAGTCATGGTCATAAATCTTATGCTTTTAGGGAACCAAAAATGTATTCCATCTTTTGATTTATCCCCTTCAGGGATTCAATGCTTTTGGTCAGGAACCAAAAAAAATCTATTTTTGCCTCTTTAGTTCAAGTCCATTTAAGGTCTGCACAGTGTTACTTTAAACCAACCAAGAGTTGTAAACATAACTCACATATCTGACAGGAAACACTTCACAGCTCCGATGTCCTTTGGGCAAAAGTCAAATCAGAGTTTATTCCTGTGACTGACATCAAGTCATGCCGCTCTAAACTGGAAGGTTTCGTTTATTGCCCCTGGTGGTACCTGTGTGACAAAGGCACCATAAAAAATGCCTGGATATGAGAAACACCATCAAAAGTTAATGAGTTGTGTCGTTCAATGTGGGTGAAGCGGCTGGAGGGAGAGATCAAGTAAATGCATTTGGTTTGTTACAAAAATCAAAAATGAGTGAGCTGGTTGTTAATTATTCTACCTTTGGACCGGTACACACCATAGAGGTACATTGATACAACTGTATCATCCAAACTTGATTGTCTTTGATTGTCCCCGTCAGCAAGAGCAACAATGGAAACAAAAAACGTATAAAAAAAACACACTCTGGGCTTTTTTTAGACCCTGAAATTCAATATCTTTTCGAGCGTTAAGCCAATTCCAAGTGACAGATTTCTTCCAAGTGGAAATCTGCTCAGGCTGGCACTAATGCTGCCCAATTAGAAAAACTGAAGAAGGCAGGCTAAATCTGGAATGAATAAACTCAATTCTAGTTTATCTGCAGGGTGACAGGAAACCTGTGTTTCCTCAAGCGCCATATCCATTGATAACCAGACTGTTAAACCCTTTAGAAGTTATTTTCTTTCTTTCATTATTGTTTCATGAATGTGTCTGGCTAAAAATAAACACATCAGAAAATGAGTCTCCTATCAGGCCCAGGGTGAATTCACATGTCGTCGCTCTGTTTCTGTAATGAGCTATGCCTGAACACATGGTGTAAGGAAGCAGTGGCAGTGACTAACCTTGTGTCCACTTAATGTCTCTTGCTTATTAGCACAGTATATATTAAAATCATACAACCATCACACTAAACATAAAAAACCTGTAAAACATGATAGAAAGCATGATTATTCATTAATCCATATTATAAAAGTATGTTCATTACATAAAGTCGCTAGCTTCCCCTGCATAGTAGGGTTGAAAAGGTTATTTGTCATTTGTGTTAATTTAAAGTGCCAAAACATAGTCAAGGTTATGATTGCAATTAAGTCACACAACTGTCACTAACTCATTTTAAAGCCCCTGAAAAGTGCTGCAAATCAAAAGTAATTGTCCTTAACATTAAATAGTCAAGACTAAATAAGAAAGGAATTAAAGTTGTGATGCCTCAGTGGCAGGAGGAATTATATTTGCCGTCCATCCATCCTATTCTTGTGGACATGATATCGCATCACGCCTTGAGGGAATTTCTTCAAATCTGGTACAAATGTTCAAAATGACTAAAAGATTAGATTTATGCCTCTGGATTTTTTTATCTTAAGAACACCCAGAGAGAAAACTTTGACATTTGGCACAAATGTTCACTTAGACTCATGGATTGAAAAATTAAATTTGGGTGGTCAAAGGGTCATGGTCATTGTTACCTCACAAAACATGTCTTTTGTCTCAAACACAATATTTCTGCCTCGAAGGGAACAAGTTGTCACTCAGAGTCTTTTTAGATTTCTGCTGCAGAGCTAAAGGTCATGGTGGGAAAATAAAATGTATGTCGACTCAAACTGCACTGCACGGCTGGAGGAGGCATATACTCAGCGGGCGGCAATGGTAGCTTCTGTGAGTGTGGTTTGCTCAAATTTGGGAAATACATGTTCCTTAACTTTGATTGGTCCCATTTCAAACTAAAGAGATAAGTGATTTTAAAAGGAAGATAATTAAAACTTTGGCCATAAATGCTGTGGACATGGGTGCTGAGAATAACTCTCCTATTCTGAAAGTGTGAATAAAGTATTATGATGTGAAGTCGTCCCAAATACAGTCGTACGTTATTTTGTTCAACATGATTTCACGGGTGGGAAAAATGAGTGTGGAAATCAGTGGAATAAACCTTTTTCACATCCTCCATTACAGGCATTGTACTGTTGGACTTGTGACAAGCACACAGCATAGGGCTTTACTTTTTCTGCTCCCTTTTCCTTTTTGGTAATATCGGACTGAATTGAATGTTCTGCCTTGCCAGTTCACACTCTCACACCACTAAATATGATTTGCATTCTCATTTCACAGATGAAACTACAGCTCATGAAGAGAACAGACACAGACGGTGGCGGTTTTGAAGGTTCTTGTAGACTGGAGAGTCGTCACGGTGGCTTTGCTCCATGCACGGTAAGTCCTCGTTATTACCCAGCCAGAGTTATTTGTATCTGTCACTCGCGTACACAGAAATCCAGGTGCACAGGTGAATCACTTCACACCAGCCCCGAGAATGACACAGGAATATTCCCTGGGTGTGATCGGCTTAGCATGGGGACAGCGTGTTTGAATTGCAGAATGAGTTGCTCAGTCGAGAGAAAAAAAGACATCTCGTGCTGAGGAAGTCATGATGGTGTCTGAATCCAAAGCAGCGTGAGAGATCATGTTTGAGCACCAAACACTGACAGGATAAGACACCAGACTGCAAGTTAATAAAAACACCAGTACAGGAAAGGCCAACAGCGTTTTTCCCTGAACAAAAGCTTATGTTCTCTTTTATGAAAGGCCACAATGATTATAAAACCATGTAGAGAAAGAATATTGACTTTTCACTTAAAAAATATGTTTTTTCTGGAGGTTGCTGTGTGGTGATAACTTGCCATTTAACTCTGGGGAGATGGCTCTCATTCTGTTTTGTGGCTACTTGTGGGCACAGATACTAAGTCGGTCTTATGTTGATGCAGTTTGTTTGAATCTACAGACCACATCAATAAGAAGCAATAAGTGCATCGATAGACAACAAATCAGCCAAACCAATGCTTACTTAATTCTCCACATTATTTATCTACTTACTTACTTACTATCTATATACTTCATCATTATGATTAGCAGACACTTTTATATCAATAACTCTTTAAAGCTAAAATCAGTATCAGCAATATTTCTCAGTTAAAGTTAAAAATTAAAAATCATCTCATGACTGCTCTGATTTATATGATGACCCTTTGGTTTGGAGCCACTGACCAAATTTACTAATCAGTATTTATAGTAGACACAAGCTCTAAAAGCTCCCTATGCGTTTCTCATTCTCATCATTCCATTGCTGCTGAGAAATGTCGGCACACCAGTGATGCCAAATTGCAAAAATAGACTGCGAGCAAGGCAGAGAGGAGAGAGAGAGAGAGAGAGAAAACAAGTAGGCTAAGAACAGCATGTGTTCTATCTCCCCAGCCGATTTGTGGTGAGAGCTACATGGGAAGCCGGTGCTAAGCTCCCTGAGAATGCCACCGTCACCCACCAGGGAGGCAGAGTAATTACACAGAGCTTGTGTCCCCATTCGCCTACATTAATAAGCCTAAAAGCCCAGCAGCTGAGGCATTAGATAATGAAGATTCACTGAGTGTGCTTAGAGCTAGTTAGCTTTAGTCATTTACATTGAAAGTCGGTGGCTTCGACTGCACCTTTCCTCAAGGTTTCCTCACCTTTCGCTGATATATGAGGCGTAGGTCAGCGTCCTTTTCAAGTTGCCTTCAGAGAGCGGATGCGGCTGCAGCCAAATCTTTGTCCCGTGCGTGTGCAGCAGTGTGAAGATTCACCAGCTCCATCTGGCTGTGTCAGGAGAACACCTGCTAGTTATAAAGTAGTCAAGGTGTAGAGCGGCATGCAACTGCTTTGTATGCAAACAGTCATGTCTGTATCTGTTCATATATTTGTGTCATCCTGTTCGCAACTCTCTGTGAGGACATTTTGCTTGTCCTCGCGTCTACGTGAGACACGATGTGCTGTAATTAATATGGAGTAATTAGATCCCATCTGTACAGAATACAATACAGATGGGAAATGGAGTATTGTTTGACAGTGCCGATTTAGCAATGTTTACAAGTTCAACTACCGGGTCAGGCAAGCAATGAGCCTGGCTGGGCTATCGCTGTGTTCTCCCCCTGGCATTTTATTTATCATAATTCGATATATGGGCGAAAAATAATGAAACCCTGCCTCTTTCGTGTCAACCGATTAGACTAACTAAAACAAAGTAAAAGTAAAAGTACAAAATATTTTAGATTCTTATCAGAGTATTTTTTTTCTGAGTTTGCCCAATTAAAACATGATGAAACGTCATGATTGGCAGCTGAGACTGACTTGGGATTAGCCTGTGTATCGACGGGATCACGATGCCGCAGCTCCAACCCACGATCACTACTTTACAGACTTTGGCTCCAAATTATGCTTAATGTCGTTGGCACAAGATGGTAGCATATGTACATAGGCTGTTTCATTTCTGGATAGTGGGAGGAAGTGTAGACGCGTCATCCATCTTTCTATACAGTCAGTTGGACAAGCATAGTAGTACATTCATCCCTTGCCACATTACTATTTGCATACTGTGCTTGTGTTGTGGAACAGCTGATGTGCTACCATCCATTTCTCTATTTAAAACTCTCTCGCCCCTCTAAGGTACAAAGCTTGCTACCGGTCGATATGTCAAAGTGCCCAAATGCTCCATACAGATCAATCGCATGGATTGCATCATTGAGGGAATCCTCTAAACACAATGATTTTATTGGAATTACTTGATTTTGCCATAACGTTCTTTACATTCAGAGACTTGAGAAAAATATGATGATCTTTTAAAGGTAAATACTTAGAGATAAAGGTATTGATCATTTACAGAGGTTATTTTCAATTAGATTAAAAAACACAAATATTCCCTATTGGTACTTCCTCCTTATGTGTCTATAAAGGATGTTAGAAATTAGCATTATGACTAATACATCTACAAAAAGAATATAATGTGCAGTCATCATTCTGTAAGTGACTAAAACACTTAATTTATATACCTCAATTAAGACACAGGTATGGATATTGGATTTTATTTTATATGAATCATGAGATCAGATATGTGTTGAAATATGTGTGTGTGAAACATGAAATACTGAATGTTGTCCCTGAACATTCTACTGGGAAGGTTTCCTCATTGTGTTGCCAGGAAACAGAATCTGTTCAGCGTTTCAGTTAACTGAAAATGCATTTGCAAATTAGTTTCATGCCATTTATTTGAAATATTTCTGAAAACATTCATCGTCAGTATCCGTTTTCATTAATGTACCTTACCTAAAATGACATGGCCGTAGTAATGGTACATTAGCGCACACCGTTATGGCAGACGCAGCGCACTAAACTCCTATAATCTTACATGTTGAGCCTCACACTTTGCCTGAGGTCTCTGTAAAGTCTGCAGACGGTAAACCTTTCTGCAGTGACAAAGAAGGTTATGTCACTGAGTCATGATTCAAATCACTGACATTCAGGGGGCATGTGACATTTTGCAAACAACAGCTGGAAATAGATAATGTTTCAGTCAAACACATCTTGCTTTTTCCATTAAACTGTGTTGAAACAATCCTCCAAGATTCAAAGCCTCAAGCCAGAAAAAGTGTGTGAAAAAATCAATCTCAGAATATTTGCGAAAAGCCATACCCTTATTGATCTGTCCACCTGAAACATGTCCCGAAGCCAAGGTGAAGGGAAAATAGACAAAATATCCGCCTTGAACTGTTTCGTGTGAAAATAATGCCTTTAGAAGTGAGGGGATCATTGATGTACTGACTCATCCCATGCCCTCTGCACTGCTGATCAGGAAAATACGCTTTTAAAGCCGACCTTCTTTTTCAAACCAGCAAATGTTTTGCACTTGTTTTCTTATGGTGAAAAAGCATCCTGAAGGGGCTTTCTGTGGGAAAATGTGTAGGAAAATGTGCGAACTCCCCTCGGGGCGTTCACAAGTAAAGGCTTTGGCATTCATACGTGTCATACGTGTCTCTTCACAAGATCAGTCTTTAGTGGACGGAAACCTTTTCTGCAAGTAGAAAGTGGCAGTGGTGTAATGGCCTCATATTCAGAGATACTGTATATAGCATATTGTGTACCATGTGACAGGTCAAATTACTTTAATCACATAATATTCCCAGATATATGTAATTTAGTCCGTCATTAAATCTCCCGGGCAACTCAAGACCACTGAATAACAAAGTCTATCAGCCTCACAACAATGGGATCTTTGTCCAGTTTTCTTTCATTACTTAACCCAGAGATTTCATAAAGGGCAAGCAAAGAAGGGATAATTGTGGACCACTCTCACCAAAACACATTATCAAACCTGTCCACGTGACCTGGTCGTCATTGTATGTTTTGAAAAATCTGGTGTATTTATACTAATTTATTTACCCTGCAGTGTTATATTAATTTTAAAATATGTAAGGAAAAGCTGCATCACATCTGAGGCTGCAACTCGGGTCCTCTGTATGGGCAGAATACTGCAGACGTCTGAAACTAGCCGGCTAATCAGAGGTTTCAGAGCAGTTGATGCAGCTTGGATGAAACACGGTGCTCTTCATCAGCATGAAAGAGCTTCCAATAATGAAAGACGACAAAGTGAAGACAGAGAGTTCGACAATGTCCTGGTAGACACGGTCCGGAGTCCTCAATTGATATTTGAATTTGGCCTAGCACCTTATTGGACCTACGCTCACACTCTGTGACTGACAGAAATGTGTCCCGTCATAGGGTCAGAACACTTTGTCCTATGGGAAGATCCAACAATCTGAGGATGAGCGTTTCGTGAAAAGATACGCAGGCCATCAATCAAACTTGGCGCTATTCTCTGAGGATTTGATCTTGCTCATAATAGTTTGAGTTGTATCTTCCACTAAACATTTTAAAGCTCACTCATATTTTAACCTACAGGATAAAATTACAGGTATATTAGTGCTGTACCTAGTGTTCTAATCAATATGCACATTTCAAAAAGCCTTAAATGTTCATTATGTAATACATTTGTCGATCATTTCAGGTGACTTCTTACCTCATCTCTTTAAAAAAGACTTTCAAAATCACTGGGTTACAAGAGCACAATTCTGCAATGAGTCTGACACGCTGAGAAACGTGAGCTTCCGGATAACTTCAGTAGAATGTCCGGATTCGGTGCATGCATGAAAGCAGCATCCAAAACTGTCCAATGCTCCTGTAGCACATTTTGGGAGAAGTGCAGTTGTAGCATCTTTAAATGAGTCTCCCTCATCGCTTCACAGACCTCTGTACTCATCTCTGTAATCATGCTCTTTGAAGGTTTATTAATAGCAACACTTAGGTCCCTCACATGTATAATTAAAATATTTTTTACTGCTTTTTCACTGCTGTCTCATCCCTCGTGTTGAGGGATGGTTTAAACTACTTGTTTTGCACTAAGCACCTATGCTGGCTGCAAGCAGGCGACATCAGCATGAGACCTATGTAGTCGCTGCCAATGCCTCCCTTTGCCCAAAGCCTGCAGTAGCACTTAGTCATCACCAAGAGTGCTTTGTTGTTGGCACTTAGACTAAGCACATTTTACCTGCTTATCTTATTACCCAGGTGTCAGCTGCAAAGCACGCTGGTAATTGAGGGGGACAGCCTGCCAGTCGAAGTGTTTCTCATTCATTTAGTTGATTGCATTGTTCTCATTGGACGGGAATCCCTGTATAGACGAGAACATGATGGGGCTGTAATCAGAGTTCAATGCAGAACATGTCGCTCTGATGACAGCATGATTACAGATTAAAGAAGTTGTCATATTCAGGGATTAATTAGGAAGAAACAACAATGAGTAAACGTGTCATTTCATGTCTTTCATACAGAAATCACTTGTTCCTCTTTTCTTTCTTGTAATGTTTCACCTTCATCATCGCTCAAAATGTTTATCCAAGAAAAAAGAAGTATTGAGCTCTTTGTCTTTAAAACCAATTCCAGGCATCTGGTGGGAAACACGCTAATTAGTTTGTGACAGATGCACCTTTTTCCACGCGGCTCAAGTTGAAAATGTTAAGAGTCTTGTGAGGCAGGTGCCAGGACACATCAGTGAGCTGTGATGAAGAAGAAGAAGTGATGAAGATGTTGGCTATGTGGATGTTCCAGGAGTGTTGGAAAACCAGCTCAAATTTCGGGTTGAGAAAATACTTTGGACAGGAAACTTAGCACATGATCTTTGATCAGCATTAAAATCACTCTGCACAAACGTAAGCCATTGTTTCCTATAGCTTGAGCAAAAGTGCTAATCCCGTAAAAGCTCTGCCTTGGTCATTGTGCTCAGATTGTTGGCCTTCATTCCATTGGATCAGAGTCAAGGGGGGGAGCCAGGTTTTATTTATATTTTTTTCAGAAGAGATAACACAGAGATCTTTGTGAAAATCAGGCATACTTATCTACGAGAATGTGCAATTTGCTGCAGCTTGATTGAATTTAAAGATCCTGTTGGGGTATGGACTCTACTGAGTGCTGTTCTAGTTTATCTTTTGCTTCCCAAGTACCTGAGCCGTTTGTCAATATTCATTTCAAGATTTCATCTGTTGCCTTGAGAAATATATTTTGGCCTCTTCAGGTTGCATTCAAACCAAAGCGTTCTCCATATTTAAATGTCAGCCTCTGCTCAGTTCACGTAGGGGAGCACAAATGTAAGACACCATGCGACGACAAATGACAAGTCTTCAGAGGGGGAGAAGTCAAGCAAGAGTCGGCGGGTCACCGAATGACACAGCAAACGAGATGCCAGAAATGCCCTCCCACCAAGAGAGCAAGGGGAGAAACGGAGAGAGGGGATGGGTAACGAGTGAGGAGGGTAAGGGCGGAGCGTCAGACTTTACACACACAGAGAAAACACGATGCTTCCCTGCGTCACGGTGTGATGGACGGCGCCCACCAACCAATAAATCAGAGGCGGTGAAAAGGCAGAATGCTGAGAAGGGTATTCGGAGCGACGCCACCCGATGCTCCGGGTTGCCCGGAGAGGAG
The DNA here is from genome assembly GCF_024713975.1 of Paralichthys olivaceus. Classification (NCBI taxonomy): domain Eukaryota; kingdom Metazoa; phylum Chordata; class Actinopteri; order Pleuronectiformes; family Paralichthyidae; genus Paralichthys; species Paralichthys olivaceus. The sequence continues at coordinate 9,523,878 of NC_091116.1, forward strand.
AGACGTGACGGGAATGTGGGAGCACATGCTCACACACTCACACAGAGAGAGAAAGAGAGAGAGAGAGAGAGGGGGGGGAGAAAGAGATGAGCCTGGCCTAATTTAGCCTGTCTGATGAAAAATGGACAGGAAAGTGCTTACTTGGCTTGCCCTCCTCCTCAATTCCTCCCCCTGCTCATCCCAACACATTTCCTCCCCCCTTCATAACGTCCATGCCTTTTCCACTCCCTCTGTCTCTCCTCGATTCCAACACGTTGATCTGTGTTGTCTCCTGACAACCCACTGAATGATAAAACCTTGTTTCTGTTATCGGCCAATGTCATGTACTCAAGCACTGCGCTTGATTACAATTTTTAGGTATTTGTTAACTTGAGTATTTATTTTTTCTTATATCTAACTTAATTCTACTTTGCACTCTAATACTACATTTCACAGGTTTTCTCCACAATTTTCACGCTTTTACAAAAATAAAAAAGGTCCTAAAAGGTTTAATATTATTTTCTGGCCCCAAAGTGATTTTGTCCGTTTTCAAAAAAGCAGATGCTTTGTCACTTTTCATGCAGTTTCTTAACTCTAAACTTTATTTCAAGAAAATTATTTTTTGTGTCACCATCCTTTCATTCAGCCTCATAAATCGTATCATATCTCTGATTCATCTTTTCACCTTGTCGCCAGCGGATCACAGGGATTAATAATGGGAAACTTCCTGCCGTGAGGCATGCTGCATCCGATTGGTGGCACATACAGACGTGTTAATATGCTAACACCAGATATTAAGAGTCTCTGCATCTATCTGTGGCCGCCTGTGGGAGTGGAAATGCACTTGCACTAATGCAAATGATTCCATTCACTGTTTGTGGTGGGAAGGTGCAGTAATACACAGGACGGAAGCAACACCCATATTAACTGAACTAAAGCTAATAAATTAGATTTAGTTTTCCCGAAGATGCAGGTCTCTAATATTTTATTGTGCCAATATTTCTGGACTCCTGTGTCCCTGCTGTAATTTGTGCCTCAGCACTTGCTCGAACTCTCCCACGAGTGGGATTCATGAAGCAGCGCTGCATGTCATGATTGTGAGATTTGCTCCCAACAAAAACATAAATATTGTATTTACACCTCGTCCAAACCTCGTCCAGCTATCATGCCACCTCCTCTCCTCTCCAGCCACACCGCTTCTCAGTAGACGCGCTGCCCCGTCGAGGTGTTAATCTAATTAGTGCCGCATCACTCTCATCTGTCCCTATCTCTCTGTGATCTCTCACCACTGCCGTCTGATCCAACTGTCGGGAGTCCCAGGGGCAGAGGTGGCGCCGGCCTTCATGCCAGTCTGATCAGCGTGATGTACGATATGTGAACAAAGCAGTCAATGTCCCTTCACTTCCGCTATCAGGAACTCTGACTCTCTCTTTAAGAACGGATCAATGCAATCATTAACATTGAAAGCAATCACTTACATAGCATTTTATTCAGGTGACAATATTTTCGCCATCCTTGTTGCTAAGCAGCCAAGTCGGGGCATCTGCATGTTCCATTTTCTCCAGAGTGTGTCCTTCACAATGTCTGTATTCCTTTACTTGATCTGTACTATAGTTGTAATATATATTTTTTTGTACAAAAGAGAATAAAGCTGCAATACCTTATTCTCAAAAGCCACAAACTTCAAAAATATTGTTTCAAAGTTTCCAAAAATGTCCTTGTTTACCGAGTCAGTTTGACAAATATAACCATATTCTCTACCCTGACAGTACAACCAAAAAAAGCAAACAACACTGAAAACATTCCATATATAATCACCGTTAGAAATACCCATGATACACTGCTTCTACTGCACTGTTTCAATCACAAAGTCTATGCCAGGCAAGCGAGTAACAGCTCCATACTTGCTGCTGTGCTCCCAGGGCAGTGCATTCATTCTTTCTTTCTTTTTTTTTTTTTACCTGCCACAGCAGACCACCATTATGATGGTGTATATTGCTTGACTTTCTGTGTACATGAGCATGTGTGTGTGTACATGTGCACACAGCTGGCAGCTTCCAATGGTCTCACAGTGAGCCATTACTTTTGTGCCTGTGTTGTATCTCCTTTTTTTTTTTTTTTCACACACACTCACATACTTCGATGCCCACACACACTAACACATAGAGAGTCGTCCATCTCAACTTGACACCCCAGAACAGTGATGTTTTCCTTTGGTGGCGGATGGCATGGGGTATATTTCACTGACTGATAGCATTCACTCTCCTCGCCCTACCCCTCCTCTCCTTTCACTTCATCAACCTCCCTAACTCCCTCCCTTTCTATCCATCTCTGTCAAGCTTGATCTCTCTTTCTCTCCCTTTGTTGCCGTGCCTTTCTCTCTTTTCAAGCATCCCCTTCGTATGACTTGTAATTATGAGGCTATGGAGAGGGGGGATATTGGGGTGGAAATATAGATATATATATATAAATGTTAGGTTTTACCTGTCTCTACATGAAGAAAAGCTTGTATCTTCACTAGCCTGATTCGCATTTCAAATAAACAGTTCCCTTGTTTCACTCTCTTGCTGTTTCGCTTTACTCACGCATGTGAAACTCAGCTGCAGCAATTCCATTGGGAATCCCACTCAGATAGATGTGCTCTGTCCTGGAATGACTTGTACGGTTACATTTGCTGGGTTATTTTGTCTGCGCAAATACATGGTTGAGCCTGTTTGGCCACTTGTCTGGGTTATTTATAGACAGTTTGGTAGTTTTTGTTTGTTAACGCTTGATAGTGGGGTGCCCGACACTCACTCGGGACAAACATCAACCAACTGTCGTCCTAACATATCTCCACGCAAGGCTAAAGAGAAGTACATTTGTATATACACACACCTGGTTCACGATCTACCTTGGCCTCCTCTTACAGGGGAAGCAATGTACGACGGAAAAAAAAAACACTGCTAGCTAGTTGTAAATTGCATACTTCTATTGCATACTAAATTAATTTATTATGACCTATTTATTTAATTATTGATGTAAAATAATCCCAGCATTGGTGTTCATATGAAGCAGTTTTTATTGTTGTATATTGTAAGACTTCTTGCTGGGTTAAGATGGCCAAACATCTCTCTGTGTTTGATTAACCCAGCGTGTGGTTGGTCCAATAGTAACTCAGCGGTGTCGTTGAAATCTACCCCTTGCTAATTCTGAAAGACATAAGTACAGCTGTTCATTTTATGTGTCCACACAAGAGAACATGGCACTTGTTTGTTTTCTCAGGATATTTGATTTGTGAAGGACAAAGCAAACCTGGAGCCCGTCATCGCAAATAAACTGTCAGCCTGTGGGAAACAATATGGCTGAAAGCAACAAGTTCACAGCAGTCACCTGAGGGGCGTTCAGGGACATTTAATAAATCAGCTTTCATCAGGCCAACAGATAAAGCAAAGCAGCGAATGGAGCAGGATGTAAACACATTTCTACATGTGATCATTTATCCCCAACTTTTCACAGAGCGCCAAGGTCCGAACGTAGTCGTGTACAAGCTACATACCAGAGCTCAAAACGCATGACTCATAAACTTGCATTGTGCAAACATGGCTAATCACAGATGTAAATATTATTATTATCTACCAACATGAACTTCTGTTTAAAAACCTCCCTTAACACTGAGATGAATAAAACTCACTTTCTGAAATGCGACATCATCACAATAGATTTCGTTTCGAGCTAAAACGAGCCATTACAGTGACCATTAATTTTAAAACAACTGAAATGATATACTGTATGTAGAGATGATTTCTCAATAGCGTACAAGTGGGTTTTGTTACTTTTGACAAGAGATCCTGTTTATAAAGCTCCTTCGAGCAGATATCCAGGATAATTGGGTAGCACTCTCTACCTGTCTCAGCAGCAGTGATGGTGCCTGCTGAACTAATCTCCCATCCCACTGATCCACCATCAAGGCTACAGGGTATAATCCTTTTACTCTTTGAGAGGCTTCTTCACAAGAAAGGGTGTGGAAGGAAACTTATATACTGTGTATGCACATCCAGAATATCACTGTAGTTTTAAAGGATGCATCTGGGGATATGTGTCTCATTTGCAACAAAATACTTTGAAAGACCAAAAATGACCATAAATAGTTTGGTATCCTCTATGGAGCCAAAGCCAGATATACTGTAACATATTCCCATGTATGCCAGAGAGCTTCTATATTATCCAGCAAGACCAAGACCATAGCCTGTATATAAAGATGGACGACTCATCCCCACTTCTTCCCAATATCCAGAAATGAAACCAAAATATATTGGATACAAACGTTGTCTACTGCACAGTGGCAATCGAGGGATGGAGTCAATGTATCAAGGTCCCACTGTCAATCATGATGTGGCACCCTGTTTTTAAAGCATCGAATAAATTATCAAAACTAAACTTGAAAGATAAGCACATGAACATTCATCAGTGTGATAAGAACTACCAAAAACATTTTATTTTGTCTGGCCCATGCCTCATCTGCCAAAATGAAGGATGCAGGGTTTATAACCTATACTGCAGCCAGCCACCAGGGTGTGATGGAGACATTTTGACTTCACCATTGGACAGCAGTCCTGTCGTTCATCTTTATATACAGTCCATGACTAAGGCTTTGCAGCCATTAATAGCAAGGCTACTAAGGATCTGGTCTTTCAGTTTGACAGCAGCACTCATTGATTTCGAATTCATTTTGTCAAGCTCTCACTTAAAATCCTTCGCTTGCCCAAATATACCCTGCTTGTGCTTGGATTTCCTGTGCTCCAGCTTCAGTTCTCCTCCTCTCACTTACGCTGCTTCTGTGCATCTGTGAAACGTCTGCTCTCAGATTTCCCTTTCAGTCTTCAATGATTTCTTCTGCGCTTGGATTCTCTTTTTCTTTTTTTATTCAACAAGTCTGTTAAAATCCTCCAACTAATTGAATACCAGCCTTTTTTCTTGTAGAGTGATTATCTCAACTAGAAAAGTCTGGGGCGTGCTAACTGCTGTCTTGTATTTACACCAACATGTCCGTTTAATAGGCCCCCACTAGTCGGTCACCCCCTAACAGCCAGGGTCAGCCAGGTTGAGATGTTCAGCTTGAGTTTTATGATGGTATTAAGCTGTCATGAGTCACCCGCTGTGGTCATGGACCTGACCTTAATACATTTCCGGCAACTCCATCAAGTGACCATCAGGAGGGTTTGACAAGCTTATCTGTGTTTGGACTGTGTTTGACTACGCTTGGGAGCAGCATCATAGAGCCTCTCTTCAGCAGTCGAGAAGCGGGATCATTGTCTCAGGAGGGGCTAAAAGGATGATGATGATGATGATGAATACCAAATACACGTATGAAGAGTATTTTCACTACAATCACAGAACAGTTTGCTCTGCATCTTCTCTAATGTACTCAGCCCATTTAGAAATGAAGAGTACAGGGTGCAGCATTCTCCTCCTCTCAGCCCCTTGACAAGAGCTATTAAAACATGTTTGAAAGCTTTGGAGCATGCATCTCTCTTGAGTATTTAATAATGTGTATTCATTATCACACACACTGAGAACTAGTAAAGGTTTCCATCTCTGATACAAGTGGATAAACATGACAATAATGGCCAGGCAGACAGAGATGTATAGCCTTATGTGTTACTCCTTGAAAATCAATTAAATGTTTGAATAATATCTTCACAAACATTTCTGAATGGACAATGTAAAAACACATTTGAGCCTAACCCATTGAATTGATTTACAGCAAGAGAAAATATGTTTCTGCGCTTGTATTCTTGGTTTTATATAATAACCATGACCTAATGTCGTCAAACAAAAGATGTGAGCTGTGTGCTGGATACCTGCCAGATGGACACTTGGGCTTGGACAGACTCGCTAATCTTGTCATTGTTCACGAATGCGAAATGGATTTTCAAAGGGCGTTTTATCTTGCCGAGCCCAGTATCTCCGCCTGAGTCAATGTAATGTTGGATCACTGTAAACAAAATGTCTCTCATGTCTCTCATCTGCCAGAGAGTTAGTCAGTTGGACACTGAAGACTTTAATTCCATTAAAAAAGGATCTTTAAAAAAAAAAAAAAAAACCTTTTCATTATCTATTTGCAGTTTTGTGTAGTTTATATTTATGCAATAAAAATAACTGTATTAGCATATTTTGTGATGATATTGGGAAGATATTGGTGGATAAATGGATAGAGGATCGTTTCAGTGTTACAGTAAGAATCAAAAATTAAATATATATATATATATATATATATTGATACAGCATTAAAAAGTACATATTGATGAATTTTGACACTTAGTTACTATCTGACTTTGTGCTTAAGAAACTACAGTTCCCATAGTGCTTTGGAGGATGTAGAGACATACTGACACCTTGGATTTATTGAGGAATGCACACAACTAGAGTCCTATTTTGATCTATATCTATTCATGTTTTGGCAAATTGGCACAATTAAAAGTGTGCTGTTCACGATGTATGTAAAGAAAGCTATCACTGGATAAAAGTATAATGATTTAATTATTTATTAGTATAATAATGCAATTCTAATCATGATGGGCATTACACTTGCAGATATCATTTTGAAATACAAGTCTTACTGAGAGTTAAATGCAGACCACGTCAGCTCTCATTCATTGACCTATGCTTGATTATGTATTTGACTTCAGGAGTAAGGAGTATATTGTATTTACTGCAGATCCTCTGAAATGTCACATTTCTATCCTTTGACATTGTGCCCCTTATTTTTCTGAGAAAAAAATCTGATTTGACAGATAAATTCAGAAGGCGAGAAGTGAGCAGACAGACACTACCACATCACAATGTCACTGTTGTGCCTGAAGGCTTGAGTCAACTGCTGGCCAAGGAGTTTTATACTCCTTTATACGCTACTTTTATATGTTTGTGTTAAAGATCTCAGGTCTGATTCATTTCTGAGCTGGTTCAGTGTATCAGTATCAACATTTTCAGGAAACAGCCTTTTCTCTAAATCCTTACAGTATCCATAAAATGGATTAAAATACAAATTAAATTAGAATACAGAGAGGTGTAATTCCCTTCGTTCAGATATACACCGGTCGTCATTGTTGCTTATATCCTCTTCTAAGCAGGACGACACAAACAGCGTATACACCACAGGGAGAAGTAGCTGCCAGCAAGCAGTGTTTACGCATGCTGTGAGTGTGGAGTGAAAGGCAGCAGAGCTGCTCGAGGATCTGGAGGTGATGAATGCAAGGCTAAGAAGTGAATAAGGGGGCTTTGGGATAATGGCTCAGAGTCAAGCAATATTTGACTGTTGCAGGGGTAATCCTCTGCTCCTATTCCCCCTGCCTGAAGGTGATAATGGCTTTGCACTGCTGCCGAGCTGCACATGTGACCCAACTGAAACGCTGGTTCTGCATTACGTCAAAAGGCTTTGCCAAAATAACATGACATTGTGGTATCTGTCTCAGAATAGAGTCACTCTCTGTTTTTGTGCTTGTTTATCTACATTTTTTGTTCATTCAGAAAGTCATAATGATTCATACTCAGAGGCAGAAACAAAAATCAAACAGGAGGCAATTACTCTGAGTTTACACTCTGTCCACTTAATCTCAAGAGTGACACTTACTGTTAGGTCAAGCACTACTTCAAGCCTTCCGTGCAAATGTAAACCCACTGGAGAAAACATAAGCACTGGATATCAATGTAATGGCTGAATTGATGGATGTGAGCCGGACGGACGAGTCACCACTTATTCCCTTTGTTCAAAAATGATAACAACTTGGACATCCATTAGTGTGATAGGAAATACCTACAATTCCAGAAACCGTTGTTGGCCCATGTCTCATCTGCTAACATGGAGGAGGCAGGGTTTATGGCCTATTCTGTAGCCAGCCACCAGGGGGCTAAGTTGATGCTATTGGCTCATGTTGTCCATCTTTATATACATTCTATGGATGTCAGTACATTGATCACTGAAGTCAATTTGTTTGCCATCAGAATGTCCCTTACTTAATTTGCTAAGCCTATTTTAGTTGCTTCCATATCTTTGAAGGATTGAAATCCACAAAGATGTCATTATAAACGTTGAATTATGGTTTAGCTAAACAAAATAAACAATAGGCCCTGCAGTAAAGATTTAATTGCAAGATTGCATTCAACAGGAAACAACAGCAATGGAACATTTTAATTTGTCACACAACAAAACAATATTAAAAGAAAATACTTCATCACACTTATCTTAAGTGTCTCACTGACAGGAGATTTATACCAACAAGAAAATAAATAAGTAGTTTTACTGGGCCAAGCCGTTACTTTGAATGGGGGGAGCCCATAGCAGTGTGGGCTGCATTGATTTCCACCGGGGCTTTGTGGCAAACATTCAACTAAACTGAACCTTGACCTCAATTAGCTGGAACATTTGTCGCATGGGAGTGTGGCGTTGACTGATGGTGGACATACAACAGTGATTATTTTATTGCAGAGATGAGAAAAACATATTTTTTACATCTCTACATTGTGTTGATGGTAATATAACAGCCTCATGTTGACATGTTGGCGGTGTACACATAAACACACACATGTGTTTACAAGCCTCGGCAGTTCAGTGAGGTAGAGTTGGCATGCACAGCCAAGGTAAGGCAGTGTGGCTCAAACGCCAGGCTTCAAGGTTAGAGAGAAACGTGTGCCACCGAAAATCTCTAGATCTAATCATAACTGAGAAAACTCCACAGGGTGTCTTTAACTCCCATTAACCCACACTGCAGCGTGCGTCAGGTGACATGTCAGGCAGTCAGCGGCGCTTTGAAGCTTAAATGCCGAGCGATGCTCAAATCGTCAGCAACTTCAGAACCTGAGGATGGGGGATTGGGAGGAGGGGGAGTTAGGGACTCCCGAGGGATCAATCGTGTCACTACGGCGCTCACTGCTGATTGGTCAATGTGTGTGTACGTTTGTGTGAATCAGGCTTTCAGGTCTTGTTAGAGGGGGCTCACCGCCTTGCCTGTGATTCTGTCGCTGTCTCTTGGGTTGACACTGCTGCGGCCATGCACAGGGGTAGGAGCCAGGAGTGGGGGCCGATTTTGTTCTTTACACACACACACACACACACACACACACACACATACACACTCACACACGCACACAGACACACACACACACACACACATATACACTCACACACGCACACAGAGCCCAGAATCACAAGGAGTCCTGTCATCAATAATGACCTTAATGTTTGTGGGTGTTGGAGATGGTAAGGGGGCCTGGAATCATGATTCATCACACACACTTTGTGCATGCCCAGACGTATGCACACAAACACACACACACACATACACACAGGCTGCTGCTCTTGATGATCATTAGTGAGGACTGGCTCATCTAATGACGGCTATCCCTGTGCTCTTTCATTACCCAACATGAATACCTCACTTGTTATTTCCTTCTCTTCCTCACCCCCTCGCTCCTCCTCCTTTTTTTTTTTTTTTTTTTTACATACACACACTTATGCAGTGCACACACACACACCGATGCTGCTCTTTCTTTGCACATCTCCCACCACCATCTCCGACACGACTCGCTGTCTCTGCCTGTGGCCCCCGATCCATGTGTTATTGATGAAATCCTTCCAGACACAAACATGCACGCGCACACGGACACACACACACACACAGTGTTGCCCACTCATCCACCCAATCACACACAGTGAGACCCCGGTGAGTAATACTAGCTGATCCTCAGTGACCAATAAAAAGAGCCTGTAGACTGACAGGTTGCTCGGCTGCCCCTGATTTATCGAGTGGGGTCCCTAGTCTATCCCCCTCTACCCTTACCTTAATTACTTTTCCTTTCTCTCCCCTCTCTTGATTCTGCCCCCTCTCTCCAATTCTTCTCTTTCTCTTTTTATATTCCCTCTCTCTCTCTCTCTCTCTCTCTCTTTTTTGTCTTTTTGAAATCGGGAATTGAGGCTGCGGTTTTTTGCAACCCACCAAGATCTGAGTGGTTGGTCTTTATTAATAAAATTAGCTGAGGCATAAGGGAGGAAAGGGGGATTGGGGGGGGGGGGGGGGGGGGGGGGGGGGGGGGGGGATTGCAAGGACCAAGGTAATGGATACTTCAGATCTTAGAGATTGTGAGACTGGAGGGGGATTAAGTACTGGAAAACAAAATATTACTTCTGCAACGCGTGTGTGTGTGTGTGTGTAGTGCACATGATTCAAGCCAGGGCTGAGAAAATGGCCCTGATTTCCTGCGCTGATGAGCCGGTTCCTTGTAAAAGTCAAAAACAAAAACAGATACCATAAGAGTTTTTGTCTATGTGAACACATTCTTTGCTGTCTATCAAATCAAAGGCTCTTGCCACAGTGAAGCCTCCTCACTGTATTTCACAATATAGCAAATGTCAGAGGTGAGCCAATATTACATGGAGACATGGAGGCTAGAACATTTTAGCACTAAAATAATAAATGATTTCATTAAAGCATTGCTATGTGGCTCTTTGTCATGTGTAATGCCAGACTGAAAGCCAATCTTGCTCTTTGGCCTTTAATTTCACTCTTACTGCAACAGCTCCATCAGCTTTCTTTTAAATTAGGTAACAAAGGGTTGACAAAGAATATATTACCTCAATGTTTTATCTTTTTAATGTCTTATCATTTCTTATAAAACCTGCTCTCTGTGGGCAGAGCTCCAGCCGAGACCAAGTTATCTAATATATTTTAAAAAAAATGTTTTTATAGTTAAATTTGGCGGAACTCGTTCAAATCCCATTTGATGGACTGAAGGAGTTACACTGTGGTGCCGAGTAGCGTTTTAATACATCTTAGAACAGAGAGATGTTAAGACAAATGTCCAAAGTTCTCAATGTATTTTTGAGTTGCACTTTGAAGCTATGTGTCACCACACACAGAGGATGTTTAGACAGATGCCCCATGTCCTCAGTGCATATGTGAGGGCACTTTGAAGCTGGATTCCTCTTGATAGACAAAGTTTTTGCTCCCAAACACAGTGTGTCACTCCTAACCATCTTGTTTCAAGTTCCTCTTCTTTGGTCTATTGCAATTCTGGGGAGGCCGTCACACAGTCAGTCAGACAGGGTGCAAACAATTATTGTGTTTGTTGTCTTTCCTCTTCAGGGTCACAGCAAACTAACGCTCTGTAGATATTTCCTCTCATTTGCCACAACAGATGCTACTTAGACTTTCCAATAAGCTAGAAGACACTAAGAGATGCAATAGTGGTGAGAAGGGAGTGAAATGTGTGTCTGTGTGTCTTTTTAAGCCCTCAACAAACACTTGTCTTCCTCACACTCTTCTGCATCGGTAATGTTAAAAGTTATTGTTCTTCATCATCGTTCGTCATCTACAAATCTTCATTTGACTCAATTACTGAGACCAGTTTCAATGATTCCTGCTGCATTCATGTCAGGTTGGAAAGAAGCTATTATGGGAATGGTTTGCATGTTCTTGGTCTTGTTGGCCACCGTTGAGGTTATTGTCCTACTCCTTCTAACCCATTACTGGAGATTCCAACTCTCATAATCATGAATAAGTTTCATGATGGAACACTATATCAAGTTTCAGCATGCAATTCCCTTTGGATGTACTTACCCACTTTTTAATACCAATTGCGATATACCAGAGCCTGGCAGTCTAAATTAGGGTGAGAAACTAATTTGAAGAAATGGCAAATCGGTAGTTATGGTGAGCAGCTCTGGCTAGGGAGGTAGAGCTCATCGTCCAATAACCAGAATGTCAGTGGTTCCATCCACAGCTTCTCTAGTGCGCATGCCAACGTCCTTATGCAAGACAGTGAACCCTAAACAAATTGCCCCTGCCATCGGAGTGTGATTGATGTGTGACAGGAATGTGGTGCAACCAGAAGCTGATTGTGTAAGTAAATGGGCGTATTTGAGTGAGTGACTGATACAAGCACTATGTAAATGCAGCACATTTATATTTTACTATAAATAAGGCAAAACCCTGAATAGACAGGGAGTCTGTCCTGCTTAAAGTCTCACTAAAGTGATGACATATAACATGCTCATAATGTTTCTCTTCGAGAGAGCAATGCCATCAATCTCTAGCACTGTATAAATGAACGGAGATGTAGCAGAAATGTATACTCGGTGACCTGCAGCATTTGCATGACTGAATATATTCTTTACTTTTAGTGACAAACGGCGATTTGATGTTTGATTGCTGCAGAACATAAATAGCCGAGCATGCCTCTGTTTTCTGTCTGACAATACATTTCCTTAGGCTGCATAATAATGAATAGATGTATTTTTAATCTCATATTTGCATTTAAATAATGTTCACGAATAAAGTGTTAGAATATCATTGGATTTCTACAAGAATTTATTAGAGGAGCAAACAAAAATAATACATTTGCCTTTGTTTCTAGGTGCTGTCGTTTGTGGAATCACTCGAACAGCTTCAATGTTGAAAATTTCAGCCCTTTTCTGAAATTCCTTTTTATGAATATATGCAATCATACAATATAAATATATCACGTTGATTTTGGTTTTCCACGTTAGCAACTCCGATTTGATGATTTCACCAAAGACAAAACATTTTCTCTCAGTTATACTATATTTTCTTTCAGAATAACAACGCTCTGAATACATTTTTTTAAAAGGATGCACAGTATGGCCGTTGTGAGGTCAATGTCTGTATCTGATGGCAGACAGCATTCTCTTTGTTGTAAGTAGGAGTCAGCCACTAATGACTGATTTATGCTCAATAGATACTTGTATGGGTACGGCTAGAGCGTCACTGTGCTCTGCGTTTATTTTGTACGTGTAGTTTTCACGTCTTCTGAAAGCTCACAGAGACATACGAAATGGAATGGTACCAATGGAAATTGTGGGGGGGGGCAGTGCAGCTAATACAGAGACTTTGGGAGCTACTAAGTTCAACCATCGTTTTACCTCTTTTTTAAGAGGTTCATTTTCAATACCTCCTCCACCGTCACCATGTTTGCACCATGCCAACTTAATGGACCCATGGAAGAATGTGGGTAGGCGACTGTTACATAGTTTGAAATGGACATATCTCTTTTTCGTCCGAGAAGTCAGCATAAATGAGCCTTTAGGCTTAATTTTTGAAGTTTTTTTGTTTTATACAGGCCCCCATGATGAGCTGGTTAACCTTTATTAAAACTCATATCACAATAGATCCATCAGTTATTTATATGTCCTATCCTTTGAGGGTCGCAGTGGGGCTGGAGCCAATCCCAGCTGACATTGGGCGAGAGGCCGAATCGCTATATTTGAGCTAAAGTCTATTTGTTGGCCGCCATTTCTTTGCCGACTGGAATGGCAGGTCATGACTCGAGCGTCCATCTCTCTACCGTGCAGCTCTCATGTCCATAAATTCTCAGTTCGAATGCGTTTCTTATCTTCAGTGGTGGCACTTCAGGCCATGGCGTTCCTTAGCGAGTGGTTTCATCACATGCTTGGTAACTCTACATCACTGAGAATACGGGAACAGAAATCCCAACTGCTCGGCTTCAAACCAGTGCAGAATAGCTTTGCTCTCACCATGTGGCTTAACTGTGAGTGGCCGGCCTGGCTGAAAATGTAGCTCTGTGTTTCTGTTACTAACTTACAAAGACTCGCGGCTTGTTGCCTCGTTCTGGTTTTGACACCCACTCTGTCAAATTGAGGGACTTTTGATTTAGTTTTGTTTTTGATCGCCATGTCGATGTGCTTGTCAGCAACATGACAGTTTGGTGGCATTGCTGCACAAAGGCTAGCACCAACCCCATTACAGAGCTGGTCCATGAGCAGAAAGCCACTCTGGTGCTAAAAGTAAATCAATAAATTAGAAATAGAAACAGCTGAGCTCATGTTTAATCACTGTTTAATGGCCGGGCTTCGTCAGGCTAAGTAGCGGGCTAAGGTGTGGTGTTATGTCTTTCTAATTGGGCTGCTTTCCTTAGATTAATTAAACCAATTCATGCTTACGCTATTATTATACGTGCATCTTGTCTTCATATTAAATGCAATTACCAGTTTCTCATAGAACTCACCCAGATGAAAGTAGATATTATTATTACTTATAGTGTAGATCAGCTCCTTCTTAACATTTTCTCCAAATGTCTGTCCCTTCAGAGCTGGTGCATGCAATATGACCTATGAATAATGAAAATTTAGCATCAGCACTTGCCCTGGAATGCCCTTTGAAAAGGAATAATGTCGAGCATTTCTCATTTTCTCACTCCGCAGGGTGTTGTTCAACATGGCTGCTCCAGCTGTGTCTGGATGTTTGTGTTGTTTTCATCAAAGGTACCAGTCACCGGTCCTTTGGCAGATTTCTGACCCACACAGACACACACACACAAACACACACAGAGCCACTCTCATGACAATACTGGACAGGACACTCTCAGGTGTTTGTCATGTTCTGGCCAATATTATGTCTGTTTATGGTGTGTACATGTCTCTGCAGGACCTTTTAATATGTTATAAACACATTTAAAATGTCACCAGAACTGAATTGGACTGGTTGGTGGAGATAAAAATCATAGAATTGCAGTCTAGAGTGGATTAAACAGCTCTGTGCCATAGTTCATTCTAAAAGATAATCACATCTCTTACAGCCATGCCCATGAAAAATCACAGGATTAATGAAAAGTAGATATGGTATTTATTCCAATTTATTGTGGTATGTAAATGCATCAAAAGTGATTTGTGCTCACAACTCAAATGGAAACCAAGAGCGCATTTTCAGGTTTGAAGCTGAAATATGAGCATTTCCAAATATTTAAAATGTAATGAAAGAAGAGATGTCCAGTCATCCAGTCACTAATGCTAACACTAAGACTTGTTCTAATTCATTTTTATGAGAGTTTGATAGCCATTGCATTGTCAAGCAACAGCTGCAGCCTGACAAGTAATGTGAACTATATGAAGTAGAAAGTGAAGTTTGGATGCATGTGCACATCAGACTGTAATGCTTTAGATAAAAGTTTCAATCATATTCCTTCTGTGAATTCTATTGATTCATTCAAAACTCTGGAGTTTTCGTTTTTCAGATAATGTAGAAAGAAATATTTGTTTTAAGTTGTTGGTTCAGAAATGGGTTTTGCGGAACTGTCAATGTCCCTAGCGATGGGTTTATACTTTTACATGCAGAGGCTAAACTACGATTTCCTGTGAGATACATTCTTTAATTTAAATGCATTTTCTTCCTTTCTACTTTGATGCATTTGGACAGTTCTGTCCCACTTCAGCCCGCTGTGCGATATCCAACCTACTCACTAATATAAACATGAATAAAACGAGACACAGGGTCTGAACACCACTTGAAAATAGCAGTTTTATAAAATTGCTTTGACTATAGATTAAATAAGTAAACAGACATTTCTGCACGCTGTATTATAGCCATTAAAACAAAATATAACAAGGAAAGAAAAAAAGATGTTGTGATAGGTCTGTTTACTTCCCCGAAGCTGCTGGGCATCAATTAGCCCCATCACAAGCTGTGAGGCGGTGACCCTTACGTCTGTCTCCTCGCCCTGTGCTGAGGCGAGCCCAGACCTGCAATATGTTGGCACAAAGTCTGTGTGTATTTCTACGGGTGAGCTTCAGACACCGCTGAATATATGGAAGCGTCAAGCCAAGGTTGTTGTTTCTTGTCTTTGGCAGACTGCCTTTCATTTTCTATTTGGGAAAAAAGTATTTCTCTCTTTGTATTTTATTCTTTGTATTGTGTGTGGGTGTATGCAGAAGTAATGTGTATGGACATAATGCATTAAGCTCTTTTTGTGTTAATATATGATGATGAGGTAAGATTACACGACTTTGATTTGAGCCGTCTTTGCGGCTGTCAGTGATTAACGATGCGACGCTGTGCCAGTTTCGACGATCACTACTTTGTCAGGAGGCTTTTTTTCCAAAACAGAATTTCCTCTTATTACCTGTAATTAGAAGACGTATTTGTTGAATGCACTCATCCATAAATGTGGGTTACTTTTTGATTTTGACAATGACGAAAAACAGCGAGTGAAGATCAAAAAGCACAGAGGAGGTGCTCGACTTGAAGCGGCCTCGCTTTGATGCTCCCAGGTTCGTTTAATCAATCACGCCAGGCGTGAATAAAACGCAACTGTGTAACTCTTTCAAATATCAAAAAGTCACTGTTGTTATGTAAATTAATTAAAACATTTTTAAAGAGATGCCCTTTCTGGTAAAGCTGACCCACTTTTGTGCTCATGATCCTTTGTGCCGCAATAACAAAGTGCAGACTTAATCTCTCAGATTAAAAACTAATTTGATAAATGATGTGCCTGACCATGCAGGTTAAAACGTGCATCATTTTCTCAATTAGTGCTAAGCTGCCTTACATTGTCAATCGAGTTGGAATCTCACATTCTGTTTCCATTTCAAGGATTCAGCTTTTGACCACTGCTGAAGTACACAAACAGTGCATTTGAAATCCCTGTAAGAAGGAGAGCACTGCTTCCATGATGCATTTCATGTGGATATTATGTTCTGAACTAAGGACAACAGCAACAACTGCAGCATCTCTCTCTCTCTCTTTTTCTAAAAGCTTAATGAGGCCGCCACGCATCACAACCAGAACCACATTTTTCTGCATCATAGCTCAAAGCTTTTGTTTTATTTTTGTATTTATCACTGTGAAGCTGTGGGACAGAGCGAAGCAGGGAAAAAAAAGGACACATGATGAACCGGATGGATCAAGAAGGAGAAATGAGAATAGATATAGGGAGATGGGGTGAAGAGATACACAGCGAAGAATGCTCAGAGCATTGTGCTCTCCTGCCATACTGGAGCGGGCGGCAGGGGCGAGGGGGGGGTTCAAAGTGAGGCTGATCACCATTCAAGGAGAACTCATTTCATAGCCATCACTGCCAACACCTGTGGCTCCCAGGGGATGTGGTGGTGGTCATGGTGTGTGTGTGTGTGTGTGTGTGTGTGAGAGAGAGCAAGCGAACGAGAGCAACAAATCTGAGCATAAATCTGTTAGAGAGCTGAACTGAATTTACAGCACGCTTGGTGGCAAACATCCACTGTGAAGCTCCGCTCAGCCTTGATATTTAAAACCCCCAATCTGATGCGCTCTGTTAAATCACTGATATCCCATGATTGGGTTTGTTAACACGTCAATTTAGTGTCTCGAAAATATCCCCACCTCGAATCGTCCCACTTGTTTACTTAGCTCTGTCCTTCGAAATTCATGTAAATGCTGGTAAGCTGGTGTTGTCCATCTGTAAGAGCTTCTACTTTAGGAGTCAGAGTGGCTGTATGAGGCTCCTAAAACATTTAATTTCCATCTACATGTCAGACTCCGTGAACATGTACATGCATTTATAGAGCATGGCGTCATGGAGCCAGATGTGATCCCGTCACTTTGAAATAAGAATACATGTTTGGAGGCAGCCAGTTGCCATTGGGATAATTGCAGCTTGGTGTCCAAGGGCTTAAAAGGATGCATACGAGGACACAATGATAGAGGCAGCAAGACGTATGACGTATAAAGCGAGGTGAAGAGGGAGAAGTGAAGAGGAAGACATGATAGACCTGCAATTATGTGCATGTGTCGTCGAAAACTCAATCCTTTAGCCAACCTTATTTGTCATAAACTCAACCTTTACCTACAGTTATACTTGCAGTTTAATGTGCAACATATTTAATTTTATCGAAAACAGCAAATTATAATGAAAAATCAACACAAATCAAGACAACAAGGGCCTGTAGTGTGACAGTAATGGAGGAATCCCATGTTTGAGCCAGACGAACCACAGTAACCATAGGCTATCAATGCACAAATCCCAGCCCAACAATCCAAAAGAGAAAACCTCCATGGACAAGTTTTTGTTCAAGTTCCATTGCACATTCTTTCTCAAATCACTGCACTCACGGGTTGAGCCACACCACTGCGTCGAAGATTTCAAAACGTCTGTCATATCCCCCAGGTAAATCCAGGAGGGATATAGATAGCTGCTTGTGTCTGGAGTCCCACCGCTCAGTGTTGTATGAAGTGATCTCATATCCGATCAATCGGTTGGTCTCGGTTTGCGTCCAGTGCCAATGCACTTTTATGTGCATGCTTAATATACAGATGTGGAGGCATATGAGACACCTGAGCTTGTGTCCTCTCCCAGGCATGTAATCAGTGTTCAGTTTTGTTACCCAGAGCATGATGGTTATATATCCTAAAAAATAGGATCATCCATATCTGTAAGCTTGCAGAAGACATGCACAAATATGAACAAAATAAACGTAGAGAGCAGACAGAAGGCTCCAGCCATTTCCATATACTTATCTTACGTTGAACATGTGTTGGTTAGGGTGTTAGTTCAAAGTTGGGTTTCAATCCAAAGACATTACTTGCAGTTTTTTGAAAAACAATAACATTTTCAATACATTTGGATGTAAATCCAGTTGTACACAGCAATACTGTGTAAACTGCAATGTTGAAAAGGTTCTGGCGATTAATAAAGTTATGTCTTTAACGTTAATTACACTGGGGACAAAGCTTTGAAAAGCAACACACAACAGCTTTAATATTTAATGCACTTTGTATGCGGCAATGCGTTTCCGTGTGTCTATTTTTCTGTCATATATGTCAAGTACAGCGCCCAACAAGATGTGAAGCAAACAAACCAGTGCATTATAGATAAGCAGTCTGCTTTATGGCGTCACATAATTTATGAATCCTCTCTCATGAGGTGTATTTGATATTTAAAGTATTCATATGATTAAGCACACACTCTAAGTCCATTTAGATGGCTTGTAAGCAGCCTTTGTGTTTGGCTGAGTAAATCATTTGGAATGACTGGTGAACAGCGCCCATGAGATTACATAACATGCTGTTTTAGCTATGTGTCGTTCACAAATAGAACTGGATGCACAGTAAAATATTATGTGTATACCAGGCTAAAGCTGAAAGATATTAGTTGATTCAAGATTTTGAATCCCTGTTCTCCTTTATTACGAAGTCAAGCCTCGTTAATTTACAATCTGCCCCATGTGTTGTAAATCCCCTCATGTCGTAAGAGTGGTTTACGCAGCTCCACATGATCAGCACTGTGTTCAAAGACGCCCATCGGTGCAGGCCAATAATAACCCTGACCCTTCTACACTGACGTTCTGTAAATAGCCAGCAGCAAGATAATGCAACTCCTACGTGGTCCACTAAGGACATCCACACAGCCATCTTTGATGTTGAAGCCTCCCACGGCTCCAATTCACCAAAAAGCTGTTGAACGGCACAAATTCGCCACTGCATCCAAAAATCAAGAGGCAAACCAACGCTTTACACTGAAATGAATTCATGGGTTAAGATGGTCACACTTCACACACAGTTAAGATTATGTGAATATCCCAACAACAGGTCAAATGGAAGTTAAAGGTACATTTGTATTTGTGAATTAAATTGATATTGTGGAATATTATTATTGTGAGCTGGTTAGCCTGCTGACGTTTTACCCAGAAAGTGTCATGTCTTAATCAGGGGCATATTTAAGTCAATTTATCGCAAAACGTTAGAGTGATATGTAAATAACAGAACTCTGCATGCAAAGAGCTATATTAATCCCACAAAAGCATAACGTGTAATTTCATTGTTGCTTTATTGGTGAGCCAACAGTGTTATGTTTCTGGCCTGATGACTCCCTCAACTAGAAAGCCGTGCTTGTACATGGTTTCCACTGTTAGAGTCATTTCTGCATCAAAAATAAGAGGCTGTTACGGATCAACGTCAATGTCATGCACTGGTATACTGTGTAGATAACATGCTCAAGTGTTTTAATAATTGCATCCATCAAACAAGTAGAAATACTATGCTGGAGCACTTTGTTATGCTAGACAAGCCAACACGAATACTACCCTCCGGCCTCAGGCTGTAGATGATGCAGGCAATTCATTTCTTAAACTGTTCCAACACAATTAAATCAAACAAATCCTCATAATCATCTTCTTTTATTACCTCAATCTCTGCCTGTAAGTTTTAGGGACTAGTTCCTATAAACTGCAGCTTTGACTTCAGCATAATTGTAGATACAACTTCATGCAGTGCAGACTTCAGCAATTTCTGAGATACATTGAGATTCATTTGGGCCTTCCTCTAGATCTGGTAACGTTGAAATATGCATCTTCATCCATTTTCATCCTAAAGATCTGCTAGATTCCTCAGCAGGGAATTTTTGTAGGTGTACTGTGTGATATGAGTCTTGGTGCAGCACAGGATGCCTGCTCGCTGTTCTCGTTACATTTTGAGAGCCCTTACCAGTGGAAATACATTCTCTAGCCAATGTAAAATTCATGTCCAAAAACTGAGAATTTATGTCCCGCAGATTGCCATCAGCAGAGTATGACAGGCAGCAAGACTGAAGCAGCGCAACCTGTTTTCTTTGTTCAGAAAATCTTGTTTTGCTCCGTGCTCATATACACAACAGCTGTTGCCCTTTAAGAAAAGTAGTGGGTGGCCTTTGTTTTCTCTGAACTGCAGGGTTATCAGATGTTTTTTTCGGAAGCTCATGAATAGATGTGTTTGCGCATGAGCTTGAGGTATTACTCTTGTTGTGGGCGCATAATCTGTTTACAGAGTCCCAGACATTATGGGGACGAAAAGCGAAAGCCCACGATGTAAATCCTCACCGGCATGCTTTGATGTTTAGGTTTAAGTTCGGTAAAACGTATTTTATCCATCCAGGAAAAAAATATAATGTCCTCTGAAGTCATTGAGACCAGACTGTGTGTGAGTGTGTGTGTGTGTGTGTGCATGTCTGTGTGTGTGTGAGTGAAAGCACTCAGCCATGGCAGGCCACTGATTGATGGCTGAGCAAGTCCAAAATGCTCCATGGCTGCTACAGATCGGCACAGCGGAAACCTGGCACCAGAAGTACTCTGAAACACACAAACATGTACAGGGCATACATACACACACTCCTTTTATTCTTTCCTCAACACCAAACCACAGGCAGAACATCCCAGATTGGGGGGTTGTCGCCCACATGCCCTCCACATCTAGTCGCCGCATGGACCTGCCAAGTGTCGGTTTGTGAGCGCCAGAATGTAGCTGCGAGCATATGGGGACGGGGTTAGGATTTACAGGTTGTTTGCAGTGTGGAAACACAAAGGCAGACCATTTTTGTAAAGGACTAAAATGAAATATGCTTCTCTGTGTAAAATATTTCGAGTTAAAGACCAGTTTTCTTTGGTGGGGCCGATTTTGATTTGCGAGCATGTGCATTTTAAAGCCTAAACAAAGGAAAAACAAATGACTGTTGACGTTGGAAAAGCAGGAAGGGGGAGGGGGTTTAATACGAGGGGGTTACATACAAAATTTGAGCCACTTCTGAATTTTGGGAACTAATAGAGTGTGTGCTGCAGTAGTTGTGCTTGAGAACATGATATCCCTAAGGTGCTATAGCTCAGAAAACATATGCTGCTGCCTCCAGCAGATTCTAGGGCGTCCTGCATGGCACACAAATGCAGTATAGACACACACACACACACACACACACACACACACACACACACACACACACACACACATTTGAGATGCTGTAAAAAATAGATTAAAAAAGCATGGAAAAATACAATAGATGACTCTCTAAAACTACAGTACACTCGAAGACCGTAAAACATGCCAGTCTTTTCTCATTTTTATTCCACATAATTCTCACCTGTTACCAATTCAGCTGACAATAAAGTAGAGTTTATTACAGCAGCTGGTAACCAAGGCTCTGAAAAGTAATAAAATAAAGCTTCATCAATTTAGTTTTGCTTGCATTACCCCAGGTGAAGTCTATAGCGGCAAGATAAAGGCACAATTATGTGTATGAGTACCCCCTCGAAATAAAAATATATAATTTCCAATTAATTGCTCCTTGACAGACAAATTGTATTAGTGCATTAATGAAACATCAGTGGAATACAAGTGTAACAATTCGACCAAAGCGCTTTGGGCAACAAAACTGGATATAGTAAAAAGTGAATATTTAAGGGGAAATAAATGGAATGTGTTGACAGTGAACATTTTGCAGATTCATTTTCTTGTGTGTAATCCAGAGAGAGACAAAACCTCCTGTAGGGTTTTCTTGGTTAATTAAATATTTGCACAATATATGAGGCAGAAGATGGGGCTCATCTGTGCGTCATCCATGTTTTGTGATTATCTCACAAATCCACATTTATATGAAAATCACAAAACCATCATGTGGAGGCAGGAAGACAAAATCTCGTAATAGACCACAAGCTGTTGAACGGGTTTTAATACTTTCCCTGCCGCCTGTAGGCAGGGGCTAAACACGCATTAAGGTTTCCATCCCATTCATCATTGCTGAAACAACAATGCACGGCAAAGCAGAGGTGAATTCTGACATGACGTGTTTTTGTCAGAGCCAATCAAATCGCCGCCTCTGGCTCCCTTCTTATTCAGCGTTTTTTTGGGTCAGACTCCGGCGCTGCGATGAGCTTGAGAGGGAGACGTGGCTGCACAAGATTATTCTCAAAACGCTGTTTCACGAGTGAGTGATTCACTCGCGTCACCATCTTTCAGCAGCACATTACAGGGACATAATGGCTGAGCAGGCTGTTACACGACCAGGCCAGAAACAAAAAAGAGGACGATACCTAGACAAGACTGTTATGAAGTGGCTGCGTGAATTTCAGTCGAGAAATGAATAAAATTGCAATTAAGACGGATTTACTGCCAAATGTGGGTCACTCCGAGAGACTCCACTTTCTTCTCTCCTCATATTTACCTCCCAAATAAACTGAAGCTCTGTTAACCTGCACAAACAGACGACTGAAGTGCCTAATAATTCAGCCAACCAACCAATGCCCATCTAATTCACACATATGTCTGAAAATACAGCAAGCTGTTTACCCCCTCTAGCCAAAAAAACAGAAACCCACATGTCAGTCAGTTCTGCTCCATTTCAGCTTGAACCTGCACGCTGCACAAAAAAATACCCTGCTCGGCTAATATACAGTAAAACCTCAGCGTGGCCTGGTGCAGGGATTCAAAGGCAAAGAGGAGATTTCACAGTTTGATTCTTCTCCTCCCTTTGGCCCCCGAGGAGGTGAGGAATCCTCCCGCCTACCTCTATAAACCCATGTATACCAGAGAGTCTGTGTAACTGGGCTCATTCCAATGAGGGGCCCTTTTGGCACTGAGCCCACGCTGCTCCATTTTTAGTCTGCGTCGACCTCACTCACCTCTGATACCAGGGTCAGGTGTGCATCAAGGGATTTCAGTTAACATCTATATGTAGGGAATATGCATTTTATTCCAGATGCTCTCGGCTACCTATTTCCTATATTTCATTGTCTGAATCATGTGCAGATGGCGGCAGTAGCTTTAAGGATTAAATCTCTTGCCCGTGACTTAGAAAACCCCGGAGCAGATCGGGACAGCCGAGGGGAAATGGGAGAATATTTCCCCTTAACCCTGAGTGAAAGTGCCCTTGAGCTGCCACCTATAGCATCTAATTGGTTCACTGGAGCTGCTCAGCAGTACACAGCAGAAGGCTGCTGTAGATTCATTTAACTGTGTGAATGTGAGGCGGGGGAAGGAAAGAAAAGCAACTTCACCCTCCTCGATAAATACAGGCAAGAAAAATGCAGCCTAGATACAGTGCTGTGGGGTAGAGATCCGCCTGATTGATCAATCCTTCTCTTTGCTGCCTTCCCGTCCTTTTGTTCTGTTTCATCCATTTTAATTCCTGTTATCTCATCTCAACTAATCTGCCTCATATTACAGATAGCGCTCCTCTTTTGATGGGTATCCTATTGATTTCTCCGAGAACAATAGCGAGGCCCGCTCCTGCGACAGCTTCTCATCAAGAGTGCGCAGCGACAGGTACCACACACGCCGCTGAATAGCAACACTCACACATATGCCTGCATGCGCTTGCCTGTGCGAAAGTGATGGAACACAGTGTAATATAATTATGGGCCGTCCCCCTGTGACCTTTGCATTTGCAATTTAGCGACTGTGTTTTGTCTGAGCTGGCTCTTTTTTTTTTTAAATAACTCAAGCTATGCACCTGCTCTCCGTCAGGAACATTTGTAAACTTGTTAAGCAAGCAACAAAGTGCTGTCAACTTTAAAATCTGCCCAGTCCCAGCAGTTTTACGATCAAATACTACACGTCTGGCATTTATAGAGTTTTCAAGGCAAATTTTTTATACTTTTGAGGTCAAATCGCATATCTCAAGGATTTTTCCTTGCCAGTATTTTTTGGCATTCTGCGGAGGCAATCTGAGCGCAGATCTGCTGAGTTCTAGCCTTAAGGAGACTCACCAGGCCCGCACAGCTTGTCTCTGTGGTCCTCATGTCAAACCAGGAGCCTCAGCCCAAAATAAGAATTATCAAAAAGAAATTAATATCTTACAGAATAAAGACGGAGCACTTTAAAAACCATGGCTGTAACTTTTTTTTCTGGCTTTTCTTTATGTGCGTGTGAATAGAAGCCTGTGAAACATCAGTCTGTCCAGATGCATAAAGCATCACAAGTTAAAAAAGAAATCTCTAGTGTCCACATTGTTTGAAAGTCTTGAAGCTGCAGGCGTATCGCTCCTAATTTCAGCATTATACATTAGAACTTTGAGCCTCAAGTGTGTCAGCATTATTCATGAATATATTTTTTTTTAGACTGAACACCTCAAAGCTAAGAAAAATTACTACCACAGCGTGATGATGGGAACACCTGGAGTGAGACGAATGAAGGATATGACTGCCAATGACTGAATAACATCCCACAACAATACATGTGAGTGCCACCTCCCAGCTACACATGTATAAAATAAAATCATGCTCCTTGTGTGAACATCATAGAATGACTCTCTCTTTAGATATGCACTAAACACAAAAAATATCAGTTCCGCAATCGTACATGATGTTCAAATTTCAGATCCATTAAATATCATCTGAGAATTCAATGAAAACACATCTTGGATCTGCATGAAAATGCAATGCGTTCATCCCCGACCCATTTCGCATCCTTCCACCAAGTGTCGTGGTAATCCGTCAAGGAGTTTTTTCATCAAACCTGCAAGCTAACACACAAACAAACAGACAGCTTTCCACAGCTGAAGACAAATCTGTTCGGATGTCTCAGTAGACATACCAGGGTATCTAGAATAAGCTTTATTTTTGGTTGCATGCTGCCTCTTTGCGCAGCACAACCATCCACCTGGGGAACGCTGGTTCAAGTGCAATTTAGTGCATCCTGTCAGTTTTCCACTTCAGGCTAAAACGCCTCCGGTGAAGTTACCTCACATTAGGCAACGGGACATCTGTTAAAAATGCTGAAAGCATATTAAGCATGGATCTGTGTGTCACTGAAATGTGCTCAGTGCTATTGTGGGGACGCGGTTCTCTGGGCAGCAAGACAAATCTCCAGCAACACGGATTACAATGCATAACAGCTGAATGAATTTTTCTTCTTGCCCTGCTGCATTATGTTCGCTTTCCCAGGCTCCACATCGACCGACTCTTTCTGCTCTGCTATCTAATCTTTCAGTTGCTCTCGTCACCATGCTATCAATCATCTACTGTACAAAACATGAAGATTGTCAACACACTGTGGCTTGGACAAATGCAGTTTGACAAGTGTGAGTGGATAAGAACCGACAGAGTAAGGTGTCTGCGTAAGGTCGGTTGTGGTGTGGGAAATGAAGGCAGATCCACAGCGTAGTTACATTCAACCCAGGGACTAAAAGTCCAGTCATGAACTCAAACAGGCATTGTTCTCGAGGCTTATAAACCTGGCACAACTGTATCTGTACTTGTACTGAACCTGCTCAACCTGAGCAATCACGTAGCTAAGATTTGCTCAGTATCTTAAATCAGTGAGCGTAATGTCTGTCTTTTGAGATATGGATGTAACTCTTGGTATGGTAACGGCTGCTGGAGGCTACTGTTCAGAAAAATCAGTCGCCTGGCATGTTCTGCCACAAAGTCAGGATGCTACAGAAACAATGTCATAATTATTATCTGTTAAAATAATATGGTCAGTAAAGAGGAAAAACAAAAAACGAACCTAAATGAGATCAGTAGCTGGAGTGAACACCTGTAATCCCAGACCATCTGTTGCAGGACTCTTCTTCTCCTTCCGTCTCTAGAAATGCTTCTTCATGACTCTGCCTCTATGTTCCGGCATTTTGTAAAAATGCTGAATGAAGTGTGGACCGATCAATATATAAAGTATCTAAACATAAACATTTCCACCAAATTTTATATCCTAAGATGCATTAGACGCTATATTTAACATTTTGAGGCTTTTTTGGCCATGAGTTGAACAGTGATAACATTTGTCAGAGCATGTACATTTTAAGTGGATGCATTATTATATCATTACAATGAAAATTGGCCTTATTTAATACATTGCTCAATTACATAATAGACTTGGTTTTTGCTTTTAATATTGCAAACAACACTAGTTGAACACGATGTTACTTGTGTTGCATAAGTTTCTTGAATTCTTTGAAGTCCCTTGCAAACATACTTCCTGTTATGCAGCGCAATATAATGGTGTAAAACAAATCCTGGTATGGAAACATTTGTTAAAACTATAGCAGCAAATTAACAGCAGCCAATGGCCAAGGGCATTATGGTTTCAGTTGTCAGTCTGTCCTATCTGTGACATTGTGAACAAGATCTCTCAGAATCGCCATTTAGGGATATAAACTAATTGGATTTTAATGGTCAGAGGTCAAGGTTGCTGTCATCTCACAACACAAATATTTGTGCCTAGCATATGAGTCTGAAAATGAAAAGAATATTGGATAAAACTGCACTGGTTGGCAGAGGCATACAATCACAGGATACTAATTCAACTGTGTCTTCTTTTTCTGTCCTTTTCTTGATTAATAAAGTAGTTAAAACTCACATTTATTCAAGACAGCAAATGGCACTGACTGCATCGCTTTAGACATATCTATATTAATTACCAAATATGGATCCAACAGACCTCCCTCTTTTTATCCCCATCCCATCCATCAATGTTAGATCATACTGTGACTGGCACATAATTTGAAATTAAATTCCGATTATTAAATAAATGCGGTGGCAGTGAATCACTTGTTCAGCATGTGACTCAGTGAGCAGTCCGTGGAACCAATGGGGAAATCAATACGGCAATTCACCTAAAATTAGCAATCAGGAGCACTAATGAAAAAGTATGGCATTACAGATCTTTGAGGACTTTGGATCCTGCTTTAACAGTGACAGTGAAACTTAACCTAACATGAGGTTTTATTGGTTGAGAGGTTCATATGATGAGATAGTTTTAAGTGTGAACTGGTATTTTTTGAGCATGGAGATCAGGTTTTTAATAGTAACCATCCTGCCTATCTGCTTGTACTACTATTCACAAGTTTGGCTGATGTGACAGTTTTTATTATTAGACTCAACAATGGCGAGAGTCAATCACAGGAAACGCTGCTTGTTTGTCTGTTCATATATCTTCACCATCTTCTTTTATTCCCTTGCTTTTATTCTTCTTTTTTTCACATCATGCCGCTCTGATGCCAAAACACGGAGTGAGTAGAGTGAGTAGGAGTGTGAAATAAGTTGGAGTGTGGATGAGAGACCCTCAAACTTTGACATGATTACACTCAGAGTGCAAATGAAAGAACTGGTTCTGTAGTTTGTTAAATACTATAGCCAGTGTCCCCCTATAATTATTTATAATGTAACAGAATACCTTTTCATGCCATCTTTTAAATGTTGTCAAAGATCAAACCATCAGTTGGGCTGTGTTTAAAGGAGGAGACGGAGGACATTTTCTGTTTTTTATTGCCATTAAATCCCATGAACAGACCCAAACCAACAATGTCTTTGTTTTTAACCTAATTACCATACATTATCCACTGCTGACACACAGGAGACGACATTTATTGACTGACATTAAGCAGTTTCTGCTGGAAATTACTGCTACAACTCAATATGTTGTTTAGTTTATTTCACACAATACATAAACGCAATCTAAAGTGGGGTGTGATGGAAACCATTAACGGCTTATATGCAAACCCAATCCAAAAGTTCTATAAAATAACATTTTCAAAATCAACAATACAGGTTATATATTATCATTTTAAAATATGACATACTGTATATCGAACCCCCCATAAATAATAGAATTGAACACTTCATTTCCACATAGCTCAGTTTTCGCATGGGGTTCAAAGGGAAGTGTATTAATTGGTCCGGAATTTCCCTCCATTTACGTTGAAAATGTTTATTTTTGTTGTTGATTTCGTGAGAGAATGTGGGATAGGTCATTATGACATACATATACATTCATTTATTCATCGTACAATCAACATGAAAAATGTGTTTTAACCAGCAACCAGATAATTCCCAAAACATCTTATCAGACATAAAGGTTTACAATAATATCAATATGTCTGTAGACGTCCGTCTCATTGCATTATTGACCATCAATGTCAAGCTCATGGAGGGATCATCTCAGAGAGGTTGTTGTGTGAGTGAATAAATTAAATTCGTATGTGTCATGCATGGGACAGTTTACAACCCAGAAATTCTTTCAATTTGGTATTGGTATTTTAGTAAACTTACAGCAGCAGGATGTTGTAACTG
The DNA here is from genome assembly GCF_024713975.1 of Paralichthys olivaceus. Classification (NCBI taxonomy): domain Eukaryota; kingdom Metazoa; phylum Chordata; class Actinopteri; order Pleuronectiformes; family Paralichthyidae; genus Paralichthys; species Paralichthys olivaceus. Next base: position 9,552,427 of record NC_091116.1, read on the forward strand.
TACTTTACTTGTCATTTCGGTCATTCGCTGGATTCGTTGACGATAATACATGAATCATGAATCACCAAATTTCTCCCCATGACAGTTTTGTGAAGGTCAGACTGTTATTTTAGTTGGTTGATCATTTTAAAATCTGTGGTTTGAGCTTTTTCAATACTCTCCCTTCATCTCTTCTCATTCAGGTTTGGCCAATTTCATTTGATTTGCTTTGACTAGCAACAGAGGAGCCTGAAAATTGCAGTTTATTGCACTTTTTTCCCACTTTTTGTGTTTCTCATGAACCAACCTGCCCGCGCTCTCCCTGACGTTATTGACTTCTCTCTGCTATTGCGTGTATTTGGTTAGAGGGTTCTGAAAGTTCATATTACAAGTTCTTACAACAATGTCCTGCCTCTGCATCCAGGTGCATTATAACCGTGGTGTTTTGCATCCATTCCTTGTGCGAAAGATGATTTATTGCAAGTTTTTAAAAAATTGGAAAGATGGAGAATTTAAGCTCCTGCACCATAAAGGCATTGGACATTGAAAAATCAGAGGACATTATTTATTCATTTATCTATTTCCTTTTGGGCAGGAAGCTTTGAATCCAATCTCATGTGAGCTATAACATGTGAGCCCAGACTCTGAACAAATACAGTAAAAATAGCACGGCTATCTTTTTATGGTAGAAATACAACACTTTCTTCTCCCTGTATCAAGACAGACGTATGATCAATGACTCACACAAGCATTCACTAAAGAACATAAAGAATCCTCCATCTCCCCTTTCTTCTTTTGTGTCTCCCTTTGCTGTCTGTCCCCCGTTCTGTATTCTCCATTTGCCCTTTGTTATCAATTGTATAAAAGAAACTCTAATGTTGAGTGATTGAGGGATCATTTTTTAAAATTACAGATTAAACTACATACCACTTTCTTTGCCATTCACCTTCCACCTCCTTAGATTCATATGGAGATGGAAAAAATGAATTGCTTCTTTCAATATACAGGCTTCCTTTAGCATAATTTTCAAAGCTCTGGGCACGTTACACACATTTAGTTTTCTTTGCATCAGGGCAGAGCTGAGAACAGCTCAGTGTTCGCCAAAATGTGAGAAAAGGGGAAAAAAATGTTGACTGCATGCCAGTATATAATACAGACTTTGACAAACACTCAAGTCTAAATGACGTTAAGTGGCAATTTGCATTTTTGTTGCACATGCTTTTTCAAAAACGCACCTATTCTAAGGCTTTTTCCACTTTGTGCTGTCACTTGGCGTCAAGTGACAGCACAAAGGAGACCAGATTCTCTCATTGTTCACTCCGGACAACATACAGAGATGCTGTTTACTTCACCTTCATTACTTTTTGTCAGACCACTCATTTGCCTTTTCTTGTAAATTTCTGTGGAGGCGAGTGCTGACGGAGGCCTTTGAATGTTCCCCGCAGCGGGGATGGTATTGACATCAGCCCATCAAAGTTAGTTCATCTGCTTCATTAAACAGGGTTTTGTCAAAGCAAACTTTGACATTTCACTCCACTGGAACATGCTGACAGCCTGGCAGCTTTTGTTCAATCAATATCACAGATGATAGAAATAATACCATGCGCGTGCTTTTGTTTGCACACTGTATCCTCATTGTTTGCATGCTTGCAAGCACTGTCCACACGCAGAGATACATGGATACACGCATCTTCGTAACATGTGCGCATTAGCATATTTATTTCTATATTTGTGAGCGTTTTCCAGAGCCGAGCTGAGGTGAGCAACAGCTTGCTGCAGTGCTGTCACCACGCCAGCATTAGTGTGCATTATTTATCCACCTGCAGACTGATCCAGAGAAAAGGCATAACCATAGCAACCGGAGCCATGCACACACGCACGCACAGCTTGCAAGAGTAGAAACATTGGTTACACTGATGGCTGCTGCTGACTCTTCCTCAGCATTCATATGTTACGGTGAATCGTCCCTGCATTTCTTAAAAAGAGCTGTGCTTCCTCATGCTGAAGACATCCTGGCCAGCTCCCCTTCAAAAGATCCAAAAAGGTCGACGGTCTCGGAAAAGTGAACATTCGCTAGATCCTCTAGTTTGCACGAGCTGTCAACAACCCAGGACCTTTTTTCTCCTTATGCCACCACTGAGTACTGATTGCAAGAAAATGTCCTGTCTACTGCAGATTTTTGTTTCCCCCTCCTTTAAAAATAAAAAAAGGCCGGTATTAAAATCTACATCAACAATCCATCAAATACCCGAGAAGAATGCTGAGGTCCAAGTAATATTAGTTGAAGCGGACGCCTGTGAAAGTTTTTAATTTGGTGCAGGGACGCTACATTTAGCCTCAAACCAAATGTGAGACGCTGTTGTTGTTTTTTCCGTCATGATTTCTCAAATGCTCTGTGTAACATGCACACACAGATAAACAAAACGTTTTACTGACTTTTTGCACGTGGACGAAAAGCCCATGCACTGAGGAAAAAGTCTGTTTGGCATAGAGCATTATTTTGTTTTGTTTTGTCAGCTCTTGGCAGCACAATGGCAGCATCCTGTGATGTAGTAAAGAGGTGATCCCTGAGATGAGTAAGACAACCTTCTGCTGGGGGCTGAGAGGTGGAGGAGCGGGGGGAAGCCATCTGTGATTTGACTCCAGGTGACGGGATTGTTCTGGCTCTCTTTTAGTCACAGTGACGTTCACAGAGAAAGACACATCTGCCAGCACCAGCCTGCCAGTTTCAGAGGATGAAGGGAAGAGATCTCATTTTTTTCTTTGCATGTGTAGCTTCACCTTTTCTGACTTCCAGTGCATCTCTGCAAATCCAGAGTCTTGTCTGGTTGCGGTGCACCTATGTAAGAATCCTGCATAGATGTAGTGTGTTCAATATCCCTCTTCTAAGGCAGACCCACCACAGGCTGATCAGACCTGGTTGCACGTCCCTAGCATCTTGGCGCCCAGTTGTGATCTTTCCTCCTGATTCAGAGCTATCGGCTGCAGCGTTCTGCAGTGTGTGATGTTTCTTGTATTGTCTGGCGCAGGGCTTGTCCGTGGATCCCCAGATCTTTAAGCAACCCGATTGTGGATATTGCAAGGAAACCTCTGCAGCCAACCTCCACAGGGCACACCATTGCTTTCCAGACATGTTGCTCTGCCTACCGCAGCCTTTTTCTCTCATTCGCTTCACTAACAGCATCCTCCCAGACACCTGTGTTTTTTTTCTTCTTTCTTAATTGACATTCAGTCAGCCAAAGCTTTTATTATTATGCACAAAATGAAAATCCTATCAATCCTGAAGGCGATTATAAGAACAACAGCTATGTAGATTATTCAATCAATGCGAGGGTTATGAAGGTCCCCACAGCTCCTCTGCCATTGTTGTGGAAAGACATAAAGCTCTTTGACTGGCCGACCATCCTTGGCAATTTGAAGGTTTCTTTCTTGCCAGGATTGGCAGTGAAGAGCATAGTGATTTCCTGTAAGACATGGACAGGAGCCTGCGTCGGCACCAGGCAGGGAAGCTTTTCCTTTTTTTCCTCCATGGTCACCTCCTGTATGAAACTACCGCAAAATCCCAGCGGTCTTGTTCATGTACAGCCTCCAGTATATTGCTTGGTTGGTTTATTTATTCAAACCCAGAATTCACTCAACCTTGTGTATGATGATGACATCCACTGTCCAGGATGTTCGTCTATAGGATCCAGCAGCTTGTACGATTAAAAAGGGGAGTCATGTTGTTTGGCCTGCTGGTCGGGCCACATCGTGTGTGTTTTCTTTGCCCAGACACACATCTGCTCACAGTCCAATAGATGAGTCATGCATCCCATGAATGTATGCATTGGAGGAGGCATAAATTCCAGCTCCCCATAGTGATCCACTGAAATAGGCCTATAAGGGCTGTTGAGGTGTGGTGATTAATTACTGAGAAAATATGTGATATTCATGAGGAACAGATGAGCTACAGGCAAGAGGGCCACCAGCAAATATGTGAGGTACCCAGTGTGACATGTTTAATACATGCTCTCAAACACACAGAGGTGTCTGAAGGCACACGTGTGGGGACTCTCTCTTTGGTGCTAATGCTCTTTGTCATGTCATTAATAGAAACTCACTTAACTTTTCACCCATGCAGTTACTTTGCTCACACAGCTGCATGAACAAGCAGGTGGTTTGATATATTTACATACATTTATATTGGATACTAGACTCTTGACTGTCCCCTCAACTCATGTCACATGGCAGTTAAATCATTCAACACATGTAAGCTACAATAATACATGTTGTAGTGAAGTACAACATCGAATTATAATGAATCCACGCTTAACTGGATTTGGACCAATTCAGAAATATAGGATAAAAACATTGCAGCTATAAATCCAGATGTTTGCTCCTGGAGTGGCAGCATTCACACAGACCAAACTGCATTGTGAGCCAGCGAACTGCAGAGATGCAAAATGTACATTTATATTTTGTTGAAAACTACAATTAAAGAATGTCTTTATCCTGTCACATCAGATCCATTATGAAATCCTCTCAAAACAAAATATATTAAATCAATTGTTGCTGGTTATATTTCCTTCACGCAAAACTTTTTTTCTAAATACCTTCATTTAGTTCAATGCAGGCTAATTGTAGCTTGCATTTGCAGCATAGTCATAGTGTTAATAGAAATATAATCAAATATATGATTATAAAATGTGCTTAGAACACTGATGAATTAGATTGGTACTCATTAGCATTTAAATCCACTAGAGGCAGATATTATTTGGATCTGTTAAAAAATGCACATGCTCATAGATACCAGAATATCCCATACTATGCGTGATTATTTCCCCCGGACATCAGGGAAAATGTCAAAGATGTTGATCTGCCCAAAAACTGGTTGTGTTTCCTGTCCTATCATTTTTCCTTTGAGCTAAAAACACCCACCATAGTGGAGGTAATGATACCTCAGAACCTTCTCACCTTTTAAAAGTCTTGTGACTGACTTCAGCTGATTGCACAAAGTAGAGAAAATCTCAGGTAACAGCGACTAACACCTTTATGTGCCACCAAGCTCAGAGTGATATCCTCTTGTGTGCACAAGTACTTTTTGGAATGTAGCCTGTGTTAAAGTAAAGTCTGTATGAGAGATGCTCAGATCTGCTCTGATCAGCCTAATCCGCACGCATGCTTGACTCATCCAAACACTTGAAGGAATTATTTTCGAATAAGTAAAATGAAGTAGCATCCATTGTGCCAGCATTCCAGCGACTACACCTCGCCTCAATGATGCGCCCTGCTGGGCTGAATGAGCCCTGGTTGCAGTAATGCACAATATATTCTTTGCGAGGTGCTGCTGTAATGGGAATGATCAGCCTAGTTTCTTACGAAAAGAAAGTTAATCGTGCTCTGATGACTCTTCCAATTATTACGACCCACCTGACCTGCAGATCAACCGGGAGTCCTCGTGTATAACTGCAATCCGCCCATCACTTGTCTGAACAGTCCATGACCCCGACATATGTTCATTGCTATCACCTACTGTCACTAGCAGAAGTTAGGGACGGTTTAAAATGAGCCTGAGAAGCAGCAGCGATACAGAAAATAAAAGTGATGTAAACACACTGGGAGAAATGACAGCCACAGAGAAACAAAGATCAGAGGTAGAGAAATATTCAGAATGAAAGACACTGAGTGTCCTACATTGAAAGTGCGGAGCCTTTTTTCTTTTGGCTGAGAAAAACAACTGTGTTACATTCGCTTGTTTTTTCGTTGCATAATGATGATCAAAGACTGCGCCTCCGATTTGACCTTAGTGGAGTCACTTTCTGTCTCGCGGCTACTACAAGTTCTACAGACTTTGTTTAAGATTTTAAAAAACGTAGGCAAACAGGAATCCCTCTGGTTACTTTTAATTTTGCTGGATGTTGCAATGTATTTTTTTTCTTAATTGAGAACAGCACAGGCAATGTACTGATTACATATTTTTTTATGTCTTCTTTTAACAAAGTGACAACTGCTCAAAACACAATCTTACTTACAAGCAGTGGCCAGGCTGTACCGCTATAAAATGTCACCTTTATGCCTCTATCACAGCACATACATCACTGATTGCTTTTAAAATTGTTGCATGAGTTGAAGCACCGAGGGCAAAATAGTTAAAAAGTAAAAGCTGAGTCATGTGTCTTCCCAAACTTGACAATCCGTCTGGTTTCAGGGGCATTTCGGTTCACACCGCACTCTCATTCTGATTGTTGGTGACATGAAAGGCTCTGTATAAAATGCAGCCTGGGTCCAAACTTCCTCTTCCGAATGCTTTTGATCTGGGAGCAGATTTTTAAGGAGTTTATAATATTATGTTTGATTTCATTAGATGTGTTGTGCATTGCATAGATAAACAGTTTCTATTGATATTGTAGGTTATAATGTTTCACGAAAAGCTTTTTCATTCCGTCCAGTAAGTGCAGGGAATTTATGAATCACAGAAACTGAACACAATCTCAAAACATCCTCACAACATGTAACAATGAATTGATTTCTTATTGAGCAATTAATTTACACAAGGGAATGTATTATTTTCTTCCACAAGAAGTCAAAACCAAGTCAAATATTCAATCTGTAATGATGAAATATACTAATATATTATTTTCACTTTTTTGGCAAAACTAAACACTTTAAATTGATCATCAAAAATAGTTTGTTATTTTGTGAACTGCTTAATTAGGGCTGAAGCTAAATATACAGATGTCTTTGCAAAATATAAATAAACAAATGTTTTCCCGAACAATAAGTGTCTTAGGTGAGGGCATGTACAAAGAAATCTCCTATGCATGTTTCTCATATTTCATGCAGACCCACAGAAGAATGCCAGCACAGTATTTTCCACATCACAAAAAGATTTCATAAGCAGGTCTTGTATAGGTGATAAATCTTTGTTGGATTACTTAACAGAGGACACTTGTACTAACCTCTTTCATTTGAAACATGCTTTACGCAGTTAATAGACCACTAGAGAAAAATTCTAATGAAATCATACTGTCTATTTTGGCCAAACATTGGTCCTCGTCAAACAATATTGCTCCATTCATCATGCTGTACACTCAGAGTAGAGTCCCTCAAAGGGCCTCTGCTCAGGTATCCCATTCAGTGATACTGAAAGTGACCATCTGGGTTGCTGCCAGTTTAATGTTGCATGAATTCAGGGGATTCAGTAATGGATGCAAGGCTGGAATGGTCCTGGACAGAAAAACCCATTCTGACACACTTCAGAATAAAATAGTTGTCTGCTGGGACGCGCTGACCGGACTCACACTCAATGTGGAGGGCGGACCTTTGCCTTTTCCTAAATTACATCTCCTCTCGGGCATTGGGGCTGATGTCACTGTCCTTGGGGGCACACACTTCATAAAAACCTGAAGTCACGCAACGCGACTTTAATCTATTTCTGACATGTCGCATTGTTTCACTCCTCCGACACGTCTGCTGCTCCCTCTCTCGATCTGTCACTAGCGGTTTATTTCCCTCCTTCTCTCCCCCCCATACAATCTATACCGGTGTCATCCTGAAATGACTCAGCCACTCAAAGGACTCATCCTTTTTTTCATTGTTTTCAAGTGTGGTATTTCACAATAGATGTCTGCTTTGAATGCGCACTGGTGGTGTCAGTACAAGCTGACAAGCGTTGTGCGTTGCATCAGGGAAACTGCTGTCTGCCGTACAAAACACTGTAGATTATTTCCACTTTGAAGATACTGATAGACACTCTTACATATCCTCAGTGACCTTCCAGTCCGATTGCCCATCTATCAAATATTCTCTTTCACCTCAACTCTGAGGACCAGTGAGCCACGTTGAAAGAACGAGAAAGCTTGATACCGTTACTGATGCCCTTTGGTGTGTTGCATATTCCCCAGAGGCATTTATGGTTAAACAACTCACAAAAGAAGCATATTTATTTATTCAAGAATAAATGGAGGAAGACAAGGAAACAAATACCAGGCGTATGCAGCGCCATGCTAGTTTTGTTTAAATTTGACTATTCATGGTCCCCAGTGGATGAATTCTACTGACATGGGTGATCTCCTAGCTCTGTCCTTATCTCCACCAATCATTGTGCCCTTTCAAGTGAATTGTCTTTCCAGCTTTTGGATGAATCCCAACAACTTTAATCCCATGACTTGTCATGTTACACCACCTGCACAGCAAACTTTTCAATGTTTCCGCCAGTAATATATCTCCACATGATGAGTTGGCACATTTTGGTGTAGTTATTCATGTTTCCCAGAGGATGCTCTCCTGAATTTTTCTCTACCACATTGAGGCTGACATTAGTGGTTCGACTCATATACCTCATGTCACTTATCCAGGATTGACTCACATTTTATGGACTGTGTTTTTCTTATGTTTGGATTTGTGTTTTAAATTTTGCTCCCTGTGTCCCTCTCCTGTGTCCCACTCTGTTCCTTTCTGTGTCCCTCTCCTGTGTCCCTCTCAGTGTTCCTCTGTGTTCATCTCTGTTTCCTGTTTTATTTTGTAGTCTCTGCTCCTTGTGTGTTTTCCCCCTGGACTTCCTGCCCTCGTCAGGTTCACCTGTTTGGCCTGTGCCACCTGTCCCTGGTCATTAGTTCAGTGTGTATTAAGTCTTTATGCTTCCTTTGGTTTGTTGTTGTCATTAAGCCTACCATGTCTTCCCATGTGTCGTTTCACCACTCGTCGTTTCCAGTAAGTTCTCTAGTGTTCCCCCTGTTTCTGCTGAAGAGCTGTTTTGAGTTTACTGTTGTTTTTGGATTGTGTTATTATGCCCTGCCATCTTCATTGAAGGAAACTTTTTGTTCTGCCTTTTGGTTCCACCTGCTCCCTTACCCTCTCCCCACAAAATGTAACAGAAATGTTTTTACTGCTTCTGGACTGATAGCCAGGAAACATTAATATTTCCCTCAGAATCAATCTGAAAACTTTGGCAACCTCTTTGCTTTTTCATTTTACAAAATGTTGTGGTGTCGATAATGGATGGAAGCGTGGACTGATGGCTTGTTGTCTTTACATTATACACTGAGCATTTCCACTCACTGAGTTTACTCTGTCCTCCTCCGCCTCTTTATTTGTAGTACTCATTTCCAAAAATACTGCTCAAGCATTGGTAACACACTATTTGCAAAGCTTTTAAAATAATAAAATTAATTGTCTATCCAAGATGCTTCCAAAATTACCCTGAAATCCACAGTAAGTTGTTGTAACTGTGATTTTTAATCAGTCCATATAGTTCCAAGACAATTAAACCTGCCCAAATAATTGTCTTTATAGCCTTGTTCTCTGGATGTGGGAAATCACTCAGAGCCCAAGCCCCGTCCCCCAAGCTTGTAGACTTCCATTAAATTAAACTAAACAATGTCCGGGAATGAATCAATCAGCATATAATATGAATCGTTACTGTGTCATCGTCAACACTTGGCTATTGATCTTAACGTAATTACATCCCCCCTCCAACTCCCCTCAGGACTTAAAACGCTCAATTATAGAGGACAGGGACAGGTGACAGTGTGAAGCCGTGTAGCTCAATAAAAGACTCCTTCCATCGGGTAATTAAAAATCATAGCATGTCCTAAATGAGCAATATCGAGGTCTCTCCTTCTCCTCTCACTTCTTTATCCATAACCCCCAGAGGAAGTGGAGAAATGTTAGAATTTATTTGGAGCTAATTGACCAATTTCCGTCAGATGAAAGCACTGTCATCCCACCTGCTGTGGGATCAGAATTGTCCTCGCCAGTTATTTTCCTCAGGGTGGGACTTTAGCTGCCGGCTTGCCAACAGTGCCATGGAGGACTATATGGGAATTTGAGATAAAAGAGACGGGGGGGGGCAGACGACTCAGACGATTTGCCTGCAGAACAGTTGCATCTCAGTTTGATGCAGATCCATAATATCTCAGTGCACATGCAAAGTGGGCTAATTTGCATATGGTATGTGCGATTATTATAATGAGATTGATTGATAAATGGTTTCTATGTAAACTGTATAGTTAAATAATAGAATACACAATAGAAAAGCATCATCGCGTCCGATGCATGCTCATGCACATGCCAATTTGCATGATGATCTTTTCAATATTGACTTTTATTAATTACTGTGTTACATCCAAGGCTGGTGATTGTGTGACAGCACGACAAAGGCTGCAAGGAAAAAATGTCAGCGCATCCTTGGTAAACAGAGTAAAGCTTTTGAATTAATGCAACAAGGAACGGAGGGACAAAATCCTTGTCCAAATCTCCCCACTTTTATTCAGTTGTTGTACAAAGTACATCTTCTCCCCACAGTTGGTCCCTTATCTCCCGCTCTCACTCTTTCCTTCCCCTCCGCCTCTGACAATGGAAGTCCAATGTCATGAAAGCAGGGGCGGTACTTTGTACTTTGCCTGTTTTTTTTTTCACTCTCCCTTTCTCTTTATTTGGTCAGAGGCGTGCACTGCATTGTCATTCCGTAATGACACCAAGGGCAGTCAGATAAGGTGCAGATAAGGCAGCGGCAGCAGGATGTCGTGATGACACCTTAAAACTTCACTTTTTAAGCTGATGCAAGAAGATCCTGCGTTTAAGTGCAAATTAAAGGAAATGAAAGCAAGTTAAAGGAAGAACTCTCAGTTGTCCTCTCAATTAAGGCCTTTTTGATCCAGATTCAACTGTATTGATCCCAGGGCGGGCAAATCATTTAGTTTACCCTGTTCATGACAAACAACATCCGATATGATGTGTGTCAAAAAGCACTTACATGGGACGTTTTCAGAGAAATGTATTGGCAGCCTAAATGAGTCGAAAGAGTTTAGCATGTTTATTTTTACTTTGCATGTTGGGTATATATGTGTTCGGCACAGCTTTCATGGTGGGAACAGCCTGTGCAGACTCTGTGCAGGCCGCCTATAAAAAATAAACTATTTGTGTTACCAGATGAATGCAGTGGAAAGACATCACTTGATATTCCATTGGTGCATCAGGCAGCGTGGAGGATCATATGTGCCAGCCCGACAAAGCTTGCACTTTCCACATGAATGCTCTCAGATGTGCTCCAGTTCAGAATCTGTGAGGCTGTTGCCAGGAAATAAATTGTGTGTGTGTGTGTCGCAGTGCTGAAGACCGGAACGTTTGCCTCTGCCATTGTTTACGTGCATGTCCTGCTGCCTTCACTTTGTTCTAAATATTTGTTTTGTGTTGAAATGCAGCTTGGGGTCATTTCATGTAACCCCACTTCACATTCTGTTTTAGCCACGCTCGCAGCAGGACTCCAGGGATGCTTATGTTGGTCGCTTGGGTCAACACTTTGGTGCGGAGTGTAATATGTCAAGAAATATTTGCCATTGTGTCTTGCACAGAAAATCATGCATCACAGACAGTCTGTGTTCCTGACATTTGCTCCAGTGCCAGCAGGTCAAACATTGCTATCTGTACATCTTCTGGTTTGTGAACTCATACGTGCATGGCTCCCCAAAAGTGAGGCAAAAGCATTTTGATTGCCCCCTGGAGGCCAGCTGCAGTATAGGTTATAAATCTTTCCTTCTTCATGTTAGCAGATGGCAAAATGTCGATGTTAAATAAACGTCCAACCAGCATGCACTTAAGTCCAGCGTGCATCACCTTAAGTCAGTGCTGTGCAGAGCCCCGTAAAGTTGAATAGACCTATAACTGCTCAATGTCATTTTGACATTAGCAATCACCTCTTTCAGTTTTAAATTGTTGAACCATTCGCATTGACTTTGCGGAAGACTGTCCTCATTCTGTCTCAGGATTTGCATCTCTGCTCTGGACAAGGACAAAAATGGTCGCCCATAACTCAGATAAATCATTTTTGGAAATATTTCTAATGACAGGTGAAGAAGCCATTCACCATCATCAGCCTGGACCCCCTGAGCCTCCGGTAAAACTGGAATGAATAAACTTCAGCAGATCCAACAGAGGCAGTAACGCCAACAGACAACCTGCACGGTCTCCTGTAAGTACACATAACCTGTGCCTGGGAAAGACACACAAGTATGAACAGGAATGGCAGCCAATTATAAAACTGAACAAACATGTCACTTAGGTCATTAATGATGCATTTATGTGGTCTTGGAGTGAATATGGAAAGACTCTGGTGGGCAGACAGTGTCCTGTTCTTGAGATTAGCCTGTCAAAACACACATCCAATTAAGAGATTCACAAGGCCTGTGCCCTAGGACTTGGCATCACTCCTGCATGCGTGCGTGCGTGCGTGCGTGAGTGCGTGCGTGCGTGCGTGTTCATGGAAAAGGAAGAGAGACAGAGCAAATGTGCCTTTTCTCTCTATTACCACCCGTGGTTCTGTCCATGGTGCTGAATCACTGTAAACGATAACACTGCCAACCATGTAATTTCATTTTCCATTTCTGCCTCTGTGTGTGTATTTGTGTGTCTATCCATATGCGTTTTTCTGTCTTTTTTGTTTCTGTGTGTGTGTGAATCTGTGCTAATTTGTGAGTGTGTGGATGTGTTTGTGGGCACACGTGTACTTGTGTGTGTGCATGTGTGTGTTAAATGCATAAATGGGGCATATTGCCAGCGGTGCACCACAGTGGAAGTAGCCATGGCTGTAGCTGTTTCCCTCAGCTCCTTCCCTGTCGCTAGTAATTAGGCTGATGGCCTGTGTGTGTGTGTGTGCGCGCACGTGCAAAAATGCGCTCATATCATGTGCCTTTCTGTATAACTGTCTCACTCCAAGTTTTATCATCTCCTTCACCCTTCCCCTTGTATCCTTTTAACCATGACGAAGCAAAAAAGAAGAGAAAGAAAAAACAAACAGTTTGAACTCGAGGATCCTTGTCTTCTCTAAAAAGATGAAATCGAAAATGTGGTATCACACCAGGGCCTGGAATTAAAACTGTGGAACTAAATATAGATTTTATTTTTATTTATTTCTCTATATTGTGTGACTCAAGGGATTTGAAAGAGATTAGCTTCGGTGTTTCCTTCACAGTCTGACTTTTCCAAATTACAAATTTACCGCCGTCTGGGTTGTTTTTTGCAGAATTCGAGTAAATATTGTCGACTTGTCTCTGCACACATTGTGATGATGCTGTCTGCTGATGCTCTGTGCTGTGTCTGACAGTGAGTTTCTTGTGTTTAAAGTCTGTAGTTACACTAAGCACTGGATTTGACTACAGAGTTATGATCCTTAATAATGAGAATGGAATAGTGCACCAGTCGTATTTTGTCGCAGATGTAAATAGCCCGAGGCAAATGCCATAATTCTATTATAGGTAAGGTTTGTTAAAAACTACAGTTCCCTGGTGTTTTAGGAATTGATTTAGCCTATAAGAAAATAAAATGATAATATAATAATAGGTAATACACAAGAGGGTGAAACAGCAATAAATCAACAATAAAATTAGATAAAAATTAAAGATCTAGTAAAATAGATTAAAAGTAAGCTACAAAGACACATGCACTTGTTAGACCAATCTATAAAATCTGATATATTATTATAGACTAAACTACAAAACAGGAAATGAATCAGATGAAATACATTTACATATGAATACCACTGACAAGAGACTATTGTGCATAATGAATAATTTTTCTTTTGATACTAGATACTTCTTTTACCCTTTAATTTCAGTGCAATTTTTGCGGCAGGACTTTTCCTCGTAATGAAGTCTTTCGAGAGGGAAATGTCCTCACCTGATCTCGGTCCAACTGTGCCCGGGTTTCACTCCAGGAAGACGAGGCTGAGGGCAGAACGCTCCCAAAACAAGCATGAAATAACAATGGCTACAGTACAGGCCTGGCAGAGGCTCAGCAGGGACCATACCAAGTGTCTGCTGATGCCTGTGGGTATGAAAACCTCAGACAGTCTTGAAATGCTCAATTTGGAGCCAAATATTGAATGAGATGACTTTATTAGTAACTTTTTAACTCGAACCAGTTGGTGTGTGTCCTTGCACATCGGGGGGAGGTGTAGAAAAAGAGCTTCTGGATGTAGAAGCTGCACTTGAACATCATCAGCATCATTTCATTTTGCAACTAACAGGAGATAATGCATATCTCACCCTCAGCCTGTTGATGGCGCTGTTCTAACTGCTGGCGTGTTGCATAAATGACCCTTTTAATTCATAACACCAATTTAAAAATGACAAATCCATACTTTTCTGACATTTTTGTAAAAATGCTTTTACCCCATCGCTATCTTCCGAATCGTTTTATTTCACAATGCTAACTGACATGAACTAGTTTTGTCGTGTTGGACGGTAGATACCGTGTAGTCTTGTGTCCAGCAGGTTGTTAGAGTACCAGTAACAGATGGAAATGAGGTGCTCAAACTGTCACTCAGGCGCTTTTATGACAGATATCAGTAGAGTAGAGTGATGAGATTTGTTGTTGGAGACTTTTGCATTTAGTGTAAGTTCCCTTACTTTTGAGGAAATCTTTAGTTAAGGTGATTTAATTGTTGGCATTAAGTTCACTTTTCTGTACCAGTGTGCATTGGAAGAGATTTATCCTTTCAAACTTGTTATTTTTAAGCCTCAAATGTCACTTGAAAAACTTCCAGGCCCGACATTATGTGCAGGAGCTGACACACAAATGTTTCTCAGTGTCAGTGCCAGTATTGCAAGAGAAATGAGCTGCACGCAAATGTGACAGTACCCTGGTGTGTTGTGTAATATGCCCGGAGAGTTTAATTCTCTCTCTGTCTCTTTTTTTTATTTGCACCAACAACAATTTCTGCTCTGTTAGGGCCTCTTTCTCAACTCTTTTCATTTGGCAATTCCTCCTCTGCACAGTACACTAATACAAAGCACTCCCAGCTTGTTTACATTGTCTTGAATTGAAAACGCAGGCAGTTTTTTTTGTGGAAGTGATTCTGGGATGAACTCGGGGGGGAGATGAATCCAGAATGTGTTATTAGCGAGGTTCCCCGCCTCAGAGTGTGTATATCTAAGGTTCTTTGGTGGGTCAGTGAAGCGCTTGAAGGGAGATGAAGATTGCCAACACTCTTTGAAATCTACGTTTCAAGGCCACATTGTTAAATCTATCATCCGCGTGTTGCCTCCCTCTGCCCTTGAACCACTCAGGACGAGCGAGAGGGGCCGGGGAAGACATCAAGCTGGTGAACATAATTGGTCTGTGGAGGGCTACACCGAGAACACATGGATACGGGTGCCAATGGAGTGAAAGCCTGTGGAGGATAAGGCGGGAGAGAAACGGACGAAATATGCCAATAAAGAAGGAAAAGTCTGGGAACGGAAGAGTTGAGGGAAAATAAAAAAAAACAGAAGGTTTAAAGAAAAGGGAGGGAAATTACAGATAGGTGGAGGAAGTGATACAGAGCTTGTCAGTGAACTGGTGAAAAGACTGAGAGGGGCATAGAATGGAGGGTTGGGGGGGAGATTGAGAGATTGGGTTGAAATGAAAGCAGCTGTAAAGAGAACTGAGGGGAAATGAAAATGGATTGAATGGGGACACGAGAGGAGAAACAAAAGGGAAAAGATGAGCGATGGTAATCGAGAGGATGCGTGCGAGGCGGCGACTGAGCAGAACGAAGAAGAGGGAAGGAAAAGGCTTTCATGTCGTCTTTTCCGTGCCATGATTGGAGGATGAGTTACAGTTGTGGCAGGGAGCAGGAGAATATGAACCTGACACTCGTCCTGAATCCAGATTTCTCCCCTCAACATTGTTCAGCCTCAAACACACCAGATCAGAGGGCATTGTCGAACGCTCAACAACGTCAGGTTCATCTTCATCTTTCAGTACACAGATTTTTTCTTTAGATACATTTGGGATTTTTATAAACACCTTGCAGCCAAAACGCCACAGTGGACAATTTCTTAAACGTTGGGGGATAGAGATTCATACAGTAGGTTAGAGACAAATATCTACGGTGTGCATCTGCAATCCACAATGAGCCTCGTCAATAGCAGGTACCTATGTTTTCCGCTAAATGTCAACGCTGTTACGTTGTGTTTTCTTATATGTCGTTGTGAATTCTTATGTTGCGTTGTGTCTTATGTTGCGTTGTGTCTTATGTTTAGCTGGCAACGTATTGTGTCGTCTTTTCTCATTTGTTGTTGCGTTTTCCTTTTTGGCATTTTGTTCTCCTATTTGTCGTCTTGTGTTTTTCTTATTTGCCGTGTTGTGTTTTTTGGTGAAATGTCTTTTGTTTTAATTCGGCAGTGTATTTTTTAATTTAATGTCTTTCTTAATTTTAATTGCATTTAATTTTGCCGTTATGTTTTTTTTTAATTTGCCAATGTGTTTTGAGGTCTGCCGTTATGATTTGCACATCAGGGCCACCGTACATATCCGCATGGAAATATCTACAAAACATGAAATGAAATCAAATGAATTCTTCAGTGTGTTGATTGCAATCTCGACAAATACCAGTAATCAGCCCACTATAGATTCCTCTCCTGATTTCCTCCATTCTTCTGTTCCATCACACGTTGTTTCCATCAATTTCCGCCGCCTGTGATTGACTGCTTACTCCATTTCTCCCAGTGCTCATTCAGGGCTGAGACTCATATGCAGCACACCCACCACCTTTTATATAATACATCTGGTGGTGGAATGAGTGACTGACTAGAGAATCAAAGTGGGCTCCATTGGCGTAGGTGTGAGTCACTTTCTAAGTCCCCTTGGTCATTGCAGACCCTCGGCTCGCAGGCTCTGCTGAGCCCCGCACTAGTTTCAATTAATTTTCCTCTGGGTGTCCTTGCCTGTATTGTTTTCATCAACCAGACAACACACAGAAGTAAGGCAGAGGTGACACCCATGTGTCCCATCACTTGCCAGCTCTGAGTGTTTCAGCCAAGAATAAGCATAGCAGGAGCAAGGCTTGGTACATGTGGATTTGACCAGTGGCCATGAACGGAAAAGAACAGAATCTCATGTCCCTGACAAAGAAGGTTACTGAATATTTTAGCAGTTTCAGCAGCCTGAAATTTAGTTTTCCTTTAGTATTAGCTGAAAGACATAAAGGCCTTGAAAATGATTCGCTGCTATTGAAACATTTGTTTTTGATTTTATTGAAATAGATTATAAATCATTATTTCTTTTTTCTACATGCTCTACTATTTGTCCCTGGTCTTAAAGGCGATGTAGCTCACTTAAATCCCTTGAATGAATACATTTTCTGTCCACACATGGCTGAACATGATGAAAGGTACATTTGTACAACATACAGTGAAAAAAATCCCATTTATACCAGTGGTTTTGATTGCATGGATTATTTCCCCCTTGCACCCCATATACTTAAGTGTATATATTGTAGATGTGCTTGAATCTTGATGTCCACGTCCACAAATTTGAGAGTGAGCAACCAAACAAACAATCAGAAAGTCAGTTCCTCAGTATTTCTTTAAGATTGCCTCCCTCAATGAGTCCAGGAAATATATACGGGTACTGAAGACTAACAATACACCACAACAATTAGGATTAACTTTAAATGCATTAGTGTGCACAATATGAAGCAGCCGGAACATCATATAGAGGCACATCTCAGAAGTGAAATAATGACTCTGGACTCTTTTATCTTTTTTGCTTAGAACCAGCGGTACATACATGAACACACACTCTGTGCACCCAGCCAGCCAGCGAACCAGCCAACTAGCTAGCAAGCTAACAAAGCAGAGGAGAGTGTGGGCTGTCATCTCTCTGTTTCTGCAGCTCCACTACCATAAATTAAGCCCCTGGGAGTGACCAGATAGGGAGGGATGAAGAGAAAGGGTGAGAGAGTGAGGAAAGAGGAAAAGCAACTGAGCGAGTAACCGAGACAGAAATGAAGACAGGAAGAGAAGAGAAAGAGACGAAGCCTGGAGACCCAGCGGAGGCCCCAAAGACTGAAGAAGAGAAGGAGTGGGAGGCAGCAGCTCGCCCTCCCTTCCCCTCCATCCTCTTTGCCATCTGTGCAACGCTGAAGGCTTTCATCATCTCTGATTTTTGTGGCGTGATTTTCTGATTTGAGATGCATCGCATCAGCGAGTGTGGATATTGCGGAGATCACACAGACTGAGACAGATCATTTGTAATGCTTGTGAGCGGCACAATAGTTAGGGGTGTATAAAGCGGCAACAGTAGCAGGGGTAGAAAGAGGGAACATTGTCAAAACAAAGAAATAAGAATCCCTTGATTTGTATTCCTCCCGATGTATTTATCACGTGGAGAGAAAGGGCTGACCCTAGTGTCAAGAAGCATATCGCTCTACATGTAAGGCCACGATGTCAGCTGTCAGTTACAGTAGAAAAATAAATAAAATCATAACAGTGGGGACACTAATTGTCTCCCAAAGCACACATCGTTCTTACTGTGCTCCTGAGCAAAAGGCCTCCCACACAGGGAGTGATTTGGTATTGTTAGGGAAGATGTAGTCATCCATCATCCAGCCATCAAGGGAGAGACACTGACAGCCTTTTGATTGGCTAGCTCTGTCCCCCCACCCCTACCCTCTCCTTCTTTCTCCATCCCCCTGTTCTGCTCTAGTGAGAGAACACGGGATGGAAGACGTGCCCCTGTGGTAATCAGTGCCAAACCTGCCGTCCATCTCTTTTCATTTGATGACATTTTCATCAACACCTCTTTTCTGGCCTCCTGACAGCTTTTTCTCTTTTTAGAACTTTTATTCAAGATTGAAGCACGCATCTCTCAAAACCAATGTCGCTCGATAACGTCCTGCATGCTCAGTTTGAAGTCATTGTTAAAAAAGAAAGAAAATGGTGACCAGCTAGGAAAATTGGGTTCAAATATGCCTCTGAGATTTAGTTTTTTCATTTAGAAACTTCACACAAAAGCATGGAAGTCAACGCAGTTGGCAAATGAAAATCCACCGACGCTGGCAGTCCAGCTGTGAGAAACAATTCTGGTCATTCAGCGAGTATTTTGTTTTTCCTATGGTCTGAAACAATTCATGTTTTATTCCACTCTTAGAGGGTTCGATATGAATTTGGCCAAAGTGGTACTCATTTTAAATAAATTAAGCCGGTGGTGGACAAATGTTAACAGTTCTCAACCTCGACTCATTCATTTGCTTCTTGATGTTAAGTTGGACCTCCCAGCATGCACTTGGGACACTGAATCTTTACACTTTACACTTTATTTAAATGACATAAAATCATAGAATAGAATAGAGAGGTTCCAGCCCCATTGGCAAATTCATATTGGTCTGGTGATGCCAAGCAAGAGCATGACAAGAGTGTGTGCCAGGTTTGAATCTGATTATGTGTGTCCCGGCTTAGTTACTGCCGTTGTGTCTGGGATTGTGCTCAACAATGTTGCCTCTGTTTCCCAAAATCATTTTCACCATACAATAATTTTGAATAAGTGGTCAGTGGTCGATATGAGTCCCCCCTAAAGTAAAGCCATAGCCTCTTGATCGCCACCTTGGGGCCACCTTGGGGCTGGCTGCAGTATAGGTTATAAATCCTACCTTTTAAGGTAGTTCTTATCATATTCATTCTCATCATCATGCAGCATTTGTATTTTGATTTTCGCTTAATTTCTGGATCGTGGGAGGAAGTGGAGACTTCCCGTCCATCTTTATATACAGTCTCTGACTCAGTGATGAGCAGATGCAGCCTCCGTCTCTGATATGAAGTGGTTTCCTGCCACCACATTGTCACATTGAGTGAAATATAGGTAATGCTAGAATGGCATACATTATAAAATCCATCTGAAAATTGACTCTGGATTGATCCACTCTGACCTTGCTTTCTTTCTCTATCATACCATCTGTACATTCCCACTACCACACCAATGAATTCAATCAACCGTCCAACCCACCCCCAACCCGCAGGCCTTTCCAGTGTCTCACTCAGAACTGGCGACAGCTATTCCCAAAGGCCTTCTCCTGTTGCTCATATTTGTTAAACACAATCGCCAGAAGCCACTAACCACTGCTGCGGTCAGACCTGCCGCGCTGCTCTTCAGAACTTTATCGACAAGGTAAATGGAGAAGCCATGGACCGAACAAAGCCCTTTTAGTTATTAATATGAAATGAATAAGGATGACAGTACAGGGGGAAATACCTTTTACGATTACTACATTTTGAAAATTGCAGTCCAAAATCAAATCCACCTCTCCCTTCAAACAACCTGTGCAATTCAGGTTGAAAAAACTGCAGCATTAAATATTAAAACACGTCGTCGTCATCAGCATTTGTATGTGGCTTCCCTCCCACTACTGTCTTCTGCTGATATGAGTCACAAACAGCGTTTGTCCCATAGCTGAGTTGTTTTACCACTACGCCTTGTAGCTATCGCTTTGGAGGGCTTCCCAGCCCGACAGTGACTCAGAGCAAGGAGCTGGTTGAGAGAGTGAGCTTGGAACAAAGCCAGTACTTTTCATTTATTTTTTTCATCTCATTGTCATAGAGATGGAGAAAACTATTAGAACAGGGGCAGATACCAAAGATCAGGGATGCAGAGAGAAAAATTACAGCAGCTTAGAAATTTGATGGATTTATTTTCAAAGAACATCAAGGCTTTTATGGAATCTGCTCTTTCAAACCTGTAAAACCAGAACATTCAGTTTATTTCATGTTTTTATAAAGCCAATGGTTAGGTTTGTGTGTCTCTGTGTGCCTCTCATGTTACATTTTTTTGCACCACTTTCATATTGTGTAATGCATGAGGATTCATCTCGTCCCAACACCCACTAATTTTGACCTGCCACCCCTTCGCTCGATGCAATTCCATTGCCCCCAAACACAAAGCAAGATAAAACCTCATAATCTCTTGTCGACTGCTGTCACCGCCGCTCAAAATGTGCAGGCATGTGGTACGGCGTGTGTGTGTGTACCAAGAGATGAGGCGACAGTTCATTGTTTGAGAGCGGGCTAGAATGCACAGGGCATCTGTTGACCCAGCTGGCATTTGCAGAGCGGTTGTAGTATGCCAGGATAACGTTTATCCAGCATGCATTTAGATTTTGTGTGTGTGTGTTTTAAGAGACAGGAGGTGCTATTTCTTTGTGTGGGTTGTGCGTCCGTACTCTGAGGGCGTGAGGTTAAGGGTAAAACATGTATCTCGGAACATTTTCTGAAAGTTTACCACTTTCTTGTCACATGGTATTTCTGAAACAAACCTTTCCTTCTTTTTATCTTTTTTTTTTGTCTTTATCTCCTGTGCATGAGTGAGTTACAGCCTGAGGTGCCGAACAACCGTTCAGCATTCTGTCGAAAAACTAAATATAAGAGAGACAGCGAGAGAGAAAGAGTGGGGGGGGGGGGGATCCTCCAGGCAATAAGAAGATGGGAAAGCAGAACTTTTCTTGGAGAGCAGTGGCAGCGATCAGAGGAGGCAGAGATTCATGTCTTGTCACACACATATACACACACACAGATAGAAAAACATGCTGTCGCCACCTACAACAAAGAGGAACAAGGACACACGTGAACGACTTGTCAGACTCCTCTCCCCTCACTGGCACCTCCCGGCCTATTGATTTGCTGGTCATCAAAGAGTGACAACGGAGTGAAAACTCAAAACATGTCAGAGTCCAAATAAAGAGCTAACCGAGATGTGGCAACTTTTGTGCCATTCACCTCAGGTTTTCAAGCAGAAGAACATTTCCGCTGGTGTCGCGCCATCACAGCATTCTTTCTTTCTCCCCTCGGAAACCTCTGCACGAGCAACTGCTATTTATATCATCTGTGGCCTGTAAAGTCTTTGCAGCAGGTGCACAAAAGCCCCAGCGTGTGCATACCTCTCCTATAGGCCCAGCTTGTGTTTGTTCCGTGCTTATATGTGTCACACAGAAACAACACTGTACATTGACACGTCAGAGGTGGGTGTTTAATGGTGGTGAGGCTCACTGCATGGCACAGCGTGTGGCAATGCAAATGAGTTCCAGCTTTCATGTTTTCACTCTGCTTCAGGCTGATATTTCAATAGAGTGGAGTTCAAAGTTACCTCCAAGTAGATGAGGCCACTGAGTTAATCTAGTCGGGTGGGGATCGTGCAATATGTATAATATAATATATAATGTATTAAATAAAATCATGCATTTTATATCGGGCAAGACCAACCAAATTGTTTACCCACAACAAATCAAATGGTAAGACACATGTTTCTCAAGTTAAACTACTTTTTTTTTTGCTGCCTCTATTCACTTTATTCACATTTGTCCACATGGCCCGACCACACCCACAGTTTTCTGATGCATGGTCACATTTTGTCAGGGAAAAGAGTAAGAAAGTTTTCTGTGTTTTAGCTGCAGAATTTCAGAAACTGTCTATTGGGTGAAAAGCCCACTTCCTGTGCCCTATAGTTGATGACTTTCTGCAAGTATTTTGTGCTCTCAGTTGAAAAACTAAAATCAACACTTGCAGGGAGTGCACTCCAGTCTTTTGATTTAACTCAGGAAGAAAACCTCATTATACCCTGTGCAAACACATTCCTAGATTTAACTTTAACTTTAGAATTATCACTCAAATATTAAAAAATAGAATTTTCTGACTTTGTAATGAATCACAATGAAGTTATCATCACTCTCAGCTTTTTTGATGCAAGACTTAGATTTGTAGTTTTTATGTTAAATCATTAGTTAAATCACGTTTTTTTTCTTTTTTTGTTGTGTTAAGAATACGCCTATGAGAATTGTAGTGTTTTAGCTCCTGGACCAAATATCATACCTAAACACATTGTGTCTCCATGAAATGTCCTAATTCTATGAGAATTGCATATAAACATGATATTTTTAAGAGATGCGGGATACTGACGCATCTGTAAATCTACGATAGGAAATCCAGCTGTTGAAGATTTTTCCTTGCTCTATATCTGTGGTTGGTGTTGGTAGTCTTTGTTATGCACTATATATCCTTAATACAATTATTGATTTATTTGCTTTTTCACCAATAAATTGAATTAATTTATTCGTGCAGAGTCCATTTAACAGCCCTCTTTAAAGATGTGAGGGCAGTTTGTGGCAAAGGGAAGGGTTTCCACCAGTTTAGTGAGTTTTTGATGTGCAGAAGCAGTGAATTTGTTATATCGACTAACTCCTGTGCTCCCAGATCCCAGAAATATTCACATTTTTCAAAAGTGTGGTGGTGCAAACAGAATAACAAAATAACAATGCTAAAGAAATACATTTCTAAGGTACTTATGCTTGAAAGTGCACTACAGCTTTAGCCCTTAAACTGCATCTATGTGTCTCTGTGCAGGCTTTTCTTTTCATGCAGTTTTCATATGGAAGGATTAGAAGAGGAGACAGACTCACAGATTGTCCTTGAGCATCTCAGTTTCTGCAGTTTGAATATTGTATAAGTGAGAATTGCCAGTGAGGGTGCCTGGATGAAATGTACCAACCATCAACAGCACTTTAATTCCACTTCTTCCACAAGAATGGAAAAACTTCACAAATAGATGTACGATTTATCTGGTCTTTCTTTGACAGGGAAAACAAATGAAAACAAATTTCTTGTGTGTGACCAAACATCCACCCACTTATACATGCAGGCTGAGGTGTGTTAATGGAAGTGATCTTACTCGGAGGAGCCTGCTATAAAGACAGGCATAGCCCCTCTCAACTGGAAAACAAATCTCACACATGCTTATTTTATGACCGCCGTCAAATTTTGGTTCTGTATTGCGGTTGTTGCTCCCGTTCAAGCAGTGTAATCAGATCAGGTAGAGCCACATAATGCCTGCAGTGCCGTTGAGGAATGGGCGTGCGTGTGGCCGCTAAATCAAATCAATGAGATAATCGATAAGTGTGGGCTGGAAGAAGAGGATTACTTAGGGCTGGAGGAAACACTCTGTAGGCCATTCACTCATCTTGATTAAAGGCCCCGCTTGGTCGTTTGACATAGGCCAGTGTGCAGTGGGTTGACACCAGATCTGGGTCAATTATGAGTTGAAATTATTTTTAATTACTCTGGGCATTTGCTCTATAGTCCAATTGGCAGATGTGGGAATATCAGAAAGGTTTGAGTGACTTGCCATTTCATTGATTTGTCTTCTCATGTTTGAACTCCAAGTGCATATCGCTCCTTCTGAAGGATGCGACTTCTTCTTTGTATTGCTCCTTGGTTGCAGAGATCTAAAGCTCCTCGCTGTCTGAGCCGCAGTTAAGTTGTCACAAAGCCAAATATACAACAGTAAAAGACTGATTAGCCACTCTGAAAATTGACTCTCAGCGACTGCATCAATACAGTGCACTGAGCGAGGCTGCACGGCGAATTCTAGGCAGCTCAAACACATTTTTAGCCTTTAAAGATTTCTCTTTGGTCATTTAATTATATTTGAGGTGTGTTTTTAGGATAGGTTTGCATATTGAAAGGGATATTAACAAGCACAGTGATTACACAAGCTAATGCCTGCTTGTCACGCTGCTGTGTTTCCTTTCATGTTCAACACTTGCACATTTCATTCACTACCAATCACTGGGCCTGAATCAGAGCACAATATTAGAAAATGGACCTCATTCCATAAATATTGTGGCCTCAGAAAGAACAAAACGCTAATATAACTCTGCAGTGGACGGGCTAATAATAATATCCGACAAAAAATATCCCTGGGGATAATGCCACATAATCACTGCAACACAACCCATGAGAAAATACCAGCGGCTAGGATTGCAGGATTGTTTGGAAGTGCAGGACTACTGGCGACTCTCTAGTCTTTACTGCAACACATGGGACCTTCATCAAAGCTATCATCAAAGGATAATACTCTTGCTTAAAATCTGTTGGGGATTTTTACAAAACCCAAACAAGAGCTGAGGCATTGAATCTGACCAGTGGGAGTAGGAAAAAAGCCAGTCGCTGATGCTGTAGCTCGAGACTGGTGTTTTAGTCTTTTGCATTTTTTCAATTGTTATTTTCGACTTTTGGAGACACGACAAGCGAGGGGAGGAATATGCTGAATGGCACTGCCACAAACAAAGCCGATGAGCCTGAGGTAGCACAAAAACAAGAGACAATGTTAGTAGTGGGTGTTGTAGCCGTGATGGGAATTCCGACCATTGACTAACCAGCCAAACCAGCCACAACTGTTTTTATCTCTCAGAAGAAGTAACCCTGAAGCAAAAACACATCCTAAACAGAGGACACGCTGAAAAATCTCCCAAATGGCCCCAACTTAAACCAAAGCAAGACCGTTGAGACTTGCACCGAAGCGGAGTGTGATGAGGTGTGTAGATGATGTTATCCCTGCTGGAAGCATCACATCAACTGCCAGCTCCTCTATCACACGAGCTACGGTGAGTCTGCTGGGCCACAACAGCGTTGGAGCGCTGTGTGCCCAGCGTGTAAAAGAGGCTACTCCACTCGGCTGCCTTCTCCAACAGCTATTATCCATCGCATTAATGAAAGGGTCCTACTGTTGAGACGCTGCAGCACATAGGGACAGCTGACAGAAAACTAATAGAGCCACACAGAAGATATGTAATGTTTGAAAGATGTATTATCCAGTAGAATATACAGTATACCACTCTTCTGTGCAATAGATTTGCATTTACAGTAGTCGCAATAGAACAAGACACCAGCAGTGTTCTGTTGTTGGTTTCTGATAGAAAAAAAATAAAAGCATTGATATGAAATCTGAATTTTGGCAAGAAAGGGATTGACAAAAGAGAAGGGTACCACTTTCTGTTAAGGCAGCATTTATGAAGCGGTCATAAGCTGTAATAAATCTTTATTAATGGTTAAAGAATGATGTCAGTTATCAGGCATTGATAAGAACAACAATTCCAGCTTCGGGAGCAACACATAGCTTGGCTCTTTACTTCATTAGCGAGACCTCTCCTATGGACTGTTTTTACCACCTCTGCACCGCAATCCATTTACAAACTCCTCCTCATTAAATTGAAGACAAGCAAAGTGTCGCACCCGAGGAGGATTTTTTTTCACAGCCTGGGAGCCCAAAAGTTGTTCTTGTTAATGGCTTTGAACTGAGCAACCAGCAGGAGACAGAAATGTGTCATTTTCTCTCCAGGGATTCTGATTGAATCCTGACATTTGAAAATAATATGCTAAAAACACATCTTGATGCTATACAGTGTAAATGCCAGCTCTGTACTAGACTATACTGCACTTATTTTGACGTTTTGTTCCTGTAATGGAGAGCAAAGGCAGTGTATCTCAGTTATAGCCTATTTATAAACCCCTCAGGATATAAATTATGCAGAATAATACAAACACAGGATAAATCAAACATGTCTCATTTCTACGTACAACAACTGAATCAAAACCAATGACAAATTCCTAAAACCAAACATTGTTTTTACTCAACCTCAACCACAGTTTATTTAACAAAATAGAAGCAGGTCAAATATTGCAAAGCATATAAATGTATCTTTGAAACACAGCGTTTTTGAAAATTAATCAAATCATCACTGGGCTGTGGCACAGTAATACTCCACAGAGGAGACATAGTTACGGCAGTCCCCCTTGCCGCCTCCCTTTGTTTGGGCAAAAGGGCGAGGAAGGGGAGAGGGGAGGGAGAGAGGGGGGGCAAGGTGACTGTACACAGAGTGCAAGCGAGGTGGCGGCGATGAGGTTGATGAGTGTCATGGATCTGCTGAGATGTTAGTCTCCAAGGTCAAGCAGCGGCACAGTTACATATTTGGGGGGGAATAGGGGAGGGGGAGAAGGGTGGTGTCATGGGAAGTTTAAATGTTTTGAAAACATACATGCAAATAGTCACGCAACTGCTCTCTCATCCTCATACACTTGCGTTAGGGGTGTGTGTGTGCGTGGGGAGGGAGGGGACATGCCTGCATGTGTGCCCTCATGGGCCTGCACGCACAGACAGGGTAAAGGGCAGGCGGACAAAGAAAGCAGGGGATGGGGAAGGAAGTGATGCACCATGAACAGCGCTAGTCTGCATAATGGGGGAGGAAAGTGGGAGGGGAGTTAGGGGGAGTCACACCATTTAACACCGACTATCGTCACAGCCCATGGCATCTTGGTTAGAGTTTGGCCAAATTATGCTGAAACCCTGTCTAAATGAGGCATCTTTTTGCACAGAAAGCCAAAACATACATTAAAAATCATCACTGGAATTTTACATCACAATTCAACAAAACAAAAATAAAAAGGCTGCAAATTGAACATTCCTCACGTTTGTTTCGGGGAAAAAAAATCCCAACCTTTAATGCTTATTTGTTTATTTTTTGGGTTTTCTTGTGTTTGTTTTCCAGTAGCTGTTAAAGCAGTGTATCAGCTTAGCAGCAGTCCCAACATGTGAAACTCAGGTATCCAGTCATGGCGTTGTTTTCATAAGCCCACAAAAAACATGTCACCCCCCTAAGAAGAAGTATCTCAAGTTGAAAATGCTGAATTGGAAAAAGGCATCTTGCATTATCTAATTATGTCTCTGTGTAAGTTTGTGTGCGCACCCTTTTTCTTCCTCGCCTCCCTCAGCTCTACATTCTGGCCACACGCTGAGATTCGCGTGGGCACGCCAGCCCCCTCCCCCACAAACAGCCTCTTTCAAGCACATTTTGTAGTAAATACAGTGAGTTTCAGTTCTCTTATTTGGACAAGGTTAGATGGCTTTACAAAAGCTCACAATATGATGAAAGTGAATTATAGCCATAAGCTTTTTCTTGTGGAGGAATACTTTTTTTTCTGACATTTAAAAAAAGCATTCTAGTCTATATCAGTCTACCTGCGGCTGTTTACATAGATCGAATTAAACCTACATAGCTCGATTGAAAACACCTCTTTAATCAGTTGTTGAAAAAATATGATGGTATAAACCCCCCGTTTAAATTGCTTGTTTTTTTTTCTTCCTCTCACCCAAAGCAGGCTATATTCATTGACACACAAAACCACAGAACTGTTATTGTAGCTACATTAACTTTGCAGCATAAGCATCTGAGTGACGTTAATTGGTCATGCTCATCTGCATGTCTGAATATCAACAAAGTCAACAATTGGCACACCATAAAATAACACAGTTTTACATTCATAAAGGAGATGATGACTGCGCAGACTGTGGCTTTTTAATCTGCACCATCTAGTTACGGTATAAATAACCCCAATATTTATCAACAATCAAATGATAACAAACAGAAAGCAACATGCACTGACAGCTTCACTTCCATCGCTCCCTTTTTCTCCAGATAGTCGCCATGATCCATTGTTGGTTTTTTTTCTTTATGTTCTCTTTTGTCCAAACAAGTTTAAAACAACAAATACAAATCCTAACTGCAGGTTCACAAAAAATAGAGAAATGGCACTTTGTAATAGTCATACATAATTCTTAATATCTATATATAGTTGTCATATTGATATAACATGAAAGGGTCGAGTTTGCTTCTTTGTTGGTTATGGTGGTTATGGTTCCTCGCCGACGTGTGTGTGTTGAAACCATGCGAAATATCATCATGCAGATTATGTTACATCAGTCCGAGTATTTACATTTACATTCATGCGTTCGTGCACCATTCCCCGGGTCCTCTGCCTCTCTCTCTTTCTTTCTCTCTCTTTCTCTCCATCTCACACACACGCTCACACACACACGCCCTCTCCCTCGCTCCTTTTTTCTCTCCCTCTTTTCTGTCTCACACTGATCCGTATAGTCCGATTGCGGCAAATAGCAGAACTGGGAGGAGGAGGAGGAGGGAGGGAGGGGTTGTAGCCAGGAGGAGGGGGGGGGGGGGGGGCTTTGCATATACATATATTACAGAGTGGGGCCTGTGCAGCAGCAGACTGACTTACTTGCTTCAGCTGGAGAAAATAAGACATTAACAAGTCTGTGTTCCCCCTGATGAACAAAATCAGGGGATTCTTGCTGATTTTTTGTCATTTGTCAGTCCTTGTCCTATGTGACTGTTTGTAATCCAGGTTTATTGTACGAAAGTCCCCCCCTTTAATTCTTACGCATCATTTGTTGTGGAGAGGTGCGTGCTGCAGTCAAAGCCCCGGTGCGCGCCCCCGTCTGCGTGATAAGGCCCACTGTGCCAATAAGACGAGTCGCACACTGTCTGCAAGGAATTGATCTCGGAGGCGGACGAGTTCCCGTCCCTTCGCTTTGACCTCTTTCGGTTCCGCAAAATAAAGACAAGCATTCCCACAACAGTGAACGCGGACGTGACGAACACCAACAGCAGTCCAGGGACGAGCACGGAGATGGAGACCCTGTTGGGCTCCAAGTAAGAGTTTGAGCGTGTCCCCGAGTCCAGGGTGAAAGTGCTGTTTTTGGAGAGCGAGGTGGGGGAGATTCGGTCATAGAGTCTCGGGCACATGAGGTCGTTCCGGACGTAGCGGAAATCTCGTTTCCAGAACTCTTCTGGGGACTCGCACTTGAGATCGCCCACTATCACCTCGGCACCGAGTTTCTCCGTCCACTGCTTGAAGGGCACAATGTTGCACGAGCAATCCCAGGGGTTCCCGTGCAAATCGATCTGTATGATTGAATTGAGCTGGTCTAAGACGCCAGCCACAGGGAGGTGGGGGAAATAATTATTATGCAGGCTAATTTTGGATAAAGAAATCCCAAGAAAAGCATCCACGGGTAAAGACTTGAGCAAGTTGTTGTTGAGGAGCAGAACCCTCAGATTGGGCATGGGCCCGAACGCACCTGCCACTATCAGCTGGATGTCGTTGTATTCCAAACTGAGATATTCCAGATTCACAAGGCCCACAAACATCTCTGCTATCAGTGTATCCAGATAGTTCTTATCCATATAAAGCCACCTGAGCTCGCTCTGGTTCTGGAAAGTACCGTTGTCAATCATCTTGATGTTGTTCCCACCCAGATCCAGCTGGTTGAGGCTGGAGTAGGCCAACAGCTGGTTCTTCTTCACTCCATGTATGTTATTATCTCTCATGTTCAACTCATGCGCTGCCAAGGGCCTGGGTTTGAGGTTGGATAAGCTCTCGATCTTTTTGCCCTCACAGTTGACCCCCAGCCCCTGTCTGGAGCCCACCAGCTTGCAGTTGCACAGCTGGGGGCACGTAATGTTGTGCAGCTGCTCTCTTTCGCTGCTCACACCTGTCACCACTGGAGTGGGCTTAGTTTTCAGCTGCCAGTTCTCACGAGATTTGGAGCGGCTCTTGGCTCCGTGGCCACCAGGCGTCGGCGGGCCGCTGGCGTCTCTGCTGGGCTTGTAAGGCGTGGGACGGGGGCCACGGGCCACTGTGACCAAGGTCTCCTCCTGGGTGGGAGGGGCGACCAGGCTGGTGTCCACGCCGCCGCTCTGTGAAGGACACAGATCCTCCTCTGACGTCTCGTTCAGGTCGCTCCCCTGCAGCCTGGTGGGAGCCTCGCAAATCACTCTCCCAATAAGCGCGTTATGCGGTATGTTCTCCAGCCATTCCTTAAGAGAAACCAGGTCGCAGTTACAGTCCCACGGGTTGTCCTCCAGCAAAACCTCCGCAATGCCTGGTATTTGCTCGAGGACCCCCTCATAAGGCACCGTTTTGATTCGGTTCCCCCGCAGATCGAGATGCGTAATGGGCACATGTTGGAACACGTTTATAGGTAGCGCGCTGATGAGGTTGTCGTTAAGGATTAACACTTCAAGTTTATTTAGGTCCCTGAAAACGGCGGGGTCGATGTCCCTCAGTAGATTGAAATCAGCTTGCAGATATTCCAAGTCGTCTAACCCCAGGAACGTGCTTTTCCTGAACGATCGTATCTTGTTGTTGTTGATGTGCAGCCTCTTCACCAGCTGCAGCCCCAGGAACGCACCGGGGACGATGTCGTGCAAGCCGTTGTTTTCCAAATGCAAGCTCACCGCGTTGTAAAAGTTGGCGAACTCGTTGGGAAAGAGCCTGGACAGTGAATTCCCGTGCAACAGCAAGTGGTAGAACTGCGAGCTGGGGCCGGTCAAATGCTGCAGCGTGGTGAAGCTCTTCTTTTCGCAGTCTATGTGCAGATCCCCCTCGATGTCGTTGCAGGAGCATATCTGCTCCTTACAAACGTCCTTTGTAACATTCCCACTGGCAACACAAAGAGCCGCATTCAGCAGGACGATCCAGAGCAGCATTTTTCAACGTGGACGATTCATTCCCGGGTGTCAAGACATAGGAGCTGTTGAAGAAAGGAGCGAGAGATAGACATTTCTGGGGGAGATAAGGCAGTCTCTGTTTTGTCTTCTTTAATCACACATCCATGCTGCGTCTATAAGCTGCGCCGGTCCAGACTCGCAGTGTTGAAATCGCCATATAAACGTCTCTTTCACGTCGACTGAATCCTCGCAGGCGCCGCGTGTTAGCGATGAAAATCAAAAACAGCGAGCCGCAGCCGAGTCCCACGCATCTTTTGTCTTTTTTTTCTCTCCAGTTCGTTAAAGACTGACCTTGGCAACGAGGAGGCGGAATAAACGTGAACAAGCCCGCGCGCCCTGGTCTCTCTCCTCCGGTCCACGGTCGTGCAGCGCTGCGGCGTCAGGAGCTGTCCCCGCTCCCCCGGTGCTGAATTCACACCCCGCTGCTGCTGGAGCTTCACAGGCGATGCCACCGCTGCAAAACACCCGCATCCCCCTCTCACATTCTCCGGCGTGCTTGCCTCGCTCGTTTGCGGCGTTTCTCTCTGTCCTGCTGGCACCACCACAGACACCAACACCACCCCCACCACTCTGTGTCTCTTTTTTCTCCTTTGCTTCTTTTCTTGTGGCGATTCGGGAATCACAAAAAGAGGAACGCGGAGACCGTGTTCATCCTTGCGCGGTGCTCTAAGAAAGATCTGACACCCTCTACTGAGCTGTAATGGCACAAAAATAGATTAAAAATTAAAAAAATCCGTCGACTGACTAAGGGAATGCTGAGAGGATATAGAGCAGGGGAAAATCAATCCACATACATTTCTTCCTCTGAGATCACACTTTAAAGCTTTGGAGCTGTGCGTAATTTCCCTCCAGATGCTCAAAAATAGCCGCCTAAATGAGGCTCCTGTGGTAAATTCTCAAAGCCCGCAGCTCCATGGTGAACGTGTCCAAGTCGGCATCGTCGCAAACACTGGTGAGATCTCACATGAGGTCTGCGCTCGCCTCAGCTGAGCCTTAAAATTACGCCTCCGTCCTTAAAGGGTTAGACGGCTCTGCACTGCAAACCGCGACTCTCGCCCCTCGGATTGAAAACACTGTTGAATGCGGTAAAGAAAAAAAACAACTATCTGCTACAGGGATGCCTCAGTTCACCAGTAAAAAAAACAAAAAAACAATTGACAATACAACAAGCGATGCGTCAGTGTGGCACCCTATATGCGTATGTGTGCGTGAGGTTTCTTTCTTATTCCGAGATAGAAATACTCTCCTTTAAAAAAGATAGAAAGGAAAAGTAAAAGTGGTTTAAACATATTCCTCTTCTGCTCTCATATCTCATGGCTTTGTGTTCCACTCCAATGTTTGAGAGTAATCAGGAGGTGGGGGGTGGCTAACACGGGAGAGTTGAGGTAGTTATTCCACAGGCACACGCACACACCCTCCTCCCTTCCTCCTCCATCTGCAGTGTTCACTTGGAATTAAGAGCAGGACAGGAAAAAGTTAAACATCCTCACTCACTGACATCATTTCTGCAGAGGACACAACATGCACACACACACACACACACACACACACACACACGCAATGCAAGTGCAATAAGAGACCAATCCAAGTGAGTCTGGAGATTCCAGCTGTGCTTGCAATAAGCAAAACATCATTAGGAGCAACTACATGTGGCTGTAAAGCATTCCCATTATGGTCCGCTGACTGTGTATAATTTCTCCCTGCCCACCTGTTTGCTTTTCGGTTTGTTGTTTTCCTTTTGTGCCGTTGCTTGTCAAATAGTCTTTCTACCTGTTGGTGCCTCTTTTTTTCTCATTTTTCTGTTTTGTTGGGGCGGCTGTTGCTCAGGAGATGGAGTGTGTCTTCCATAGTTTGATCCCAGTCCCCTCCCAGTCTTTGTGAGCAAGATACTGAACCAGAATGTGTGTGGAAAGCAAAACCTGGTCATCATGACAAGAAAATCATTATATTTTTTACATTTCTTGTCTTTATTCCCCCACATGCACCTGCCTCTTCTCAGACCACATCATTGGTGGCGCGGCGTCCCATTGTGGGCCGGATCGAAGTGTGCAGCGTTGTGTTCGAGCCAAACAAAGTAACCGATAGTTGATCCATGCATGGTGCAAGAGGCAAACACAGGCAGGGGGATGGAGGGACATGCAGCCGAGCCAAGGACACGTCACTCATCCTCACTAATTAATTGGATGCTGGATGTGTGGGTGTGGATGTAAGTTGGTGGGTGTGTGTTAATGTATAATAGAAGGTGTTGGAAGAGATTCCTGTTTGTTTAGCTAAGTGTGCAGGCTAACTGTGCATTTATGCACTTGTAAAGCAGGTTTACAGGTGTGTGTGTGTGTGTGCGTGCGTGCACGCGCACGTGTGTGTGTGTGGGTGGGAGCGTAGTATTGCAAACACAGCTTAGTCACGCTTGAGCATCTTGTTTTCACCCAAAGAAAGCAAACTGATAAATAATCCCGACTCCATTTTGGCTCTGGCTTGGTCCTCGTAGGCCGAACATTTAGACTCTGATATAATCCCCCCCCCCCCCAAACAGGATAAATCATATTTGTATAAAAAAAAATTAAAAAGAGCCCTTATCTTGGAGTCAAAACTAATTGGATTATGAATATGAATGTATCCCAAGGAAGAATTGCATGGGGCTCAGCGTCATGATGTGATGCAGATACTGTCGAGTTGCATTAGCGTGAGGCCGGACCAGAGGAGCACATACGTCACTTGCATGCATAGTCGCGGGGTGCAAAATGCAGCTCGGGCGACTTTCAGCCTCGCACTCTGTCAAGGTGAAGGTTTTGTTGTATTTAATTATTGATTTGCTGTTTATTTTAATATGGACAAGTGCCGAGCATTGATTAATGTCATAAACCAGAATGTATTTATGGCACTACGCTAGATAAAAGACAGGCCTTGATACACATACATGCAAGACAACAAGAGGATGAATACAAAGATGCACAAAACACAAACAAGGATACCAACATACCATGAAACTCAATGAGAGCATCAGATCAGTCCTGAGTACATGTATTTAAATTCAGTTCTGGGACACTTTATACATTTACTCCTTCACATTTTAAAGATAACAGTTATACTCTTTACCCAACAGCTGACGATTCTTTCTATGGTTTTTAGGGTCGTAAGGATGCAAATTTGTAATATTTTACTTGAAATATCTCTGTATGGGAGCTCGATATATTGTTAAAGCAATACTGTGTCACTGTGCAACAGCACCCTCTGCAGCCATGTATGCTGATTAATTCTGTTTGCCTTCTGTGGTGGCAATTTCTGTGAAACAAGCACAAAGTCAAACACTTCTTTCTCAAAGTTTAATTCAGCATCTGCAGATGGACTCATCAGTACACATCACCTGAATGACATGCACAAATGAGCAAAGAACACATGAGAATCATTGTAGTGCAGTCCATAGTGATTTGGCTTGGGAACCGGAGGGTGACCGGTCCAAGGCCAGCATCGACGGAAGTTGGAGAGGTGCTATAGTTCACCTCCTGGGCACTGCCGAGGTGCCCTTGAGCAAGGCACCAAACCATCACACACGGAACAGTGTGTTTTAAATTTGTGTATATATAAGGGCATATAAGGTTTACGATGATGGCTTAAGAGACTTGAGTTTTATGGCCTCGAGAAACCACAACTTTATGGTATCTCTTGGTATCTCTGAATGGGATCTAACACCAGGGGTCTCACAGGGGGGTCATCCACAGAACATGTAAACATAAGGACAGGATGTCTCCTCCACTGAGTGAAACTACAGGAGGGTAATAAAAACCTTTGCATGCTGAGTGGGAGGGGGCTGTGAGTTATAAGATTAAGATTAAGATTGATTTATGGTCCCACACACAGCATGCAACATGCAAACATGTGGAAATTTGACCTCTGTACTTAACCCATCCGTGTGAACGGAGCACACACGGAACACACTCCACACAGTGACCACACACGGAACAGTGGGCAGCCATGAAGGCCCAGAACTTCAGGCCGTACTTCAAGGGAGGAGACATCCTGTCCTTATGTTTACATGTTCTGTGGATGACCCCCCTGTGAGACCCCTGGTGTTAGATCCCATTCAGAGATACCAAGAGATACCATAAAGTTGTGGTTTCTCGAGGCCATAAAACTCAAGTCTCTTAAGCCATCATCGTAAACCTT
Source organism: Paralichthys olivaceus (assembly GCF_024713975.1). NCBI lineage: Eukaryota > Metazoa > Chordata > Actinopteri > Pleuronectiformes > Paralichthyidae > Paralichthys > Paralichthys olivaceus. Next base: position 9,587,495 of record NC_091116.1, read on the forward strand.
ATATGCCCTTATATATATACACAAATGTAAAATGTCCATAACATTTCGTTTCCCAGCGATTAAGTTAATAAAACTCAATGGTGGATATTACCCATGATCCTCAGCTTCCTGAGCCAAAAGAGCTGCTGCTGTGACAAATCCACTGTTTAGGTTTCTTTGTATTTTAAATTTTCTAGCTGTATTGTATATATACTGGTTTTTCTCGCAGGAGATCGAACAGACTCACCAAAGTGACATATAAGAAGAGGTGCTCAGGCTGAGGAGTTGGAATGGAATACTCCCTATTCCAGGTCAGAGAACCATTAAACTCATTTTGAAGGTAGAGCAGTTGCACAATGTTGCTTCAATGATTAGTTACGGTAAATGTTTTTAGCAGTTTTAACTCTAATGTTCTCATATAGTCTTATTTTAATAACAGTTGATTATCTGAATATATAAGAGATATGAGAAAAGCCCTAGAACTGAATATAATTATATTATGAATTATGAATATAATAATATTTTCCTTTTCCGCTTTTTTTCTTATGTTATTCAAGTATCTTTGTGCCAATTAAATTCAACTTGAACTCATCAGAAAGTTGGGACCCCTATAGTTTCATAACCAGTTGACCAAACAATTTACAAGAATAGTATATAAAGTATAGTTTAAAAAGATGAATCTTTATTAGAAAGTGGAGTGTCACAGGATATATTGTACTGTAGACCAACTGCAGATTTGAGGTATCCAAAACAGTAAGAGTTACGATGGTGATGTTCTCCAGATGGTACATGTACTCTAATATTGCTCTTGACGGGAGCGGGAGCGGCCGTTACGCTCCACGTTTGAGATAATTACGCAGTTTTGTGAAATCCAACAAACCTCTGCTTTCCAAACGCTGCAATCTCTAGTTTGAATGTTGCACACACCACAGAAGAGAGAGAGAAAACAACCCTAAAGACAATCAATAGCATTCAATCAGGCGACAGTGTTGTGCCAAGAGATTGCTCGTAATTTCTTCCTCTCCAATTCGGCGGCTCAGATGCGGTTGGATATTTCCAAACGGACATTATCTGAAATCGTGATATGTGGAGCAGAGTGACTTGCGGGCCCTGGTTTGACATCTGTGACATTTGCCACCTTGAGTAAATGTAATCATCAAACGCTGTTTCATGTTAAATTAGAGGTGCTTAAAGACACTTTGCATTCCTGTGTAATCCAAACCGTCCTGGTTAAATCGTTTCCTTGATAGACGCATTTAAAGAATCCTGTGATTTGCCATGTTTTTTGTTGGAAAAATGCGTTTGTCCTTCCCGCAGGCTTGTATTCCTCTTCTTTCTCAAGTGATTAAAACATACATTATCTCATGAGTGTATGACCAGGAAAAATAAACTTACTGCTACATCTATTAAGCACTTTCAAAAATAATTCCATCAAACAGCAAAGAAAGGGATCTTTGCCCTCAGCATCCAAATCCCCCACTGTGAATTTGTATTTTTTGTTTTAGGGGGGGGCGGGGAGCAGACACGTGCCACATCAGCTCTGCTCCGATTTTCCTCCAGATGTTCCGCTCGGCATCAGGAGGAGGGCTCCTCTCCCCGGGCTTTGGAGGCAGGGGGAGGTTTTGAGAGACTGAAATACTCTATGGGTAATTACAGAAAGGTCAGGAGCCATGTTAAGCTTGTTTTTACATCAGCATGTTTCAGCTCAGCGTTCACAGGCAGCGTTCAGAATCAGGCCCGGCAGGTTTTTTTTGTTTTCGGGAGGGTGCATGTTTGTGGTGATTAGCTGAAGTGGAACAGGGCAGCGTGTCATCTGACGTCAGCTGCCAAACTTTTCTTTTTTGATTGTTTGGTAAAAAACAGGAAGTAGGAGTGACATCATGAGATAAATATGACTGACTGTGATCATGCTAACATCATATGTGGGCTGAAAGAGAAGAATTCTAAAAACGGGGCCTTTTAATCTAGGATGGTCTCATCTTCTCAATCCCTTTGAATCAACCTTTTTTAATTATGCAGCAAAGGTCCTGCAGATGTGTCATGTATAGAAAAAGACGGGTCAAGTGCAGACTGGAATTCAATACAGCTGTTGGCAGAGGCCGCAGCACCGCTCCCGATGCATTGACCGATGATGCCGCACAGGGAATCAGCAGAATGTTTGTCTGTAAATCTATACACATCCATCCACAAACCCCTACCTCCTTTCTCCGCCGATGAACCGTGGCAGAGAGGCGCACATGTATGTTTGAGCTCTGAATCAGCCAACGACTTGTTTTTTCACTGCCCTGAAAAAAGGGAGTTTTCTTCTTAAGATTCATGCGGACGTCAAACTGTCACAACACGACAAAAGTCTGACACGAGTGTTAGTCACTTGCCTTTAAGGAGAACAATTTAATTATAGCTTTGAAACACTAAACTGATGCCTCCTGACATCGCAGGCTGCCTCGCCGCTCTGTCCTGTCGCCGTCAAAAGTGCTTTGAAGAACAATAAAGACGAAAACAGGGATTGACAGTTTTCTCCTGCTGATTTGCAAAGTGTGGGTCTTAACTTTATGCCAGTCAGAGGTTCCTCACGTTACTTTGTGAGCTTTAGCCTTCAAGTCAATTTTCAGCTGGAGTGGAGGGAAGTCATTTGTAGCACCTGACTTCAAAAGTACTTGTACGGATCAGGAAACTATTCTTGATGATTTCTATTCAAATATATTTAAGATTTGAATTTTTTTTAAGATTTTTTTTTTTCACTGGTTAGAATATGGGAGGTTATTGACACGAGCGCCCCCTGTGTCTGCACCAAATAGTGTTCATAAGAGTTTAAAAACTCCCAGGGTCTATATGGTGTGAGCAGCAAGGCCTCAAGTCTAATTTACAGTTGACACACTCACTTACCTGTTGTTTTATGATCATTTAGTATTAATATTTCCTAACAAGAGATAATCCAGTGTATGTGCAGGTGTATTTTTGTGTCTGGGTCCATGTTGGCACAGTGGCATGGAAAATCTGAATGCTTAATTTGAATAAATAAGGAAGGGATGTAAGGAAAAACTGCACGGTCACGACTCTGGACAACTTCATGACCAGTCGGAGCAGAACGCATTTCAACCCATTTTGTGTGAAATAAGTGATCGAAATAAAACAAGTGAGAAAAATCCTGATAAAGCTAAAGAAAACAAATCTCCACTCTGAGTCCTCTACTCTTTTCCGAGCTCCGTCATCTCCGGCGCTCAGTCAGCCAAAGAGCACACGGTCTGCTTCTCGATTTTTGTTTTTCTTTCATATGCCTGCCTACGTAAACGTCAACACATAAAACACAAATCTGGTTTGTGGGACCTTGCTTTTTTCTGTTATTCAGCAATTGCTGTGTCTCCTCTGGAAGCCTTTAAAAGCATCTGGCAAGCCTCTAATTTACCCATGTCCTCCCTCTCTCTCTCTCTCTCTCTCTCTCACTATATACAGTATATCTCTCTCTCTTACCGCGTTGCTCCGCAGTACGTCGACTAAGATTTCATCAGGTCCCCTGATGGAGGTCATAAATCAGTGCCATAAAATTCACCGTTGATGTAGTGAAAAGGTGAAAAGAAAGGAGGGTGACAGAGCGCGGGTCATGCGTCTTAAAGCGCCACAATTAATGCCACAGTGGCTTGTTACCATGGCAGCCAGTTCATCTCTGCTGAATCAGTGTCTTATTTTTTTCTCCTCCACACACTCGGAGAAGATATTCAGTGGGAGTAAGCAAGTAGCCCTGATCTCACGGTAATTGGCAGGAAATTTTATATTGGAAGTGCTTTTTAGTTCCACAAGCCCGCCGTGATAAATGGGAGTCAGAGACGAGCAGGTAGGATGAATAGATGATTGTCTGGATGGGACGGATGATGCACCGAAAGATTTTTGATCCATAATAGGGTTCATTTTGTGAACTGATAAAACAAATGAAAATGAATTAGAATTTCTGCATTAGGCTTTTTACGTTTACATCTTCAGATCTTAAAACGTGAGAAATACTCCTGTTTATCCGTCATGTCTTCGTCGGGGGATAACATTGGCGAACGGTTTCTGACCTGTCAGCTGTGAGGTCTCCTTCAGCATCTACCTGCCGTGACCTCAGAGCCAAATATCAACTGTGTTACAGGCACTTCCTCTTCCTGGCAAAGCTCATGGCTTTGGAGGAGTGATCTGTGATCCCAGACAAGATCCTGTCGAACATGATGTTTGTTTTCTGTCTGAGAGGTTTGACAATCCTGACAGCCTCAGCACCTGGCCCCTGGGTCGGCCATTGTTTTGTAGAAATGTATTTACATAACTATACCTCCAACATTGATTTATGCATTATGAAGGTGGGAAACTTTGGTTCAAACACTGCTGCTGTTTGAAAATCCCATTTGATTATTCTTTAATATATTTATAACATGTAAATTAAATCATAGGGAATTGATTACAGCAAAAACAAAAAAATCAAAAATCAAATTGCAACAGGTTGAGACCTCTGAAGCTCTATTTTTAATTTAATTTATTTCAGTCACTTCAGGGGAAACCAAAACAAATTTTCAAAACAAAAGAACACACTCCATGAACAAAAAAAGAAGCGTGAAGAGGAAAAATGTGTATATTTCACAGGCCCTTTCAAATAAATAAAAAAAAACTCTCTTTGAAGCAAATATTAGTTTAAGGGAATGATGCTGGATTTTGTTTGTGCAAATATAAGAAAAACATACATTCTAAATGTTTTTGAAACAGGTAAAGATTTGGAAAGAATAAAGTTTAGACCCTTGTTGAGTCCTGGGGTGAATTTATGGCTTCATAATTAGATGTCCTTAAACTGGAATAATATGAATCTTCTTGATGGGGTCATTGGTACGTTTCAGGCGGTTTCATGTCAGTGTGTAGCCCAAGTGTTGACAGGAGGCATTGGGAAGCGTGTATGTAGGCTCCCCTGCAATATACCCTCTACTTCTATGTAACTTTCAGGGGTCAGTAGGTTTTTTACCCCTTATGAAAGTCAGATTTTGTTCAGACTTCCCTGATTGATATATAAAAAACAACTAAGATCTGGTTTTAAGGTCTTGCTCTTGGACCTGACTTTTTGCCTTTCGTGCAGCATGTACCAAGTGTGATCCTCTGTAACCGTAGCAAGGAAAAGAATATGAGCTGAAAAAGAAAACACTTAAGACGCAGCAGACTCACTTATGTGTCATACTTCCTGTTTTGGGGTCCCGTGTCATTTCTCGACGACTCTGTCCACCCATCCTCCTTCTTCCCTCCAAGATCAGAGCCCTTGTTTTGAGTGGCTTGACAGATCTGGGCCTGTGCTTGGTGATCAGAGATCTTCAATCAGGCCTTTCAGTCTTGCATTTACTTAGTTATAACCCCCTAGTATTTATTTTCTCTGCCTGATGATGGTAATGTACAGTTCACACGCTCGTTGATGATTTTGATACTTGACACCAGAATTCCTGTCCCTGCCCAAACCTGAGAGGAAAAATTATTATTACTCATCTGTAAATATATATATCATTATAAAGAGCGATATAGATATATACGAGTTTGTGATGATGCAAAGGTTTGAAATAAATTGAGGTTTTATACAGCAGTTTTTTTCCTTCATTATTATGTCTGAAAACCAGTCAGTTAATCAATCAATCACATTTTATTTGTATAGCTCATGTTCACAAATTACAATTTGCCTCATGTGGCTTAAAAAGAGTAAATTGATACAACATGATTTGGCATTTTGAATTAATATGCTTAAGTTATTATTTAAACAAAAATTGAAAATGTTATACCAGCCTCTCATTGTGTTTGTGAATAATTGTTTTTCCATTTTTCTACTTAACTTACCATCCATGAGTATTATAAGAAAATGCTTTTTGAATATATTAACTTGGCTTCAGGGAATAACGATAGACTGACGTTTTATACTCTGTCGACTGATTATTGAGGAAAGTAATTGTTGCTTGCAGCCTCAGAGTTTCATGTGATGGAAGAAAAGTTGCCCCTGATTATTTGATGGTTGTATATTTGAAACGGGGAAAAAATAAATTTGCAACAAAAATTAAACAATTACGGTTTTGGAACAAGATTTTGATGGGTGGTGTTTTGGAGGCACATCACCTCCCAAGGTCACCATGAAAATGTCTCAACTCTGCTAGATCGAGTAATGTTTTGTTTTGGTGTCTGCTGCGTTATTTCATTTATTTGTCTACTACTGCTTTTCTTGAAAGCCTGATGGTTAAATGATGAACATGGAGAAATGCTAATTAACATCAAGGGGCTTGAGAGTGATGATTACTAGTGGTGATTAAATCCAGTGGTGGAAAGTGCTCGTGAAGCAAACTGCACTGCACGTAGAAACTCTTTCAAACTTGGGAAAATGGGGATGAAGGCAGTGGAGTGCATTTATACTTTGGTTGTGAATTTCCAATCCGGGTTGGTCTTAAATTTAAGCTTCTAGTGGTATTACAAGGTCTTAAAACCTTGTATACTGTGTAGACAGCCTGAATTAGTGATTTAGATCATTATTTGGACTAAATCTTGTGCTTTTTAGGCCCCAGTTCAAAATCTAGCTGTGAAAAGTTTTCTTCTCAGACTATAAAATGATTGATTCGCTGCCTTGAGGGCTCAGCCAATAAATATGTGGAGGGGGGAAAAACGAATTGGAAAAAATAAAGTACTTTCCAATAATCATCTCTAATTTTAGTTTAAGCTCCTCCCATGGAAGATATTTCTTCATCCCCTCTCATGACTGTATACGTGCAGTGGGACTAAATGGAGCTTTGGTGCAGGAGTTTTCAATTAAACCTCATCAAACAACATCATCGCTCTGCAAAATCAATAACTGTAAACACATAAATACCAAGTGGCAATAAAAAAAACTTGTAAATGGACGCTGTTAACCCTTACATGTGGTACCCGGGACTTTCGATTGTTTTACGATATGCAGAACAGCCGACCTAGCCCATACAAACATATGTACTATATATACACTGTGGATCACTGCGACAGTTTAATAGTCTCTGCAGCACGTGACCATATGCAGCAACCTCTCTCTCTCTCTCTCTCTTTCTTTCATGGTGGTGTTTATTTGATCAGTTTAAAGCCTGAAGCCTGTAATGGAGTAGTAAGCAGCGGCTCTGAGAAATGAAAGCCACAGATGACGTATTTGTCATAAGTATCATCTCAGCCACCGCACGCCGCTGTGTGAATCACTGTGCTGCTTTTACTGAGTTCCCAAGAGAGGGAGTGGATAGATTGAATTTTTCCATCTTGTCAGTCTTCCAAAGGACACATTTTTTGAGAGCAAATTTCTGAATGGGAGAAAGAGGACGCTAATATAAATTCATTTATTTTTATTTGGGGGATGTTTTAGAAGGACAGAACTCGCTCCTTTCCATTTGTATGCATTGTAAGTTTAATTAGTGCTCTGTGTTGCTAACAAATACATCACTGATACACACAGAGGTTTTCAATTTGCCATTTGAATCCACAACTATGCCACAATCGTGACATTATTAAAGTGGTATATCTCAATCAGAGCTCTGCGTTCTCTTCAAAATGTGCAATACATTTACAAAAAACACTTAGAAGGCATGCAGTCCTTTCTTCTTGCTCGTATATATGGGAGAAGAAAAGCAGGCTGTCCCCTGTCTGGATGGTTTCTGGGCTTGTATCCAAGCTTTTTAATCCTCATTTCATTGTGCACTCAGCCTAGCACAGCTAATACAGTCCTGCTGTGCTGTGGCCAGTGTTTCAGTTTTCATGTCAACTGTGAGGTACAGCTAGTTAGCCTGCAAGCCCAGTTAGGCCGGCTATGTGATGAATGTAAACTGTGGATTATTGTAATCCACATGTAGTATCACATGCAAGGCTTGATGCATGCTTGGTCTTAGATGTGTTTATGTAAAGGGTCATTTATGCTCAGTGTGGAAACGTATGGCTAAAGCGGGGCAGTACCACAGGATATCATGGGGGGGCAGTGTAGCCAATAGGTGGAACTTTTAGATCAGAGGTTTTGCGAGTTGGTATGAACCTGCAGGTGCTTTTGCCTCTTATTGCAACCTCGTCCACTTTCGCCATGTTTGTCGTCGGACAGCATACCACCGTAAAGAAGGCGTTGACGTTTTCAGTGGAGGTTACATCAAACAAAACGGACGTATCTCTTTTCACATGTAAATCCTGTAAATGAGCCTTAAGTCGCAATTATGTTAACATTCAATTAACCCTACTTTCGTCTCGTGTTAAAATCAGGTAATCGCTCAATGTGTTGCAGTTCTTTACAAGCAGATACTGGCAACATGGAACTGATTACTGAAACACCCCAGTCAGAATTTATCGCAGCACATTCAGCTTGGCTGTGACTTAGAAGATGGATACCTGCTGTGTCTGCCCAAAGCGTTTCGAGGGTTATTCTTTCCCTACTTAAGGTTTCAAGCAACAAGTCTCAATTTTTTTTTATTCCAGGCATACGACTAAAAGATACAGTGGAACCTGTGTGCACATACGAACAGTTAAACGACGTTTCAAAAAAGCAGCAGAGTGCAATCTAGTGCCTGAGTTAATGATATATCTTATCTTCAATCAGGGGGACTCTGATATTCCTTCTTCTCTGTCATGCTTGACAAAGATCTTAAATTGTACTTCAATTCAGTAAACTGATTAATTTCTGGTGCAAAATATAAAATCTGCTTTGGGCATCTTGTTTTGTATTCAAGCAGATTATTTTCCTCTCTTTACTGAAACAGTGATGGTGATGGGACGTAGAGTTTATTTTTATACTTGGTGTAATTTCACAAGAATGCACAATGAAAGAAACAGCGAATGCAGCAAACAAAAATAGAACAATGCCAGAATAGCACCATAAATGTTGTTTCTGTCAAACAAAGTAATACATTGAAATAATTTGGAAGTAGCAATTTAACCAAAAGACATTTTCATTAAGATATTAAATTGCAACGGCGTTTATACACAACTGAATTTACAAAACACAATTGAATGAGCAAAAAATACCTTTATCTGTGGAGGGTTAATCTTTTTATAAGAAGTACAGCAAAAGTTCTGGTTCAGCCACAAGGTCGGGTCTGAACAGCCAGCGATGCCAAGACTCGATACAATGTTCCATCATATCTTGTCCTTGGAGCTTCATTGTCCTCAGTGATATAGATATTTAATGAATCAGATAAAGGCAAAGTTCCTGGGTAAGGAGAGGAAAATTGACATTCCAGACACCACCTGTGGCTCCATCACAATAATTGGTAGAATAAATGAATAATCAAGTTGAAAGGTTAATTCTCCAAAGATACTGCTGAATATCAGATCTCCACCATAAATACACAGATTGTATCGTTAGTAATTATGACTCTAATTATTTTTCATCCTTTCCGTTTGGATGAAACAAAAGTAGGTAAGGGTTTTCAAATGTTTCTAATATTGCCGTGAGATTCAGCTCCACGGACAGTGACACACATCCTCGCTTCGGTAACACAGGAAGATGGACGGCAGCTCCATAAATAGTAAAAGTTAATGTCCAAATTTCGAATCGGGATGTTTTGTCACTCTTTCTCTCTGAGACGTCTCCTTCTTGAGCCAGAATCGTGGAGTTTGATTCAGGATAAACGACGTGAAAATCATGGTGAGCTATGGACAGCATCATAATTCACATAGAAGCACAGATAGCGACTGTGTCAGTTATTCCATATATACTGTATAATCAGTTTAATTTATGATCGTGTCCAAAATCTGGAAACATGCAACTAGCTCTGAGAGTGCATACCTCCACTAAGGCTCATGCCCAATCTCACCAGCTCATGTCCGTGTTTCCCATTTATATTCTCAACTGTGACGGTCCACCTTATTTGTCCTAGTTTCATAATTAACCCCAAAAAATTTTACTTCTTATTTAAAAGACCTTCTCTAACCTGGTGTTTTGCTCTGTCGCTGCATCGTCTAGCTGTTTGCTCGCACTGTTGTCCATAGGTGTTACCGTTCAATCAGGCAATCAGACCTCATTGTCTCAGCTGTGGTTGTACACGTGCATGCAAAGTGTCATGCAATGCTGTTCTCTCTCTCACACGAGACCATTCTGAATCTGCCTGACATGCATTCTGTGGGAAACACCGCAGAGAAAGTGAAACAAATTTATTCTGAGCCGTATCTCACTCTTTCACACACAAAATGAAAACACAACCTCATTGGCAGAGGTTAAAAATATTATTTCTAAATGCTGAAATTACAGTTTGCCAATATTTTTCCAAAACCTTTTCACTTTCTACTATATACTTGTTCCTATAAAGAGAGGGGGATTAGGGAGTGAAGCAGTGAAGGAGACAGTGATTTTGGACCCAAGCAATGAAAGTGACACATTCAGTGCCAGTAATGCACTTTTTTTTAAATCTAACCCACGGTGTGATACAAATCAGCACCACAGACAGTGACACGCTAAACTTAAATCAGAACCACGGAGAGTGACACCAGCCTTTTCTTCTGAACCAGGCCTCAGAGACAATGGAGCTTGAATCAGACTCAATCTTTGAAGCAGAGCCAAAGTGTCACTGCTGAGGGCTGATTTTCTTGTACACATTTTCTTGGACATTAATGTGTAATTTTGGGGAGAGAAACATGCAATGAACAATGTGACTACATAGTGTTATTGTGGACAAGATGGTGAATATCCCTTGTATGCTTGAAGGTCTTCTGCACAATTACCAACTACCAGTAGATGTTAGCAGGTGTGAGTGGCCACCAGCGGATGTGAGGGACATGACTTCACTTGTGCACCTTAGCGTCATCAAGTGTTTTTGCCTTGTAGGCTGAACCTGAGGGTAAATCTGGCTACTGGCTTGTATGGCAGCACTATGAAAGCCATGTGACTGCTCAGTAGATCAGACATCATTACCTCTATGCCTTTTTAAACTAAACACTTTCTCATTTTAGAACATAGGACAAGATGGAGAATACCCTTGTATGTTCTACCGCAATAATTAATGCCTACCTCCAGTTGATGATACCAGATGTTAGTGACCACCAGTGGATGTTAGGGACATGTCCTCATCTTGTGGACCTTAAAGAAACTTTAACTGTAATTTGATTCAAAAGAAGTAGATTATAATGAAATAATGATAATGACATTAGTATATATAGATATATATAATATAGAGATATAGATATACGTATATATACAAAAACATTTTTTTTTGCAGTACCTTGGATAGTTACATGAAATTCTTTATTCAGCACCAGGGACAGCGAATAGAAAAAAAACCCTTTGTCTTTTTTTTCGAGGTCACAGTTTGGATTTTTTTTGCATCCTCCTGCACATTCTGTTGAATTCAATTCAAGTCCCCGTAGTAAAAGAATAAGAGCCACCAGGAGACTGGAGCTGATGATGAGAGATATGCTTCATTTAGCTGTATTCACAAACACTCACGTGTCCTCTGTGGGAACAGGACTGATAGCGGTGAGGACATTCAGATGGGATTTGATCCCAGACAAGTTGAACTACTGAGACAAAGCCTCCTTTGAATCGCTGAGAGAATATAATTGAAAAAATTCCACTTTTTCTTTGTTGTTTATACCCCCTATTTAAGCAGGCGAGGAAGACTAAAGCAAAGATTAAGAGAACTTTCTCATTAACTGTGGTGCCTGGGGGAGCAGCTGTAGTACATCCTAATTGAGACAGTCGGAGAGTGGTGGAGAATATATTGAGTGGGGCCTGGTGGGTTTGATTCCAGGCAAACGGAGGCACATGTGGGGATGGGTTTCCTAAGTAGTCCAGGTGATCCTCTACTCAGGACCAAGGGTTGGAGAGAGTGCTAAAATGATCTCATGAAATGAAAGTGCTGTCTCTAGAAAGCCTTACTGAGATGGGATTAAGGGGAATTTTGGGGTGTTAACTTCTACAAACATGAATTCAGGACTTATTTAAAGCCTTCCATATGTGTTTATAAAATAAATGCCACCTGCTACTGCTTAAAGGCAAAACTACCAACTACAGCACAGATAAAGTAGTGGGTGTAGATGTAGTGATCCCTATCATTGAGTTTGACAGTGACCTTGTGGGATTAACAACATGTGAACATGCGTCCTTCAGCTACAGGCAGCACAACACAGCAGCACAACACAGACACCAAGAAAAAAAATCTAGACAATTATTGATTTATTTACTTTGACTCTTACAGCACAGGTTGAAATTGTGCTTTTAAAAAGCTTAACATGATCAGTCTTAAATCATCACATATTGTGGCTCGCAAAAATATTAATAAGAGATTTTTTTTGGTTTTTTATGATATAATATTGGGATAAAACGTCATGATTGACAGCTGAGACTGATTCAGGATTGGTCAAGCATGTGTATCTCTGGGACCTCGCTACCGCAGCTCCATCCCCTCCATCTCAACCGCACAGACTCCAAATGACGTCAACACGGATTGCGCAGACTCTGGCTCTAAATGCAAACCATGGCTGCACTCGTTTCTGTGATATTTCGGCTTCATTTCCGAAAAGAGGGAGAAAATGGAGACGTATCGTCCATCTTTAAATACAGCACTATCAATTACATTTCCAGCTAATAATTCCCTGCTACAATTCACTTTTCATCAGCCCATTTAGGTCTGGCAACAGCTATCGCCAGTCCGGGAACATTTAATTACGTCCCAAATCCCTGCTGCTGTCTATTAAGCTTGAAATGACAGAACTCAAAGATCCACAGATAAAGTGGGTCTTAAAATCCCTCGGCCAAAAAGGCCACAGTGACCTTGGGATTTCAGTAACGGTAATGTAATTTAAAACCAGTGTCTTAATGAGTCATCAGTCCAGGCTGTAGTTGGTGGCTTACTTTGAGGCCCTGAAGTGTCCCTGAGTGTGTGAATAATGTAAGTTCATCAGTTAATCTTTTTGTTCCCTCTGAGTGATCCGCCGCCAAACACCGTCGTCGGATACAGGGTGAAAAGCCCCAAAATTCTGATCTGAATCTTCCCTCTTCAGCTCCACACGTCGTCTTCTTTACCCATTTGAAGAAAATCTGAGCAACAACTACAGCTAAACAAACCCTGAACCTTTCTTCACGTTCCTTATTATATAAAGATGCTGAATTCTCTCTAGCAAAGGATTAGACATGCTTGCCTTGCACCATCCATGCAAATCCTAACAGGAGACTGTAGATCAGAGTGCAGGCAATACACATAATTAATACTCAGGGGCACTGGAGCTTTGGTGCTGGGATAGAAAAAAAAATGATGAGGGCAAATGAGATGGAGAGAGTCTCACTAAAGCTGGGTTTGACACCTGTCAAATTATTGACTCGTTTGTGACTTCCTGTGCACGTGCCCTCATGCACCTCCGCTATAAATCAATGCGCTCACCTTGAGCTGTGGCGTGTTAAAGGTGAGGTGTCAATCAGTAGGAAGCATCAGCTCCAACCTGTCATGTGGACAAGAAGACTTTTAAACATGATGGATAACACCTGGCTCCACTCCTCCTGTTTTAGTCATATCTTTGTTTCCTTTTGTCTGTGCCTGGACTCTCTCTCCTGCGACGTGTGCTCAGCGCTGCTTTTATTTTGCTCTGCTCTGTGAGAGAGAGTCACACTGCAGGCGCCTTTGTTTGTGTCACCCTCCACTGACCTAAAGTGGGCAGTGTGAGAACATCCGATCGTGTCTGTCCACTGGAATCTGCAGCTACAGAACTCAGAAGTATCGCTGCTCTGATATCTCTAGAAATCACATTACTGGAAGATAATTAAGTTGCATTGATTACACGTTTACATGTGCATAAGTTCAAGTCTGTGATCAATTTCCTGCACGTGAATAATTTCAATCTCATCGATAGAGAAACAAAGCAAAGAGGAAGTACATATAACGAGCTGACTGTCAAACATATGTTTAACTTTTAAACAAGCTGGATATCCAAATAACTGTTGTTATTGGTGGATAAATGATCCAGAAGATTAGAAATACTTTTTTGAGCATCTTTGTTTTCCATCCACGTAAAAACCTACTCAAAATCTGATTTAAGAAAGCATGGCGAGCAATGTAGTGTTGTGCTTTGATTAAAAATCTCAAGTGTTGAAAGCAGCACATGCACATTGAGTTTCTGTCTCTCGTTTTACTGAAGTTGAACAAACACTGGATCCTTCAATTCCCAACTCAACAACACCATCTTTCTTTAGGTTGTCCTTGCCGAATAACTGCTCCCGTTAACATGTGATTTGTGCGTTTATTTGTCACAAGCAGGCACTTGATCGTGAACATCGCAGCCCTTTGATTTTATTTTGTCATTTCTAAATATTTCAAAGAAAAACTAAACCAAGGAAAAAAAACACTTAAAATCAATAACATCCATTTAGAAATTTCTACAAGAAAAAGTAAAGCATGCATAGAAATAAAATTATTCAACACTTAGTGGCATTTAACACTCAAAAGTAAGCATTTAAAGATTAGACAATTAATTGATTATTCATTTACCAGTGAGATAATTCTGGCAGTTTGTTCCCTTTATACAAACACTGTGTGGTACATGTTTATTAGTGAGGATTTCTTTTGTGACAACTCCAGGAGCTCTATGAAAGAATCATCTCCTGCAGTGAGGGGAATGAGTTGTCTAAATCAAACACTTATCTTCAATAAGCCCCTCACACATGAATTGAGCATGTGACCATTATTCTACTCCCTCATCCGTCTTCACTGTCTCTCAATAAAGACCGGCACACCTCCGGAGTGATAAATCAGTACAGAGGTGGGTGAAATGTCAAATTGAATGGCGTTTCACCTTTGACCTGTTGTCCATGGGAAGCAAATACGGCTGCGTGAATGAAGACGGATGGGGTGTTGTGCTCTATGAGGCGAGGATGATTATTGTCAGGTACGACAACATTATCTTAATGGAGAAATATGTCAAAAATAAAGAACTGGATTGTTTACAAGAAGTATATCACCTACAGTGTTTTAATAAACATGTTTCATAATAAGCGCCCATAGAGATATCAGGTGTGATCGCAGTTTGGATTACACTGAATCATGTTTCCAGCGAAAATGGTAATTAATGGAAATGTGAGAAGCAGTTCAATAACAAATCTTTCAATGAATATTTTCTTTAAAAAATAAATTTTAGAAATACAACTCAGCATCAGTGTATTGCAATAATTCACCCGTTTAACTCTCTATGGATCTATAAAATTATTAATGACACTTTGGGGCTCAGTTGGAGTAAATCCAGTCGCATTGATTTCACTGCCCTATTCTTCTGGTCATCTTTCTGTGCGACTGCACTAATCGTTCATTTGTAAAAGATTTCATTTTGAAAGTAGCCTCGTCCGACTTAAGCATAATGGATGATGGATGGTTTAAAGAAAGAAGAAAAAAAAATCAATGGCAGCATGGAGAAGCTGGAGTGCGACGACAACATGAACAGCTTGTAAAGGGACTTTTTAATGGGGACGACACGAGCAGGCCTGATGCAGGGATACCAGTGAGACGTGTCGGAGCACGCACACACACACACACACACACACACACACACACAGAGAGAAGGGGTGTACGTTCATAACCGTGATTTATTCATGGACTTTTACAGTGGTAGAAATGCTCCATTTTCTAATACATCTATTATTTAAAGATAGGACCCTGTAGACATAGATCAACAGATTGTGGTGTAAAAAATGAATGCTAAACCAAACTGAAAGCGTGCATATGAATGTGCACGGTTTCCTCTGTTTGTGTCTGTGTGCATCCTTCTTCCAGTTTCCCCTCTATTCTGAAGCAGTGCTTACAAACTTTGCACTCCTTGGCTTCTCTATAATAGATGACAATCACAGCAGTTGTCTCCAAACACACCTGCTCCTCGGAGATAGAGTTACTGTAGGGCTCCACCAACACTGAACAAAATGTATTTTGTGGAGGAAACTTTCTTGCAAGACAATTTTCTGTTCACTTTGAGATCCGTGGGAGATTGGAGACCGTATATATACACTAGATTGTAAG
This sequence comes from Paralichthys olivaceus, assembly GCF_024713975.1. Classification (NCBI taxonomy): domain Eukaryota; kingdom Metazoa; phylum Chordata; class Actinopteri; order Pleuronectiformes; family Paralichthyidae; genus Paralichthys; species Paralichthys olivaceus. Next base: position 9,603,436 of record NC_091116.1, read on the forward strand.
CAGAATTCCGTACGCATACAAACGCGGGAAGGAAGAGTGAGAGAGATGAAGAGAAAACTACCATGAGATATTCCTTTTTTTATATAAAATATGCATTTGGAAATATTTAAAGTGCAACCAATGTATATATGGAGTGGGAAATATAGTACAGAGGATGAGAATATAGATGCAAACAAGCTACAGGATGATTCCAAAAATGAGAAAAAGGTAGAATAAAGAGAATCTATTTCAGTATCTGCAACATTTCTACTTCTTGGTGCAAAATAAACTATAAAACCCCCCAAATCTAAATGTGACATGACCTCACCATAAAAACATTAGCATCAGTTGCTCACTCAAGACGCCGGAATGACCTCAATGTTTTCCCGACTAGTGACTTATCTTCTCGCCTCTCTCAAGCCTGATGTAATTGTGATGCAATACCTCCGGGAGCGTTCAAAGTGTGAGCCATTGAAACCGGGGGGGGGGGGGCTGTTTGCTTAACAACAGTCAGCAGTGACCCCGTGTCCTCTTTGCACGCTATGTCCTGACAGTTATTGGATGGTTAGATTTTTAAGTTTTCCTTTTTTATGATTTTGTATTTCCTGGCTGTGTGAGCTCCTCGACCGATCTGCATGTCAACTTATTTTTTTAACACACATCTGCTCAGTCGTCCAAGGAATAATTTTATGACTCTTCTTTTTAAAGATAACATGTTATTATATCCCATTTCATCCTTGTGGTTTGTAAGGCAGTAGAATATGTATAGAAGTCTGTACATTTTATGTAGTTTTTCTTGAGAAGTGGCCCTCTCAGATTTTGATCCACCAGTTTCTGTAGGCAGTATACGTTTCCTGCTGGTGCCCACAGCCAACCCTTTTCATTTGGTCAAATAGATGAGGTTACTTCAGCTTTGCTCTGACAAGACCGGGAATTTTTCTTTTACTGAAAAATCCATTCTTGTGCAGCCTTTCAGTGTAATTGAAATCCCCTTTTCATTTGAATTATTCCGTTTTTTAACATTGAAGACAGTGGATTTTCTTTGCAACTCAACCAAGCCAATTAATGCACATAATAGCCAGGGAGGAAATGAAACTAATGATTTCTACCAATCCTTAAATATCCTCAAGAGTTGGCCTGTAAAAGATTCTGTGTGGAGGTGTCTGTTTTTCCCTTTTTTCACTGTAACTAGATCCATATCTGTGTCTAAGAGTACAGGTTTTAGCCATTTTCTCTCACTACTACTAGAGTCTTTCAGAGAGCGTGTTGCCTTATGAGGCACCTCATTAACCTCCGTGACACTCATTACAATGTGTTACTCCCCATGTCACCGGGCAGTGAGGGTTTTCCAGGGGAAGTCACACGCCACACACTCAATTATCTGTCTCCCCCCATTTGTGGCTTTTGCTGTTGATGCCACCGAGTTTGACATTTCACATTCATCTGTGCTTTCTTTAGTTTCTCTTTGCCTTGTTTCACTTGGTCAGACAGTGTGCACAATCGTCTCAAGTCAGGTCTGGTTGCATGATAAGAGAACTGCCAGAGTTCATTGTCCTCTTACAATTCTTGTATCAAAAAGAACAAAGCAACACTCATTGTCAATATTCAGTTCATGCTCTTTTCGTTTCTTTATTTATTTTTTGCCCTATTTCCTACAGGGTTATGAGAAAGTCTAATTAGTGTCAGGTCTTGGGATCATGAAGCTGAAACAAAAAACACGTTTGGGTATTTTTTAACCCGTTTCTTGGGACGAGGACAGTTTGATCTAAATGGTCCGAATAATGAAATCAACTCTTTAACTGATCTGTGAGGAGGGGCCAGAAGTCGTGTCGCTACATGTTGTAATATTAAATGTGTAAGATTATTTCCAGATGTTTCCTTCTCAGGATTAGAGTAAGTGAGGAAAAACTCAACTTTTTTAACGAATTGCACAAGCAAATGATGCAGACTTTTACAGTTATAGAAAAATATAGAGTGAGAAAGGAACGATTCCTTAGTTTGAGAATAATTAATTGGAGGATGGCTTGTCTAACAAGAGATCATGCCTTGATTGGATGTTGATGGTTTAATGCTCTCTGCCACAGACCACAATGAAAAGGATATTCATAAAATATTCAATACGTCAAATAATTTACCTCCATCCATTGGCTTTACTGCTTGTTCTTTGTGGGCTGTCAGGAGCTGAGGTCGATACCATAACACTACCATAACGATGAAAGCAACCATTCATGCACACATTCACACCCACAGGCAATTTCAGTCAAAATACTTTAATATATATATTAAAGGTTTAATACTTTAATAGACTCTTAAATAGAATAGAGTGAATGTTAAGTATAGTCTCAAGCTGGAAAAAGTAAAATCTGGAAAAATCCACAGAATGACAGCCCATTTTTTCTAACACATTTTGAATTTCAACTGGATTAAACGCAGTGCTAAATTCAAGTAGAATTGAAAATTTACAATCAACCCCATCATCTAGTAAAATATAATATTAGTGATATAAGTGTTAGTGCGAGTGAAAGAAAACCTTGAAAAGAAATATTAGGAAAATACCTGGAATTAGTATAATGTTATGTATTATGTTTAAAATCAGGTTTCTTGAGGAAGTCAGTCTTTAATCACAAAAAATAGAAATGAGCAAATCTTTTGATCCGGCTGTCTGCGGAAATAAGAGCAGAATAGAAAAGCTGCGTGCAGCCCAGTGCTGACGTCTTCTCGGGTCCCTGAGATATGTCAGACGAGTTTCAAATTGCTGAATAATATTTCAAATATCACTGTCTACACTGCATGCAGCTCAAGAAGAGACATTTAGAAGTGCAGGTGGTAAACACCCTTGTTGTAAATCCTCTCATAATCCTGCGTGTAATTTGGAAATTCCTGCAACCTAATTTGTGGGAAATAGAGATAGTGCTGAGGAAATGAGTCCTGCACTACAGTCTTGTTAGAGACGTCAATCAAAATGTCACACCCCTAAGTGCAGGTGGAGCAATCGATATTTCACACTACATGCCCAGGAAGAGTGGAGAGAGGAAATATTCAGGCCTCATTACTCTTTTTTTCCTCTGCACTTTGACGCCCACTTGTTGCGATCTTTTCGTTTTGCGTATCATCATCTCATCGGAGTGTTTGCGGTATAGATGGCTAGATGAGGCAGAACAGTGGGGAAATAGGACTACATGTAATAGAAAATTGGAATAGAGAAAAGTAATGTAATGGCTGCGAGCCAAACCATTCGACAGCTGCATTATTCAAATGGAAATAGCGGGAGGCTTCTCCAAAAACTCCCACATGCAGAGGCCCTGACAATTGAACTCATCCAACTTGCTGTGCTGCCATTCATTTTTCCCCTCTGTAAGTTATAATGGAGGATGGGGTGATGCAAGATGGCATGAAAAATGAGGGGCAGGTTGAAAACTAAACAATGGAGCTTTACTGGAGTTTAGGAGAAGGGTAGAGGCACTAAGTCTGCTGCAGAAATGTTTTACGAAGAGTTAAACGCCAATGGCAGACAGCTTTCTATCAGGTCTAAATGTCCTAGAAATGATTAGGTCCTTCTTAAAACCTTTAATGGCACAGATAAAATCTAGACTGACTCAAACAAGGGACAACAGGTCAGTCTATTTCAATCTGCGAGTACCTCTAGTACGCTGAAATAAGCACAAACATATTTTTATGAAGGACATCTACCTTGAATCCTGCTCACGGCTGACCTGTGTCCTTTTTGGTGTGTGGTAAATGCAAACCTTTTATCTTCTCCATGTTCATTTTCCTTAGAGATAATCACCCTTCTCCACTCTCATGCATCCCGCACTCTTCTCTCTATATCTCTTAGAAAGCATTAATTTGAAGAGGCTCTCCGCCGTAATAATGCCTCCCTTTGGATAAGCTACGTCTGAGTGAAGGGGCTTTTACTTTCGATAATTCACCACAACCTGTTTGATCCAGCCACAGGGGCAACCGCTGCATGACATTTCCAACATGAGGAAGGGTTTTTAAGAGTTGTTTTTCAGATCTCCACCTGTTCAAACAGCTGTGTGGGAGGATTTTAATTAGGGAACATGTGCACTGGTCACATATTATTAACATAATGCATTACAAGTTGTTATTAAACCTAAAAAAGCAGAGGGAACCTGAGCACTGTATCTATTTGAAAATGTTTTGTAATTAATTTCCTTTTTGCGGCTGCTTAATGTATTGAAATTTACACATATCTGACAAACAGATCTGACAATAAAAATATGTGTGCTAAAAAAATCAAGGAACAGGAAAGAGGAGGGGTTTGAGACTGCCAAGAAAGCTCTCGTAGGGGTCAATCTGAGAACATCTGAGAGATAAATCACAGAGGCAGAAGATCATTATGTTGTTAGTGTTGTTGTTCAGAAGCGAAGGGACGAGGGCGAACGTTAGCTCAGAGATTGAAGTCGACTCTGCTGAGAAGATCCAAGGGTAAAACCCCCCTCAAGACAAAGAGAAACGAACGGTGGGTCATTCCGTTGACACATAGTGTAGGTGTAGGTCTTGATCGTTCAAAGTCCCTGCCAAATACTGTGTGTGCGTGTGTGTGTGTGTATTTCTAAAGTAGGTTTACACCCATGCATTTATATATTGTGTGTGTTTTTGCGTGCACTTACTACTGACCTAATGGGGAGCTAAGCTTGGTCCCATTTAATTTCCAAATAGGGGTGTTGTGCACTGCTCCACGTGGTGTCAAAATAATGTTATTATTACTGACTTTGCCTCACACGGAGCACCAAAAATGTTGGTATTAATGTTGTTATTATGTACTTTCCTTCACGCGGGGCACCATTAAATGGCGTGCTTTTGGGCATTCAATAAATGTGGCTATCAGTGAAATATTAAATTATATTATACATTAAAAATAATGATATTAAATAATAATTAAACTAATAAAAGATAAATCGGGGCACCACCCTTCAAAGGAAGGGAAAAGATAGCCAATTTATTGAATAAGTCTCATGAAATTACTGACTACAAATTTGGAACTCTGATTAATAATTAAATAAATAACTATAACCAAAATTACCACATCAATAGCTAGCAAAGTTGAAGGATATGGAGTTCTTGACAGTGTAGAGGTTGGCAAAATTCACACTTATGCAACATGAACTAAGACGTGTTTTGAAGAAAAACATTTATTATGAGAATAATAAAAGTATAAACACACAAACTAACAAAAGGTGTACTTACTATATACAGGTGTGCATGTGTGTGTGTGTGTGTGTGTGTGTGTGTGTGTGTGTGTGTGTGTGTGAGTGAGTGAGTGACTGAGATTCAAAATGGCGGCTGGCCACTATGAAGACAAAAGGCCCCCTGGAGTGGTGAGACCATGTGGCTGAGATCACATGTAGGTGTCAAGTTTGTGGAGATGAGTGTGTGAGGTGTTGGTGCCAGGTTAAAGAAAGTAGTTAGATGCATGCAAAGAAGTGATCAGCATAACAGAACTAACATTAACTTTCAGATAACATATTACCAAATATCACAGCAACACAAGTCAAACTTATAAACATCACATGGACTAGAAATAGGATTAAACAGTCCTTTGCTTAGCCTAGCGTAATAATAAAGCCCAGTTTGTTACCCGTCCATGAAAAATAGGGAAAGGTCCTTTTTGGATGTGCTGTTTGAAGTCCAGTGAAGTGGTCTTGTTGATTTGTGGATCCTGTTGTGCATCTGCTGGTCAGACCTTGTGTCGTGGCCAGTTGTGCTGAAGTTCTTAGGCAGGCTCTCGTGTCACTGCCTTTGGAAGGTTTTAGCAGTCTGCTCCAGGCAGGCCTGCTGGAAGTTAGGGAGCTTGTGGAGGGAGGAAGTCTCCCTGGCTGGGAGAGCAGGGCCAGACCCTACTCCTCCAGGAGAGGTCAGCAGGGGAAGAGGCCGAAGAGAGAAGGGCGAAGAGAGAAGAGAACTAGCAGAGGGGAAACTCAGCTTATATTGGCCTGGTGACCTCATGGGTCATGGGGCACACAGTGACCAATAGTGGTTGAGAGTTGTCTCCAGGAGCAGTTTTACCACCTATGTGTGAAGATGAAGCACCCTGGGAGACTGAGTTCTGGAAGCTCTCCTTTGTCTCCAGAACAAAGGAGACATGAGGTCAGGCTTCTGACTACACATGTAGGCCCAGCTATGATTCACAGATACCAGGTCCCAACAGGGGTAAAAATGAATTGTGGGTAAGTCTGAGTTTTATATATAAGGTTTTGATTAGGTTATCCTTAATGAATGGAAGTCAAAGCAAAGTCCTAATTAAGATTGTTGATGAAACCTGTGTACTTACCCTTTATGTCTCTGTGGGGACCTGTTTGACCCATTTTAATCAATAAGTATCAGGTCAGAGACAGCAGTAGTAACATGTGTGTGTGTGTGTGTGTGTGTGTGTGTGTGTGTGTGTGTGTGTGTGTGTGTGTGTGTGTGTGTGTGTGTGTGTGTGTGTGTGTATGTGTGTGTGTGTGTACAAGCTACTATATATAGATTGTTTATTTTGTCTGTGAGCATCTGTCAGAAGCTCTGAAGGAGCATCGCAGCAGAAGCCTGCCTGCTCCTCGCCTTACTGGCCACTCTGTTGACCACATGTGCGCACACACACACACACACACACACACACACACACACATAGTTCTCTTCCTTTCCTCTTTTTCTCTCTCAATCATACTCATTCCTTTCCTCTCACCCTCTTCCCCCCCTTTGTTTTAGCGTAAAGCCTACATGTGCCTCGCTCCTTCCGCGGCATGCGGCCTCCATGTGTCAGGCCGATGTGGAGTCAGCTCAAGCCGGGACCGCAGTAGTGAGCCTCTTTTCCCTTCGCATTTGTTCCAGTACCCATCACGCTGCCGCCTCGGGCTCTACCCAGGCTGATCGCCGGTGCACCGCGGCCAAGGCCACCTTACCTAACCCTGCACCAACCGCTCCTCTGCGATCTGCACTGCACGGCGCAGTGGGAGAGTCCAATGCGGCTCACTGCACTTCTAGGTAATTTGCCTGTGTGGGCTGTTAAGTGTGCGTGCATTATGCAATGTATTATCATATTGCAGTTCGAGGTAATGTTTCATAAAGTACTAAAGTGCAGGGGAGCATAATATCTTGTGCACTAACCCTTGTAGCATCAAATAGGGGCTTGCGTTTGTTAGTGCTTGTGTCTGACTGGGTTTGAGTATCAGAGAGAAAACAGCGCAGTCTCTGGTGCGCCACCCACTGAAGCAAAGGTCAACAGTTCACCCAAGGATTAGAGAAACTCATAAATTGTTTGAGCTTTCAGAAAGTTTGAGCTTTCTCTGACATGTCCATGTGATATTGAGTTTTACACCTCTCTGCAGCATGAAGCTTATTGTGCTGAATGAGAGCGTTGGAAAAAGAAATCTATATATGAAAACACGCGTGTATGTGAGGCAGAGCTGTTGTTTCATCCGCCAATATTGTTTACTCTGCCAGAGGACAAAAACTATATTCATAAAGAATAAAAACAAGTAAAATTTCTGTACAGCTCAGATTAATCTCATTGCATTGGAAACCTTGTGTAAGTCTTTGGTTAGGTTTTGATCTATTTGCTGGGACTCGATTCAAGCTGTATGCATGAGACTCCAGCTGAGCGAGATAATCCCCTATAGATGCGTCCTGTGAACTGAGCCCACACAGGTCCACCATCATAATAACGCACAACTGAAGTATGGAAGTGATTGAATTTCCAATTCTGTTTTTCTTTTCCCATCTCCATCTGCCCGCCCGCCAGGAGAATCAGGCCCCTCGCTCCACTACACAGGGGATACAATCGCTCGATGATTGAGTGATGCATTCCTCTGTGCTGCGCCAATGGATAATGCATACTGCTTGGACAACTCTCAAAGAGATAACTGCTCGTATGGAGATAAAGGTAAAGCAGTGGTTACATCTTCAACTTCTCAAAGCACATGCTGTCGTCACTTCAAAACCAAATTTTTGTCTGTCTTCTTGACTCCTCGTCCCTCATGGCTCTTCTGTTACAGTCAAAAAACTCACTCCAGTAATATAATTGTGTATTACAACTGTCAATTCTATGTATTATTTAAGAGTATTTTCCCTGGCAGTTTTGGGTTTGCAGCTCAGTAGCTAAAGTGCGCCACAGACGCCGAGTTCGATTAGATGGTGGTCAATCATGCTAAATGCGGAGCTTTAGCCAGTGTGGAGCGCACCAAGGGCAGGGGTGCTCCGGGGGGAGCCAATTGATTCTGTTGTGACAGACAAGTTGATGTCTGAAACGTAACAGCAGCCAGTTCAGTCGGTAAACTGAGACTCTGGCTCCCGGTGCAGTCAAATGGAACGACATCAAATCTGCCACGGACTCATCCGTCCCTGTGCACAGTGGGTTTTGGCTGATACGGGCTTCTGAAGAGGATATTGATATTTTTAGATGCTTGAAGATGATATTTAGTATCAGTAGATCTGAACAGTCTTGCCAAAACAGGAACATCCCTGACTGTAACACAGAGGAAACAAATGGGGAAATGCACATTGAAACGCAGTGGGTCTGTCAAATATAGTGACTCTCAGATTAACAGTGCATGAGGCAGACCACTGTAAAATATTTGTGTTGTCTCAGAGCACTCTGTGTCTGCTGTACTTTATGCCTCATGTGAAGTGTGCAACGTGATTCTGCATCATACTCAAGGACGCGTTACTTTGTTGATTACGGACCCGCTGAACCTTCCTTTGTTCCTTCTGTACCAGAAGAAAACCAACATGGATTCAGTGTTTCCAGAGAGAATCTCTTCTGGACGCTGTGGGAAAAGCCTGAAAGAGCAACTAAATCATATTTATGAGATTCTTTCAATTCAATTCAATTCAATTTTATTTGTATAGCGCCAAATCATAATATACATTATCTCAAGGCACTTTACATAGAAAATCAAGACCTTAAAATCTTATTTATTTTAGAGAAACCCAATAGTTCCCACAATGAGCAGCATTTTCAGGTGACAATCAACACCTATTCAATGATAAGTGGAAATCTGCCACACATAATAATGAGCACAGGAAAATATGTTGATATAGGCCCTAGCCTCTGTTAATAAGAGCAAATAACAAATGATAGGAATCTAAATGTTCAGTCACATTGGCTTGTGCATGTACTTGATTTTGTACCTATAAATGGACATTTTGAACGGAAAAAACACAAGGAGTAGAAATATCTCAAGATGAGAAAAAGACGCAGATGGAGATTTCAAGAGAGCCAACGCCGGTGTTGATGTGCTGTAAACAAAAACACTGATTTCTGCTCTACCCAGGCTCCACCTTTCACCTGGAAATATTTCTGCTGTTGGAAACTGATCGGGACAATCCCCTGCTGCATTCTTCATATGTGAAAAACAAACTCTGGTCTGAAAAACAGAATGAGATCACAACCTATTCATAAAGATCATTGCAAAAGGAAATACATTAGAATGTGAAAATATCAGAATTATTAAGAATAGTATAAACCAGGATTCAGTGTTTATTCTCACCATTACACTGTCCTTATAACTCACTATGCCAAAGTAAACCTGAGGCATTGGTGCATAGGTTATCAATCATTTACTTTACATGCTAGCAAATTCAACTGTGAAAATTCATATTCAGTGGGCGAGCAGAATTCCTTTTTCTGTGTAAATTACTGGAGAGCAAAAAGAAATTCAGTTTCCTGCTGACACATAATGGGCTGCCAGGCCCAGAGAAGGCTCGTGTCTATAGCTGGTTTTCCTCCCTACCTGGACGTGAGAAAAAATCCGAATGATCAGGTCAGTTTTTACCTTTGTCTTAATCCCATATTGTCAGCTGTCATAACATAATTGCATTGCAAAGTTGCAGTGCGACAAAGAGATGGATGAAATGATGATTGCCTGGAGAAGGTGTTGGGAACATGGCAGTGCTGTCTAGGAGGGGTTATGTTTATGGATTTGTTTTCAGCCAAATAAAGTTTGTGCAAGGTTCATGCACCATTAGTGCTCCCTGCTGCTAAAGCGTGTGTTGAAAAGTATAAAATCAAATGTGACATAAGAACCCACAAACTTTACTGTGATAAACAAACCAGAAGAAATTAAAGGATAGTCTCTGGGTCAGTGATCAACCCTAATCTCAGAGAAGCATTGTTTTCCCCACAGATCATCTGTGCCTCTTCTTGTATCTCGTATTCCATGCTGCAGTTTGACGTCTCCCCCGCAGGCTACCGTGGCCTTGTTCGTTATTTTGACTGTGATCCATGGACTCGTATTTTGAGCCGCGCCGCTGCCCACGGGGAGCTCTTTGCCAAACCAGCGGCATGATGACCGTTGCCTGGGCACACGTCCAACAAGGCATCCCAGAGAACTAAGTAGCCACTACTGCAGGAGCAGGATGTAAGGACACAGCGATGTTATTCTCTAGACTCTCATTCCAAATACAAATTCAATTTCGGTTACTTTATTTTAGTATCGCAAGTGGAGCGAGTGATTTGAAAAAACACAAAATACACAGTTTGAAGTCCCTGCGAGGAATAAAGATGGTAAGATGGTCGGTGCACAGAAATCGTAACCAGTCTTTTAGCATAAACACAAGGCACAGGAAGTTAAATGAAGAAGAAAAGTGTCTCCAAGGACTTTAGGTTTAGATTAGGTTAGACAGTGAGATTACTCACAATATAAACGTATGGGCTAGATGTGTAATTAAAACAATACACGTTGGAATTGCTGTTTTTACATTTTTTCAGGAGAGTCTAATAATCTAGTGATTCCAGAAATCTGTCTGTCTGTATATGGATTGAATATCTCAAGAACCATTCATTTTATCAGCTTCACACTTACTATTGTTAAGGGCCCAAAGAGTGCAGTGTTGAATTTGGTGCGATTGGGAAAGTCGATACCAATAAGATTTAAATAAGCTTTTTGGGACTGGATCCAGGGATAATGTGGTTCCCGTTTTTTTTTATACATGCCGTATTATGTAGTAATCTAGATGCACAGTGTTTTAGTGCAGCTAAACATTACTGCAAATAATAATTTTGTTTTTTCCACTGGGGTTAAGCTCCTGGCAGCAGCACTTAGAGTATGGAGGTAGATCCGAATTACAGGAAACATACAGGAGAAGCTAAATTAAAAATCCAGTGTAGAATTACGAAAAACTCAGTCCAACCATTTTTACGTGGTTGGTATTCCTACAAAGAAAAAGAAAAGGATAAAGGATTATGGTTTGAAAGAAAATGTAAATCCATCCATCAAGTGAATAAAATATTCTTTATACAGTTTCATTTCAATGTCAGGATCCCAGCTTGTTCGGGCTGTGTTCCCTTCACATATTCTTTTGGTGGCATGGAAAGATTTTTTACTCTTTCTGAAGAGCGCTTATTTTGCATTTCAAGGTGTCCTTCCTATGGTGGAAATAAGAAAAAAAGTGAGAGAGAAGTTGTGTATGTGCTAAAACTCAGTCTGTACACCTCCACAGCTGTTGTCACCATGAATAAGAGCAGAAGCGGTGGAAAGGGCTTGTGTTTTAAATGGAGCATGATGTGTTTCAGCTGTCTGGCCTCCACGACCGCGGTTAAACTGTGGTTAAGAATTGTCCTAAAATCATTCTGGTCAAATCGGATTCCCCCCGAAAAAAGACTCAAATCTTAAACCTCTCTCTTATCCCCAGCGCTGCCAGGAGCTCCGACTTAGTTATTGAAATGAAGTGCCAGACAGAATGAGTCATAGACTGTCAATTAGATAAACTGCACATTAGATCAGTGCGTTCACAGTCCACACTTATTATCAAATCACCTCAGGTTGGCGTGGTGTCATTTTCCGAACAAATCATTTTGACTGAGCAGATAATTGAGATAACTAGTATTAGTATTCCTACAGCACGGTGACACTGTGGTATCATACTATGGCACATATTAACACCTACAGTGTGCAGATAATTACTGACAGGTCCTTTTGGAGGAGATCTGGCGTAGGCTGTCCGTCTGTGTGCCTGTCTGTGTGCCTGTGTGCTTGTCTGGCATGTTGGCATGATTATGAAACACCACAGCGCTTAAAAACTCCAGGGTCAACAGTATCCCGAGGAAGACAAGGACGCAGATTATGACAGAGATTTGGCAACAGTTTCGGATTAGTAAAAATAGCACAGCAGCAAAAAATAGATTCACGGGCCATTATCCAACTGACAGAGCCACTATTTTTTCCAGATAATAGGTGCTTTACTTTTTGCCTGCTGTTTTTTTTTTTTTTTGTATTGTTCAATCTTAGATCGGCAGCAAAATTTGCTGTGAATCAATCTCATGCTGATCCCAAAAAAGAATGTGTTTTCTATGGCAGGGGGATTCAGTTAAAATTCAGAGAGGAGAATATCATAATGTCAAACTAGTGTTTTGACAACTGACAACAAAACCGAAAGTAATAATATTTTAACGATATTCATATATTTATATTCATAGTCAGTTTACATTGGAAAAGATAGATTTTCTAAAAATTGCATCTTAAAATAAAGCGTTTGATTTTAGAAAACTAAAAATTTCCCTTTTTCTTCGTCTCATCCACGTTTCCAACAACGTCTTACAACTGCGCAGCTTTAACACCTGCTTTCTCTTTTATCTCACCATCAGTGAGAGAAGTGAGCTCCAGCATGCCCTGTCTGGATTTTAAATCTGAGCTGGAATAGTGTTGTTTTACAATGCTGCTTCTAACAATCACCATGGTCTCCTAACATTGTTCCACTGCTTTTCCATTTTTGAGCCGACATGTGAAGATACTCTTCTTACTTTTCTCTGACTCCCTTTAGACTGTCTCACCGCTGAATACTCATTCTTCACCTGAGAGGATTTACAACACATGCAATTGGTCTGCGAGTTTCCTGGGTTGATAACCATGCACTGTTGTAAAGGCTAGAAAAGCTGTGCCAGTAAAAATAGAAACACTTTAACAATTTCAAATCATATGACAATTTCTTATTAGTGACCTCTGTTCTGAAGCATATGCAGTGGAAGCTGTTGAAAGACTGAACTGTAATTGTTTTAGTTGTTGACGGTACAAACGTGTCATAATAACTGGGCAAACACTCCTGTACAGGAAGTGATGTAATTCCCTTGGGATGCTTTCATCATGATGAGAAGCTTATTTGCATCCAGACATTCTACATGTGTAGTGTGCGCAATGATTGCCTCCCTCAAATCCAAAATGTGCCCCCCCCCCCCCCTTCTCCTCTGCCGGATAAAACCGCCAGTTCCATCTCGTCTCTGCATTTGGTATCATATTAATTTCAGGAAGACCTGCAAATCCACTCTGCCATTGCATAATTCATGGAGCCCCACTGACAAAATTCCCTTTCATGTGGGCACTGTGCCCTGAACGAAAATCCTTGGAAACCTGGATAAGCCCAAATGGCTTATACTTGGTGGAGATGCACAGCTGTGCTCAGGTAAACTGTCATTATGTCCCTCAAAATGAGGTCATGAGTGAACGGCGTGCTGTTTGACGTTGTCAGCTGCTGGAAAGCAGGTGACACTCAATGGGTTTTCTGGGAAAAAAGAAGTGGATAGGGACTGTTCCGACCATCTGGCGAGGGATCCCGTGTACTCGCGACCTCGGCAGCACCTTTTCTCTTAGATAGCTGTTTAAGATTAGAGATGTGTTGTTGCTTCACACGTAATTTTACATTGCGACGTTGCCATTAAATTCTCTGGAGATATGTGGAGTGAGGCTCTCGTGGTGACTCATGAGCAGAATTTTATCTGATGGAACAAATGGACCCCTGCCAGAGAAGTCATTAAAATTATCTGTTGTGACAGTATTTTTAATCGTACTTTAAAGCTCGAGTGAAATAGAAAGAAAAATGTGTTTAATCTAATCCTACCCCTTTGCAGTCACAAGGACGCTGCATAACCTATCATCAGCCTGAGGTGCTCTGTACATTTTGTAACATCCACTTAACCTTATGCACGTCTCTTGTTTTCACGTCTTCTATCCTGCATTTGACAGCGTTAACCTCGTACAAAACACTGTGGGTTTTGGTAGCGTTTTCTAAATATGGCTGAGAGGTGGCACTCCACTCTCACCCTTAAAGGAGACAGATTATGCTTTTTTAGTATTTCCATTTCCTCTAGATAGTTATATAAGTTTTATGTGTATTAAAAAAAAGTAAAGGGAGCTGCTCTCACCAACCGAAAATAGTGAAGCTCCTGAAACTCACGCTTTTCAGACCCAGGCTGAAAAGAGGAGCTTCAGCGATGGACAGTCTGAGGAAAGTGAAGTGTTTTCTGAACATTAGGACATGTAAACCTTTTCTAATTATAAAACAAATTAAAATTATGAACTTGAATATATTTAAATGGAATTCTATGTGAAGGATTAAACCATGTCAGTGACTTTCATCAAAGTGCCTCATTTTGCCTCGACTGTCAACAAACACCAGAATCATGGGAGAAGATCTGACAGCATTAACTCCCTTTAGACAGTCCGACAACAGCAATCATATAGGTTTATTGCACGTCACACTGGTGCGAGATGGGTCTTATTATTTCTCAGCCGCAATCTGCGCCAGACCGTACGACATCACTCCCAGGCATGTCAGCATGTGAGGTGAATGTGATGTAGACTGAGAAATGTGAGAGCAGAGGTCATAGACGCGGTGTCCATGAGCTGCAAAAGACTTAACAGGCATTTCCAGAATTCATTTTTGACACAAGCTATTTTTCAATTTCTGTTGTTTTGGTATGGATGTTTTGGAGCTGTGTGTTTTTATCAAGGTGTATTCTGCCTCATTACTTGTAGAAAGATGTTTTTCTTTCCGTGTAGGATTTGAAATCAGGGAAACAGCTAAAGTTTCTGGAAACTTACTGAAAAGAAATATTTTCCCACAACATGAAATAGTTTTGACTAAATAGGAAACAATATGTAAAAGTTCAGTTTGATCAGATGTGACTGACACGGCGTGGAGCTGCGATGTTGTCGTGTTTATGTGGAACACAACCCAGTCGCACTTTCTTTTGCTTGTATTCAGAATGCAAGGCAGTCACACGCCATCACTTTCAATCACACTGTATTGCTACTTGAATCATTTGTGTGAATGTGTGTGTGTGTACTCATTTCCATCAAGTCCTCTGGACCTTTTTCCAGCATATACACTGACCTTGTTAGGTCCAGCAGACCTCATGGGGACCAAAGCTTGTACCTAATTAGGCAAAACATCATTTCTGAGATAAGGTAGATTTCAGTTTCGGTTCGGCCGACCACAATGAACGGAAGTCAATGCAGTGCTGCACAAACTTGCATGCGTGTGTGTGGCTATTAAAGGGCAGGCAGGTTTGGCCATCAACAACCAATGCATCTCATTAGCTGGAAATACCAGCGGTCAGCCTTTTACACGCACCCTCTGATCCGATGCCTGGGACAATTACAATCCTCCCTCTCTTTTGCACTCTCGCTATATGTCTCTCGCTGTTTATACCTCCCCCCCCTAGTGTCAGCTGTTTCAACGCAAGCTATGTTTTGGGCCAAAATGCTTCGTGCCAAATAGCCAATCCCAAAGTGCTGTGTGCCGGATTAATACCTGAGCCCGCTAATTTATAATTGCCCCATTGTGGCATCTGTATACTTAACGGATGACGTTTCTCTCTCTGTGCGTCTAATCACGATGCCCTTCTCTCCACGTGTTCAGCCTTTTCCTTTTCTATCTAGTTCCCAGATGAAGAAACAATGAATGACTCACTGTAAATTCACCTTTCGGGACAAAGATAAGAGAGCGGCAGAGTTTGATCAGGCCCTCGTTTCTTTCTCGAGGAAGTCTGCAGGTCTTTGCTTCACTTATTTCTGTAATAAGACTTGAGGGAGGACAACTGTTTCTTTGAGCGGCTGCCGGAAAATAAAAATCTGATAAATCTGTCCAAGTCCCTTCAGAATGCAGGGCATTTATAAAAGGCATTTATCTCATGGGGGCAGGCAAATTCAAAGTTAAATTAGGAAATATAACATTTATTTGAAGAAGAACACAGAAGAAATTTGTATGCAGCTTCGATGCCATTCCCACTTCTCTGTAACAAGAAAACCTTAATGATTTGTTTAAATAAAAAGGTATTCAAATGAAACAGGGACAAGCCAGTGTGGCTGTTCTCTTATGACAAGAAGGGGTAGAGTGGTGCTAAAGCCGAGACTAAACCTGTTGGTCTGGATTATTTATTCATGAGGCGCTGGCTTTAAAAAAACTCCATATTTTATTCATTGTATATAGTGATTCCATTTTTAATTAGTTTAATGATAAAAAAATAAGCGTTAGATGGCGTTATGAATTCAGTTTAAGCTTTCAGTATACGTACTGCACTGCAGACTGGATATCAGTTAAACACGAGCAGACCAAGGAAATGTCAAACACATATGCCACGAGCATGCATTTGCTTCAAAGCCTTACATGTACTGTAAAGCGCTTTAGGTTGTTTATGCTCTGCAACTCATGGCTGAGTAAATCATACATAAATATTCCACACAACATAAAATGGGACAATAAACGCACCACAAATGCAGCAGTTTACACACAGAAAAATATATAGAGGTGACACACAGAGGCACATAATATCAGGCAACAGAACTAAAAAGGCGTTCTTTAATCTTCTCACAGAAGCCACCACAGTCAATAAAAGTGCCCATTTCCATACATGTATATATAAAATAATTCCCCTGTCTTCTCCTTTAAGCTCGGGTCTTCTATCAGAGGCCCAGGAGCCTGAGGGTTCTGCAGTATCTTAGCTGTTCTTAGGACTACACTTTTCTGGACAGAAATCTCAGATGTTGTTCCTGGAATCCGCCAGAGCCACTCTCCAAACTGCTCCGATTATCACTGGCACCACTCTTCACTTTCTGCATCTTCTCGAGCTCTTTTTCCTCTATTTTTGACCATTTTATCCTCCTGAAACTGGAGGCGCTGAGCTCGTCATTGTCAACCACCTTTGGAGGCGATTTCTATCTTGACCCTGGGACTTCCAGCCCATATTCGGCACAGATGTCCATGCCAACCTCTTGGTTATGGCGTTATGTACGCCATGCCTGCATCTTATACCCTGCTGTTATGTGCTGGACTGTCTCAGGAGCATCCATGTCAGGAGCGGTAGACCCCCACCTATCATATAATGTCAAACCCACTTTTATGACAACTGTATCATAAAAGAGGCCACTACCATGTTTTATTCCATCTGAGACTCCAACTTATGGGGCCACAGCATCAGTGATTAGCCTCCAAAGAAACTTCCCACAGTTGTAAATTAAGGATGCAAATGCAAAACATGGCCAGCTGGCCCAAAGCGATCATAGCACACTGGTTGACAAGACCCTGAGCAGCTGCCCTCTCCTCCTACACCGAGCGCTGAGAGGAATCAGTGCTGTGTCGGCACAGCAAAGGGGAGCAGGGGGAAGTAAGCAGGTCATATGCTGCAATGTCACATGGTGACAGAGCCTGTTGCAGAGCGCCTCTGTGATGTTTGATGACAGAAGCAGTTTAGTGATATTAAAACATTGAGAGATTAAATGGAACAGCAGCAAATATTTGAATGTTAAAAATACATTTGCGAAGGGAGTTACAAATTCAAACTCAGCTGAATAGAAGACGATAGAGATCATGAGGCTCAAATGGCCACCAAGCGTTTGTCTTAAGTAAATCATTATCCAAGATGTATACAGTTTACTTTGGACACAGATTTAAGACACGTCTTCTGACATTTCAGTGTCCAGGAAAGAACCCATACAATTTTGGTGCAGTTCCAGTTAAAGGGGTTTATCCAAGAATCTTTTTTCAATCACATTTCTTAATAAAGTGATCACTTATAAAAAATTTGCCAATTTCTCAGGAATGAATGTTTGACTGGCCTCCCACATTTCCAAATGACTTAAACTTAGCTCTTGCTGACATTTTAATAGCTTGAACTTCATCTGACTTTTGTATAATGCAGTTTTTAAAAAATGAAATTAAAATACTTCTTTCCCAGCACCTCTTGAAAAGTGTGAAGTTGTGGGCCAAACATGATGAGTGCTGCGATTTAGCAGTGTCATGGCGCACACCTGCAGGCGGTAGCACTGGCTCTTTCTCTCTTGCTCCCCCTCTGTCTCTCTCTCTCTCTCACACACACACACACACACAGACACACACACATACACATACACACACACACCCCATGCAAACAATATTGCTGCCAGTGCAGAATGCAGCTCCTTTTGTTCAAATTACAAAGACACAGAGATAAAATAAAACAACAACAACAAAAACACCCTCCCACACTTGACTGAGCTTTGTCAGTAAACAAACTAAAGGCTCACACTTGTATTGTTATTTGTTGTCCTTTCACTTTCTATTCAACTGTAAAATAATACTCCATTATCATCTACGTGACAAAATTAGAATAAAAATAACTTGTGAAAATGACTGAATTTCATCTACAAAGCGAGAATTAGACATAACATCCATGTTACCTTCCAAAACACAGTGTTTAAACATAGAATTTGGGTCACCCAAAAACAAAAATTTGGCACATTGGGTTTTCCAGTTAGGATTAATGCTTTGCAGGCTCAGGCAGCCTCCAATGATTTTAAAGCCAGAGATGTGCAAGAATTCACGTTTCCAATCATCGCTGCCAAAAACCCTTCAAATGAATATTCTGTTTGCTTCACGGTCACAGAGCAAGACATTGCATGTTGTTTGATGCATATTAGAAGCATAAGCTGATCCAGAAAAGAGGCAATAGTGCATGTTGTAAAGGGGTGTACATGCACTTTGTTGAAGGCTACCAGACAATTATATGCAGGATATGAGGAAAATAAAAGTAACCTGAACACAGGCAGTATAACAGTGCAACTGACCTTCAATGATGATAAACTGCAGTTGAATCACCCTTCTTAGACGGACACCGTTTAAAACGAAGACGTCCTTGAGGAAACAGAAATTAGCAGCCTGTCAGCATTACCGCCTCAGATCAGTTGGAGAAATACTGTTAGAGTCGCGAAGTCCTTTTACTTGACCCTGACTTTCAGTGTGCCCGTGGAAGCGCATCAGCACTAAACAACCTGCAGCGACTGTGGTTGGCTGCAAGTAACAGTAGCCCTTGTAGATTCTAATGGCATCCATTATGACTTTCTGCACAAAATGGGAGAAAATCAACCCAGGAGAGCATGACTCACAGGTGAAGGAAAACAGATTTAAAGCAGAATTTATATGTATCACTGTTGGGTAACAGGATGGATAGAAAAGTGAATACATTAGCATTTTCTTTTGTCAAAATTTCGCTGAAATCAGCAGTACATTTGACTTTAGAATAATAAAGCACCCTGTTCTCGCGCCTTGATAGGCCTTCGATGTAGTTAGTGGTCGTCTTCCTCAAAGTGGCCTCCCTGTGTTATATTTCATAATTTAATCTGCGCTTGAAGCAACACACGCACACACACACACCGACGCAGTGCTATGTTCAGTCTGATCTCCAACTACTCGATACCAGTAAATTGCGCTTCCTAGATTCCACTGTTCAGTCACCTCAGAGAACACAATAAAATAAATGAAGGTGATTATTGCAGCATTCATGCTCTGGGCAATGATAGAAATTACTTTTGACAAATTTGATTTCAGCCTCATGATGCTTTTATTCCTTAATCACAGCTCTGGCTCGCTGATGAGGGGGATGCATCGGATTGAGGGTCAGTGAAGCATATTAATCCACATATTCAGATGGTATTCCAGGGCCAAGAGTCCTTCCTCATGGAGACGTCTAACGGCTATTGACAGACCAGCTGAACTCTGGGGCCAGCCATCTGTATCATGCTGAAAAGGTCAGTGGTTTGATGTATAAACACCAATAGGATGCTCTCAGCTGGAGCTGCAGAGCCTGGAGGTTTGGAGTGCAGGCCGCTGATGTGCACTTGAAGTGAAGCATTTAACCCGCGGGTGCCGTGCTGCAGTCGACCCTGCTCCGAGACATCCATGTGGGCTTGAATATATTTAGAGGATTTACATGTCTGCATGTGAGGGTGAGCTTACTTATGATATCACTGGATTTCAGGTAGAGGAAACACTCAGGAGCTCAGAGCTTGCTCACAGGTTTCCTCAAGTTTAAGAAAAGATTACCCTCTCCAGACTGAATAGTCATTACAGCATTATCTCTCTGCAACAACCTGCTGAATACAGAACCATATCATATGCACTCTAGGTGTAATTCAGGTCATTACTGCATGATCCTTATTAGATAAATGTTATCTTTATTTACCCGCGACACATGGCCACAGATACATGTATCTGCTGTGACAGCTTTGGCGTGCGGTTGGAAAAAGAGGAGGGGAAGGACGAACAGACTCCCCTGTGGGAGCTCAGCTACAGTCTTGCACTGATCTGCTCCACTGGTGTAGCTCCAGGGTTGTGCATCATTCTTAAGCCAACCCCTGCTCCCTTTCTAATCCAGATTCCCCTGTGCTGGACTAAAGGTCCAGATATATTTCTGATAAAAAGAAAATCCTGTAAAAAATAAAAATAATAAGTGCCCAATCTTCAGAATAAATTGGTTCCTATAATTAATTATTTATGTATATAGTGTGTCATGTATATAATCACAGAAGCTGCAATTCAATACTCTTTGACCTCTGTACTGTTTAAAAAATTAAAAAATCAACTTTCTGCAAATTTCAAACAATTTCAACACACACATCTGAACAACTGAACATTGTGTATGTCACTCACGGATTTGGTTGGCTGAGTGGTGCCACGTGAGATGGTTTGTAACGCATGTGATTGGTCTGTGAGTTTCCAAACGTTAGAAAAGCTGCGCCGATTAAAATAGAAACGCTTTGTCAAAATTAGACAATTCTTTATGAGTTATTGGTGATAGAATAGCGTCTGGTCCAGATCTGGACCGCGGCTGGCGTAATAGTAACCCCTGAACTAAATGGAATAACGGAAAACAAGGAAATACAAAGGGAGGAAATGGAAACTGCAAATGCAATCACACAAACATAAGGAGACATAATGTATGCATACCCTCACATCCACACATGCTGTGTTTTGTGTCCAGAGGCGTCACATGACTCCGAACCAGAAAAGCTATACGTCTCAATCAAGACAAAACATGCGTGGGAATGGTGCCAAGCAGCCACACTTCCAGCAGCACAATTTACCTTTGTAATGAATTCCCACTTTATTTTGAGTTTCAAACATTGAAGAATGAATGAATTTTTCTTCAATGTTTTCTTCTCTTTTCTCTGTATAGGATAAGAGAAATAACAAAACAAATGAGTTTGGATTGATATTAGATCACCTACCTCCTGGCTCACAGTCATAACACCTTCATTTGCATTTTGGAGATGCTGAAAAAGGATTCTGAGGGTGCACATGATTTTAGATTTGTGTTGTTTGTGTAATTCTGAAAGCATTTTGCACACATTACAATGAGGAAAGAAAAGGTTCAGTGGGCTGTTTATGTTTGCTCCACTTCATGTGCTCTTGTGTGCTGTGAAGACAGATGAGGAGAGTGGAGACTGCTGTTTGCTCCTAAACCGAGCGAGATCAGCCAAAGATACTACTCACTCACACGTGCACACACACACACACACACACACACACACACACACACACACACACACACACACACATGCTACAATCACACATAAACATTTGCAAGAAACAATAAGAAAGTGCAGATTGCTAGCAGAGCCTCCTATTTAGTGCACCGAGTGTTGCAACAGCCTGCCAACATGCTCAGGATGTTTGCATGTGGTCAAACTGCTACTGTCGCTACGATCGGCTCGAACCATGACACACAGCAAAAGGACAAGTAAATGTCAGCGGCATGTCTGCGCCACAAGGTTGAATTCAAATGGGTATTGACTTCAAGACCAAAGGTGATGTTTACACTTAAGCATGAAAACTAATTGGTGGATGGTTGGAAATTGAAACAGATAATCACCACCGACCCTCCCTCTCTCTGTCGCTTTGTGCACCTTCTAATCTTTAACATGCAAAACCTCTCATCTGTGAGCTCATTGAAAGTAATTAGTAACGGATGCTCTTCCGTGTTTGCCCGCGTGATCTACTCCACTCAAGTCTTGTTTTCATCCCCTGCTCCACAGTTAAGATGAGCATCAGTATGTCGCCCGCTGTGCCCCCGCTGCGTTTCCACTGATGAGAGGGTTCTCATCAATCAATTTCCCAGCTTTTTTTTTGGCTCTGATCAGCAGAGGTGCCCCACCGCCACCACCACCATTACAATTTCCCACCATTTTAATTGTGATCTTTCTCTTAATTCTCCCTCCACTTGAAACTGTTTTTAAATCATCCCCCAAAACTTGCATTTACCGAATTCCTTGTATTTGATTGCTTTTAGCTTTTACTCTTCTTTTTCCATGATTTTTAAATGTTGGTCTGAAATGCTGTTGTATAATGTTGGTTGTTGGACATGATTTGTTTTGTATAAATTTAAACTGCCATTTCAAAGGTGATGCATAAGGTTGTGATTATGATTATTATTATGTGAAAAGCTACTAAATCACAAAAAAACTCCACATTGGGATATTACATCCACATAATCTAAGGCACATGTCAAACTTCTCATCATTACATTCTTTGTTTTAATTCTGATTTTGACAAAACTTGTTGGTTCAATATTAATCAATCTGCAACAACATTAGTGATTACCAGAGAGTATTTGGACTGTCAGAATGGAGGCTGCTGTGATGACTGAGAGTTGGTTATTGCTCCTGAGCTGAAAGAAGTGAAAAAAATGCTCTCAAGCAAAACACTGAGGTGAAAAACGTGTGTTTATTGGATAATATCCCCGGATTTCTAGTTCCCTGGCTCCCTCTGTTAATTTAAGACGGCCACTGTTGCCAAATCTCTTATTATGCCGCAATATTTCAGGACACCCTCTGAATATTGTTGACCCCACATTTTTAAAGCACTGCAGCTTTTTTAATCCCCCATCTTTTATTGCAGTTATTTCTGGTACATCTCTCCAGTACTTCCCAATATGTATTCACTGAAAGAAATATCTGTTTGCATTTGTTTCTTCATCGTTACCAACTCTGTGTCATCCAGAGCTCAGTGACATATCTTCCTCGAGATTGATTGTGAACTTGGTGTTTCTCATGTTTCTTTGTGCTTCATGCCCGGATGACTCAAAAACCACACAAGCGGAGTGTCCTTGTGTCCAAAGTTGTGTACAGCTTTTCTTCTTGTGTGCCAACATACACTCCAACTCCTTATCTTGACTCTCAACCCACAACTGCAGTTGGGGGTGCAGTCAGTTCCACATTAGCACATTGTCCTGCTTTGATGTCGCTCCCCTCCAGTGGGCCCCCTAGTGAGGAAATTTGTCACGTCAGACGAGTGAGTCTTTGTGTTCCTCAGCTAGGGATCAGCTCAAGTTCACAGTGAATGACCCTCACATAAAGTGAGTGGCAATCTTGTGTGCACTTCACCTTCTCTTCACCTTTGACTGCAACCTTTTCACGCTGCAGCCCCGTGAATGAATATCTGACGAGAATATACCAACTTGAACTTTAGCTTTAATGCTGCCCCGTGGAAGTTTCTTGTAAACAAAGTTACATTGTATCTTTCGCCAGTAAACATTGTGTGCACCCTTGAGGCTTGAATGCATTTCCTTCCACATATAGCTATAGCTTTTTTACGTTATTTATTGTCTATCTCCATTGTACTTACAGTCCTCTTCATTCTTTTCTTAAGGCTTTACCACCACCGACTGTTCATCAGTGGATGGCGTGAAATGTGCTTTGTGGCACCAGTGAAAAATAAGTACTTCATGTAGTACACATCAGTGTGATAAGAACTACTTGCCGCCATGTTTTTTACAGTAGTCCAAACTGGTATGACAACTGAAGGCTACCACAGGTTCTCTTAAATGTTTGGAAGGGGAGGGTGAGGTGAGGGGCATTCTGCTGCAACATGCAACTTCACCACTAGATGTCACTCAGTTCTACACACTAAACCTTTAACATGACAGAAACCACCCTTGAGAAATGTCTTTAGCTTAGCCAATTTTCCATCCACTAAAATGGAGGAGGCAGAGTTGTTTTATCTGTACTGCAGCTTCACTTTTTAGGAGATTGTAAAATAATATGAAACATAAATATTACATATCGTCACAAAGAAGAACTGTTGATATATTAATGTATTTTGTAGTGTCAAAATTAAAAACTAAAAGCTTTTGAATTAGATGTTGGGTTAGTGCCCATGTACAACACGGGGCCTCAAGATGACATATCATTCATGTTTCCATTTCAAATTCAAATCAAATCAAATTTTATTCGTATAGCCCATATTCACAAAACACATTTTGCCTCATTTATGACCCTTGCTATTTTAGTTTATATTTTGTTGCATACAATATTACTAAAACTAATTTATTCAATTAATCTGGCAGTTATCCCCGTCATGCAAATGGTAATTAAGCCTCGAGTGGAACCAAACATAGGAATGCAAACAACCAAAATAATTGTGTTACACATTTCAGTACTGTGTTTAAAGCTTGACTGTATAGACAGCATTTATTAGTTGCCATAGTGATCTTCAAAAAGCACAACATGTGAGTTTATTTAAAGAACCACATGTGACTCTGGTCATGATGCTTGCAGACAGATTGGCAGTTTGACAGCACTGGTGTTGAAGCGGAGGCCAGTCAAAGGGAGAACGAGGAGAACTGCATGTGTGTGTGTGTGTGGCATGGGCCTTCAAGTTGAGCACTGTCCAAACTGTCAGTCATGATCCGTGTAGACCTACAACTCCTTCAGCAATCTGCTCGACTCGCACCTCGTCACGACTCTCGAAGACCAACCTTGATCCGTGCATCTCGAAATAACTTGAGCACTTGGGGTTACCGCTCGCCGTCATGCACCGACACAAAGATAATGGAAACAAATGCAATTCTGTTTGTGAATTCTCTGCAGCTTCGTGTTATTCTCTGGGTTTTGAAATTACTTGAACATGACGACCCAGTCTCAACAGCGCGGCACAATCAAAGGAGAGCAAAAGTGAGAAGAAGAAGAAAACATTTAGCTGGGAGAGAGATAAAGAGATAAAGTGGAAAAGGAGAAGAGAGAGCGGGTGGGAAGATGTGGTAGAGAATGGCAACTGCAGTCCCACTCTGGGGACTGTTTGGAGTCTCTTTGAAAACAAGCCAACAGGAATCTGTGCTGCAAAAGTGATTCTTTTTTTAAAGTGAAGGGGGAGATTCCTTCTCACCTCTCTGGTCTCAACCTTGCGTGCTTGTGCTTTAAATGTTCCTTAAAAGCCTTTTTTGTCGAGAGGGCTGATCTCTTAAAGCGCCATTTAACTCGAATTGATTCCAGCAGTGTCTTAGCGGTGCCGCAGGAGACCGCTGATTGACTTTGAAGCTTATGAAGCCATTGTAATGATAAATATGTGCACGCTGTCAAGGTAGTGTTTTGAAAGAGTTTGCAAATCTAATAAATGCGTCCTTTTTTTTGGGACAATAAATTAAGAGTTGAGGCAGGCACCTACAGCTGCGGTGAACAATGTGATGGGAATGAGAACGGGCCAGAATGACTTCACCTAGAGCCATCCTGCTTTGCAAAATAAAATGTATTGGTGCCGTCTTCAAAACTAACAAAAATTGTGCATTCACGAACACATTTGTGCCCCTTACACCAGAAAAAAATCCCTGCAGGAATTCAAATATGATACAAAGCAGGGCAGTGGAAGCAGCCTATAAATAGAGCAGTATAGCTTTGTGTTGTAGTGTCTTTCTTTTTGATTTGACACCAGCTGTGGTAGCTCTTTGATGTGCGCAGAGAAGCTGTCTGCTTCCTCACAAATTAGGCCACATATACTGTATTTGCAGGAAGGCATGTCATTACGCCACAGTGGCTAAGTTTAATTTGATTCAATTTAATTAGATGTGATGTGTGTTTGTCATACTCTCTATGTCTTTGCCCTGTGCAATAACATGCCACAGCTAACTGCCATCAGATACGCAAACCAGGCTCTTTCTTTCCGGCATTCAGCAAAGCGGAAGCCAGCGGAGAAATGATCACTTTCTGGATTTGAGATTCTGCTTAAAAAGAAAAGGAAAGTGAGATGAATTCATTAGTTATGACTCCAGAGAGTCCAGAGGGCGAAGTAGTTTATCGTCAGAAATCATCAGCATGAGACATTGGTCAGCCTCATTACTTCTGCCAAGGAGGTTAGGTTTGCGTTTGTATTTTAGTTTACGCAACAATTACCCAACTGATTCCCATGAAATTTGGTAGAGGGGTGGGAATGCAATTTGGAGAGTATATTTGTTTAGTCAGTCCCGTCATATTTAAAACATGTTATGACATAACGGCAATCACTGCTTTACTGATGTACTGTCTGTCTACTATCTTTTTTACGTTTCATAGACCAACCCATGCCTGATTAATCCCAAACAATATCCAACGAAGTTCAGTCACATTGTGGAAATTCTTAAAATTGCATTAATAAATTGTAAATTTCATAAATTTGGTTTCAAATGACATGACAAATGACACTGCAAAGTGACAAGACTAGTTTCTTAGCATGCTAAGTTCGGCAGTAGCAAAGAAGTGATAGACGTAAAAGTTCCTTTTTACCACAGGAAACCGCCTGTGGAAAACTCACCGCATCAATTATGCAAGAGCAAAGACATACATGATATCACCTTAAAGATGCAGACAAACTGTCCTTCAGCAGGCACATGTGAAAACAGACATCCTCTAGAATATTAATTAACACAAAGTACGGCAAAAGCTGATGGAAACACAATTACTTAGTTATGCAGGTGTTTTGACCAAATGAAAGTGGCTTAAAGTCCTGTTGAACATGCAGAGGCTTAAAGTCATTGTAAGGCGAAGGGGTTGTTTCCAGTGCCGACAGACAGAAATAGTGATTGGCAGCGCAAGTGGTTGGAAGCAGAGAAGAAATGCAGCTAAATCTCAGGCTTCAGTGCAGTAGGAGAGCACTGAACACAAAAGAGCTCAAATCAGACTGCGCAGTGAAAGCTACTTGACTTGTGGCTTAGACTTATGACTTATCTGCAGTGAAAACTGTAAATGTGTCACATGTGGTGCCAAGTGATAAAATACCCCATCAGCCACCATGGATATTGAATACTTGTAGTAATTCTAAAAACAAAATCAATGCATGAGAGGTAGTTTTCTTTTTACTGACAATAAAACATGTACAGGTATTTGTGTTCCACTAGTCAAGAGATTCCTGTCACCCTGTATGACACCCTAACCATGATATTAGAGCTGTACTTTGCTTCTTCTTCACTCACAGAGAATTCCAAAGCTTTGCATAATATTTTGGTGCTGAAGATGTGTATTAGTTTCCTTTTTTTTCCATTTCTCTCAAGCCAGAGATTGTAGAGGGAAATTGTCCTGGTCAGAAAATTCAGGTGAGGGATGGCGCCTCAGTAAAACATGTAGGAGATGTATGATTTGCGCTGTGGAAATCCATGTGTTCTTGTTTACAATAGATTGACACTATAGCGATGGCCCTTATCGTCAAAAGCTCTTGAATTATTCCTCTTTTGTTTTCCACCTTTGCATTAATTTTGGAAAATATCAGGAAAATGTCCCAACTTCAGTGCATGTCTGAAAGCAGCTTAATTAGACCTGGAATAAGTAATTGATTTACTTTAAGCCTTTTTGTAAGGCAAACAATATCATATTAACAACAAGCCTGGAGATTCAGTGAGGGTGAAAGAAGAAAAAGGTGAGGAGACACAGAACAGACATTAATTACAGATTGATTCTATGCTCTAATTCAAATATATCTTGTCAACTCCAGTGGTTTTGTAGTGGACTGGATTTCCTTGCTAACAACTGGCCAGGCTCCTCTGTAATGACTGTCATTGTACTTTTCCCCCGGTTGCCTTCTTACGTTCCCTTATTACTTTGTTGTTGTGGCTTTGATCCGGTATCACAGTCAACATGAATACAAGCAAGTCATTCTGCCCAAGGATTACCAGTGTAAGCTGTCACGCTCAGCTGCACCGCAGATGTGCTTTTGCTCTGCTTAAAAATAATTGCGTTTCTGTTTTTAACTTTTACAGCGAGAGGATCATGGTTGCAGCTCGGTTTATGCCCTGCGTACGAGTGCAATATTTTTGAAATAATCAACTGGGAGGCAGAGAAGTGAAATGTTGTGATTACTCTGAATCTGCTCTGCTCTGTGTGAAGAAATGAGGAACCTGGGCTCAGCACCTTCTGTATAAATCTAAGAAGGGCTTTCTTTTCTTGTTATGAACCAGACAGCTGGATGTAATGATAATACAGCAGTTGATTTAACAATAACCTGCAAATAATAGGCCAAATCAATAGAGCCTCATGGATTCCGGAACCCTTGAAGTTGTAAAGGAAAAGTTGGTGAGCTAATAACTACGGCTGGAGATTAGAAACGCTAAACTAGGATTTTAGAATATTTTGACTATTTTTATTAGTTCCACTGTTGGACGTCCGAGAAGCAGTTGTCTGCAGCAGTAATGTGATAAATGTAGGAAATGACTTCCAACAATAGTATTAGATGAAAAGTTAAAGGATCACCATTCAATTCTAGCATCTTTTGAGGATAGTTTCTGTGGTGTATTAGGGCCCCTTTGTAAACTATCACTGAACTTATTGCTGTTGTCCCAGTATCTTCTTTTGGTTCCACTGTCCAGCTCTTTGCAGACAAGTTATGGGAACAATATGACCGCCCCCTTGTAGACGCTGTACTAAATCAAGTCTCAGGTACGGTCTCAGAAGACGGTTTGCAGGGCTGTTGTCTGTTATTAGTCAAGTTGCCTGAGATCGGTCCAACAGATGTCGTCATACCTCAAAACAAAATACCAGCAACCAATGTTTTACTTCTGTATGGATATGGGCTTTTATTCACTTTTTATCATGTAGAAAAGCTAAGAGCACCTTTTTCTACACAAGTAAAACTGACAACCTCTGTCCCACTGCCACCTTTTTAATGAAGCGCTTTGTTCTTCCGGTGATGTACTGTGCAAACAAACTTTCCTGCTTTGTGAAATACTATGGAAAAGCAAGGCAGACCTGACCAACTTTGTCCTACAAATTCTCAACGGGTTCAGCTGGTGGGAAGCTCCAGGTTATGGGTCATTAAGTTCCTGTAGTAGAGAAAAGATATATGTGCCTGAGCGGCGATCCTCAGGGAGAAGTTCACATCGCACTTGGCGCAGTACCCTCTTGCTGCTTTGAGTGCACAGCCATGGCTGAGGGCAACTCAGAGGAGAGCAGCAACGTTTTTTATCAATTCACACTATGCGCTCGATGGCTGGACAGTGAGAGAACAGAGTTTATCAAAGCAAATTAACGCAGACGTTTGCATTACAATCAATTTTGATGGTGGATATATATTTATATATTTGTCTGGATATATATTTGTCTGAACCAAAGTCGCAGACCAGCTGGCCATGCGACAAACTGGTCATCTGTCCACTCAGCTCCTTCTGTCATTCACAAGCCATATGACATGATGTTTTATGTCAGTCTGCGTTTGTCATATTTCCGTCACGTGTTTTTCCGGTGTTTTCAGACGTAAGAAGAGTCAACCAGCTTCTGTTTCGTTTTGGTTTCTGCCTGTTTGTGCAGGTTGAGTTTACTAAAAAAGCCTCACTCTTCATAGAAAAGAAAACTTTCCAGGAAGTTAAAGTGCCAATTACAGGTATTTTAGAGGAAAGATTTCTTCCGCAGAATCAATTAGCACCTAAAACTGCAACTCAATGAAGCTTTTAGTCAGTTACACCTTATTTTAGGTACTCCACCAATCTGCCATTATAACGATCGAGTGGAAAGAAAGGTAGACCAATATTGCACAAGCTAATTGTACATAGACTGTTTGGCATAAATAACCAAACAATCAAAGCAAACTAAGATTGAGTAGTTTTCCAAGAAGTGGTTGAACAAATGTTGGAAAATTAGAATACATGTTTCACTAATAACTTCCATTTTATTGTTACCTTCACCTTTAGCTAAATTAATATGTAGCCTCAACTTTCTTTTTATCTCTCTCAACGGGGGGTTGAAAATAAAAGCGTGCATACCTTTCCAATGAATAGAGATCTGTTTATGATGTGTATATGCTCAAATATCATCCACCAGTGAATATGCTATATATGCCAGTGCTGTACATATAGCATTCATACCACAGAGTCTCCCACTTTGGGTGTAAGAGCTTCTTAACAGCAGCTTGCGCTGCAGGTCAGCTTGATGACTGAACATTAGTGAGGTACTCACCATGTTGCAGTCAGATACGAGCCACATTGACCATAGAGCTTTGTCTCTCAGTCATGGCATGCGGATATATGTAGCATATTAATAAGTTACAGATAACAGACACATTTAGCATCCTAATAGGATGCTGATTACATTTCTATCAAAGGACTCACTTACACAGAAGCACCGAATGAAATTAGCTCCTGAATCAGTAAAAGTGACGTTCATTGATTGCTGGTTGTCTACAAGGGGGACGAGTTTGAACACAGTCAGACAAGTTGTGCACCGGTGGTCAAAGAGAGACCAAGTAAAACCAGAATTAGTAGTTTCTTATTTTGGAACATAGGACATGATGCTGCTTATTCTTTGTATGTTTAAAGGTCTTATGCATTAGTTAAGTTGCCAAGTAGATGTTAGATACCAGCAGCGGAAGATTAGAATACATCTTCCTTAGACCTGTGCCTAAACACCTTGTAATTTACTTTTTAAAGACATTGTTTTGGGTAGAGATTTAAACAAAAAACGCTTAAGGACAATTATTTGTTAGCATTTGGCAATCAAATCTACTAACCGGGGGAGCGACACAAACCAATAAAACATTAATCCATCTAAAAGTAGATGTTCTTTCTTCATAAATTCATTTTCTGTGCTATTGTGTTACAAAGTCGCTCTGTACAAAAAGTCCTTTCCATTGTTCGCTACAATGCAGACTTAATGTTCCACAGTATCATAATTCAGAATCTATAGTTAGCCTCACTGGCAGGCTGAAGCTTTTACTGTAGATAAAACAGATACAAGCATGTGATAGAGGACAATAGAGAGAAACCTATATGGCTGAAAGAGACGGCATGATGACACCAGCATTTTCAAAGTTCCATCACTCTGAAAAGAAAATTGCTTGGCATTTCTCAGACAGCACAAATTGAAACATCAACAGTGTGCGGCCTTTTGCAAGTGTGTGAGACAAAGAATAGGCTGCGGCAGTGCCTGAGCAATGTCATTAGTTTATAAAGACACTCAAGCAAAGGTCATGTGTTTTTGAATCAACATTACATAATACATTTATGGGCTTGGGTGTAGTTAACCACAGCGAAGTGCTGATTTTTCACATCAGCAGAATACACTGGACTCAGTTTCTAGTGACAGTAAAAGCCAGAACAATTCACTTACAGGCCAGACAAAGCACACACCAATTTCTGGGCATATTTTTTTGTTTGTTTATATTTCCTGCTACCATGACATTTATCCCTAATGTTACACGCAGCACCACATTTACTATTTCTGACATGTTTTCTGGGGAGAAGTGTGTTGTATGTCAAAGGTTTTCCTGCTGCGTGTGCACAGTGATTGATGTTCACACAGTGATTGATGTTCACACAGTGTGTGTTGCATTTTAAGGTTAAACACAGATTTGCATTACACCCCTTGCAGTCTCCTAATATGGTTTTAAAGAAAATATATTAATAGACGTAATTGCAAACGGGGCTTACAGTTGAAATGATAACATAAGACCTAGTTTGATGTCGTTGTGAAGCAGCATGGGATCATGGGAGCTGTTGTCTGATGAGGTAATTTGTTAAAGTTTCTCTTGTTACGTTGCGAACGGCAACGTAACAATAATAATAATCCTGATCCTTCTTAATACTGTATGTCATTTGTCCTGGAAGCTATCGCAGAGATGAGCAAAGCCGTGGTTAAAGCGGATATGACATAATTCAAATTATTTTTTTACATACCATGTTTATTTACGCGTATCATGTAGGCCTAAGCTGAGAAGGTGAGTCGACAAGACCAGATATTAATGATAAAATGCTGCAAAAACAGCATTTAATACAGGGTGTGATCCACGTATGCACATTTATCTTGGGCTGGTAGGTTGTTGCTTGTAGGGGACCATGCAAGGCATCCGTCTTTTGCTGCATGGTGCGTTTTTATATTCAAAAAGAAATAATAAGTTTGACTTGCAGCTGTGTTTGTGGATATAATGCAAGCAGTGTTATGACGTTAAAGATGAAAATGAATCCACAAAAGTGAAGACACAACCTGAGGTTTGCAGGGTTAAGTTTCCCAAAACTGCAAGTTTTATTTATTCTTTTGATATATTCAGTTTGTACACTCTTGCAGTTCACTACCCCAAAGGCTGGATAAGCAGGCCTGTGTCCACAAGGTCAGCAGTTCATATCCCTGGAGCAGCTGTTTAAGAAATAAATAAATAAAACCCTGCAGAGAGAAAGTGAGTGAGTGAGTAACTCTCACCTCCGCAGTGGTCTCACTAAGTTCTTTCTGTCACAGCTAAAGCCCAGAATGTTTGAGATTAGCCCCGAACAGCTTTTGATCAGGGAGTTCAAATAAGTTTTACATAATTCTCACCATTTTCACCTCTCACTGTCCCCCATCCCTTTTTATCTCCAGAGGTTTAACACTGCTCAACATCAGCAGCTTTGTAATCAGCTTGGAATGCATCAGTGTGTGTATGTTGTCGAGTCATCTTTTGCTTTGTCTGAAGGAAGATCTATATTATTATAAATGGAAAATAGATTGCATTTAAATAGCACTTTTTAAGGTCTTAACAATTCACCCACACGTATGAAGTCATCGGCACAAAACGGCCACGTTCGTATCCAGAATATTTTGGCTTCTACTCTTTATGCAATCATTTTACTCCTGTTTGCATGATTACAATAGTTTGTCTGAGTTAATATCAAACTAAGCCAGTGAGTTCTGGATTTAAAGGCACTCAAGCCCAGATGCAAAGTAAAGAAAAGATGATAGGAATGTCTATGTTAAAAAACTGTGGTTAAGAACGCTCAGTAGGAAGCATTAACTCAGGGAAGCACCAAGGAAAGGTCATTTCAAGGTTTTCAAATAATAATCTTATCAATAACATTATATAAACTCCCCAACATAAGAATTTGCATTGTACGTATATGCATCGCTCCGTGAGATAGCACTCGGGCTCATGCAGTTTAATGTGGACGGCATCTCATACGAATTCATTAGCTCACTCAATCTCACGGGCATCCTTGAATATTATCTTGAATCTGCACATTAAGCATATGTCAGGGCTGGGTAAACTATAATTTCAGACATGACATATCGATTTTTATCTCTTTCAGACATTTTGATGATTTATTGCGTGTCATTTCTGTCGGTAGAGCGGGGGGAACATTCATCAATATTTTGTGTCTACATTTTTTACGAGAGGGCAGGACAGGGCCAAGATTAGTCTAAGTCATGAAACATTCATACCATATGCCTGTTTTTTAGAGAAAAATCATTACTTTGTGGGGCACATGATATTTGCTCATGAGCTTTTTCACTTTGTTTTAATAGGGGACCTCTTATGACAAATGTCACGTATAATTTGCATAATGACGTATGTCTTAAAGCTAATGTACGAGGGATGCCATGCAATTTAAGTGGTGATTTATGTGAACTTTAAAAGAACAGCAGTTTGCTCGGAAGGACAATCCAAGGTTAAAGTAAAGACAGCATGACACCACATTAGTATTTCGAATGTTACTTCAAAGACAAGATTATTATCTTTGGTTGATTTGATTTGATTTGAACCCCACAGATATCGTGACACGACACACTTGCAGGCATATTCTGTTTGCAACATCTCAAAAAAGCCTTTGAATTATATAACAAATCTTTGTTATCATTGTCATCCTCGTCACTACAGGCCGCCCCAGAGAAAACTTTGAAACCTCTGAAATTTAGTCAGACATATTTTGGGTTAGAGCTCCACAAATAGAGCTCAGACTTGAGGAGAGGGCTATGGGCAAATTGCTTGGGTTAATGAGTTTTTGAATTATTCATGTTCAGGTCTTAAGTGAAATGGGGGAGTCTGAGTAATCTAGTCGTCGTCATGGTTTTGCAATCGAAACTGAAAGACTCGGCTACCTGCGGTGAAAGAGAAACACTTTCTTTCTTCTATGTTAGGTTTATTGGCAGGTGGCAACCAATGTCACCTACTGGATCTGCCTCTTCGTGAATAACAAGAAGACGGTGTCTTCTCTTTTATTTGTTATATAGAACCACCCCTTTAGAAGTTTTGATATTTTATTGTTGAAGCACAAGGAATGAATACAGCTCCTTTGACGTTGGTTGCCACCCACCAATGAATTGGACGAAAAAAAAGAAGAAGAGGATGATTTAATCTAAAAATAAAACAGGCATGACATATGAGTTGCATCACTTGATTTCCAAACATCAAAAATGTACAGTCTATTTGAGGACTTACCTCAGCAGGATTCTTGCATCATTTTTTGTAGGCAAACCTTCAAACCACCCACCCACCCACACGCACACACACTTGATCATCCTATCTGGCACATATAACCTTTCCGAAAGAGACTGCCTCTTCTCTTGTGCAGTTTTAACTTCAATGGGGTTAGAAACACAATTACCTCATCTTCCACTCAAATATCATCTGGGCCTGTAAGGAAAAATCAACAGAGAGAATGAGCAAGAGGGAGATATGGTGGTAGTTGTGGCGATGGCAATGGTGGTGGAGCGGCGCGAGCAGAAATGAGGGCAGGTGTAAGGGAGATAAGGAACGTTAGCGGCGCTCATAAGATGATGAGTCAGAAAAGGAACGGTCGGGAACAGAGTTCAAATGAGCTGAGCTTTCAAACAGCGCCTTAATCATCCACACTGTGTATAGCCTCTTATGGTTTGCCAAAACCTCGGCAGGAGGAAATGGATGATTCCTGTATATAAAACGGTGGACGATCAGAATGTGTTATATCCCTGCAGGCATGTGGAGACACTTAACTGTACAAGACATCACATATATGTCATTAAATATAGAGTGTAAGTCTGAACATTTTATTAACAAAACAATGATTTGACGTTACAGATGCAAAGCTGTGCCTGAATAAAAACATGATGTCGCCTATCAGAACAAATTAATAAAGCCGTCTAAAAACCACTGATGCTGTTCTCCCAAGGCTTTTAAATCAAATTAGGCTGGGTTGTAAACTGCTCAGCTTTTAAAGCTTTAATTGCGCGAGATAATGGAAATACCAGGTTTTTGCAAATATCTTTCATTTTCATCATAAATGTCAAAAAATAAATGTTTAAATCATGCATGCATGTACAAAAGGGGACTATATCAAAGGTGGCTATTTCAAGTTTTCTGTGCAAATTTAACATCTATGCATCATCCCTATTTCTGCCTCCTTACCTTCAACAGTTGTCTTCTCGGTTCACTGACTCCATTGTTTCTGGCTCATAATATCTTACCTGCCCTGCCTCCAATTTGGCTTTTAATCAAAAGCAGCTCCTCCTCCTCTTCCTCCATTTACAAATAGCATAACCAGGGACAGGGGAGGGGATGCACAGCAGCATTTCTAATTGTCTGTGCTGGGAGTAATTTTTGGGGGAAAACAACAAGATCTTCTGATTTAGAATAATCTGATTTAAAGGTAAATGAGTGGGAATGCTTTGAACCCGCTTGTCTTAGACATTAGCTTTGCACATCCAAAGCTGCCTTGTGTGCTCTGCTGATCGCCACTTGTAGGGTTATTCCACGCTTTGTCTATTTCCTGCTCATTTCAGACTTCTTCCTATTCTGCTTTTGGATGTGAATGGGCGCTGTCCGGTGCTGAAAGTTGTTTTTGTCCTTCCCTTGTGGTCACTAATAGTTTATTGAATATTCTTTGGTCAAATTCAATTAAAAATGATATAACAGATTTTTACAGTTTATATTGCTACTTCCTACTTTCTTCTTGATTATTAAGTTAGAGCACCAGATGCTGATTCCGTCTTACTCATTCTAAAGGTGCAATTTCTTCCAATTCATTGTAATGTGAATAATAAGATGTGAATAATAAGCCACGTCAAAATTTT
Organism: Paralichthys olivaceus; assembly: GCF_024713975.1. NCBI lineage: Eukaryota > Metazoa > Chordata > Actinopteri > Pleuronectiformes > Paralichthyidae > Paralichthys > Paralichthys olivaceus. The sequence continues at coordinate 9,639,465 of NC_091116.1, forward strand.
CTCTTTCGTTTATTCACATCGACATTGATGTGCAAAGGCATTTATCTGTGCCTCCTCATTTACGAAAAGGTTTTTTTCTTAGCTACCCTTGCCCACTTTTAAATGTTTCCAAGAACTTGTATCCGGCCAATGTTCTGTATTTTTTCTATTTCCAGAGAGAGCAACAACACGGACATCTGAAGCATATTTCTGCCTCATTAATGGACCTTAATGGTCCTGTGTTATTCTGAGAGCTGGTGTTTACAGAAGAAAAAGAAGAAAAATATGGTTTACCTCAGCCTATAGTAGGAGAAAGTTGAATCTAATATATTTCCAACCTAAAAGCTTAAAAAAAAAAAGAGTATTAAGTTTCACTGTAAAATGTTCTCTGCCTTGTGTGTGGCACCTCCACTGTAGCTCTGACTCTCGACAGGGTCTTCTCCCAGAGCTGCAAAGCCATGCTGCCGAGTTTCTTTTCCAAGCACAAGCTTTATCTGCCAGGAGACCTTCACCCAGTTTCGTACAGGACTCACAGACATATGCAGACTGCTCAACCCAGTTTACTCTACACATTTAACTGCCGCTGCCCCGATTTCCTTGAAGATATCAGAGTGCCATATGGATGGTGCACAGGAAAACAACGCCAGTGTTTGCATGTTAAAGAGTTGCTATGTGGATTAAAACCAACATATGGACTTTCTTAACGTCCCTCACATGTATCAGATACTTGGCTGAGAGCATAATAAATGAACAGCAGGGACGCTAAAGCTGCAAACACCGTGTCCCACTTGACACACTTCAGAACACGAGATCAAGGCTTGCCCAATTAAGAATAATTTTCCATGGAGATTTATGCTAATGCAGTGGCATTGCAGCATTACCAGCTAGACTGCTGTACATATATAATACATGTTTGTCTATGAAGCAGAGCATCTTCAAAGCATCATGTGTGTCATGTGTTGCAATCCCCCTCCCTGACATCCACCAGTCGGTCTCCTCAACGCTGTTTAAGAATGACTCACACAGCTGGAGACTAAAAATAGCCCATAAGTCTGCCTCCTTGGCTCACAATCTCTCCACCGCTGTTTCCCTGTCTCCTCTCCTCCTTTCAATTGTCTCGCGCCGTTCCCTCTCTCTGCATTTTCCACACAAATACCCCAAACTGGTGAATTAGAGTATGAATCATCATCGGTGTCCTCTGGAAAAGAAAGCAGGAGAATAACGAGAGAGGAGGGAGGAAAGAGCGATGGGGGGGAAAGATGATGTAGCACAGCTGGGAAATGATGAACTCGAAATGTAGGTCAGAGCGAGATGATTTTATCAAAACTCAAATCAGACAAAGGGAAGTGATATGGCGTATTTTTATGCTCTCTTAACCTACTTTGCTGCCCGATTGTTATTGTCTCTTTATAATAAAAAGAGCAAAGTCAAATTAATCTAAATTAATAAGTTCTGAAAATGTACACTGAAAAAGCCTGGCCAGTGTCCTGCTTTATTCTCATCCGCTTGGTTTTTGACGACTACAACCTTGTACACAACCTCGTGCTGACAGTCACTAAGCTGAGCCGCCGGAACAGGTGGAGGGTGAAGTGCCAAACTCAAAAGCACCAGCTGCGGATGAAGGATGGAGTTCTGTGCTCAAGACTTTATGTCAATGCACAAGGCTCGTATTGAGTTTTTATATTTTGATGTTTCCCACCAACATCTCTTGAGGAAAGCCCTTAAAGATATGTGCCATGAAATTCTATTCCCTTTTATTCTTTATTCAAAGGTCCCTGAACCTGTCTTCACAAGATTTCCTGTTTGTTCAAAGGACTCCCATGCTTCCCTGACAAATCTCTTTGTGTTTTTTATGACCTTTTCCTGTTGCGATAATTAGAAGAGCACCGAAATATATGGAAAATTCTGACTTCTCATAGTTAGCAAGTGTATTGTAGTCAACCCAGCTTATCAGTTTCAGTGTTGCCCTGCAGGTGGTTTGTGATCGGCCATGTACTCCTTTGTTTAAGAATATGTCAGTTGTATAATGTTCAGTATGGATGGATGACTCAGTGGGCCTCAATCGAATGACTCGCCAAACACAAAGAGACACAATGTGACACTAAATGGCCGCAAAATGACACACAGCGACCAGAAAACGACACAAAATTATAACTAGAACGCAAAGAGAGACAAAATGACCACAGAGAGACACAACGAGCACAATAAGAGACTAAATAACCACAGTGATACAAAATGACCACGAGGATTGAGTGAGAATCCCATCCAGTGAAACTTTTTACGTGATATAAGCGGCGTTTATCTGAAAGCAAATAACATGCACAGCCTATATGACTCAATGCCGGCATCTGTGCGGTAACACACAAGCTGCACCATGATATTAAACCTGCTCTGCTGTATCAGGGAGTAGTTTGTCTGTCAATCACAGCAGATTGCAATCTCTAATTACTCACAGTGAGAGTTATCACCCTGGTTTAGCTTGAACCCATCAGGAAATGCACTTGACACATTCTTCATTTCCCTCATTCACAATTCTATATCTCTCCCTTTGACATGTCTCAGTCAATTTCACACATCACCAGATATGTAATTCTAACCTAAAACAACCGACTGTCATCAACAGATTATATATCTATAATATATGTAACAGCATACAAGCGGTCATAAGCTGTGTTCAGATATGATCACATGTTTTTGGTTTAACAGCAGATCGATGTCTGTGTCTTTCCACATAGTCTGCGACTTTTAGGTGAATGGCCTTTTCAACCTGAGATATTTTTATTATTCCAGTTTCACATCAGTCTCGTGTTAGAAACGTCATAGAGATTGCAGTCCCCAGTATTTAGATGTTTGGGTTGGAGGTGTGTGTTAATCAGTTGTTTTGTGGTCAAATGTGCTGCAAAAATAACCGAATTTTGATTAAAATTAACATTCACACGATTTTCTAGGATCACTTCTGCGTGGAAAATCGTCAGATCAGCCAGATGTTTTTGGGAGGGTTTCCTCTAAGATCTAATTACCCAGAGACGTGACAGGGACAGAAAGTAAAACACAGAAAAAGATTGCGAAGGAAACTGCAAGGAATTAGTTCAAAGACAGAAAGTAGCAGCTTTTTGAAACAACTTGTGCAGTCGCCCATGAAAATGAGCATTATATGATATTTTGCATATTTATTATGCAATGCCTCATCTACTCATCTACATTCTTCTGCAGTGGTCTGTGATTGTTGCAGTCGCTGTTTTTTTTTTCTTTCTATCTATAGCCAAGGAAATTGTGATACATGTTTTTCATTTCATTCCATTTATGTTTTTGAGCTGAAGTGCCACCCGGGATAAATGTTTTACTATCTACTTACTTACTGTGTTTCAGCATCACTGGATTTTCTTCTTTCCCGTGCTCGTTAATAGCACCGCCGTTGAGGAATTTCTACCACAGTCTGCATTAGGCTCCCCTTCACTTCCAAAATACGATTAGTAGGCAGTCCCAGTCGCTGACTGCGAAATTACAGTCGCTGCTGCTTTAGTAAATCAGACATAATTTCACACAGATTGCAAGTGCACATTGCATGAAAGGCACTGCACCTATTATACACTGTATGTACACCTTGTCCTGAGTGATGGTATTATTACAATATGTTGCTTATTTTCATCAGGAGTTTATCTTACCCTTGAAAAATACCAATCACTTATGTATATTAAGACATTTAGATTTGTTTAAACAGATTATCAGATCAAGGTTTCATTGCTGCTCCGTGCTGTTAAATTAACAAGCATAAAGGTCAAGTTGGTAACATGATGAGTTGGCTTTGTGTCTGGTTTATGAGCAAAAAGTTTGCTGATGCGACCACTGGAAGGTTTTGCTTTGTACAGCACTAATACTGCAGAAACAATGATCCCTTCAAAGGAGGGATGAGTGGTAGGGACACAACAGATCTTTCAACATATCTTTGAATCCACAAGATTCATCGGTTGTATATATTTTTTAAGAGCATTTGAATAACACCTTGACACCTTGAGCAAATCAGGTATGGATGCTAATTTTTAAACAGCTAAAACTTTTGGTGTTTAGGACTTCATGTTTAAAGCTACGATTTAGAGATGATTGTAAAATGATGTTGATTGTTTGTAAGTGATGGCGTCAGCAACTCAAATTTTTCTAAGGTTCTGAAAACAAGAAAAGCTTATGTGTTAACAGGAGCAAAACACAGCTCTGGCTTTAGTCAGTCAGTGCTATTTAAGAAAACCACAGTGTCTCACAAATGCACAGCATCAGAATAAATTACTGTGTAAACATGTCAGACAATCAGGTTACTCCAGCTTCTGCAGACATGAGAACAGCATACGTTATATTTTACAAGAGGGTTAACTTGTGCACAGGAACAGTGTGGCCACAGCCAATCAGTGCAAAATAATAATGACATCATTGCACAAAATCGGCACAAAACCTCATTGTTGCTTCTACCTATCAAGGGATCTTACAGTTTGGCTATAGATAGCTGTTGAGCTCCCCCTCCTCCCTCCTTGCAGACTATTTGTCCAGACTTCATGAAATCAAACCTCTCTGCTTTTGTTTAGGTGGATTTAAAGTGAGGGTCAGGAAAGGAGGCCATAACAAGCAGCTTCTGTGTAATAACTCAGTTTTTCTAAACTGCTTTGTCGGATGTCCTTACCGAGCTGGCTGTTGGCTTAAGAACCTGTGTTGAAGAGATGGAGCACAGTATGAAACGCTGACATACTGCTCCCCAGACAAGGCATCTGTAAACTCAACAAAACGTCTCAAAACCTTGCTCACAGACCAAATAACATCCATGTCTTGCCACATTAGAACCAGATGTCTCTTTTTTTTCCTGTCAGCCTAAAGGACTTGTTATTGAGCTTTCTCCTACTTAAGGACCCTCAATCATTAATAATATTGTCAAGGGCCCCATCTAGTTGGAGTATGTGCTACGACCTGGTGAGCAGACCAGCACAGCTCTGCCTGACAAATGACCAGTTCACACTTTACTTTCCAAGAATTTCAAAAGGCACACACTGTAGACACCATCTGCACATTGGACTCGAGGCACACCTTTCTTTGTTTACACATAGTTTTTGACAATAGCTCAGTTATTACTCTCAGCCAATGTTTAATCCTTTTATGATACTCTATAATCCATATTGTTTTGTTGGGGAATATATATGGTAAACAGGTGAAGCAGCTTCCACAGCCGCACCACCTTCCACCTCAGAGACTCCACATTGCCACAGGAGCATGTCTCCCACTGTGAATAAAGTGTTACATATCTACTGGTGGACACATTCCTATCACTACACAGTATTTACTAGCATATAGTAGCCTGCTTCAAAGTAATGCACAGGAATAAGAGAAAGTATGCAGGCCTGCTAACTAGCTCCCTTGTTAGTGCAACAGTTGTAGCAATCAATAAACAATGGACAGCTCTGCTCTGGGAATTATCAGCAAGGCTGGAGTACAGCGTTGAACAATCAGATGGCTTGGATGACTACCTGTTGTGTAAATTATCGAAAGGCCTAGGGACAGCAGAAGCAGAGTCTATGCAGAACCGTGTGTTGCATCGATGGACAGATGCGTGTGGTAGATGTGTGTGGGAAATCTTACTGCCTGCACCTCATATCTAAACCCAGGCGACCTCACAGAGAGCAGCGCCTGTTCCTTATTGAGGTACAGACTCAGAGCCACTTCCTATCCATTTTTAAATGCTGCTGTGCCTGTCACTCACAGGGATTAGAGGGAAACCATCACAGGCATGTTATCCATCCTAGAGACAGTTTGACTTGACGGGCTCACTCTGAATGTCTGCAGGAGCAGCTCAGCTCATCGGCGCAGTGGAATCAGGTGAAAACAAGGAGAGTCACACAGCCTGAGTGGGGAATTGGGAGGGGAATTTAATTACGGGCCTTGCAGGATGGCTCTTGAGTTGGTCAGAGTTTTTGAGACTGGCTTTTAGTAAAACGTCTCAACAGCTAATATCTCCATTCCTATTAAAGTTGGTCATCACATTCATGGCGCCAAATGACTTTTCATGTAGCGCCACCATCAGGTCAAAACCATCAGTTACCAGTGAAATATTGTTGGTTCACCAGTTGAGAAATATCTCAACAACCAATTGGTTAGATTAATTAAATTAAATTTGCTAGACCATCATGCCTCACAGATGTTGAATCCAAATAACTTTAAGTTAAATATCTTAACAAATAGGCTGGGCTGTTTGGATTATCTGAATTTCTCATCTAAGCCCAACATCAGGTCAATATTGAAATGTTTCCAATATTTTAGTGTGCAAATAAATATCTGCAAAACTGTTGGCAGTCAAATCAACCTCTGTTGCACGATGATGGTCAAAATGGTATTATATTAATATTAAACATTATACCCACTTAACATTGGAGAGCCTGTTAGCATGATTCCTTTAGAATTTAGAACTTACCCACAATGGCATTCAGACTTTATCTACCTGACACTAAGTGCAAGTATTTCACAAAAGCAGTCATGCATGCTTTTCATTTGCCAATAATGTGTTCATCTGTCAAAGCTGAAGTATGTTTGGTTTTCTTGTTATCTGACAGGAGCAGGTTCACTTTAAATGTCATGGACGTGTGTCAGTGTGTTATGGGTAATAGAAGCTTGAGAAAGCACGGGTTGGGGGCGCCCACCAATCAGACAGCACTCTCAGTGCTCTTAAAATCTGTCTATCAACGCCCACCGACACACACACACTGTGTTGCTATGTTTCCATTTCTCATTCCTTTATTATCTCTCAGTTCTCTCTTTTCAGCTTCCCAGAGCAAGGTGCGGGAAGTCATTTGCTAATTGGTTTTGCAGAGGAAACTTATTCACTCGTCTCTTTCTCCTCAATACCCCAGGGCTCTCTTCCTAGATTATCCCCCTGTCTCATGCTCCTGCCAACTCAGTCGAGTTTTCACTAGAGCTTGTTATTCTTTTGAGCGGTTTAAAGCTGTGGAGCTGCAGGGGCTTCAAAAAAAACCCAAAACATGTCTCCCAGACCAGAAATCCATAAAGTGTTTATAGGAGGGACTCTGTTGCCTTTCACTTGTCTTACACAGATAGTAAATTTTATGACTTTGACCAACTTTTTCCACGTAGAGGCTCAATAAATAAATATAATGTCTTAACCACAGAGTAAAAACCTACATCATGATGGATTGCTGCAGGTTTACTGAAATGGATGGGTTAAATTTATATATTCTAAATATAACTAATTTATATTTCTACATGGCACTACATGAACCTTATATTTCTCCATATTTCTACATGGAATATAAGAAAGGCAGACTTTTGCTATCTGAAATATTATTTTGTGTCGATACTATAAGGCCATAGGTTTTGATTGCATCACAGACACAAAAAATCCTAATTAAAGTGTTGCATATGTTGTTACCCATATTTTATCTCACTTTACTGTTGACTATTACTAAAAAGAAAAACAAAGAAGAAAATTGTAAGGTCATGCATAGCACTACTCTTTGACAATCCAGGCATAATGTACTGTAATGTGTCCACCTTAAAGTGCCTTGAGGCAATGTGTGCTTCATTGAATTGAATGTAATCAATCTTTATTTTCGTTCCTGGAGGTGCAGTGCACCAGTGACTATATGACTATAGTCTATATGAGTTGGATAAAGATTAAAAAAACATTTATTTCGGGGTTTTTTTTAATCAATTAGCAGCACATCAAAAAAATATAAAAAAAGACAATAGGGATTTATTGCTGCTGTGTTAAAGGCACAGGGAGGCAACATGCAAACGTGCAGCATAATATTTCTGCAGTAAAAAGATCCAGGTAAAATTTCAGGTGTCTGATCTCAAAAAAGCTATGCAAACGGAAAGTGATCAGGAGAACTACTGATGAGCGTTTTCATTATTTAATGTATAGTCGTAAGCTAGCTGCTTAATTGTTTTTGTTGTATTTAACCTGCTAAAGCTTCCGACTCCAGCGACTACACTGAGATGGAAAGTATAATTTCAGACACAGTAAATGTGAAGGAATGCTCAAACTGAACTTTCCCTTACATTGATAGTGGCTGCACTATATTCTTTTGCCCAACAACCCAAGTAAAGATACCGTACATCTTCAGCTTACTCTTAATTTAAAAGTATAGCATTCTCACGGCTTACACAACTTTTCAAATTAACTGTGCTGTCTGCACCGTGAATATGTCTCGATCTAAAGCAAGTTGTTTTCCCCTCCGTTCATCATGTTAGAAATCAAACAAACCACAGATGGACACGTCTGCTCAGGGGTATTTATGAAATTGCAAATAAAAACATCCCTCCTTTGCATGAGGAGGATGAAGTGCATTAAGGATGAGAAAACGCCTGAAGAATGTACCTTCTTACTTCAGATACCCTTTAGTCATGCCTCAAGCGTTCCATGGAGAACTTGGTCTAGATAAAAGCTCTCAGGTGTTAATGAGGGTTGTGTGTCAATTAGCAAACCAACATATGAGTCATTCATTGAAATAAATCAGATAAGTAGCTTGACTGAAAATCCGTCATTCAATCACGGAACCAATTATTTCATCATGTTCTAGCTATGAATTTATTCATACATTGAAAGTTTTTCGGCTGGCAGCGTGAGGTTTTCTCCTCTCTGCTCCTACATTGGACTCAAAGATGAAGTGATTACATTTTGGAGGTCAAAGTTCAAGGTCGCTGTGACCTCACATAACATTGTTTATGCAATATCTCAGGAACTCCACCAGGGAATCTTTGACTCGCAGACGAACTGATTCGTTTCTATTTGGCAGTTTCTCTCAACTACAGAAACTCCACAACTGACAACATACTTTCATAATCAAACACGAAAGAAATAGAGTTCCAGTTCTTTCTTAAATAACTAAGCCAAGCCAAGTTAAGGTCTTAACCTACCAAACATGTTGCTGCTCCCCATCAGGAATAAAAAGTAGTAGGCAAGAGCAGACTCACTGTCTCTGTGTTGACAAGCTCACAGACAAACTCTCAAGTTTCACCTATGTGCTTGCCACTGTCTAGTTGGTCTCTGGATGGCAGAGAAGAAGTCATGTCCTCAGGGTTATGTGTGCATCTTAGAGCTAAGTTGGAACTCAATAGGCAATGTTTTGTCTGCTGCCGTGCAGAGCTTTATTTACACCCCAACCTCCTTTGACTTTTGGGACTTTGCTGCTGTCTCACTGCTCATCACATCTGTCTTATGCTGAGAGGAGCTATGCAAGTGAAATCCTGGCTTTGTTGTAAAATATAAAATATTAAAAAAATAGAGTCAGAGGTTTTTTTTTACGAGAATAAATGTAGTATGAGATATACACGTAATGTATAAACAATAAAAGGGGAAAAAACAACAACCCTAAAACAGGAATGCTGCAGTGATATGCATAACATGTTATTATTCTATTATTCTTAACAGGGCTTTATTGGTTTAACCTCAATCCAATTCATGTGGATGGGTTGCTACATAACAAAATCAGCTCTGGGAACTATGGTCCACCGTCCTCTTTCAAAAAGGATGTAACGGGACAGGCTAATGGAGAACAGTTGACCTCTCATAGGTGGTTGGAACCAGAATTCAAGATGGGACTGGCACATAAAGCACGTAGACCCAGATGTGTTTGACCATCTGACAAGCACTTCTGATGAAGTATATTGGTGCTTAAGCCATCAAAACCAGTGGAGTGTGGACCCACCACTCTGTCACCATAATGGAGGAAAGGGTGATGCATGGATCATAACACAGCTGTGTATTTCATGTAACATGATACAGCCTTCATAGGGTCATTTCTCCTTTTAGCACCTATGATGGGCAGGACAAATGTTTCTAGATGGGTTGTTGTGTCCCCTGAAGATAACTTAAATTCTCACAGATATTAAAGCTGGGCTTTGCTTCAGTGTAGCATCACTCCATTCCACCCTGGTGACCATAGAGCCGGATCTGGGAGAGCATAGTGCATGTTAACAGAGAGCAACTTGAGAGGGACCAGTATGATTGGTCGGGTCATGGACTTGAGGTCCTTTAGAGCTTTTCATCTTGTCATCCCAACTTTTCTGTTTGATGTGGGAACATGATCTGACCTCAATCTGACCCAACTACTCTGCAAGGTTGAGCTAAACAGCTCCAGTTGCTTTGCATGCTGGGATGCCGTTAAGTGGAGTCAACAGCTTCTAGAAGTCAGAATAAAAAACAAGGGGAGAAGATAATAATCCACCAGTGTTTAAAGATGCAATAGTTTGTGCATGCCCTATTTTGTCAGACCCAATATTCATGGATTCATCCTGCGTTGAATGGCTGAGGGTCTGTTGGGCAAATGTGAGGTTAAACCCTCAGAGAACTTTAAATGGCAAATCAGACTGAAGCTTCATAGGAGATCAAATATTGGTTAAGCAACTTGTTAATGAGGTGTATTTAGAATTGTCCTGGTTAAATGATGTGTTGTTGTGGTTTGTTAAAACTCTCCACAAAGTGCCAAGCACTGTACATTTCAAATGTTCTTTCCCCCCTTTTTAAATATTTGATGTCCTTCCATAAATGATATATCGCAGCGTCTCTGCACACATTTGCATTAGCAGCAGTGGCTGTGCAGCAGAGCAGTTTATCTTCAGACTTTAATTGTAATTCTGACCGACACATGGGAATAGATCCATGTCATCTGGATAATAGCATGCGTCTGAAACTAAGTTAGTAAATCTCAATAACATCAGTGTCTAAATACAAAAACTCACATTGTGTTCTTTTGGTGACAGATTTGTTCTGGAGGCTGAAATGATTAAAGCATTACGTAGTAATCCTATGAATATAATATGGTTAGCACACTCCAGGTTTGTTTTTCCCTTAAGCAGAGCCTGATGACACCTTTCAGCCTTGTAGAAATGCACGGGCTGACAACACAGTGCACTGCTGTTAATTCACTGTATAATCTCAGGATCAAAATTTAATTGCCTCACTATCTCAAATGAACTGATGTTTTTTTTCTAACGCCTTGGGAGCCTGAGATAATGCATAGAAAGTTTAGGGTTGAAGTGACAGTCTCAGAGTGTGCAATGTGCATTTAATGAGTTTGTTAAAGGCAGAAATTACAACTATCATCAGAAAGTATTGTATAATTCACCGTTATGTCTCATCTAGTAAGATAATGATGAATGATCTGAATAAAAAAGGTTGATAACATGTGGAGTCATGTAAGTGCACCATATATGTAGCCAATATTATTTACATGGTCACCAATGAAAAAATAGTTTTATGCATAGTTTTTGCTTCTCAAATTCGACTGAATGTTGTAAATATTGAACAAAACTTGATACTTAATATCCCATTCAGAAAAGGTTGAAGACTAACCAGTAATAATAATACCAACGACAGAGTGCGGGATATTTTGGCTTCATTTCGGGGTAGTGGGAGGAAGTGGAGACACATCCTCCATCTTTAAATACAGTCTGTGATTTTACATACTTGGACCACCTGTATACTCGCGGAAATGTTAATATGGATAAGATAATCACATGCTTAGTTTGAATCTAGACAGTGTATACAAGAAGACTTGCATACAAAATGTAACTTAGAACACCAATTGTAAGTGACTTCTGATGCAGCATCAGAAATTATTCAGTAAGTCTCACACGTTATTTTCTTTCATCGCTCAGTTCTCTTGTGAAAATGACCGTCTGACTCCATCGTCATGCCCGTGGCCAAACAGATTGATTATTTTGTGTTTGAGGAAAAATGCTCCCAGTGTTAGTTTTACTGGGTTAGCATTCTCGATAAACAGATTAATTTGAGTAACCCATGTTGTCTCTCCCTCTTTATGAGTGTCCTAGGGCCCCTACCAACTTCTGCCTGACTCATTATTTAAAAGAAAAGACTCTTGCTCAGTCTCACTCTGTCTCTGCCACAAAGCTAAAACAGAGCATAACAGGCACCATGCCAAAACAACCGTTTTTTTCCTGGATTAAGCTGAATACTAGTAGCTTCTTAAAAAGCAGCTGATGTGAAGCTGTGTTGTTATTCTTATATAATTAACTCATTCATGAACATAAAGGCAACGCTTGAAACCGTGTCAGGCTGTTTTTTATATCTGCATATGTGGGACAGGGACGAGGAAACATTTTGCCACTTTGATAGCTTCAGAAACCGAAGTATTGTTCCACAGTAAACACCCACGTGGCACTTTTCCTCGTATTGTCTAAAAACAGGTTTAATGTAGTTGGCGTTGTCCACCAACTTCCAGCTTCTGCAACCATATCAATCAAGCAAGTCTTTTTTTAAAGGTGACATATTATGTATTATTTGTTGTTTTTATTTTCCCCTGTCAGTGTCTTATATAGGTTACTTGTGTATGTAGAAGGTGTGCAAAGTTAAAAAGCCAAAAGTCTGAGGTGAAGGGAGCTCATCTCGTAAAAGAAAACACTGCTCCTGAAGCTCCTTAAATATCCCCTCAGTAGTCGCTGATATTTCCGGGGCATCATGATGTCACATGCTGAACATTAGAACATGTAAACCTTTTCAAGTCTAACCCAAATTAAAGTTATGGCCCTGAATATGACTATAATAGGCCTCCTTTAACATTTAGAGACTTTGGAATTGTGTTTAAATCAATATAAAATACCCATCCATCAATTTGTTATCTATACTGTTTACCCTTATAAAAGGTTTTACACCATATATGATGCTTATATATTTTTCATTCCAGCTTTGACCATTCAGCAGGAGTCAGACACTGAGTGTGTGAATGTGGCAGAGAAGCCACAGCTTTAGGGACCAATTCAAGGATCAATGAATAAGGCTACTACAGCTCATTCTCTTTGTGCGGTAGCATTTAGAATCCAGGGAAATGAAAATGGCACGACTCCTGAACCTCTGCTTCACTTTAAAGTAAACACAGCAAAGATCCTTCTGCAGAGGCTAACAGCCTCCAATCCTGTACATCTACACATAGTCACACACTTAACTTACACAAAGCTGAATTAACTAGCAGCCCCCTGTGTTGTCCCTGGGGCTGTCTTCACTTTACACTTGTCTCAGTGAATTATTGCAGGTGCTGAGTTCTCCATGTAGATCGGAGCACACATTTAGCCACATTTGTATGTTATACCTTATTTAAAGCTTTAACAGCAGTAAATCCAATTGTCTCTCCATGTCTACAACCAAATTGATTTCATAAAATCATTTGAAGCCACATGTGGTATTTCCTAGATCTACACGTAGCAAGCATGAAGCCATAGCAACAAAGAGAAGTGGGATGAAGGTGCGTTAAATGGGTTGGGATTTGGGCTTGAAAATGGGTACATGGGTTGTCATCCTCCATCACTAGAAGATATGTAGTAAATTTTACCTGACAAATTATTCCATGGTCCAGTATATAAATAGTACTGTAAATATAGCAGGTGTCCTTTCACGTGGAACTCAGCTGTCCATGTTGCATGAAGGATGCAAGGACAGGCTTATTATCAATCCAAGGCAGCTTCTCATATATAATGTCAGGTTTTCTTTCAGTTCAATGTCACTCCAGTCAATAAGTGAGCGAGGGAGCATGAGCCGTGCCTGGAGGCTGTAGTGTATCCGTGCATCCACACACTAGAAAGTGCACAGGCCACAGCTCGCCGACTGCCGAGCAGGGAGTTGTGTACAAACCGTATCTCCGGATCCTTTTTTCGCTGTCCTGCTATTAATCACAACCTCATGCTGATTTTGCTGAAGCAATGTAAGCAATTTGTAGATTAAGTTGAAAATGAATGCGGCCATCTAGATTTGCTTTTGCATTTGAAAGCAGCGTAGTGCTTTGTGCTTAGTCGGGGGTTTTGTGAGACGAGTATGCAAAATAATAGGAACCTCCAGGGAACTTTGTAGCTTCAGGGTAGGGCTAGTTGTTGTGTTTCCTTCTCATTTTAGTTATTTACAGATTTATTGAATTTTTGAAATGATTTTAAATGAAATGAAAAAATAATGATCTGTTCCTGTCTCTAATTTTGTTGCTTAGAAGAACACAGCTTTTTTCCCAGTGTGTGGATGACATGTCTGATAAACATAAATAGCAGTAAAGCCAATGTCAACAAAGCACGTTTTCAGTAAACTGAAAAATCCTTATTGTTTTTACACATGGCTAATTTGACTACATTTAGGCAAACAGAAAATAAATGTATTCACAATTTACGAACCAAACTTTTAACACAGGCAGTGTGGGGAAAAATTGGAATAATATGAATGACAGAAAATATAGCGGAAGGGTTTTGGACCTATAATTAGACCTGTAAACAGATCTCATCATATTTCATCATATCTTGTCATGTCACTATCATGGTAACTGATGCACTGGTCTTTGAAATGTTGATACCAAACCATAATATTTCCCTTACGTGGAGGAATAACACTACAAATTAGAGGATCCCTCTAAAAATATGACAAGTGATCTAAAAACATCAGACTCTTAACAGTAGACTCCCTACATCTGCGGGTCGGAGGCGACTGCTGCTCCGCCGATGAAGCCACACTTGTAAAACGTAATTAAAGCGAACACAGATCTCTTTCGCGGTGGCAAGGGTCGACCACTTTGCACGACTGATCAGATTTTCCGGCCTGTTGTGCAGCGCACAAGACAAATCTCATTGGTTCGTTTTCATCCCAGGCTTTTGGTGCCGTCAGCGCTGTCACATCAGAGGAAATCTTCAGGATTTAAACAGGAAACAAGTGTGCAATATGAATTCAAATCATCATCGTTTTAACCATGGAAACCACAGATGAAGGAATTAAAATGACAATGGCTCATATAATAATCCAAATTGTCCCTGTTGTTGCAGATGGGGAAGCATGATGATGATGATGATGTGTACTTCTCCATGGAGATGTTGCCTGCTCCAACGCAACCCATATGAACCGCTTGACTCCAGGGCCCTCGAGTCCCAAACAATCGACCCTCGCCTCAGGAAGAGCTGCAGCAGAGGTAGTTGACATTTCAACAGGTAAGGTTATTGCAATCACCACAAACATTGAAAAAGCTCCACCTCAAAACATATCTAGAGAGGGATAGCGACATTAAACAATCACCATGTTGACATAACAGTAACAACCAATAAAATACTTACAGGGTACCTAGTATTTGAGAAGAAGACAAGATTAAGATGTAAGAGGGTATGTAAATACAAGTACAAGATTTTTCTCTTGTATGTTATATTACTTTGACCTCATCTGTCTGTAAACTCAAATTTCAATCACTATTAGTTGTCTGAGCCTCACAGATGGTGTAAATGAGTTCATTGTTACAATGCTCTCCAAACCTCCTGGAACCTTTTTGCTAAAACGTGCCATAAATCTGGTCAAAAAAAAGTGATCTCGCTCATCAAATATTAAATGAATTTCAACTTTGAGGTGAAGTTGCTGGAGACAAGTCAAGCTTTTTTTTCTCTTTCCCAAGGACATTTATGCCATAAAAACCTTTTCTTACCTTTTAAAAGATATTCTGGGTCTTCTGCAACGTGTAACTGGTCATCCATGACTTCTCTGGTATAAATACTGTATGAGGTGACAAATGGGCCAAACCGCTTAAGAATCTGTTACCATGGGGATGTAAAAGCTGTAAAAATAGCAGCAGACCTTGAATTTAAAGACTTGAGATGTACCCGTCAGCAGATGTGACTTTGTCTTTCTTTGATGCACTATAAGGCAGACGTTTATAGAAACACAATAAGTTGCAGTAGTCGGTTGTATTTTGGGGCCACCAAGTAGTAATGTAAAGCTAGATGTTATAGCCATGCTCAAAGGCCTGAGACCACAGTTGGTATGATGATGTTACGAAACAATGAGAACCTCAGGAACTACATTGGGTGCCAATTCCCTGACTTATCCCTCATATGAGTCCAAAGAACTCTGAAGGATTTGTTGAGATTTCAAGTGAATCCTACATGATCTTTTGCCTGTAATGTGAGAATCCTCAGTGCAAGTTGTTCTTAGAGTTTGTCATGGCACACTAATGACATCACATTTGTGATTTGTGCTGCCGCTTTAAATTATTTCAACCTATTAGAACTCAACAAAACAAGATCCTTAAAGTGGATTATCTGACCGCCAGATGCACAACACATTGCAAATAGCGTCAAAAGATCAATTTGCAAATTGAATCCCTTTCAAAAACATTGATTTTTGGAGGTAGGAAATGTCAACTCAAGATTTAAGGTCAGGGTATATTTTTAACGTTTCCAGCAGGTGTAACCAGCATGACTTGTTCCTCCTGTCACCCTTTTCCAGACTCATGGCTTGTCACGCTGTGTTGTGCCCTGCTCGGAGAAACACAATAACAAGTAAATGTAGATAGAAATGTGCAGGTTGTTGCAATTTTGAGATCACCAGGAACTACATCTTTTTTTGCTAGATCACTTTGGCTGCCTGGGTTCACACTGTACACTGTGGGAAATAAACAATGTTGTACAGCAGTGCAATTTCTCACTGTTTCATCAGTCAGGTCCTGCAGGTCTCTCTGGCCTTTGCAGAGTCACCAATAATCGTTTTATCAGTAGTGGCGAAGTGGCTGAGGTTGCTGCTCAGGTGACTTGATATGAGATAACCTGCATCGCTGACGATACTGAAACCCGCTGCCCTGGGGTCCTGACTCCCCCGTGTCTCTTCTCAGCGATCACTTTGACGAGGTGGCAGATCCAATACAGCACGTTGGTGCACTGCCTATCTGATGAAGCACCGCAGTGTAACTCTCTGGACTGGCCAAATTATGGCTCCTGGAAGCACAGCTAATCTAGTTAGAGATGGAGCTTCATGGGTGCAACACTGTCTGAATAGTTTCCTTCTCCATTGGAGAGATGCCACATTTGCACTGTATAAAGAGGCCAGCAATGTAACACTACCATGAACACCTTGCCTTAATGCACGACTTTATGTGGGGAGTGGGACGTCGCTTCACAGTGATGAAATGAACTGTGTGGCCTATGTGCTGTGGCAATAACCATAAAATTATATTTATTCATAAAAGGAAACAAAGAGTGTTCCCTCCTGACTTACTATGGGTAGAGGTGGATTTTAAGTACATTTACACACTGAACTGTTCTTTGTACTGAATACATTTCAGAGGAAAACATTGTACTTTTTACTCGTGTTCCAAAGAGCCTACTCAACCTTTGTTTTGACTGCTACATCCGTTGAAGGGTTAGTTCTCTAAGTAGCTTTTAAAAGAATGCTACTTAGGTTAATAAGGAGCAACTAAGTTCTGGTACCATCAGTGCAGACACATATTGTGCTCATATTCAGGTTCATAAATTTAATGTTGGTTATTACTTGAAAAGGTTTACATGCTTATGAGTTCAAAAAATGCAACATTTTGCTCATTGTGTCCATTCCAGCTCCTCTTTTCAGCCTCTGTCAGCAACGCTTGCTTTTAGCTCCTGATAAAGTCCAGTCTGCTCTGATTGGCCAGCTAGCCAGCTCTGTTGTGATTGATCAACTGCTTCCAGCATGTTTAGGAATTGTCAGTCTTCGCCGTCACTTTACCTGCTTTGTGGTGATGTCACATGACTCCCTTTACTGTGGGTTTTGGGCTTTAAATCTTTGCAGACATTTACAAAACACCTATAAAAGACACACTAGCTCTTGTATTGATATATATACAGTATATTAGCTGTAGCACTTTATTGGTTTTGTTCCTATAGGGAACCTCTGAACCATTTGTGATATGACCAGTCACCTCAGTGCTGTGCTGTGATTTTTCATTACCCAAGAGTATGAAGGAAGTCACTGTCAGCCTGTCTTCTGTTTTTTACTGATGTCCACTGCTGTAACTCTCATCACAAAAGGTCAGCAACTTTCAAAGAGAAAACAAACATTTTGAACTTAATTTCCACCCTGACGTCCTCCGGCAGAAAACAAAGGTTCCTGTGCCCTGGGCAAATGTCCTGTAGTGGAAATACTGTACTGAAATACCTTTGTTATAAACATGCCTTATGCTCAGGCTGAAGCCAGAGAGACTGCTTCTGTAAACCACAGTGCACCTTAGGGAGTTTCAGGGATACTAAAGTAAAACCTTAGCCTGTATTGGATTACTGGCACCATTTAAAATTGTTAAACTGAAGTTACATATTGTTTTAATAGATACACTGTCCATGGCTATGGTTGTTTACATTTTAAATAATGTGAAATCTATCTTTATCTTTATCTGTAAGCTTTCACACCAGCAATAGCCAGTGGCTAGAGGCATTGTTTTCAGGTTGTCTGTCTTTTGTACGTATGCACTGTAATTGTGAACACAATATCTCAAAAGCACCTTGAAGAAATGTCTTCAAAGTTGGTAAAATAATGAAATCGGACTCAAAGATGAACTGAAACCATTTTGATGGTCAAAGGTCACCATGACTTTCTTAAAAATTTCACCAGTTGTCACTTGGACTGAAATATGAATAAGAATATTATAATTATGTAAATTGAAATGGCACCGGGTGGAGGCATACAACTGCAGGGTGGTAATTCTCGTTGCAGTCATCAACATTTTAAATATATGAAAAGATTATTTGTTATCCTCTGTGTCTATTGTGGCTGTGATTTTTTTCACTAGCACAACATATATACAGACAAATGTGGGAAAGGGCAGACCTCACTGTTGAGCACCTACACCAGCAGGAATAGATTAAGGAAAACGGATTTAAGCAGCCAGTGCTATCTTCAAACCTCCTCAAGGTTGTGCCACATAAACTATCAGGGCCACATACTGGTTCTTTACACAATATGACCCACTGCTGCATAATACATCACCTCCTTGACACCAAACGGGAGAGACACCATTGCAGCTCACATCTTCCAGCTCGTGAAAGACACGTCTTTGAAGCTCCACTGCATGTTAACTCCACAGGATTGTCAGGTGCACCGTGACCTGACATTGCATTGGACTTTAAATGCACAGCAGCACTTGGGACGCCAGACTGTCTTTCCAAAGATAAATTTGCTGCTGGGATGGAGTGAGGAGGGAAAAAAGACTGAGTTTATCTCAAACGCAGCGTTGTAAGCTATGACAGGAAAATAATGATTCGTTGTTATCAGAATGAGGCCAAAAGAGGCCCCTGTTTTTTCCCAACCTGACAATTTAGTGTTCCTTTCGTGTGCTACAAAGAGTGGAGTTACAAAATCAGGCTTCTCTCATTTCCATGACTGCTGTCAAATGCACATGGGATGCCTGTCCTGCAGTGTGAAACAGGCACACAGGGGAACATGTGATACTGCACTATAGCAAGTGTGCTTCTGTCAACTCTTTTCATGCCTGAAACACATTTTCTGCAATCAGTGAAAAAGCGATAATGTGATTGTTTGACAAGCATTGAGGTTAGCCTTGAATTTGCAGGAGGATAAGATATAAGAGGCATGTTTCAGAGGTAGTTATTTTTACACACACACCTTTGGCAGCATCAATTTTCGTAGACGCCATCCAACCCTCATTTCGACAGCACATGCACCTTTGTGATCAATAATGAAATTGTTATTTGTGAGTCCAGCAAACAGCTTTAAGTAGTGGGAGAATGTGTAATTACACTGCGATTGAATCTTGTCCACCACTCCACAGTAAAAGCTCTCGCTAAGTGACACAAAAAAACTGAACCCGTGTCACACCAAACATTGTCATTAAGGCCTCTGAGCGTCTGCTCCCTTTAGTGACACACTAATATCATTCTCAAAACAATGTCCGCAAATTAAATGCTCAAGGAAAAAGAACAGAATTAAATCTGTGACACAACATCAATACCTGGGCAGCAGCTTGCATTGCTTGCATTGTTTCTATAAATGGATGCTCTCAGATAAGTGTGCCACTCACTACTGTCTTCAGCAGTGTCAAAGAATGTTTGAACTGTAGCATTCTGCAGCTCTGAAGTTCTTCAGTTGGAGCAATAACCGAGAATTTTATAAAAAGGCATTAGGTTTTGGTGAAAATGTAAATGGCAAATAATAATTATCATACTTCATATATGCACTTTTCAGGCAAGTAATTGATTTCCAAGAACAAAATCCTGAAAGACATGACTGCTACCCAATAGTAAAGCCAAAAAGAGGGAAGCCACCTGTTGGCTGGCCACAGTATAGTTCATAAATCCCTCCTCCTTATGTGAGTGGATGGGACATGTACCATAATGTCAAAGTATACGTCAAATCATTTTTTCTCAAAAAAGGTTTTTGTCATTCTAGGTAGTTCTATTCACACTGATGTATGTTCAATAGCTCATGTTTTTGCAAAGTTTGGTTTTAATTAGTCAAATTATTGATTAAAACCAAACTTTGATCAGTTATTTGATGACATGAAAACATTGTGATTGAGAGCCGAGACTGACTAAAAATGTGAGTGATCGTGTGCCAGAGTGGAGATGCGTCGTCCATCTTTATATTATTATATATTATTATTATATTATTTATATTTTTGGTTATGTTACGTTGCTTATCTTAGAGTGAAAGGCTGTTGCCTAGCACAGACATCTACAAAAGCCTCCATTTAGTTTGCTCACCACATGTGACTCGAATTCAGAAAATGACAGCGCTGATCCGAACTGTTTTCCCGTTCGCTGTGTCAGAACAGAGCGCTGCCTGCATGTGTCCTTCAAGTGCAGCGGTTTTCAATAGCAGCCAAGCAACAAAGAGACCAACCAATAAACTATTAGCTTTCACACACAGGGAAACCAATTACCTGCTGTTGCCTAAAACAGAGCTTGAGTAAGCAGAAGTGTAAAAATGTAAAGGTAATTAGCATAAGGCATTGAGTCGTTCTGGGGCCTGGTGAGTGTTTGTGTGCATTTGTGTATGAGTGTGTATGAGTATGAATGTTCATTAGCTCTGTCAAACCACAGCCAAGGGTACCATTGCCTCTTGCATGCTCTGCCCCCATCAAATGTTATTGCCTGTCCTCCAGGATCCATACAGCAAGGAGAACTTACAGAACAGCCAATATGGGAGCAGAAACGCTTTAAATGTCCACTGCATGGCCAAAGGTATATGGACAAAAATAGGACGTGGACAGTGGAAAAGTAATTCCAATCTGATTGTTTAACATTTCATAATATCTTAAATCGATGCTGTAAGAGCTGCCACCCTTGTGGAGGGTTTGTCCCACATTGTTGATCATGGGTTGCAGGGCTAAGTGTTTTTTGTTTAAATTAAGCAGTGGAGGACACTAACATCAACATACAAGCCTATTTGAAAACCAATGCAACAACACTAAGCCCTCCACAAGTGTTTGCTGATGTTTTCTGTTTTTTTAATGATTGTTTTTTGCTGATTTCTGTCAGCCAATCAGGAACTGAGGAATCAACCTCACTTCCGTTTCATTCAAACTCTCTCACACACACTACTATACTCTCTCGCATGCTCTCTCGCATACACTACTATACTCTCTCGCACACACTACTATACTCTCTCACATACCCAAATACTGTATATGCTCTCACACACACTACTATTCTGTCTCGCATAAACAACTATACTCTCTCACACACTACTATACTCTCTCACATACACAACTATACACTCTCATACATACATGTAAAAGGAGTATAATAGTGTGTGTGTATGAGTAGAGTAGTGTATATGCAAGGTTATGATAGTGTGTGTAAGACCAAGTATGAATTATGTCCCAGGCGGCCCCTCATAGGTGAGGTTAACTGCTGATGTTAGGGGACAGGGCCCTGACTCGCAGTTGTTTTGCAATTTATAAAAAAGTTTCAGTTGTCCAGTATTTTTTGTACAATGCAGAAAACAGAAATAGATCCATCTATCTATCATCTGTCTGTCTGTCTGACTGTCTATCTACCTTTTGGTATCTTGTTATCCGTTTTTCTGCTCGTCTCTCTCTCTCTGTCTTCTCCTCTCGCTCTCAGCGCTCAAGGTGAGTTCAGCCCTTCACAGCCCAGTGGGCTGGTAACATTTCCTAACCATTAGGATGGCTAGCTATACACATGCATTCTCCCTCTTCCTCTCTCTCTCTAACACACACGCACACACACATTTATACTATACACACTCACAAAGGCAGAGAAGAAAAGGGAGGGCGAGGCGAGTGCCAGGCGGAATGCGGGCAGGCCAGCCAAGGTTTTCCGGTACACGGGTCTCATCCCGCCACATGTCACCCTCAATTGTGGTTAACGCTACCATGATCAGAGGCTCCCTGACACTCCTCTGTTGCCCCGGTACCCACAGGCGAAGGAGGGGATGAGAGGCAAAGAGTGGAAGAGAGGAGGGTGGTAGATAGTACAAACAAACAAGACGGAGGAAGGACAGGAAAAACGACAAGAGGAGGAAGTGGGGTCAGGGGGTGAGCAATACCGAAGGACGGTGGGCAATGGGAGAGAGAGGGGGAGGAAATGAAGAGGAACAGAAAGTGGCATTGGCTGAGGAGGAAGAGAGCAGTGACGAAGGTGACAAGAAGGCTGCGGGTGAATAAGGAAGGAGGCGGGAATGTGTGTGTGCGTGGTGTGTGGGGGTTGAATTGAAAACGAGGAGGAGAAAGGGAAGGTGAAAAGGGATTGGCGGAGTGTGTGTGTGTGAGAGAGAGAGATAGAGAAAGGAGAGGTGAGATACGCTGAAGGGAACATCAGTGCTGGTGCCCAATCCGCTGTTATTTCACTCTCCTGTCATTAGCCAGCATCACTCCTGCGGCAATTATCTTCACAACAGTGTGTGTGTGTGTGTTAGCGTGCATGTCTGTGTGTGATTTAATGATGAGTGAAAAATGCTTGGAGGGAAGGAGAAAAGGGAAGAGTGATCATTCTCCTCATCAAACACTGACAAAATACTGGCGACGCACACTCCCCTGTGGAGATAATGTGTGTGTGTGTGAATGTGTTCATGTGTGTGTGTGCAAGTGCAGGGGGGTTTGTATAAGTTCAGTCAGGCTGCTAATTATTAGATGTGAGTGTGTTTGTTTCGCTACAGGTCCATGCCTCATGCTGGAATCAGTCACGTATTCATATGTGTGTTTCTCACTACTTATGTGACGTTCTGTTACTCAGACTGTGTGTGTGTGTGTGTGTGTGTGTGTGTGTGTGTGTGTGTGTGTGTGTGTGTGTGTGTTGCCAGATCTAGTCAGATAACCTCCCCCAGTCTGTCCACATTCCTCTTTTTCTCTCTGTATCTGTGCAGCTACTCCTTCCCTTACCTCGGATTTATTTATTCTTGCGTGTGACAACAGTGTGTGTGATTGCAAGTGTGTCCCCCATCAATGTATGTGTGTGTTGAGGTAATGCTAGACTAGGCCGGGCCCCAGTGTAGCCCGGTGATTCACCTTTTCTCCTCCAGGTTTCCACCTGGTCACTGGAGCAATGCACTGATAAGACCTGACACCTGTCTGCTTGGATGGCCAGCAACAAGCCTCACACACAAACACACCTACACATGCACACTATGCATCCATGCATAAATGCTCATTCACGCTCGAGCCCTCAATCGCACCATAACGACTCATGCCCTTGCACAAGCTTGAAGGTAAAAAGTTAAGGTAAATAGGGACATATGCATGCACACATACGCACAAATGACACATAAACAAAAAAACACTCATAAACATCCCGCTGCTTCCTCTCTCGTCTGTAACTCCTCAACACGCACAAAGTCCTGACATTATTGTGTTTGCGTTGCATCGAAAGCTGACAAAACCCGAGTTGCTCTGTGTTGTGTGTAAATATGTCCGAGTTTGTCTCGTGCTGTTCTCGTAAGGCAACGCGGCACAGTGATTCACCAGAGTGTGTGAATTGTGTGTGTGCAGAAATACAAGATATCCAAACAGAGCAGTTGTTTGAACTTCTTAGTGTTTC
Organism: Paralichthys olivaceus; assembly: GCF_024713975.1. Taxonomy (NCBI): domain Eukaryota; kingdom Metazoa; phylum Chordata; class Actinopteri; order Pleuronectiformes; family Paralichthyidae; genus Paralichthys; species Paralichthys olivaceus. The sequence continues at coordinate 9,663,222 of NC_091116.1, forward strand.
TTAAATACTTACTCTGAGTCGAGAATATTCAGAACTACCACATGGTTGGCTGCTGTGAAATTAATTTATCAGCAGGTGACAGCTTTGATTTCTCTTAGCAGTTAAATGCTGTTCAGTCAAAATTTTAAACATGTTATGGCTGTTTCAACGATCAATTGGTTAAATGTGAATGGCACAAGGGCAGTGAGTGCATCCAAATCATGGACTGTAAAGATGGAAGACAAGTCTCCACTTCCTTCCATTATCTAGAAATGTGGCCGAAATATCCTGGACTCTTGCACATTCAGAGTCAGAGTCTGCACAGTAGTAATAGAACTGTGGTCGCAGTTGTATATCCTCCTGCACCCTTATTAGCTTTTGACTCTCACTAAGAGGAAACCCAGTTGGGTGAAATGTGTGAGATCAATCTGTGAGGAAAATCTGAAAATACAAGAGGCTGGATTATCACATTTGTCTTTGTGTATTTATTAGGAGCTTTCTGCAGAAAGGATCAACACAGAGAGTCACAGGGATCTCAGAGTGCTGATGAAGAACAGTCAAATGCAAGCATCTTATATAGGAGAACTAAGGCTGTTTGTCTGAGCCAGTTCAGACTGGTTCTGTAGGCACAGTTTGAGACAGGAGTTAAGACACAGGAAACGTATTTGTATAAGTTTCCTTTAAAGTTAGAGCATAATCCCTTGGACAGTCATAAAGCAATAGAAAGGTCATAAATGTTTTAGCAAGGTCATAAAAATTTAGGTCACAAACAGTTCAGGTCATAAAAGGCTTATTCAGGGATATAAATGTTACTGTTCAACCACAAAATAGTTTCCCACCACACTTATTATTTTTTCCACTACAAATCAAAGCGAAAGCAGGGGCCGTAAGTCAATACCTCTCTACCTTTTTATTTTTACTACACTCGTCTCTCAAGCTGCCATTATTATCATCGCAGAGGACAACATCAGCGAGTGCAATCAAAAGTCATTGCAGTCATTGCTGCGATACTCTAAATAGCACTGTCAAAGTGAATCTGTTGGCATGAGACAATTCAGAATGTAGGCCATGTCAATATGGCTATGTGCTCCGGGCTTTGATCATTTTTACTCTCCAGCAGATACGCTGAGGTATTGCTTATAAAAGCGCAATGAAATAATAAAAATAAGGAGCCATATGTAAGAGGAGAGGCTGAAGTGATGTTCTTAGCATGCTCCTTTCACCCATTGTCTATCTAAAGTAGACCCGCAACATGCTGACATGCTGGAGGTCAGGCTGCGGTGCACGGGCGACATGGCGGACATCGTGACAAAATCTGTGTATGTGCTTTTAAAAACATGTAACAAACAATAACTAGATGTCAAATCAAGTCACTTTTGTTTCTATCGTGCCAAATCACAGCATATATTTTCCCAAGGCAATTTACACTGTAAAGTCATGACCTTTGCAATACTGTAGAGGGAAAAACTCAACAGTTCCCATAATGAGAGATGAGAGAGATGAGAGAGAGAGACACTGGGAACAGTTGTATAACTGATCTATTTAGGTGTTGTCAGACTGATTACATATAGACATTATGTGGTGTTATAGATAATAAGTATCTGCAATTGAAACATTTTATTCTATCTAAACAGCACTTAGAGGGGAGGAAACAGATTTCTTTATTCTATACAGCTTTGATGTCATATGATAAAGAGTCCACCATCGACAGGCTAGAGGCATGGAGACTGGATATTCAGAAAGACATGCAAAAGGCTGATTGGAATGTTTTAAAGCCCAAAAACAATCTTTCAGTTTTAGAATGAAATTATTACAATACAAATGGTTGATGAGAACATACATTACCCCAGTTAAGTTAAACCAATGGTCCCCTGATGTGCCAGACATGTGCATTGAGTGCTTGGAAGGAAAGGGTACTCTGTACCACTGTGTACTGCCCAAAGATTTAAAAAAATATTGGAAAGAAATTGTTCTGACTTTATCTGAGATTGTTGGAGTGAAGGTACCTCATCAGGCAAAAATTTGTATACTTGGTATATATCCCAAAAACTTTATGGTCAATCCTAAAGAGTCAACTTTAATTGATTTCAGACTCCTACAGGCCAGGAGGATGATCGCTCTGTCTTGGAAAAAAATAGATGTACCCTCGATACAAGTGTGGATAAAGGAGATGGCATCTTGTATTGTGTTGGAAAGAATGACTTATATAACCAGGGGAAGGACTGTAGAGTTTGAGACTGTGTGGAAACCTTTAATAGAGTTTCTTAAATGCACAATCAACCTGAAACTGCTGTATTGATGTGTGTAGTTGAGTGTTTGTGTGTGTTGTTTGTTTTAAATGTGTGCAGTATGTGAAATGTCTTGTGGAAATTGTAATAATTGTATTATCAGATAGACACCGATCGTAATGGAATTATTGTGAACTCAGGCATCGCTATAAATGATCAGACACCAAATGGTTGTGAGAAAATATTAATAAATGTTGAATTTCCTAAGCTTTTAAATGTCAGAAGGAGATCAAGGGTGTGATTAAACCAGCAAGTGGTTTAATTTACACATCGAAAGAAGTCAATTGAGACTAATAGTGACTTATTAGGGTTTTTAATAACAGCGTAGCAGCAGATGTCTTGGTCTATCTCAAATTCTTTTCTCGCTTTAATCACTCGATTACCACACTGTGAACCCCATTAATTCAAAGATCTGCAGTGGTCTGACTGGTTTATGGCAGTAAACACTGATTTGTGGTCTGGACAATTAGCAAAGTAGCTGTGACAGTGTGGTGGCTCAGAAACGCTCCTGGAATTAGTGTTTACCACGATGAATTCAGGGAAGCAGCACCAAAGACAAATGATGACGTGGTTAGTGAGCAGATTGGATCCAAGCTGGTGCAGCAACCCAACAAGAATGTAACAAGAAATGTCTCCTAAAATCTGTCCATCCTGAGCTAAGTTTCATCTCCCATACTTGGAGTGCTTCCTGTAGCGAGCCCAGAGTTCCACAACCCTGCGCCGAAAAATAAGAAAACGTCATTATTTCCCCTATTCCCATGGATGCAACAACAGCACATGGACTTGTTTTAAAAGCAGAAGCTCCATGGCAACGGCGTACTAATGATGCACTGTTGCACCATTGCCTCATTCAGCAGCCATATTTCAGGATAAGAAGCAGCCTCCTATCTGTGTGGGCTGCTGCTCAAGAGGTAGAGCTGGTCGGCCTCTCCACTCTGCATTGTTTAAGATACTGAACCCCTCATTGGATGTGTCTGAAAGCCGCTCTATCGACTTTCATGATCCCCTGACTTGTCCAGTAGCGCCAGGTTGTAGCTTTTTTTCTTTAGTATAATATATCAACAACTTTTACCTACAAATGTGTCGTACAACCACTATCTTTGGTGTTACGGACTGTGTATGGTGCTTTCAGCCTTGGTCACTCTGGAAACAAAAGCACTGGGCTGCAAAGTGGCAATATAGATATCTTCTATTTTTAAATCTGTGGTTACTCTCTGTCTTCTATCTCGGTCTCAATTATTGTGAGATATACTGACGGTGTCCATAGATGCTGTAACTAGTATATTTAGTAACAGGGACCTCTTACCAAGTCCCTCCTCATCATAAGAGGCCCTTGAGCAACTGTCAGAGGTGGACAGGCCATCTGGAGCTGCAGATGACCTGTCTGCAGACAGCGGGTCCAACATCCCCTCCAAGTGTCCCATGATGTTTGGAAGTGCTGATGGAGAGTGGAAGCTGCTCGCTTCAGGTGTGTGTGTGTTGGGTCACGAGCTCTTCACATCTAATGAGTCCATCTTCCTCCCCCCACCTGCCATCTTTAGTTTCATACACTCCAGCTTCCACCGTGCACTGACAGCGACTGGCTGTATTTGCAGTGCAAACTGCAGACGTGTTGGACAAACAAAGGTGCACGGAGGAGCAGCAGAACCAAAATGTAAAAAAACTGAGGTTGGAACATGAAGTCCCAACCGTCCCTTGTGGGCAAATGTGATCAAATGTCATAAGTTAAAGGATGTGGTTGCCCTGGAACTGACAGAGCGATGTAAACGTAGCATGTCAGCATGTGGAACTGTCATGTTTTAAACATACAGTAACTATATTATTTTGCCTTTAGGTGTTGCTGCAAATATCAAACTTCACACAGATGATGTAGGCTCTGTGTTACACGCACAGCACATTGGGATTCTGTGTGGTCTCCAGTTTGCTTAGATGTACTCCTGGAAACATGAAGTACTAAAATAGCATATAATCCATAATAAGTTAATGCTAATATGGTCAAATGTGTTTTAGATGAGGCGTTACGTGCAGATTTGCCGCATCAGCGTTAACAAGGAGAAGCACCATTTGCATGTATGGAAGGGAGCAGCAGAAAATCGGGAGCTGTGCAGCAATAACACACATATCAACAGATTTTTATTCTGCTTTCTGCCTTTTTTGCTCAGCTGTAAATCAGAAACAACGTATCATTCATATACCAAACAATTAGCAAATATCACACTTTCCTAAAAAACTACATTTTCTCAAAACATCTTTTCTAATTGACATACCTGAGCAGTATGCGGTGTCATTGCTGATTTTAATGCCACATACAGTTTATGGGTAATGTTTATATCCTATTTAAGCCCACGCATTTCCTCACTTGCTTATACCTCCTGCCACTGTACCAAACCTGTGTGCGGCTGCCAGTCCCTGTTGACTGATCCCTCTCATTAAGTATCTCACTCAGACACACAGCGATGGATTGTCGCAGCTGCTGCCATGGCTAATCAGAATCACGAAAGAGGCGGCGTGCAAATTTTAATGCCAGCATCCACAAATATTGGAAATGTTTTCCTTGCCTGACTTCCAAATGTCAAAATGGCTGAATAAAAACGTCTCCATTTTGCAACGTGACAGCAAAGGTATCATCCCATGCACCTTCATTCTCCTCGTCAGATATTTAACTTAAAAGGACTTTTTTATTCAGTGCTTGCAGTCACTGGCTTCAGACAAAAAAGATTTTAGTCCAGAGTTATTGAAAAAATCATTTCATATGATGTAACATTTTTTTAAATCGTGCATTATTAAAACAACCTTGGATATCTCTCACATAACTCGTCACGTTGTCGATTCCTTGGCCTTTTTTAATTTAGGGATCCAGACTTTCTACAGGAATCCAACATAATGTCTTTCACACAACATCAGATTTTAGTTTTCTGACTTTTATCTCTTTTTTTTTTGTAGAGGGAAAGTAATTTTAATGTCAGTCCATATACAAGGGTTTCATGCAAATCTGACCCCGACCCCTGCTTGTGGCGAGTTTTACCCACCCATAGAGAGAAATCCGGTGCCCATAACTCTCACCTTCCTTCCTCTCACACATCAATGGACCCATCGTTCTAACCGGATCCACTCCTTGATCGCAATCTGACCCCAATCTGGTGCCAGATCTGCAGAGGATTGCACTTTCGCTCCTTCATTCCACTGGCGGCCTACGCTGTGCCAGGCGGGATCAATCAAGCCCCGGCGAGGCCTTTGAGAGGAAGTGAGTTGTGTTTGACCCCCGCAGGTTTGCTGCCAGACGATGATCCTAAGCGGAGTGGACAGGTTCAGCCTGCCTCCACTCTCCACACGACCAACCTGGACCAGACTGGACAGCCAGGGGAATAGAAATGAGCAGTAGGATGACGACCGTATGAGAGCGTGTGTGTCTTTGTGTGTGTAGATGTGTAGGTGAGTGTACTGTCTGGTTAGAGTATGCACTTGTATTTGCATGTGTGCATGTGTTTGGTTGGGGAAGCGGCTCCCGTGTGTGTGTAAGTGGGGTTATGAACTTGCATGAGTGATACGTTGGGGGCTGTGGCTCAGAGCGAGTGTCTCTGGACGTGTGTGTTTGTGTGTGTGTGTGGCTGCTGGAATGGTTGCACGTACCTGTCAGTGTGCTACACTATCTATGTATTTTTAAGTTTGTTCAGTCAAGCCACCGTGAGAAAAGTGGTCACTTATAATATATTATATTGAAAAGCGTAACTTCAAGGTTATATTCTGAATTTAAACATGCAGAGGAACAAAATACTTTTTATTGTTAGTACCTATGATGTAGGCGATCGATTTGCTTATTGAATAGATACCATACATATCACTTCTTTGATATGGATAAAAATGCTAACAACTCAGTACAAATAGATCCATTGAGGATAAAAGAGAAAAGAGATGAAGCTAGTGTCTGCGTTGCATTTGTTACATCAGAAGAAAAGAAAATATGCAGACTTGATGTCTGAAGTTTATTCTGTGTTTGAAAAATATAGTGTATATATATATATATGTATATATATGAAATGAAATGTGTAAAGAAAGCATGGAAAATGTCATTAGATTGGATAAATGATTTAATTTAAATTTGTATGTTACACTGTTTAAATGTAGTTGAGTATTTTGAACAGAACAACATAAATATATATTTTAATTAATGTACAAAGTTAATGTCACAATTTTTTTTAGGACAAGACAACTGTAGCTTTTTCTTGTTATTGGTTATTTTCAGATTGCGATTTTACGGTAATGCTTTGAGTCTCAACTGTATAATTTCCCTAAAATTGTGATTAGTTTTTCAGGTTATATTCAATTTAACTGTTAAAAGAGGTAAACTTGTATAAAAAGAAAAAAAGAAAAAATACAAGGATTAGATAAAATACAAAAAAACACAGAGCCCACAGATCAACAGAAGTGTATACAGTGCAAAGTAGCTCCACTGACCAGCTCCAACTATAAAATGCTCCTTTCACACTGTTGCATCAGTATTAACAGTCTAATAATGACGTATATAATCCATCATAGCGAATTTTTTCCCATTATATACTTATGCTTCTGTCAGGCAGATCCTCCTCAATTTGACAAACCTGCATTAATAAGTAAAAAGCAGCTCACTTGAAAATAATCAATGTGTTTCTCTCCTACAATGGAAGTTCAAATGACACAAGACTCTGCCTGTGTTGTAACAGGGAAATAGAAGACGGTGCACGGGCAGGTGGAAACAAAGAGGGCATTGATTTCCAGTTGTGGTTCCTGTATGTTGCTGTTGCTGCATGAGTGAGAGTGGCAAGTGGAAAAGGAGGTTCTCCGTGGAATTGCACTGCTGAATAGCAGTAATTGGTTCGGTTGTATAGCGTTCGTCCCTTTCGCTCCCAGCAGGTCAATGGTGTGATAGAATAGGTGAGGACTTGAGTTTGTGAGGCCGTAAAGTGTTGCTGTCCAAAATGAGATACCCACCACTCTTAAATTATTGAAACATACTTGTTACAAATGATTGCTGAAATGAAAGCTCTGGACATAGAGCTGTTGAGGTTTATCCAGCATGTGCACACATGTCCGTGGGTGTGAGATTATAAGCTCTGGATGTGGCCAACATGACAGTGCAAATTAGCATTAATAACACAATTTCATTCCAAATAAAAGGAGCAAACAAAAATACAAGCACACCTGGCTTCCCTCATTCAGTAAACAGATGGGTACACTGCAGGCCAGTTATAGTGGAGGAGAAGATGCTAATGAGCAGAAACACAGACAAAAGAACAGGGGGAATGGGGTCAATATTTTTGGCCAGCATGTCGTCCAAGGTGACGGTGATGGCCAGAATGAGGGCAGCAGTGAGTGGGATGGACGAGTCTTTGTGTTTGCATGTTGGCCAGCTCCTGGCTGAACTGCGGTTCTCCTCTGCCATGAATGAAACTCCTGGCTAACATATGCAAATATGGAACATTTCCATCATTGCCAGCTTCTTTTGAGGGCCAATTACATGAGCAAATGCCATAACACTGATCTTAATCACAGACTTGCACTCGGATGGAAACAAGTTCAGGACCAGTTTGCTGCCACTCATTTATTTTGATGGGGTAAAGCTAGGACAGGGTACTGTACCAGAATTAAAAAATTGAAAAGTTGACACCTGTGTAATTTATTGCTAATAAGCAAACAGCAGTTTATTAAATGTCATACAGCATGTAGAATCTTTCTGGAGAGTGGGGAAGTTTTGCAAACTGATCCAGAAGGAAAGCGAAATGGCTTTGATAACAGCCAGGACAGAGGAAGTATGTGCTTTCTGAAGGCACACCCTTTCAAAGGCACAACCCTGGGAGCCATAAAGAGAAATATGCACTCAGCGTGTTGCCAACGTATCTTCAGGAAAAAAAGGGGCCTATCAAATGGCGTATTTAGCGGCTTCCATTGACTGTGACATTTTTTAGTCACACTCTGTTCTCGAAGTTCTCTCACCTTCCCTGTGGTCACCTCGGTCTTTGAGGCCATTTCTGTGTTGCATTAATGGAATGGGACTGACACTCACACATTTTACTGCTCTGAAAGTGTCAGGGGGTGTTTATTTTTTTTCTAGAGAGAGGGGGTGACCTTTTAAATGCGTGAAAATACAGGCCAGATGCAAATTAAAGCGTGTGAGTGAGCGTGCGTGTACAGCATGTGTGAAAAGGCTAAATTTATCTCACAGCTACTGTTTAACACATCATAACGATCCTCACTATCATACATAAAACATTATGTTGTCTGGAGTTAGCTCTCAATCAGTGTCGCACTAATAGTGATTCGGAAACAGTACATTCTGATGGATTCCTGAGCCTGTGGGGACAGAGTGAACATTACCTGTCGGACGGAGGAGGCAGAAAAGAGGAAACGTTGCAGGTTTTAGGGGGTTATTTATCTCACTATTTTAATGTTTTTATTTTCGATTTTTGGCTGAAGGTAGGATATATTTTCTTCAGATTGAAATCACAGACTGCATGGCCTAACCCTTACCCTGTATGGATATGAAAGATGTGGATTGGGCATTTTGGAAAACTAATGGAGAAAATAATTAAATCCAACTATAGCACTGTTTAAGATTAAACTACATCACTAAATGGCATGATTGCGATAATGATGTTGCATCTTCAAAGTGCAGCCCCCCCTGTGGCTGTGCTGTTTCTGCATTTAGCATAAATAACCCTGATGATGATGATGATCATGGTGACGATGCACTGCTTTAAATTTAGAAGGAGTGAGAAGTAAGTCATGACCTCAGATGAATTTGGGAAGAAGCGTATCAGCTCAGCAGAGCTGGTCTCAGGGAGGATTGGCAGTGTTATGGCAGGGCGATAAGGCTGCTGGATCACCCTCACTCACCCACTCTGTTTGTGGATGCCGGTGCTCTCTGCGTTAATTAGGCCTCTCTTTGCTGCTCTGTCTGCAAAATCTGAAAGTAGCTCTCTGTTTCCGCCTGTCATCGCTCTTCTCCTCACTTTTTTGTTCTGTGCTTGTGGTTATTTTTTTTATACAATGATATCCAACCAGGGCGATTTCAATGTTGGGATGAAATTGCAGAATATTTCAACCGAAACATAGAAATGAACACCTGAATACAATATGCTGTGATTGAAAGTGCATGACAACTGAACAGTTTGCTAAAATAAACAGTTTTAACAGTTGGATAAAAAATAAACAGTTCAGCAAGTTAGTAGTTGCCCTCAGTATGGTACTTAGTAGAGCATATTCCAGCACCAAGGGCCAACACACCCTTAAATTCAAGCAAGCAGCTCCTCCATGAGATCCTGGGAGATAAGTAAAAGTGTCAAATCAATCTAAAGGTTTCCAGATCCAACCCATTGTCCAGATCATAGGCTGTCAATAAAGATGGACGACACATGTCCACTTCCTCCAATATTCAGACGTGAAGCCAATATATCCCAGATAAATAGGAGTTGAATTCGTTATTTGCAGCCAGAGTCTGCACAGTAGCAATAGATGGAGCCGTGGTGGCCAATCCAGAGTCAGTCGTAGCCGTCGGTCATAACGTTGCCACTCTGTTTTTTTCTCCCATCAGGTAACTAGTTAGAACTTATTGGAAAAATCTTTGACAGAAAAATTATTATTAAAGTTTAGTAGTAGTCTGCTGACAAACAAACATAACCTCCTTGGTGTTCAGTACAAATGCAATTGACCAAGCTGAAATAAACATTAAAGTTAAATAACAATCAGATAAAATGAAGACAGCACATAGGTGATGTCTAAGACGGGGTTCTTGGGTTCAAGGTTGTGCATGAGCACTCAATGTATACGACCTTGCTGCTGACATGTTTATGTAGAGATTGTATGGGGATACAAGATTTGTATTCCAGGGCTCAACACGCACTTGTGACCATCTTCATCTTTTCACGTTCACTTACAGGTGTTACTCACCTATGTTAAGTGCTATTCACGGCCTGGGAGCACTTCCACCTTTCGTTTGCATCGCGCCATCGTGTCTCATGCCAGATTAAATTGCAGAAGTCTATATGAGATCATGCCCCTCATCAGTGTCGTTCATGGAAAATCGTGGAGGGTCCCTTCAGGGCACCCGGAGGATTTAGCCCCATGGTTTTCATTTGCTGCTTTATTTTTATCTTGAAAAAGGTTGTCTTCCTCTCCATGGCACTGGTTGAATAAATGGCTTAACTGACTCCTAACTCTGTTGCTTTCATTTTTCTGTCTCTATGTCTCCCTTCCCCACTTTCTCTCCGTCAGCAGAAAGTGATGCTGGATATCAAATGCTGGATATCACATTGCAAGGCAATAACATTCTTATAGCACTTTGGTCAGACCTGCAGTTATTAGAAAATCAGGAGAGCACAGTCCTCAGCTCATAGAAGCCGCACAGTCACTACAGACCTTTCTCTAGTTTACACACAAACACCTATTGTGGACATCCATCATGCACAGTGGTCTTAAATACATACTCACAGATGGCCATACAGCACATGTGCTCATTCATGCGTATACAAAAGACAGACACAAAACAAATTAGATGAATAATCGATAATAATGAAAATTCAAGAGTAGACCCCGCCAGGACCTCGGACTGGCTGCTTTTGAATTATAGATGTCTGAGTGACGGATGAATTCTGCAAGAGATTAATGTCTCACTTTACACACACACACACACACACACACACACTGCATGAATAGGATTCCAAATTTCCTCACTGCCTCGCTAAAAGTGCTGCTTAAATGCAAATATACAGCACAGAAAGGGCTGTGTGGCGTAAACTGAGACTGCACACCGTGTCTGCAAATGTGCACACATTGCACATGCACAGCTGAGGCACCCACACGCACTAGTGTCAGCAGCAGGATTCAGTGGCTCCTTGAACCGCACGAGGTATTCACCGACGTGGTGGAGAATAATGATTGACCGGCTGGAGCCTGATCTGCGTCAGACAGAGCAGGAGACTCTGAACTGTGCTGCAGGCAATTACTTTGTTTTAGAGGAAAGAAGGGGGGGAGAGAAAGAGAGGCATAGAGAGCATGCAGGGGGGAGGGTTTTGCATGGCTGGGTGGGTGGCTGTGGCAAGTTAACAGTGGCACCTGGTGTTGAGTCACAGAAGTGTGCCGTCACTTCTGTTCATCTGATGGGGCTCATGTTCTACATACACCACCATGTGATTCTGCTCATTCCCCCTAGAGGACTCTCCATCGAATATATTGATTTCTATCCTCTAACCCAATAACCTTAAAGCTGCTATAACATCCCCCAACTTACTAACTACACATTTCACAATTACCCCGAGTTTCCACATTGCTCATAAGCTCAGTTATGATCTAGCAAAGTCAATATTGCTGCTACACTTTAAAGTAATGACAGAAATAAAGAACAGACTTATATCGGCTTCCTTTATGCTAAACAATGACATTACTTCAATTGCCTGTGCACTTTCAATGTCTGTGCAATCACAATATCGTTTCATGTGCTATCCTGTATATTATCTCCTCATATATATATTGCATGTTGAGTTATATATACCTTTTTTATTGATGCTATCCCTTTTCCTGCTGTAACACGACAAATCCCCCCTTTGGGAGACTACAGGATTATCTTATCTGAAGTACAAACCTTTTTTCAATATAAATTACTAATGCTGCTTTGAACAGCAGCATTGGTGTTTGGTTGCTTATTCCGTCAACCCAACCCATTAATATCCACTGGTAAACACTTTAGTTGCAGAGATGTCCCAATTCAGGGGCCGCATCCCTCGAATGTGACACGGCGGCGCGACTAGGCTATTGCATTTCGAAGACTGCTTCAGACGCGGCTGACAAAGAGCAGTGTTGGTGCATGTGTGTTTCTCTCTTAAATCCTGAAGCTTTTATCTAACATTGAGGGATGGAAGTGTGAATTTGCTTTTCAGACAACATCCATTTCTAAAATTAATACACACCCAGGTGTCTCTTACATAAATGTTTGTTGTGGTTCATTGCGACGGCACTTTAACAGCCACAACACTCAAACGGCACAATATTTAGCTCCTGGTGGTTGAGACATTAATTACAGACGAAGCCTTAATTAATAAATGCTGTGAAGGTATAAGGGATGATTCATAGTTTAATACATTTTTAAATAGCAAATGCTGCTTCCTAATCTGTAAAGCTGGCCAAATTATCACGATGTTAAGACTTTTTATTGTAGCTGAAAATTGAAAGTGCAAGGACAAAGTGCAGGTCTGATTAATTTTGTGACTGTTCTATTTTTTGTGTAACCTCTTTTGCCCTGCACTGCAAAGGGCAACTGATTTAATCCTGGTTGTGCATAAAAGTGATCATTTGTAATGTGGATTTGATGAAGCAAAAGCAACTCGCGCCCTTGATATTTGTCTCTGTGTGTTTGACCTTGTCTGCTGCAGCCTTTAACATTTAATCTGACAGAATCCAGCACAGACATGTGCCCGACTTGTCTCTGAAATGTGACTGGAGCCCGCCTCATGGGAGCGCCTTCATAACTCAAGCACTTATCCAGACAGGGAAATTGCCGTCTCATTTTTGTCACAATATGCATGTCTGAAATTGAGCTTTAAATTTGCAAGACACAGCTGTGAAGTGTAAGAATACATTGTTCTTGGATTAAAACTTTGTTGACATTTTTGTTGGCTTCTTCTACAGGAATGAAATCTTTTTTTTGTCATCCTGAAATAACTGTATTCTTTTATACATCCAAAGTTCAATGCACATCTGAAAGCAGCAATACTAAATCCCAAACTGCGATTGAAGGATGGTGCAATTTGCTGGAAAACCATCACTTCTCCATTGGTTCATCTGCATTACATTTTATAAATATCTACGTTTAACTGGGTTTCTAAGTTTTAAAAGATCTGCAAACAACATTTCTCTCCCCATGTGTGTCTTGGCTGCTCGAGCGGAGGGGAAGTTTGGGCTACAGCTCCTGAAATCAGGCCAGCAGACCTCAAGACAGACGATGGTTTCAAGATTTTAAGACAGAATACAAGATGAATGTTCTGCTGTGCACTAATGATCCTGCTATCTCTCTCTGTAGGTTTCAGGTTCGCTCTTTTAGACCTTAAATATACTTGAAAAAGCTTTCAATCATTAACGAACTATCTTAAATCTCGAACAGACACAGCACCACCTATTTAAAATGTGTTCATAGTGACACACCTGCCCAGTGTAGGTGTGGTTTCATGCTGCTGGCTGTTCAAGTGGCTCCAGTGGAGGTGCCGGGGGTTAATTGCCATGATAAAGGCACCAACACCGAGGTTGATAAATGAGAGGGATGCATTACTCATTCATTTCCTTAGCCTGGATTCGCTCAAATCGTCTCCCCGAGGATTTGAAGTTCCAGTCCACCATTCATCATGCATCTTGTCAGACGTTCACCAACCACGAAAGAACTGTAACAAACAAATAGTCAGAGAATGTGTTCAATTACTAAATCACCTCGGTGTGGTTGCCAGGCAACATTAGCTTGAGAACCCCTGCTTCCCTTTCCTTACAGCCTCGCAGGGGCTCTGTTGTTTATGTACATTAGTCTGAAAGAAACAGAGGGAAAAGAAAGACACAAACGCTGCTCTGCTCCAAATGCACGCAGCCGCCCACATAACACAGACACACGTTGACGTCAGCCTTTTTCGATTTTTGTGTGTTGTTGTTTTTCCCACTTCTCCTGATTGTTATTTGCAATAACGGCATATCAAGTACTTTGTGATGCTCTGCAAAACACTCCTGAATGATTATGACAGTCTTTCAGGAGATAAGTGAAAGTTAAGGGACATATATACATAGCTTGAGAACCCCTTAAAACGTCTGATATATATATATATCAGACGTTTTAAGGTCCCTGTCCCTGTCGGATAAATTATTATTAATAAGTGTTTCCTGCCAATGATCCGTTGTCAAGCTGTGACCATGTGTCTACAACAACAAATCAGCTTATATAATTTGTGTGTTCTTCCTCTAGCTGGTATGTGTGTTTGTGTGTGTGTGGCTGAGTGAGCAATTTAGAAGGAGACAGGCGCGCTCGATCATCCTTAGCTACATCTGTCACCGCCGGACAGCCGACAAACACACGTGCACTGACTCCTGTACAAAGGTTAACGAGTGCTTGGCGCTATGTGTGTTTTTGCGGGACCGTGTGATATACGTGTTGTTCCCTGCGCGAGGCTCAAACAAGTTGTCTTCGCACTTGATGTGGTTATACGAGTGAATCATCATTATCCCAAGCAGACAGGAATTTGTCTTTCTTTTTAAATTCAGAACAAGGTTATTTGCAGTGAAGAAATAACCGGGCTCGGGTTTGTCACTGATGCAGCTACATTCCAACATTAGAGATTATAGACAGTTTTTGTTGTTAAACATGGCAGCGGCCGTTTTTTACACGTGGGTTGGAGACCACGCTCTCGACAGCTTGGAAGTATTGTTTGTTTAGTTTCAAGCTCCTTTTGAATTCTTGTCCACATGCGGTCAAGTTTTGTTTCTGACCTCATTAACTATAAAGTTATTTGTATGTAACCTCAAATATATTTGTAGCTGTATGTTAAAATAAGCCATGGATACAAAAGAGACAAACACCCCACACATACAGATCAATGCCCACAGACAATACTAGTGGCAGATGATTTCTTTCTTTTATTTCCACTTATAGTTAATGAAATTCTGAAATTCCTGGAAAAGATATGTGGTCTTGTAAACAAAAATGTGCCTTCAGCTTTAATGGTGCAGGACTCAGCACAGCCGCTTTGTTCCCACTGATCTCACTGTGGAAACTGTGAATTTGTGCTGGGCAGGAAAAGCCTGTGGCTTAATGAGGCTGCCATGTGCATAAAAAACATTGATCCAAAGGATTTCTAAATATAGAAACATGAACAAATGATTCATCATTATTATATTTATTTATTCTTATTAACAACCAATAAGTTATAAGAACTATGTGCATTTATTATTATGTTCCTTTTTTTAGATCAATCAATCCCCCGGCGCCACCACCTGCTGTCACCATGTATTGCACCGCACATCATCATGAGCGTACGATGTGATTAGGCAAACGACACAGGCCTTAGCTCTCTCGTCCAAAAAGAACGAGCGTTCATGTAAACAAACAATAATCTACCGCAAGATTTACAAGGTTGTCATGTTTCTGCAAAAAGCTGTCCATGAACTTCCAATCACTCTTGTCTCTGTTTTGAAAAGTGATGGCCCGTAAGGTCAGACACATTATACAGCATGAACCCTATTGACAGAGGAGCATTGGGTTCAAATAGAAAAAAAAAGTTCCAGCCAAGCTGAGGTTTCCTTACCAGCATAATTATGAGAGGGGACAAATGTCAGAGTCCTCATTAAGTCCCTTTGGTGCCAGTGTGTCCAGCGTATAAAGCCAAATGGCCTCTTTTCCAAGTGGGGGGGACACTGTGGCAGCACTTAACCTATTTACAGCCACAAAATCCAACTGAGGTCAACAATTGTGAGTAGCATTTCTGCCCGACACGGTGATGGAAGTACTCAATGTTACATGCACTGCAAGAAAGCTGTACTGTGGATCATTGTTGATGAGTGAGCTCAGTGTTTGTCTTGTCTGTTAGCCTTGAATCAAAATGTGATGCTTTCTTTGCTGTCAGCCTTCTCTCCTTCTCTACGCTTTGAGCATTCCACCGCATATGTTTTAAGTTAAAATGCTCTCTGCTGCTGACGTCGGTACTCAGCCAATCATCATATATGAGGGAAGACCCTCAACTTTGTAACACCACCGAAGAATCTGAAGACTGGTCTCTAGTTTTATCGTGACATCAACTATTTAAGTTGTACTAGATATTTGAAATATAAAGTAGTAGTTTTAATTTCTAAACCCTACTTTGCAAACCAAAAAAACAAATATGGTGCCAATATTTATCGTGCAATATCGGGGAATCTTTTAGCTGTTTTCCAGAGATGCTCTGTGTTTGCTTGCAATGTATTTGCACCATGCACCCCAGAAAGGTTAAACATTTGTATTATTCAAGTTTTTCTATTCAGTTTTACGTAGATTACATGATTGTCTCCCTTGTTGTTGTCAATTCCAAATTGTGGATGACCTACACATCAATACACTCATTACAATTAAAATGCAAGGTTTCATTCATTATGCAATAGTACACAATGTTCCTGAGCTATATACTGTATTTGTTATTATTGGTTTCCAGTGGTTTACCCCAGAAAGCAACAATAATGAACTAGAATGAATTAGCCTAAAGTTCTTATGTAACTGTCCCATGTGATGCAGCTGATGACGCTCCTCATTCATCAGGTCTCACCCACATCACGTCCCTCAGGAGCCACCCTGGTGAAGTCCAACATTAGAAATCCTGCTTCAAATTTGAAATGACTGCAGGAAAAAGAACATTTGCTCCAGCTCGAGCTCAAGCTGCTTTAATCTGATTCTAGTTTATCACAGGTTATATATATTCTTTTGCATTGCAGTAGGCACAGACAGGAGTTGCATTTCCAGTCAGGAGCACAAGAAAGAAATAAAGAGATAGCGGTGGAAAATTTAAAAAGGAGATCACTGTACCATTCAATTTGTGAGACCAGGCTTCTAATTTCACTGTGTTTTGCTTGGTGGACTAAATATTCTATTATAGAAAACTTTTTTTAAGCCGCCCCAATCAAACTGCTCAAGGCAAAGGAGAGAAAGTGGGGAGATAGTGAGCGAGCTGCAAGGGGAGATTGTGAGAGAGGAGAAATGTTTCAAAACGATGAAAAAATGTCATTGCTGGGGTTTATTCAAGTTATATCACTCCATCCTATCTGGTATTTCTGGGCTTTAAAAAGGGAGTGAAAGGAGTGAGAGGAGGCAGACAAAGGAAAAGGATAAAGATTGGATCAAATGGAGGTGAGGAGGAAGGAGAGGCAGCAGGCGGCTGAATTGGAGGAAGCTTATCGGGGTGACGCACACCAGGGCCATCATCCTCTACCTCTTCTTATGTGTCTGAGATGAAAGCTCTCACAGGCCAACGTCTGTGCAGAGGTCAGCGATCCGGTCTCACCTTTTCTCGAACCTTGCATCATCTGAACCCCTTCTCAGACTCGAGGCACTTTCAGTCTCAGGGATCTTATTCTCCTATATCCACCCGAGCAGACAATCAGATTTCTGTAACGCAGAGGTTAAATTCTTTCTTCGCTTAAAGAGACAAGGCCCCATCTTACACTGGCACAATATGGCGGCAATTGCAATTTCGCCCACCCGTGCGCCCATTGCCCTTTTGACTAACAAAAACCTGCTTGCTCGTTTGCATAGCTTTTAGCATAAAGACTGGAATCAGGCATAAACAGCTAGCCTTACTGTCCAAAGGTAAGAAAAATGTGCCGTCCATTACATCTTAAACTCTCTAATACATGATAACTGAAGCTGAGTGGCTACTGGCGGAGGGTCGGATCAATTTTCTCATCCATCTTTGAACAAAGAAGTTGAATTAAGCATATTTCTCAAAATCTCAAAGTATTCCTGATCTAATCTTTTTAACCCAACTGACCTGATGCCTGCCAGTCATTACAAATTAATGCTGCGCTGCAA